>NW_028322113.1:602158-1204316 GCF_001445615.1 Aspergillus lentulus
ACAGTGCTGTTCGATCCATGCGCATGACTTGGGCCATCTTAACACCATCAACAACGTTATCTATTGCTGAATCCGTGGAATGCTTGAAGACGCTAGTTGTAGCAGGAGAACGCATGGGTATCGGTCATTTTCGCTCTTTGGCAGACAAGGTGGAGCTGCTCCAGGCATTTGGATTGACTGAATGGAGTGGAATCTGTTGTGTGTCACAACAGATTAGCTCCGAAACCGATATGCGAGTTATTGGTCGTTCACCTACGGCGAATCTATGGCTCGTAGATCCCATCGACGGCAATAAACTGGCTCCAGTGGGGACGGTTGCTGAACTACTGGTTGAGGGGCCAGCACTGGCAGACGGCTACCTAGGGGATACACATCAGACAGCCTCAGCGTTCATCAAGGGTCCTCCTTGGCTTCCGGTATGCACTGCTGCCAGGCTTTATAAAACGGGTGACTTGGTGCGGTATACAGCCGATGGGAACCTTCAGTATATTGCCCGAAAAGACAACCAAGTCAAGATTAGGGGGATGCGGATTGAACTTGGGGAGGTGGAGTACCAGATCCGACGGGCATCCCCTCTGTTGGAAGAAGCAATTGTGGAAACCGCTGCCACAAAGAATTCTAACGGGATTCCAGTTCTCGTGGCCTTCTTGTATTCGGGCAGCCAAACCGACTCATCAGAACAATCTTTCGTGCATATGATCGACGTAATTAAGCAATCCCTGGCGCAGACTTTGCCAGAATACATGTGGCCCAGCGTCTATGTCCCGTTACACTCGGTGCCGCTGACCATCTCTCGAAAGATTGATCGGAAGGCTCTTCGCCATCGTATTCAAACAACGACACGTAAGGAGCTGGAGGTGCACCAATCCTCATTCGCTTCCATAGCGATGCCGCAGACCGATCTGGAAAGACAACTACATCGGTTTGTTGCTGAGGTGCTGCATCTGGAGCTGCCATCATTTGGCATGCGTCAGAGTTTTATCAGTGTAGGTGGTGACTCCGTTACAGCTATGCTTTTAGTCAACAAATGCAAGAAGCATGGCTACAGGGTGACTGTTGCGGCAATCCTCCAAGCGCAATCCCTTTCCGCTATTGCCTCCCTGCTTCAAACTTCGATGCCAACGGCAGACCCAGGATCCTCGCACAGAAAGACTACCGCAGTAGAATCGCAGTCGAAAATTCCTTCCGCACCGAGCGGGTATGCACCTATACCCAGGCTTTCTCATTCTAGGCCTGTCGAACAATCATTCTCGCAGGCGCGTATATGGTTCCTGGAAGAGCTTCATCCTGGATCGACTTGGTATCTCCTGCCGTACGCAACGCGGTTACAAGGCTCACTCCAATTGGAAGCACTGGGAACCGCACTTTCCGCTCTGGTAGAGCGTCACGAAACACTCCGAACCACGTTCGAAAGCCGGAATGGCATTGCAGTGCAAATAGTCAGCCCATTTCAGGGCATACAATTGCAAGTAGTTGACATACCGTCTGGCTCTAATGCGGAGCTCATGACGGCCCTCTACCAGCAACAAATGACGCCAATCGATCTCACCAAAGAGGCCTGGCGATTCAGAGTATTCAAACTCTCACCCAAGGATCATGTTCTCTCAATCGTCCTGCATCATATTATATTCGACGGCTGGTCATTCGATATCTTTATGAAAGCGCTGGGGGCATACTATTCTACTGCTATCCGAGGTCAGCCGCCACTCAGCCAAGTTGAACCCCTTCCAATTCAATATCGTGACTTCTCCGTCTGGCAACGACAAGAGCAGTCCAAGGTGAACCAGAAGCAGCTAGCCTACTGGGTGAGCCAGCTTGACGGTAGTCAGCCGGCCGAGTTTCTGTGTGATAAGCAGAGGCCAGCTATGCCTTCAGGTATAGCCGGTTGCCAGGATGTCAAGATAGGCGACTCGCTTTACCAAGACCTACAGCGCTTTTGCAGGTCTAAGGACGTAACACCCTTCACCGTTCTTCTAGCTGCATTCAGAGCTACGCATTATCGTCTGACGGGGGCCAATGACGCCACCATTGGCATTCCATCTGCATCTCGTACTCGACCAGAGCTGGAGGAACTCATTGGTTACTTCGGCAATGTACAATGCATTCGGACAAAGATTGAATATGAGAATCAATCCTTCCAACGACTAGTCTATCAAGTCCAATCAGCGACCACTGCGGCCTTCGAGAATCAAGACGTTCCGTTTGATCAAATTGTATCAAAATTGCTCAGGGATCGTGATGTATCTCGCCATCCATTAGTACAGGTTACCTTTGTTCTACATTCACAGGCAAATTTTGGAGAGCTTCATCTGGAGGGCTTAAGGACTGAACATCTTCGCCTTCCACAAGTCTCCAGGCTAGATCTGGAATTCCACCTGTATCCAGGTCAGGATTGTCTCCAGGGAAATATACTTTACGCGGAAGACTTGTTCTATCCTGAGAGTATCCATACAATGCTCTCGGTCTTCTACGATGTTCTTCGGGCGGGCCTCTGTCAGCCAGAAACAGATATTAGCTCACTACCACTGACAGATGGTTATCCGTCATTCTGCGAGCTAGGCCTGATATATTCTGAGAACGAGTCTCGTTCGCAGGGCTTGAGTATTATCGACATATTCTATCAGCAGGTGGCCGCTCATCAAGATCGAATAGCTGTCATAGATACCGATACACAACTAACCTACTATGAGCTGGATCAGAAATCCGCCATGCTTGCCACTTGGTTAACAAATCGTCACTCATTCGCCATGGAAACCCCTGTCGGTGTATTCGCCAACCGATCATGTGAGAGCATCATTGCTATCCTAGGTATTCTGAAGGCAGGCCTAGCATATGTTCCACTGGATATTGACGCTCCCATCCAACGAAACGAGACAATCCTCTCATGTCTTCCAAGCTGTCACCTTGTCCTGGTAGCATCGGGTCTTACGGCACCTCCCATCTCTTCACAGAGCACAAGATTTGCTTATATCGCAGACTGCTGTTGCGAGGCGGCCGAGGAAGCCAACGGATTTCCAAGAGCAACTCCAAGCCCCTTTTCGTCTACAAGTCTGGCATATGTTCTGTTCACATCCGGTACAACCGGGAAGCCAAAAGGAGTGATGGTGGAACACGGTGGTGTAATTCGGCTAGCGAAGGACCCAGAGATCGTTACCCACTCGGTGGAGTGTAAGGCTGCACCATACATACTGAATCCTGCCTTTGATGCATCAGGTTTCGAAGTATATTCAACCTTATTGAATGGCGGAACGTTGGTGTGCATTGACAAAACGGTAGTCTGGGACTATACCGCGCTGCAAACCACCCTTGTCAAGCACGGCATCCGACGCGTCTGCTTCACCACGGCTATGCTGAAACAGTGTCTTGTGTCTTGCCCAGCCATCATGGGCTTGCTAGATATTCTGCATGTTGGCGGGGACAAGCTTGACCCGAAAGACATCGTCAAGGCGAGGCGGTTTGGAACGCCCAGGATTTTCAATCTCTACGGACCGACGGAGAATTCTATTGTCAGTACAAGCTACGATATCCCAATAGATGAGCCGGGAATTAACGGTATTCCTATTGGTCGAGCGATCCACAACTCTGGAGCCTATGTGATGGACCCCAACCTCCGGCTGGTACCCATAGGTGTGATGGGCGAGCTGGTTGTTACCGGTCTCGGGCTCGCCAGAGGATATACCGACCCAGAGAAGAATGTAGGTCGCTTTATGACAATCCATATCGGTGGGAAAGCAGTACGTGCATACCGAACTGGTGACATGGTACGATACAGGCCCAGTGACGCCCAGCTGGAATTCTTCGGCCGCATGGATCAACAAGTCAAGGTTCGGGGACATCGCATCGAGCTGGCTGAGATTGACAATACGCTTCTTCTAAACAGCTGGGTTAACGCTGCAATAACTGTTCTGCAGCAAGCACAGGACGATCAGGACCCAGAACTTGTCAGCTTTGTCACAGTCCAGGACGCGGGGTCGCCGTTTGAGAAACAGATTGAGAATGAACATGTGAATGCCTGGAGAACTATTACTGATGGGGAGGATCATTATGGCAATCTTGGTGTCATTCAACGAGACACACTAGGCAGGGACTTCCGGGGCTGGGTCTCAATGTACGATGGCGAGGCAATTGATGAAGAAGTGATGCACGACTGGCTAGAAGATACTATTGCAACAATACTCCAATGTGGCCCAACAACGGTGTTAGAAATCGGAACCGGGACTGGAATGATCCTTTTTAACCTGATTGGCGACCTACAGCGGTATTTTGGCTTGGAGCCATCCAGTCAAGCAGTTGGATTTGTTCAAGAGGCAGTTACTCACTGGGTTCCGGAGGCTGCGAGAAAGGTTCATATACAATGCGGCACAGCATCAGAGCTTGCAGATGTGAAGGGTGCAGGACCAATTGACCTCGCAATAATCAACTCAGTGGTCCAGTACTTTCCCTCTCTCAATTACCTCATCAAGGTCGTAAAGGACCTCATACACCTGCAGGATGTCAAATGCATCTACTTTGGGGATGTCCGATCTTATGCACTTCATCCGGAATTCCAAGTAAGCAAGGTACTGCATCAATATGGCCACACATTGACCGGAAGCGAGTTTCGGCAAAAGATGACCGAAATTGCCCAGCGGGAGAAAGAGCTTCTTGTCGATCCGATCTTCTTCACGACATTGGCAAGTGAATGGCCGGACCTGATTGAACACGTCGAGATATTACCCAAACAGATGAAGACAACAAACGAACTCAGCTGTTATCGTTACACAGCCATCTTGCACGTCAAACGCTCTAGCCATCCATTGTTTGTCCGAGAGGTCGAGCAAAGCTCATGGGTTGACTTCAAAGCTCTGCAATTGAACCGCCAATCCCTCTCCGAGTTGCTGACGACAGCCAAGGATTCTTCGACCCTGGCTGTGAGCAACATTCCCTACGCGAAGACCATCGTGGAACGACGGATGGTTGATTACCTTCGAGATTCGCCCGTGGGAACTGGTCCTGCCGGTTGGAGTATGAATGTCTGCAAGCAAGCCCAAGATTGCCCGGCATTGGCGGCGGTCGACTTGATCAATCTCGCCCAACAGACAGGATGGCAGGTTGAAATCAGCTGGGCCCGACAACGCTCGCAGCATGGCGGACTGGACGCTATCTTCCACCGTCTTGAACCCCGCCACAAAGGAGCACGGGTGATCTTCCGATTCCCAGTGGATCAACACCAGCGCGGACTGACTGGTGCATCCAGTAATGATCCCCTGGCGCCGCAGCGGAACCAGAGAATTGAAAATCGATTGCTGGAGACTCTACGCGCTAAGCTTCCCTCATATATGGTGCCTAAGATGGTTCGTGTGCTGGACCACATGCCCATTAATACTGTCGGTAAGGTTGACAGGCAAGCTCTCGCGCAAAGAGCCGATATCGCTGCATCTGGCAAAGCCATGAAAAGAAAATCTTTGAGCAGGAACAATAATATGTCATTCGCAAATGGCATTGAGCGTGTGCTGTGGGAAGAGTTCATCAGTGTGCTTGGAATGGAGGTTGGAATCATGGATAGCTTCTTCGACTGCGGCGGGCACTCCATGATGGCTATTAAATTGGTCTCTAGGATCAATAAGCGACTCCGTTGTAGCCTCCGAGTGAGTGACCTCTTCCAGTGTCCAACTATTTCTCGTCTTGGCGAGCTGGTTCGGGGCTGCTCCGGATTAAGCTCCAGTTCTGCCGTCGCCTATGAACCTTTCTCTCTTCTTGATGGCAGCCTCTCAGGGTTGCAATCGTTCGACTCTTCCCACTACGCCGAGATGCAGCTGCCTCCAGACACTGACATCGTTGATATACTACCCGTGACAGAGTGTCAGGCTTGGTTCCTCACTGACTGGAGTCCGGTGTCGCATACCTTCACTATCTCTGGGGAGCCGGATGTTGATCAGTTGCGTGCTGCCTGTCAAACAGTCATGCGGCACCATGCTATCTTACGCACCGTGTTCACCAAGCTCCAAGGCCGGCTGGTTCAGGTCATCTGTGGAGCTGTCAAGGCCCCGTTTACCCACGAGTACACGGGCCGTGTCTTCCACGATACCAATGACGCCGTAGCGTTCGCCCCACCCGGGTTATCGACGAGGTTTGTGCTGACCTCTCGGTCTGGAAGAGAGCATACCTTTACTTTGCAATTATCCCATGCTCAATATGACGGGCTTTCGTTATCTTCGATCCTGTCTGACATAGCATCTGCATACGGCGGCTCGTCGCAGTTGCCTAGCACAATACCCTTTTCCCACTACGTACATGGTTGTGCTTTATCTCGCTCGGGGGATGCACTGGGCTTTTGGAAACAGTACCTAAAGGGTTCTGTTTTGACTGCAATACGCTCTTTAAACAGCGCGATGAAAGGCCCGCCTGTGGATATTATACGAGAAGCAGTGGGCGATCTCCTTCCGCTGCCTGACATTACATTCCCAACGATTGTTAACGCAGCAATCGCCATCACACTTGCCGGCCTGGTCAGACGCAACGACGTGACTTTTGTCTGCGTCATGAGCTCGCGCGATACACTTACTCAAGGGACCGACACTCTCCTAGGGCCGTGTGTCAATCGCACGCTCATCCGCGTCCAACTCACCGCCGAATCCGATGCCCTGGATTTCTGCCGTAACTTGCGCGACAATCAAGCTCGAGTCTCTACACAGAGCCATTTGGGATTGGATGACATTATTGAGAACTGTACCGACTGGTCGTCGAGTGATCGACTTGCCCCCTTTGTGACTCACCTCCCAGCAGGTACAGCGACACCCTCATTTTCATTATCGGGGGCAAGAGTTTCATACAAGTCAACGGATGTGCGCATCAAT
Source organism: Aspergillus lentulus (assembly GCF_001445615.1). Classification (NCBI taxonomy): domain Eukaryota; kingdom Fungi; phylum Ascomycota; class Eurotiomycetes; order Eurotiales; family Aspergillaceae; genus Aspergillus; species Aspergillus lentulus. The sequence goes on from NW_028322113.1 coordinate 608,995, forward strand.
CCCAGGAACCAGGTCTTTGTTCGCTCGACGACCACAGACCAACAACAAGCATGTATACAGGTCCAGGCCTCAAGCGCTGTGATGGACGGCAATACGGCTTCATCACTGGCTTCCAGGATTTTGACGACTGCCCAGGTATTATCTGGGTCTCCGGAAAGGTACCTTCGATCCATGGGGATCCTGCAGTCCCCAGTTGAGCAGAAACAGTATCTCAGCATTGCGCATAATTAGCACGTAGAGCTACAATTAGGTGGCTTTCCAATTTTTTCGTTGCAATCGATCCTCTGAGACTAATATAATGATATGGAGTTTTTAACTTGGGATATTTGAACTTATAAATTTGACTGAAACTTTTCTTTTGCTTGACATTATTGAATTAGATATGGAATTAGATGGCACCACAGAGCCTGTAGACCCCCAGGTAGCCCGCTTCCCGTTCGCCGGCGTGATGCTGTACAGGATACAAGCCTCTTCCCTGCATCGGCTGCACTTACTCTGACCAGCTCGTGAGTCCGGTCTTTTCATTCATTAGTAGACTCTCTGAGCCAGATGGTTCAGAGTGCTTCCGACCACTTAATCCGACCAGAAAAGCTTTGATCTACTAGAACTTTTAGAGCTATACTAGAAGAACATGGAGGAAGTGGGGGGACCGCGCAATGTTACCTTGTTTGTTCCTCTATTCCTCCGTGAAGCCTCGATGACGACTAGGTACTCGTTATGTTACATTATTCCAATGACCCAAGTCACCCTGGTTGGCAATCAAAATGGATGGAAGAATCATCACGACATCACCTATGCTCTTTTATAATGCAGAGACTCGCAGTTTTCTCCATGAAACCTTGGGTAAACTGGTGTAGTCTTGCTGCAAGCAGAACTTCGGGGGGTGTAGCTTCTGGGGGATGTTACCCTCATGAGTGAGTAATATTTAAACCCCCTCGAGTGACTTGATAAATCTAGAATTACATTCATCCAACACGCAACACTACAATAAGCACAGTGATACACTTTCATATGAGACGGCCGCTAGTCTGGGTCAGTTCTGTACTACCACGACAGGAATCTTGTTGAACCTCGACGCACAATGTCGAATACACGAGGAGCCCCCAAGAAGGTTTGTGATATCTCAACAAACTTCCCCAATCTTCCCATCTACATCTTTACTGCTTGCTGGTCTAACATATCCATAGAATTCTGCTGTCGTCGACGGTGAGAAAGGCAGATGCCCAGTTCCTGATTCTTCCTCGGGAAGTGGCAGTGCCACAATAGCGAACCAGGTCTCCAAGCATGTCAACGAGATCTTTGCCCGCCATGTCCGGCATCATCATAAACCTTACTATCACATAAGCCACGAGCATGAGGATGAAATGAGCAACGTCCATCGGAAGCTCGAAGCTGCTGGGCCCAAGGTAGAGCATGCCATCGTGAAGGGGAGGGAGCTCCTCGAGGAGGGAGTCAATCCGGAGCTGATGCACCACGCGCTGAGCGTCTACCTTACTCACTCCAAAGATGCTCAGGAACGCAAAATCCAGGCGCCGGCGTTGAAGGAGCATCCGGTATTCCGAGCGCAACGGCCGGAGACTCTCCGGACCCCGCAGCCGACAGCTGTTGCTGGGGAAGTGGTTACAGGCGACACACTTCAAGGCCCTGCGTTATTGTCGTACTGGCGGGACGACTACGACATGAATGATGCTCATTACCACTGGCACATGGTGTTTCGCGGCGCTGGCGGAGACAACTCGAAGAATGTTAGGACCATTGACCGTCAAGGAGAGCTATTCTTGTACACGCATTCGCAGATGGTGGCTCGCTATGACACCGAAGGGCTATGCTGGGGCCATCCTCTTGTGAGGCCATGGGACCAGTACGACGACGTGCTTGAGTATGGCTATCAACCTCTGCCAGCGCTGTTAGACTACTACGGAGGTTATCCGGCATTCTCCAGCTGGTACCGTATCAGAAACCCAGATATGAAGGACGTCCCAGGCGTGACAATTGGCGTCGCTGATATGGAAGAGTGGCGAAATAATATTTACGAGGCTATCAAGACGGGATATGTGGTGACCAAGCCCAAGAACAAACCGGATACTACAATAAGAAGACCGCTGGCCTTGACCGGAGACAACTGTCTGAATTACGTCGGTGGCCTGCTCGACGCACAGTATGTCTTTTTTGACCCGTTGCCCGATGACTTCGAAATTGATGCCGCCAAATACGGGATCCTACACAGCTACGGGCTGGGCAAGTTCTCGGAAATGTCGTATCGGGATAACGACAAGGAGAAAGTCCCCTATGGTCTCATGATATCCAATTTTGCCGCACCTCGGGACCCTTGTTTCTGGCCGTGGTACAAACATCTCCAAGGCTTCGGTCAGCTCGCTGGGACCAGATATCCTCAAGATATCACCAAGCATAAGGCTGAAGTCGATCTGTCAAACCTGGTCATAAGGCCGCAAGACACCAAGTCACCTCTCTATGCTAATGGCGGAGTGACTACTTTCTTAGGACCACCTGCAGCAGATCTCCTGGAGAGCAAAGCGAAACTGGATCATGAGCCGTATGAATGGAGTGTGCAAGTCCGCAGCTCCCGCGAAATTCCACCGTCGGTTGATAACCCTCAGAAGTTGACACTGAGGTTCTTCATTGCGGCAAAGGATCTTGTGAACTACTACCACCACTGGATCGAGATGGACAAGGTCACAGTTACCCTCACAGGCGAGTCGTCCATCCTCACCGTGGTGCGTCGCGACACCGAATCGTCGGTTGCCCGGAAGACGAGAAACTACGGCGAACCAGACCCAGCTTACGCTTCCGCATGGTGTCGCTGTGGGTGGCCGCAAAATCTGATGCTTCCCGCCGGGAAACCGGAAGGGATGCCGTTCGTCGCGTTCTGCATGGCGACGGACGACGCGTTGGATCTCAATACACCCACCTCTGCTCTCAGCTTCTGCGGTGCCATCCTGAAAGACCAGAAGTATCCGGATCCCCGAGGCATGGGCTACCCTTTCAACCGGGCATGGACCCAGCTCACTAACGCAACCACGGGCAAGATATCCATCAGTACCATCATCGGCAACAACACAGACTTTCCATTCATCACCAGCAGTGATTTCAAGATCTTCCGCACGACCAAGTATCGACACCCCGCGGCCGATCCACTCCCGACCGGTATCACCTGGAACAACACCATCAAGGACTATTTCACGCAAGATGACGTCGACTGCATGGTCAGCGAGTACGGGTATAACCTGCGCCAGTACGAGGACGTGAAATACCACTGCCATAACATCTATTGGGCGGTCGCAAGCGGTCGCATGCCGTTGCAGATGGACCCGTACACCCAGAGTAATCCAGATCCCAAGCATCCGCTCTGGACAGTTGAAATGTGTGACAACTTCCGTGCATGGATGCTAGTTGGGTGTCCGAAGGATACGGAGGATACGGAGGATACGGACGATATGGCTGGTCGCAAGCTGTTGCATGCCGTTCCTGATGGACCCATACACCCAGAGTAATCCAGATCTAAAGCATCCGCTCTCGACAGTTGAAATGTGTGACAAACTTCCGTGCATGGATGCTAAAAGGCTGTATATTTAGATACTATTATTAGAGGCAGTGGAGAAAGGGCATAAGGGCGTGGTGAAGCTGCTAGGTACTTAAGACGAGGGAGATGGGGAGGTGGATATAGACTCTAGGGACTCTACACATCTAAACCCTAGTATTATAGGCAGCAGAGAATGGATATCAGGTGGTAGTAAAAGCTACTACGTAAGATAGGGAAGAATGGTAGTACTGTGAGACTATTCACCCTGTCTATTCTACACTCAACTAAGCCCACCCATAGTCGCGCGACTAAAAGCAGTGTGGCGCAACGGCAGCACCCACTGACCTTTTGACTGCGTTGAAGCACACGCCGGCTGGTTAGTAGTTAGGTAGGTGACCACAAGCAAATCAAATCCCGGCTGTTGTATGATTTTTGGACTTTTGCTGTCCTTTCAAGAAATTTGCTCGCGTATTATGCCTTGGGAGCTCTATAGAGGCCCGCCTATTGCATGAGGACGAACCGTCACACGGAGCGCTGACAGAAGAGCTCCAGGGAGGGCAATTAGGCGGCCCCGCGCATGCAAGAGGAAATCGAACATCTCGATGAAAAAAGCATCCCAGCGGGCTATCGACCGCACCCTGACATTGGAGAGAGTAGGCCCTAAGGTGATGGTGGCTTCCAAGTTCGCTTCTGGGCCACCTGCATATGTTGTCGTTTCCAACTAGAGGGTGCTCCATAGGGTTTGCTTCATTTCCCAAAGTAACCGGGCTGTTGATCAACCCCTAAGTTTGAGAAATGGATGATCCATCAATTCGCGAGCTGTTTCCTCCTCTCCGGGAGCCAGGTAAGCATTTGTCGAGCAAAAGATAAAAATGCTACTCGATCCTTAAGTGGCTATCACGGCGGCCGGTATCAAGGAAGAGGAAGTCCCGCGCAGCGGCATCCCCACACTCACACCACTGGGAATTGTGGATAGTCGCTCGGAAATTGGCGGCGCGCACATCGACTACTCGCCCGTCGTCCCTGCATCCGGCCGCGAACTGTGCGAATGGTACCTAACCGCCAAACAGCGCACCATGGACTCAAAGTTCGACTTTTTTTTCGCCGACTTCCACATCTACCTTCGCTATGTGATTGGTATTGGGCTCATCATTTACACCCTGCAGGAGGAGGCGCCCGTCCACCAGCTGTGTCGGCGCCTCGTGCGAGACGGTGCAGCTAGGGTATATATCATACCGCACGCATGTGAGCTATATGGACGATCTAACGAGGAAGTTGGACTTCAATGACTCTTCGATTTCAAGGTTGTGGGTGTCATGAAGCGTACGCTGGATACGCTGGATCCGAGTGGGATTTTGTCTCCGGGTAAGTCGGGGATTTGGAATAGAGATGTGTCTGAGGTGATGCCGAATTCGCATCTGTAGTGGGATAATAGGATCAGAGGCACATTATAGACATATATCTATGGGAATAGGTAAGTTGAGCAATACTATGTTTGTCAGTAGGGTTACAATCCCTTTTGCAGATGAACGTATATGGTGATTACTATGAATCACAACCTCTGGGACAAGTACCGTTGATATGACAGAAAGAATAGCAACAAGAAAGAAAAAAGAAAGAAATAAAAGTATCGGCACCCTTCAAACCGCGGTCAATGCAATACAGTGGCTTTGTTCTTGGCCCCTACCAAGTAAAGCTCTCTTCGATATAATCGACCTGCGACGTACTCTGTACCTTCCGACATGCGGATCGAACATCGTCACTCAAACTTCCTGTTCCGCAGACAAGCACTCCCATCGCTCCAATCTGCCTGCTGGCTTCTTTCCTAACCACCAAAGCAACATCGGGACGACCCGCAAGAATCTCGACCACAGCAGCGGACGGACCATCCAGCCATCGAATCTCCTTAATATCGCACGGAACGGTGATGAAAATTCTGATTACCAACACCTCCCGACATTTTTCTATGCCAAGTATCTGGGTCATCCAAAGCCGTACCCAGTCCAGGTGTTCAGGCTTACGAACGATCCAGACTAAAATAAGCCGACGCACCGCGACATTGCCCTTCACATGACCCTGAACGAGACGTTGAATGAATGGTAATTGGTGACTGATCCCAACCCCTGCAGAGAAGAGAAGGACTGTACCGTATGATTCCATGGTATTAGTGGCAATCCCACCACCGTACGGCCCTTCCACAATCGCCGGTAAAGTGATCCGACAGTCCGTAGCCTTCAACGTACGTTGGAAAAGCGTGTCAGTGAAGCCTGTTCGGCGACGAACCAAGAGCGAGAAAGTTACTCTCCGGAGGTTCTCTCCCTCCTGCTGCACATCACCCCAGCAGACCGAAAATGGGTGAAAAGTCCACCACCCGACGGCCGGGATGCACAAGAATATGTGCTGGCCAGGTTCAAAAGTCCAGGGCTGAGGTATATGCAAGTCGACCTTCATTGCGTCACCAGGAAGAATTTCGATGGATGCAGTGGTAAGGCTTAGGCCCCAGTTTCGATACACAATCCTTGAAACCCGAATAGCTCTCTGTCTGAGGCGGTTACTAATGGCAGCATTATAGTCCGGCACTGTGGCCGGCAGGGCAGAGGATGTGTTTTTACCTCAATGGCCCAGAGAATTAATGCCGTAAGAAGGTAATTCTCAGCGGAACGGCCTCTGAGATGCATCCAGAGGTAGGCAAACACAACGGCTACCATTGCGATATGTAGGTGGAGAAATGATTCGTAAAATGCATGGCGAATCAGTGACGGGGAATGCAATAACAACCCAGTGAAGACACAAAGAGCCTATTCAATTCACTCAGTAAGTCCGCGCATTCTCACGCCTGAGAATTAGTGCATGTGGATAAATCACTCACAATGAGACCATTCCTTAAAAAGGTGCTTTCACGCAATGCTGCTCCTACACCACTCCAACCTACTATAAAAGCGAATATGTAGGATCAGTGATCGGCATTACACCAAGCAGATTTCAAGGTATAGGCAAGGGTTGTTACCTTCAGATGCCTTGGGGATACACCACGCGAAAGCATGGGCAAGAGCTTCCAGAATGACTATACGAGCAAGCCAACGATGGAGCAGGTTGAACGTGTCGAACGGGATCGAGAGGAGTGAGATTAAGGGATTATTTCGGCCTGAGAACAAAACGAGAGGCACTAGATTAACCGTCGCAATGGTGCCGAAACGGTGCCGCATTCGGCTTCCCAAAGTCTCTGTGCTTGTGCCAAATGGTATTGCAACTATGCACAGAACAACGTTCATGCTGATCAATGCAAGGAGTAACAGTGTCTGGAATCGGCTCGGCAAGGTACCCATATTGACGGCTCGAGAAAGACGGAGCTCCGCATTGTGGCGTCTAGAAAAGAGAGGAGCATCAATGAGATGAACTCTCAACTTTGCTAGGGGACGGTATGGGCGTGCAAAGTAGCATTGTCGTTCGTCATTAAGACTTAAAACGAGTCTTATGTATCGCACCAGACGGAAATATGTAGCCCAAGCAAAGATGATCATGGCCAGACCACCGAGGGCTAGGAGAGTGTAATAAGCAAGGTCGTGATCTAGACTTTCCTGGTGAGGGTCCTCCGCATGACCTTCAGCCCTACCACGATACAGGTGGTCTTCGACCGCCAAGGGAAATCGCATAGCGGAGAAGTAAACCCACAGTGAGGCTGTGAATGCTGTCTGGGGAAGTTTGGTTTCAGGCAGGCTCTTCTGCCTTGAATGGAAAGATTATGGGGAAGAAATGCTGTGGCAGCCATGGCAGCATTGCATCTTATATTTGCTACAGGTCAGAGGTATCATGAAGCCCAAGAAGCTGTTAGGCTCTTGCTTCCGGGGAAATCTGCAGTCGGCTGTTCCTTGACTGGGTGTCCTTCATTGCCGAGACACATCTTGATTTCTGGGGCCCGTGTGGATCTCATATTGCCGTGGGGTTTAGGTAGACGCCTGGGATGTGATGATGCAGCCAGAAGGTTCGTATTACCGGAGGACATCACCACAGTCTTCAACATTCTTTCACCGAGGTTTCCCCATGGGGAAAATAAGGTGCAAAGCAGTTTGATCTCCATGGGGTTGGATTCACATCACAAAGCGCAGATTGAATTTTGAAAAATCCGTCATTAATCCGTGATAAACACCAGGTCCTACATGACCCGGTTAACTGAGTTTTGGGCGGATTTTATAATTTATGATATGGACCTTCAGGCCGTCTGGCTGGAAAGTTCCGCCAGATCGGGGACGGGCCCGGGCCGCAAGCCCGCAATGTCCCCATACAGCACCTCCACAACCAACAATACATATAGAATATGTAGATATAAGAGTAATGTGTTATAGTCCTCCCGAACTCACCTAACTCACCTAGGGTCTTTAGACCCAAGTGCGGGTTAGTTTAGCCAGGGGCCTTGTGAAGGATTCATGCTGGGCTACGAACCATCCAACTGAGGTACAATACCTACTACAATCTGACCCCATAACCTGCTTTTCCCGGGGATTTAGTGCACACGGGCAGTTGTCGGGAATTTGGCTGGCTTGGGGGACCTTTTGTGGACAACTCAACCTGGACGTGCTTTAGCCCGAGCACAGCGAATATCTCATGCCTGGAATATGTCCTGATATGTTTTGGACGACTGGGAGCACGGGTTTGATCAATAAATTGCATTTCCCCGGACTTTCTTGCGCTCGGGCAGTTGTCGGACATTTGGCTCGCTTAGGGAACCTGAGCACCGTGGCATCTCATGCCTGGCATATGCTCAATATGCTTTGGATAGCTGACAGCGCGGGCTGAACGACAAGTTACGTTTCCCCAGCTCTCCTTGCGCTCGGGCAGTTGTCGGGAATTCGACTGGCTTGAGTAACATCTCGGTGGCAAAGTGTGAATAACAACGATTGTTGAATGCTCCTCTGTGGCCACAGAATAGATTAATGTGGCTTGTCAAGGAAAGCCTGTAAGAGCAAAGTAACTTTTCTCTTACAACCACTTTTGGCAAATGCAGACAACACCAAGTGGCGTGACTTTGCTTCAGAAACATATATAACAGTGAAAGGGCACATTGCTCTGGGTTTGTTCATGCCATTATCACACAATTTCTTCACCTCTTTTAGTTCTTCAGCTTTTCCCTAAACCAATATAATTGGCCATTCCTCGTCCTATCACTACATATAACAATGATTTTCTCCATTTTGGTGGCTGCGGGCTGTTTCGCGTCGGCTTATGGACATGGATATCTGACTATCCCTGCGAGTCGTACCCGTCTTGGGTTCGAGGTAAGGGTGCAAGTGATTCCCTTCTCCTTGCATAATGTTGATGATTATTCTACGTATTCTAGGCTGGTATTGATACGTGTCCCGAATGTTCTATCTTGGAACCAGTTACAGCCTGGCCTGATCTTGAGGAAGCTCAAGTTGGCCGGAGTGGGCCATGTGGCTACAATGCCCGTGTTAGCGTTGACTACAACCAGCCCAGTGATCACTGGGGTAATGAACCGGTGGTAACTTATACTTCTGGGGAAGTTGTTGAGGTTCAATGGTGTGTCGATGCGAATGGCGACCACGGTGGCATGTTCACATATGGTATCTGCCAGAACCAAACCCTGGTTGATAAGTTCCTAACTCCAGGCTACCTCCCAACCAATGCTGAAAAGCAGGCTGCAGAGGACTGTTTCCTGGAGGGTGAACTCAAATGCACCGATGTCTCTGGCCAGACATGTGGGTACAACCCGGATTGTACAGAGGGAAAAGCCTGTTGGAGAAATGATTGGTTCACGTGTAATGCCTTCCAGGCTAATACTGCCCGGGCCTGTGAGGGAGTTGACAGGGCGCCACTGAACTCCTGCAAGACAACAATTGCCGGTGGTTATACCGTAACCAAGCGGATCAAAATCCCGAACTACTCCTCCAACCATACCTTGCTCCGCTTCAGATGGAACTCTTTCCAGACTGCACAAGTCTACCTTCACTGCGCCGACATTGCGATTTCTGGGTCTGGAAGTACTACAACCTCTACGTCTACAAGTGCTACAACCTCCAAGACGACAAGTACCACTTCGACTTCCACGTCCACGTCCACTTGCACCGCTACGGCTAGTCTTATCCCCGTCACTTTTAATGAATTGGTGACCACGACCTACGGAGAGAACATTTTTATCACTGGGTCAATCAGCCAATTGGGCTCTTGGTCCACCAATAACGCGGTGGCGCTGTCCGCCAGCCGGTACAGCGCCTCGAACCCGCTGTGGATCACGACAATTAATCTCCCAGCAGGAACGACATTCGAATACAAGTTCATTAAGAAGGAGACTGACGGGAGCGTCATCTGGGAGAGTGGCCCAAACCGCAGCTACACTGTTCCTACCGGATGCTCCGGTACCACCGCCACAGCAACTGCTAGCTGGCGGTAGATTTAGGATGGGATATGGTCAAATGCTGTATTGACTTCCTCTCATTTTTGCTGCTCGCAGCTTTTTTATCACTTGATCCAGGAGAAGGACTCTATGCGTGATAGGTTAATGTTCTCTCCTCTATCTAAATGAAGACTTTCGTGGAATCCAGCTTTTCAAGGAGCAACAAGTGCATACACTTCTATTGCTAGCGGATATTCTAGCCATCAATAAATGGTCTACCTGGTCTAGCAATGACTCTCTGTAAGATTTAGGTAAGGAGGGTGAATAAAATAAGGTTCCCAGCGTTAAACCTAATGGATTAAAAAGCCTATGCGAAGTCTTAATATACAACAGCCAGGATTTACTAGTGACCCACCTAATTACATCTTCAACATAGTCAAAGGTTTAGTGGGTGCTGCCGTCGCGCGATGCTGCGTTTTAGTCATGTGGCCGTGGGCGAGCCTAGGTAAGCCTGAGTAAGTATAGAATAGACAGGGTAAGTAGTCTCCTATAAGCACCTATGGTTGCCTGAATAGTGATATCAAAACTATGAGAGATATCTAAGGATTTTGTGAAATTACTCAGAAAAGGCTTCTAGTGGTTTAACTGGTGAACCCCCTAGATCTGACCCTGACCCACAACCTAATCCATTGCGGGTTCGCAATCTAGGAACTGAACCTCACTTCTCTGAGTTTGGTGAGGGTCGGATTCGATTTTGGTGGTTCGGTTATTGCAACTCTACATCTCTACGGCCTATGTACCCACAGAGCTGCCTAACTAGTTATTCACTATTCGTGAGAGAGAAAGGCCTGGTTGCTGTATTTATATTTTTTATATAAACTAAAGATAACCTAAATCATATACCTGCTGCATATATTAAGTAGAATATAAGTTCTAGATCCCTGGATATCATCCTTGCTTTTACTAAAACTAAGAAAGCCGATGGTAGTGTCAGCCTTAATGACCTGAAATGTCACGGGCTAGGAGCCGGTCCAACCTATAACCTAGGTTTAGATAGTAGGAAATTACTATGGAAGCCTAACTAAGGCCATATAGACTAAACTTAAAAAAGGGAGTAATAGGAAGTAGAGTTATTAAATAGGGCTGACTAGTATATTAATTAGTACAAAAGTTATATGACCCGCAGCTAGTGTCTAGTTTGGATATGACTTTTCACTTTGCGAGGGCTGTATGGCTTGGCCAGGCAGCCTGAGCCTCCAGCGGGCCCTCCCTGCTACATGAAATGGGGATTTAAGGAAATATTGATGATTCTTAGAAGAATAGCAGAGAGTATATGTCCTGAAGAGGTGCATAAGCAGTATAACTACCTAGCTAACCTAGAAAAAGATAGGGAGCAATACTCAAGTATTGAAAAGAACATCTTCACTGCTATTATATCAATATATTCCACCTCATGCTTTAGAGGGTTTAATGAATAAAATTAATACCTACTAAATAAAAGCCCAAGCAGTCATTCAAAGCCATTTTCCAGCAAGCAAAGATAAATTTCGCTCCCCATCACAAAGAGTGATGTTCAATTCCGTTTGTACAGTGAGAGAAAACAACCAGGTAACAGAGACAATAACTAGACCATATAGTCGTATATTGCACAGTGAGGCAACAGATATGCGATTTTGCAACCTAGCGACCTGGGAATGTGTATACCCTGGGTGACCAGCACGAACCCCAGCTGTTGTATGTTTTTCCCTTTTTTTTTTTTTTTTTTTTTTTTTTTTTTTTTTTTTTTTGCTGTCTCTTCAGAAAGTTTTCCTCGCGTATTAATGGCTTTGGGGACCCTCCTACTGCATGTGGACGAACCACACACGGAGCGCTGACAGAAGAGCTCTCAAAGGAGGGCAATCAGGCTGCGAAGCGCATGCAAGAGGAAATCGAACGTCTCGATGGGGAAAACATCCGGGCGGGCTGGGCTGTATGAGGTCGCTACTGGGCGATAGTCTGATTACTGGATATGAGAAGGCCTAGAATGGCATTCTTGTGGGCAACAAGTGAGGTGGATTTCTGGTGGTAGCCGACGTAGGTAGCATCCTTGAAAGATGCTCCTCCGCATGCCTCCCTTGTCTCTCCATAGACGGCGTTGCATTCTGACAGCGCTTTCAGGGCATGAGTACTGATGCTGTTGATCAACTCCCAAGTTTGAGAAACGGATGATCCATCAATTCGCGAGCTGTCTTCCTCTTCTCCGGGAGCCAGGTGAGCATTTGTCGAGCAAAAGATAAAAATGCTTCTCGATCCTTCTCTTCGAAGAATTGGATTGTGTCCTCTAAGCTTCGGGACGGAATCAACTCATTATGGCGGAATTTATCTTGAACAGTCAGTATGCCAGGCATTGAAGTACGGGTTACTTGTCAACCCACCTTCTGCGTTAAAGAAAGGGCCATCGAAGAACTCTTGAGCATTATTGCAGAGCTTGCCAGCATCGTTCGTGACAGGCTGGGGCCAGTTGCGCTCTGACATGGCCTTTAACTTCGCGAGCAATACCCCGGGGGGCGGGCCGAGTAGAGCAATCATTTCCGCGAGGTGTGACTTTGCATCATATTGGCCGTTTGTATCATGCACCTGCTGGAACAACTCCTTGCTCCCAAGGATATTCCACAACTTGCCGAACAAAATTATTAGCATTAAGCCCAAGCCAGCGATTGCAACCAAAGAAAAGGAAGTAAAAGAGCACGTCGTGTTGTACATTCACCTCTAGAAAGCAGTGACGGGGGTCTTACCAATACCCCAAAATTCCAAATATCTGCCTTAAAGTCCCAACCGCAGCCAAGGATTACCTCTGGAGCACGATAATAGTCTGGTTGAATAGGATAAATGCCAATTTGCTCTCCTACCATTCCGTCTCGAGTAGACAGCTTGTCGAGACTTATTGCGAGCCCGAAATCGGCTATTTTGGGAATCATATTTTTGATTGCTCTCCCGTCGAGAGCACCGAAGTCATTATGGCAGCGGTAGATAGTCCGACCACTCTCGCCATCAACCTTGTATTGCATCGGTTGTTGTCGTTTGATAAAGTTGGCAAGAATGTTTTCGTTTTCAAAGCTCATGAGGACATTCCCCAGCTTTAGATCTGATAGGTAGGTTAGGGCTTTTATAATCCAGAATAGTCAGAGGAGAATTGCGACAAGCACTCACCCGTGTGGACAACTTTGCACTCTGAGTGAAGATAATCAAGACCAACAAGGAGGAAGTAGATATAGGCCTTCGCAATGGGCAGCGGAAGCTTGCGATCAACGAAACGCCTCTGTAAAATCCAGAGAGGCTCTCTCATCGGCTCATACACGAGGCACGTGTGCTTTCCTTCCGGGCCAGTTACCTCGAAGTCATCCATGCATGTCCGTAGAATCACGCTACCACGATGCTCTGGATCTTGCTGCGAGATATGGCTCTCAATCTCCTTTTCATGCCGAGCATCGTCGGAATTGTTGCTGTTAATTATTTTCAAAGCCACTGTTTGTTCAGTCTGCCATTTCAGTCTTGATTGTGAGGGCCAGGGTCAGTTTCTCGGTACTCAATATGAGGCGGATGTGGATAGATACCTTGACATGTCTTGGGCGAGCCATACGGTTGATTGTGATCCCCATCCGATTTTGACAAGTAGTTGAAATTTCTTGGCCAGTACTTCTCCCGACTTTGCTGGGTAGAAAGCCGCCGAATTATAGTTAGGACAAACCTCCTCGTCGACAAGTTCCCGCTGAGGAATTGAAGGCCCCTTGTCGGGCGGTAACCGCCAGAGCGGCTTTCTGGCGAAGGAGAACATAGTACGCCGCGGCGTCAAGGACAGCCGCCGAAGAGGTAACATTAGGTCATTCAAGCGCTATTGGAATGCTGGAGACGATCAAGTACCCTGGGAAAGGTACAGGAAGCTGAGCTCGAAGTTCCCTAAATGGCCGCCAGGCGGCTGTAGGGCTGAGACAGTCTTGGCGGGGGTTGGAAAACGGTCAGATTCTAAAAGCATGAGCAAGCTTTTGCAGAACATATCGGTGAACTAACTTGAGTAATGGAGGGATACGGATGAATATAGCTCTTCACTTCTGTTTGTTTAAAGTAGCTGATATTAATGCATCCAGACCTGCCGCAACTGGGCTTGGCCTCATGTTCGCTTATTAGTGAGTGATTAACAAGTCAGTGATTTTATATCACCAACCAATTTTGCGTAGTACCTTCCTACTGGAATTATTCTTGCTTTCCTCTAGTTTAAGTGTGTACTCACCAGTTGCCAGGAGTAGATACAGTACAACCGAATCAAACAATACTCGAGGAGTAGCAATCGAATCGTTCCTAGATAGTATAGAACCACCCCGAGTTTGTGATAATATTACGCCGGGCAAAATTGGGACTTTTACCATTAGCCTCAAGCACCAGATTCCCCTCCGCATCCAGTGATTCTGGCGGCACCGACAGCCTCAGTAGATCCTTATCAGCAGGGGCCACCTTCTTGGTCCAACCAGGCAGTTCCTCCGGAGTGAAAGGCGGCCATGGGTCTCCATCTTCTTCACGATACACATGCTCTCGATTCCTCCGCAGACCCAGGGCTCAATCTCCAATTTACTGCCTCGTGCAATTCTTCAACAATGGATGCGACAATCGCATACCGAAGCGGATCAGGATCTCCCGGGTCTGGTATGTCCCGTAGCTTCCAGTCTCGGCGATAAAAGAAATATTCCGTCTCCCACCCCAACAGCTCGTAATGATCAGCGAGGTGGAGCTCATAGAGCCGGTAAATCGAGCGCAGGGGCGTATCACGCATGCGCCAGATAGGAATAGAGCGGAGATTATGGATATCGTCAAAATGAGATGTGATGATGCCGGTCTCGTTCTTCGTATCTTCGATAAGCTCGCGGAGAGAAAATGAAACCGGGGATTGGGAAGGACCAGGACGGATAGGGGATGAACATGCGCAGGAGTGTGAGCAGGGGATACTTGTTCTGATGTCTGAGGCGGATGCGACTACCACGCAGTCGGAGGGGTGAGTGTGCGTAGCGAAGCCACGTTCGAAAACGAGCCCACAGACATATCTTGGGACGGCGACGTGGAGGCATTGATAGCAGGTTCACTGAAGAGCGACAAGGTGGAATAAAAGATTACAGTCACAGTCTTGTGATGCAGAATAGTGGTTGGGCTGAAGCCAATGAAGCGCCAGCCTGCTTACTGTATTAGGTAGTGACATAGCAGGCCATGCTGACTTCAGAGGTCTCATTGGCAGACGCCGCCATCATTGCACTGCTTTGAAAATGATACTCTACCAGAAATAGCTGCACCAGTAGGCAATACAGAGCCGGAAACATAATTTACTCTTACTTTACATACAAAAATCTTTCAAAGAGTACTACTTTTCATACGCTACTGAACTTCCATCTTTTGTTGCTTTACATCACCTGACTCAAACTGCAGTAGAAAGGGAGTATTTAATAGACCATTTAATACTCTTGATAAGCTATAAAGATGATGATCTTGAATGGTCCAAGGGTAAATCACTAGCATTGGTTCAGCATGCATACATTGTAATTCTTTTCTCTTACTTTGTAAAATTGGAGGGTTTCTGCATATTCTCGGTCATTCTCCTTCCAGCCTGTATGGACAAAATGGCTAAGGATGCTCATCTCATGCTTGGAAGCATCTTCCCAGTTCATGGTCTTTGCCATGTTCACAGGCCATTCGAACCAGATATGATTATTACATCTGTTAAGGTCGTCTACAGTTCCTAATTAGTATGGTATCTAGGAGCAAGCTCGCACCTATAGCAGTAGAACCTCATTAGTTGTGACACCAGCTAATAACAGAGTGAGACCTACAGGTCAGCTGTGTGCTGAATGTTATGATGCTCCTAATCAGCAGTTGCGACAGATGCTAGTGCAGAAACTGATGGCATCATTAATGCTGCAGAAATAGAAGATAGCATTATATGGCTAGAGGCATTATTAGCATAAGAAATTTCTTGGAGACTGTTCTAGCTTATCTCACCAGGGACATAGGAGCCTAGGATCTTTATTACCTTATAATTATTACCACTGGCTAACTTAAGAAGCTTACCTATATTGATATTCATGCTAACACCAACAGCACAAATAAAACAGATGCTGCTAATAAAGAGATTAAAAGAAAGCTAAGAGCTATTAAAATCTATAGACAGTAAAATATTAACCTTAAGAGTATTTATCTCATGTTAGAGTGGTGTAGAATAGGTGTGTAAGAAAACTTAAGATAGATGTTTGTAAGGAAGTTATTAGGCAGCTTTATATTAGTGTGATTCTACAGGATACCTATTGATATCAACTTGACATGATACTAGATACTCAACCTGCCAGCCTGTGGATAATATGTGAAGTTTTGAAATGGTTAAGAAAGGAGGCCATACTATAGATGTATTCTCTTCAGTCTTGGATAACCTAATGAGGGTATTTGAAGGGGAACCACTTGCCTTTATCTGGTAAATTATTAGAATAGATGCAAGAGTAGAAGAGAAGGAGAGATCTAACTACTTATAATAGGTTAGTCAATGCTAGTGAAGTAATTGAGACTATAATTATACAGTGTTAACTCTGGGTAAATGTTACTTTGAGTGATTAGTGTCCCTGGCAAGCAGCATATACATCCAAGTTATAGTGCTCTGGTATTACATAGGGTAGAAGATTAATGACTGGTCATTAGTCCAAAAAAAAAGGCAAGACATGTAGATTGAAAGGATTATTTGAACAAGGTAGGCTGAGGTAGAGAGGAGATGATCTGGCAGAGAAGTGTTACAGTGTTTCAGCAGGTATGGTTGGTGTTGATGTTTGGTACAGAGGTTGTTAGGAGAAAGTTGAAGTCCATCTTACAGCGTCTCAGTACATTCCTTTTAAAATACTTATACAAAGACTTTTACTTTTGGAATTAAGTATTTCAAATTAAGTGTAAGAGGTGGTATATCCTTAATGATCTTTTTAGTTAAACTTTTATTTTGATTCACTGCTTCCAAAGACTTTAAGCTGGCGAAAAACATCCATACAGGGCTCTTTTGAGAGCCGAAGTGTACACCTTGCGGTGCTCTACCCCGAAGGATGAATCGTACCTCTGGACTATTCGGGCGTTTTATGGTAATAGCAAGCAAGATCAATAAGAATGATGATGTCAAACATAGCACAGGCGCAATCCCCCTCCTTATATTCTTCATACTCCCTTCCCTTGCGCTTCCTTGCATTGTTCTTTTGCTCACTTGTCCTACGCTGCCCTTAACATTATCCTTATTCTTTTTGCTATTACCATAGAATCGCCCGAATGGTCCAGAGGTACGATTCATCCTTCGGGGTAGAGCACCGCAAGGTGTACACTTCGGCTCTCAAAAGAGCCCTGTATGGATGAGACCCGCGTTCGAGTCGCGGTTCGGGCCTTCCTTTTTTGAACAACTTTTTTTGTTCCGTCCCTCCTTCCTTGTTGGTGGGGTTGGCTTTGTTGATGTCGTCCCTCCTCACTTTTTTTATCATATATTAATTAATGTATAATAAATAATAATATCTGTTGTACTGTGGGAGAGGATGAGCTCTTTTCCCTTTGTTTTCTCTCTCATTACTTTAAGATTGATTGAATAATGGCCAGTTGTCTTTAAACAATCGAGGTTCTGACAATACCGCCCGAAATATATATATCCATGTACAATGTCTATTGTATTTATTCACTGTCTAGAACTAACTCTCTCTAGAATCTACCGCATAGTCACCAACTCCTCTGCACTGGTCGGGTGGATAGCAACACAGCTATCAAAATCCTTCTTGGTAGCGCCCATCTTGATCGCAACACCGAAACCCTGCAGCATCT
The DNA here is from genome assembly GCF_001445615.1 of Aspergillus lentulus. Lineage (NCBI taxonomy): Eukaryota > Fungi > Ascomycota > Eurotiomycetes > Eurotiales > Aspergillaceae > Aspergillus > Aspergillus lentulus. The sequence continues at coordinate 626,733 of NW_028322113.1, forward strand.
CGCCCACGCCGAGACCCAGAATGTGCAGACCGACAATCTTCTCCTCGGGACCGACACACACAATCTTGAACTCGGTAGGGTTCTTCTTCTTCTCCTCTGCCGGGAGCACGTCGTAGTACATCGCGGTGAACTTGGTATAATAGACCTTGACCTTGTCGTCACCGTAGCGTTGGCGGGCCTGCGGCTCGGTCAGACCGATAGTGCCGACTTCGGGGTGCGCGAAGACGACAGTGGGAATATTCTCGTAGGACAGTTTGGCGGATTTTAGGGCCGGGGGACCAAACAAACGACTGCCGAGCTGGCGACCGGCTGCAATGGCGACTACACGAGGTAAAAGTATTTAGTCACGTTGTTCAATAGAGGGACAAAGAAGAGAGTAACGTACCTGGTGTCAGTTCCGCAACGCCAGTGACATCGCCAAGGGCATAAACACCCTCCGCCGAGGTATTCTGGTACTGGTCGACAACGACGTGGCCACTTTCGTTGAGCTTCACGCCGGGGACCTCGAGATGCAGATCCTCGACCTCGGGCTGACGACCGATAGCCCACAGCAGCTCGTTGAATTCCTCTTCCGACCCGTCATTGCCAATCAGCTTGAGCACTTTGTCCTTGCCCTTACCGTCCTTCACCAGCTGCACCTCCTTGAACCCGCCGTGCTTCTTGTGTATGCGCACGCCGGTCGCCTCGTACCGCTCCGTCATCGTCTTCTGAATCATAGGGTCGAACTTGCGCAGCATCGTCTCGCCCCGAATGAACATGTGAGTCTCCACGCCGACTGCGGCCATGACACCAGCCAGCTCGACGGCAATGTAGCCCGCACCCACGACAGCAACCTTGGGTGGGAGCTCCTCGATCTCAAAGAAGCCGTCGCTGGTGATACCATGCTCGGCGCCCTTGACAGGGGGGATAGTGGGCCGGCCACCGGTCGCAATGAGAATGTGAGGCGCTGAGTACCGCGCCTTTGCGCCGTCACTGAGCGTAACCTCGATGACCTTGGGTTCGACGAATCGAGCGCGGCCGTGCACGAGGTCGATGCCTTCCTTGCCCCAGTTTCTCTCGTAGGCACCGTTCAGACGCTTGATGACGGCATCGCGGGTTTCCTTGAAGTGACGGTAGTCGATCTTGATGTCCTTGGGGATGTCGTAGCCGTAGTGCTCGCCGACGTGGAGAGCTTCGTTGATGGAAGCGAAATTCCAGGTCATCTTCTTGGGGACGCAGCTGCAGACCCTTCAGTTAGCATATCCCACGCTTCCCTGGTCCGCACGGGGAGCAAGGCACAGAACATACCCGACATTGACGCAAGTACCACCAGACCGCCCACTCTCCACAATCAGAGTCTTCGCACCGTACCAGCCAGCGGCACGCCGTGCGCTACCGCTACCACCACTACCACCACCCAAAACAATATAGTCATACTGCTGAACGTCCGTAGGAGCCATGTTGCTGGAGTCCGCCACAATCGCAGTCGATGAAAAGTGTCGAGAGAGTGAGGCGAGACGCGGCGCTGTCTTGGAAATCAGAGCGGGAGAATCCAGTTTTCGAATCGCAGATTTGGTTCGTCGATCTGCAACTGTAGAGATGACTCGAGCAGACTGAACGATAGTCGATGAACGGACCAGTTGCGGCACACGAGGTTTGAATGCTTGAGCTGGAAGCTGGATGTGAAGCGAGGAGCGGAAGAGCATGGAGGGTCCAGTTTTTCTGTTTTTTATTGACCCCTCTGCAGGTGGTGGATGTCGAATGAGGGGAGAAAGGAGGGAGGGAGGATGGATTATTCAGAGGGGCAAAGGCTAGCTAAAGTAATCAAGAGCTAAAATGGATGCTCCCAGGATTGAAGCTGGCGGGGAACCCGGACCGTGGTGGATGACGGAGAATACGGATTGCTGACGCACAAGTCAGCGGAGGAGAGCAGTAGGCAGTGAAATCAGATTACCGTCCACAACGACCAATTTGCCTCTCAATGGCTATCTTATAAGATTGACGGGCGCTTTCTGAGTTTTCTAATCTCCCGAATATGAACGCCGACTTCGCCGATATGCATTGATTTTAGCGTTCGAGGCTGGAGATTTGGTCATCGTAGCCACACGTGACGCGATTGATTGCTAAGCGTTTGGTGATGAACGGCACAGAAATGACAAATCCTTCAGAGTCAAGAAGGACAGGAGAGATATGAGGTCGTCCTATTTTGGGAGATGATCTAACCCGAAATAAGGGTATCGAAACGTTATGTATCTATTTACATGAGAGACAATAGGAATTCAAGCTGCAGGTACTTTACGTTTCGGAATTCATCACACAGAAGTAAAGCTTTGCAGCACGTAGATGTGAGTTCGAAGAGAAACAACAGCATCAATGATGAAAATTGCAGGTTGAAGGAAATGGAGAACTGCCCAGACGGCGCCAGCGCCAACAAGTCCTCCTTTCATGCACTCGCTCGGTCCAACAGGAAATAGAAGATAGAGAATGGGAATTATTGAGAAGAAATGAAATGTTCAGGCGTTATAAGAGATGAGCTGACCCGATAGGATAGTCCTAAGAAAGTGACGGTAGCGAGGAGGGATCATCAAGCAGAGGGCTACCGGGCACTGCGTCCAGAGCCACTGCATGCAATGCAGGTTTCTCTGCCTCTTGTAGGTGTCCCCGTTGGCGACGTTCAATTCGCTCCTTGACCCATTCCGCCACTTCCTCATCCTCGGTTGCAGTACTCGTATCGGGCCCGCCAGGTTGGCCGCCGTCAGACGAAGCGGCAGATGTTGCCTCGGTACCATTCGACTCCGTCGGGGGTTGCATCAAGGGAGCAAGCCAGGGATGTCTGAGCAAGGTACTATACGAAGGGCGCTTGCTGGGATTTTTATCCAAGCAGGCGCGGACGAATGCATGCGCCTCTTCCGAATATCCTTCCTCCGGTAACGTTGGCGGATCCCCATGCACGATAGCCTTAAAATGACATTAGAATATGTTCGACCATGCAGATTTTGCAGATTAATTGAGAAAGGGGTTAAAACTCACATGCAACTGGCTGAAAATGTTGTTAAAAGTTTCCGGGGGATATGGATAGCGACCGATAGCGCATTCGATGATGGTCAGGCCCAAACTCCAGATGTCGCTCTGCACACTATAAGTTCCACCACCAGTCGCGCCGGACTGCTGCACGCCGCCTCCTGCAATACGTTCAGGTGCCATATAACTCTGGCAGCCAATATTTGTCTTCGCGATACTGGCGACCAAATTGCCGCTCACGCCGAAATCGCAAATCTTGATTTGACCTCGAGAGTTGACAAGAATATTAGTAGGCTTCACGTCCCGATGAATGATGTTATGATCGTCTTTGAGGGTCTTCAATCCCATAACGGTGGATAATGCGACCTTTCGAAGAATGTTTTCGGGTACGCCGTCCTTGTAGAGTTTATCGATAGAGCCTCCGTCCATATATTCCACACACATATAGACCGCACCCTCCTGAAAGAAAGCGCCGTAGAAGTCGATAATGAATGGCGAAACGCAACGGTGCAAAATATCCAACTCCATGATAATCTGGGCAAACTTGTTTTCATCCAGTTCCAAGCGAATCTCCTTCATCGCCATAATGTAACCGGAAAGATTGTCCTGGGGCTTAGTCGCCGAAGTGCTATCCGGGGTCGAGTCCTCAGTTGGGCGACTAATGATGCCGCGAAGCCCCATACCAGGTTTGCGCATCTGGGGCCGGCTATGTCGAACTTTGTAGACCGTTCCGTAGTTGCCCTTACCTAGCTCATCCAGTCGCTCAACCTCATCTAACGAGATGCTGAAACTATGTCCGGACGAGAATTCGACGCCGCCACCGTGCAGGATCGCCTTGTTCTTGAAATTCAGAGTCCCCGCCTTTGTGTCAATGTACTCTGAATATTTGCTGAATGCCGACCCTCCAGATGCGTCCGAAGAACCATCGCCAGGCGAGCTGGTTCCAGAACCAGTCGCAGGGCCAGTGGCATCTGACAGTTTCAACCCTGGCTTCATTCTTTTTGCGGCCAGGCTGCCGGTTTTCGGTGAAGGCGAATGAGAACCTGCAGTAGCTCCCGGCACCGAGGGTGAAGACGCCCAATTTTTACCATGAGGGCGTGCTGTCGGGGGAAGTCGTCCGGCAAGTGCACCTCCCATCGGAGGCGATGGCCCTCCTACCGGACTTGGCGAACCGGAAATGCTTGGTCTGGACGAAGGGATTGTTCCGGTAGAGACAGCATGAGGTAAATGCGGGGGAGCACCCTGTCTGGAGAGGGAGAAGGCTTTCATCTTAGCCAGGATGTCCTGATTCAAGCCGCCCGGCTGCGCGCTACTCATGGAGGCGTGCGGCCGTGTCGGCGTCGCTGCACCACGCCGAGCCGCATTGATTTGGCCCAAATGAGTAGACGAAGCACTTATCCCCGATGTCATATCCCGGTCCAACCGAAGGGATGGTACTGAAGTAAGAGACGGAGGAGCACTGACAGAGGGGGAAAGGTCGTCGTCCGTTGTGTTGTCGGATCGGTTGTCAATTTCGACTTGAGCGGAGGGAAGCTCTGCGACCGAGTCTTGTTCTGGGCTCATTGTAGCCGCGCTCATCGTGAAGTCGATGGGAAAGAGGGTGCCGTTTCGGGTACTTTTCTTCGATCGGGATACGGACAACCCAGGGCGGCGATCATGAAAGGAGGGAAGATGGAGAATCCAGATTGAGCTAGTTTTCTGAGGAAGCGATAGATCGAAGCTTTTGTAAATGAACACCGCTGCTGTCACAAGAGTTAGATATCTGACGTGAAAGAGCCTGCGGAGTCTAGGGAATAGTGGCAGTTTGCCTCAACGCGGGGCAAGAATCGTACCGAAAACAAGGCTGGATAGATGAAACTCAAGTAGTGTGAATTACTTGCAGAGTCTCCCGGTGCCTTGAGAAGATGCCAGGGAGGGGAAGGCCGGGTAATTGTATGAACGGAATAGATTTCCAGAGATATACTCCGTAGGAAAGAGCATAAGAAAGCGAAAGAGAGGAGGGAGTGCTGAGATAAAAGATGGAGATCCAGGGAATTATGCCTGGGGCAAGTGTGGCAGCCAAGCAAACTGGGAAATCTTGGCTGTGGATGGTCGAGAAATTTTCAGCTGTTCAAGGATTGATCAAGGAATGAGCACGTTTTGCTTGAACCTGAGTTGACTTGGGAGATGGCGGAATGCCAATTTAATTATGATAGTGGAATGGGATATTGGTAGTAGAGTAGTGGAAGTAGTCATCTGCAACCATCAACCATATATTTGCATACTCGGATTGACGCGATACGTATACTATGGCCGGGGGATGCGTTTCTCTCGTTGGTGCGTTGGCGGGAAGAAAGACCAGCCAATGGTTGGCTTCTAGGCGCTCAAGGTGTGTCGCCTTACGCAAGGTGGACGAGGCAGCAATATTATTTATTTGTTATCGATGTAGAAAGGGATTATCTACTATCAACGACTCTTTTCGGCCACTGATTCACTACCTCATGTCTAACCTGCAAAAGTCCTAGACTGACTTCTTGCATAGTCTTGATTCTTTACAGACGAGGTTCCACCACAAAAACAGTAGAAGAAGCACAGGCTGCGTCGAACCGAACTATCCGACTCTACCATCGGGACACGGAACTGCGAGACCAGATCTATGGCTAACACCCACGGAGCAAAATCAATTTGACAAATTAGGTGCCTTCGTTTCTGTCCAGTCAAACTATGATGTTATCATTGATTTAATAGCTCTAATAGTATCTGGATAGGTAGGCTATTTCTTGCTTTAACAGCACATGTCAAAAAGAAGCTCTCATTATTGTTGCGGAATGACCAACTTGTAATATAATCGCGCGGGTTTGATCTTGTTTTCTGGAGAACCAATAACCCCACACTACGTCAGACTCAAGCCTCCCAAGTTATTAGTTCATCAATTTCATCCTCACCTTCTCAGGTGTTAACTTGGAGAATATACGTTAGATATTATATTTGCTGTCATTCACTATGGCCTCACCAGATGCTGTATATTGTGCTATGCTATCTGCTCTCTGCTCTCTGTCCATTGCTCTGAATCCTTTGCCCCGAATCTTTCAGAGTTCTCCGTAGTCCGTAAGGTACCTAGGGTATCGATGATTGATCAAATGGAGCTGTCATTGGCGGGCTTTAGTGGCTATGTTGCCGATCGGTTGAGGTCCTCCCGTTGTGGCGCTGCTGTGGATGGTGCAATACATGAATGTTTGACTCGACACAATTGCGATCAGCCAATCGTATTGTCTGGATCGGAATGGAGGCAAAGTCCGTTGATTGTTTGCTTATTATTATCCATATTTGCTCCTAGGCTCTCCCGCCTTGATTCAGGTATAGACACCAAAGCAAGCCGTTACCTGTCATATGCATCAGATGAAGTCACATAAAATGTCGGATGATGATAGTACGGAGCAATCATATAATGCAAATGCGCGTGGCTTGGGAGCCAGTCCAACCTAGAGAACTTGTCGGCGGTTCTTTTCTTGACAATGAATTTAGGTATCAAGTATCAAAATTCTCCTTATTCTTTTGAGTCAGATGCGGCCAAGTCGAGAGCCACCAAATGACCACAGTGAGGATAGTAATGACTTTACATACTGCTGCTCTCAGACAATCGAAACTTTTTAAGGTATCTGCAGGGATCCAAGATGTGTGCCGATCATGACGTGATGGAGATAAAGATCCCAATGGCTGTCCAAGTGAATATCTCAAATAAGAACTGTAGTGCTGTATAATACCGACGACTTCAAAATAACCTGCAGTATCTAGATATGAAATAGGATGATATGGACCACCTTTTGAAATCGCCTGGTCTCTCGGCATCCTGGTGAGAGAACGAAGATGGGCCTATGTGTTCTTGTACCACATGCCAAGGACGTTCACCTGTAAGTAGAAAAGACTCGATGGGCACCTGTCTGTACCTAGATTCGCACATCAAATCGGAAAGGAAGTTGCTCAAGTGAAATAAGTACCTGCGGGGTAGAACTGATAGAGAAGTACCCTATTAGAAAGTACCAAGGTACGTAGGTTGACAGTTCGGTGGCGAGCCAAAAGATAAGTGATCATGATAAAGCCAATCACTGCTCTGTACAGCGGAATGTGACATTATAGTGCTTCCTTCTATTCTGATTGGATTCTTGGCACATGTTTTGCGTCAGAATTGGCGTTTATGGCTGATCAACTCTACAAGAACAAGAAGCTTCAAAACAGGTGTTAACATCGCTGGCAGCTTAGTAGTCGCACAGAGGATCAGGTAGTGATTATATCATCAATATCTCAGCCTGTCGCCTGAACTGTTGCATTATCGACGTGTCCTGAAACTTTACTTTGTATTATCAGTATTGATCTTCCTTCGACTATCTAAATCTTGGCGCTAAGACTCCCTTCAGCTCAGTCTCTGGGCGATTCGCCGTCTCACACTGCCACATCCATTACTGCCACTGATCTGTAACTACCATGAGCTTTCAATCCCATCTCGTCTCATCCGCATCTTCAATATTCCACTGACACTACAACTGTGTATAATATTTTTCACCTGATCCCGCTTTCTCACGCTGAAATTTTACCTTTTCCCAATCCCTGTTGAAGCTCGAAAGGCCGACCCGACCGTCGCTCACTTTCCGAGCACCAGCCCCAACCTTAAATAATAGTCAGGATCTCTCATCGACGACATCACCTTCGGCGCTCCGCCACCAACATCCTTCGCTCATCCTCTCCGTCGGGTGGTTCTGATCAATCACTTCTCCAGTCCATGGCCATTTTTACGTCTCCTAAATCGCTTCACAATGTCAACCCCTTGGTTCCTCGCCAGTTCATGACTCAAATGTCATCGGGGATCATGAATGCTGGGGTGCTTCAGGATGGCGGCCATTCGAGCCATCCATCATTCTTCCACCTCGTCCTTCTGGTTTTCGAAGCTGTGTTGGAGGTAGTATGTGTCAGCTTGCCTGGTTACATAGTTGCCAGACAGGGCATGTTCGATGCAGAAGCTCAGAAGTTGGTCGCTAACCTCAACGTCATGCTGTTTACCCCATGTCTGAGTATGTAACTTTTTGTTGTTGCCTCCAGTGGATGACTTGAAGCTAATATCGCGCAGTCTTCATCAAACTTGGTTCTCAACTGACGGCCGAGAAAATCACTGATCTCGCCATCATCCCGTTTATCTTCATCGTCCAGACCTTCGTCTCTTATTCATGTGCTTGGGTTATATCGCGATGTTTCCGCTTCAAAAAACGACAGGCTAATTTTGTGGCAGCAATGGCTGTACGTATTTCGAAATCTTTTCACTACATTCCCTATCTAACCTCCTTTATTAACAGGTCTTTGGTAACTCGAACTCCTTACCTATCTCCCTCGTCATGTCGCTTTCGCAGACCCTAAAAGGCCTTCACTGGAGCAAAGTCCCTAATGACAACGATGACGAAGTCGCGGCCCGTGGAATTCTATACCTACTCATATTTCAGCAATTAGGTCAGCTCGTGCGCTGGAGTTGGGGCTATCATGTTCTTCTCGCTCCGAAGGAACGATACCTGGAAGAGGCAGATAGGGAAGACGGTGTGTCCCGAATTGAGCAAGGGCAGGAACGCTACAGCGACAACCCGAACCAAACCGACCCAGATGAGCCACTTATCAGAAGTCGAAGCTCTGACACCCTTACCCACCATGCAGCGGGGTCTTCCGGTGACACGGATGAGTTCAGGTCCGGTGAACAGACCCCCGTGACAGCTCAGACGTATTCCTATACGAAGCTGCCCACTCATGGCCAAGTAAACAATGAACCAGACCACCACCCTTCCCTAATCGGGCCACCTCCCAGCGGACCGTTCCTTCCGCGCCAAAGTACTGGAGGCCACATCCTATTGTTTCCGAGCGTTGAGTTGTCGCATGAAGGTCACCAGCACCAAAAGGGACCGTTCACACGAGTCAAGGGGTATCTGGGACAACGCCGTAGTCGCATGACAAGCTGTATCGCGAGCGGCTGGGAGAAGAGCACAAAAGCAGTGTACAATCGCCTTCCGAGCCGTGTACAGAAGCCCTTGTCTGTTTGTGCTCGTGGTATTAAAAGGTTTCTCCGTGGCCTATGGGACTTCATGAACCCTCCGCTGTGGGCTATGCTTGTGTCGATTATCGTGGCATCCGTGCCGTCCCTACACAACTTGTTTTTCGACGAGGATACGTTCGTGAACAATTCGGTCACCAGAGCTATCAACCAGAATGCTCAAGTTGCTGTACCCTTGATTCTGGTCGTCCTAGGAGCCAACCTCGCACGAAACACTTTGTCCCAAGAAGCGCTCGAAGACATGGGGCATCCCAAGGAAGAGAAGAAGCTCATTATTGCCTCGCTCGTGGCACGCATGCTGCTCCCAACCTTGATTATGGCACCTCTCCTTGCTCTGCTCGCTAAACACGTCCCTATCAGTATCTTGGGCGATCCAATCTTCATAATCGTCTGCTTCCTGCTTACTGGAGCTCCGTCCGCTCTGCAACTGGCACAGATTTGCCAGATCAATAATGTATACGTCTCTGCCATGTCGAAGCTTCTGTTCCAGAGCTACGTTGTGTGGTAAGTTACTTACATGATGCTCAAGCTCAAGGTTCAGGCACTAACAGATCCTAGGATTCTCCCTTCGACTCTCATACTTGTCATGTGTGCGTTGGAGGTCGTTGAGTGGGCTTCCGCTTCTACCTAAATGGGCTTTATGATTACGTTCAATGTAGTTTTATGGGCTATTCTTACCGCGTGGTGTATGGTGTTAATGATTTGTTTTTATTTCTTTCTTTCGATGTCTTATTATCGACATGTGGTCAATGACGGTTTTGTCTGATTACGCAGAATGGGAAATGAACAGATGATACCAATATCGGATGGCTAGGTAGCTTTCTAGTAAGCTTCATCAAAAGCTGGCTCTTTGCGCCTCAGATACCATTTTCATTATTCAATGATTTTAACAAAGCATACCTTACTCGGCATAGCTGTACACTTCTCTTTGTTACAGAGAGTTGCCTGTCTCATCTCTTCATCATTGATAATCATTACCCTGCCACCCCATTCACTTCATGACACGACAAGGCAATGAAGTGGCTATACCAGTGGATCTTCTCCTTCAAGCAAGGACATCTTTTGATAAAGCAGAGAGCCATGCAAACGCGGAACCAGAAAGCAAGCCCTGAACGGCGAAGCCTCGAAACATTGGGATTTCATCCGAGCACTAGGGAGAAATCATCCAACCATTCCCTGGTCCCCTCTGCGGACGGGGAACGTACCGTTTATCGTATTTTAGTAAGGGCTATAGACACTCTTAGGAATCAATCCCATCGGCAGCTTCCTCCGCTCTATCGCGTTGCCGGTGTGAGGGTTTTCCCTAGAATCATACATCCTCTATAAAGCTGTACACTCCTGCCCACCCGAGACAACGCCATCTACTGACTCATCACGCATAACATCCACCACCATCGCCATGCCATTCGCCAAATGCCACACAATATGACAATGGAACAACCACACCCCTGGATTCTCTGCCCGGAAGCGTAGAACCGCGTACCCACGGCTGGGGATCTGGACCGTGTCACGCAGTACCGCACGGGAGAGATCATATGGCGAAGTATCCCCGCCCCCGACCCCGTTGTCAGTGGCATTGGCACTGTCGACAGGCTCTAGACCTGGTGGATGCGCGTCGGTGAAGGGGTTGTAGGAGCCCCAGCCTATGGGAGCTTTGTAGACGTGTAGGACGTAGAAGTGGTGGCCGTGCTGGGATCATTAGCTTCAGTTTTGTCCTGGAACGAGGATGGGAGCGGAAATCATACAAGGTGAAAAGGGTGAGATCCTTCGTCGAGGTTATTCACCACCAGGTCGACCCACATCGGGCCAGGTCCTGTAGTAATAGAGAGTTGGTTTTCGTCCCATTTGTCGCGGGGTGCGTAGATAAAGGGCGTTGAAAGGTTGCTTTGCGGTTTCCACGAGGTGCGGTTAAAGAAGGCGTAAGGGATGTTGTGGTTTTGGGAGAGTTTCTGGATCTTGGTGTAGACGACGTAAGTCTGGTTGGCGTGTTTGGGCAGTGAGGAAAGGATGGCTCGTGAAGACGGGACAGTCTCGAGATAGAGTTTGGGATAAAGCTTGAAGTTAGACACGTCTGCCCTAGGGCTGGTGGTCTTGTCTGTGGCGATGGAAAAAAGGTCTGTTCTGCACTCAGAGCTGGGTTGAGGTATCTGAGGTTCCTGAACTTGGTTTAGGTCCTTGCATGTCCTGGTTTCGGATTTGGCTTACTCGTCATCGAGTTTAATAGTCATGGATCTCTGATCGTGTGTGGTACGCCCTGGTGAAGGTATAAGGATTGCATCCATACGTTGTCCGAGGAAGAGCACGCCAGCCGAACTGACTTGTGGCTGGGGTTCGACGTCGTTGCTATCGAGTTGAATAAGATCGAAAACGCCGTCGCTGAAAGTCAGGGTAAAGCCTGTCAAGGACCTGGTGGTTGTTAGCATCTGACCAAAGAGAGACGCTTCTCCACCTGCCCTGTGTGGACCACGCGTATTCTGTAGGACTGGCCATCGTCAAATTCCAGATATGACAAATCAACATAGTGCTCGATGCAGTCCACCGGTCGTGCAGGTACGGCCATGGAGCAGTTGAAATGGCCCACGCCATTGATTAATAGCGAGTCTGGAACTGGCTGTTTTGGTTAGCACGGCAACCAGATCTATTTGAGCTACTAACCTCATTGCCGAAAGATCCAGCGGGCATATACCAGTCTAGAACTTGAGAAGCTGGTTGATGATACCAGTCGCCGATCATGAAGCAACAAGTCCTTGGAGTAGAAATCTCGGTAATTTGCTTCCTCCTCCTTGGATTTTAGGCCACGGTCTGTAAGATTCAGGGAGGGCGCGTGGACTACAAAGCCTCCATAAAGCCCGTCTGCTCTGGACACACCGGAATGAGCATAGTACCAAAACGTCCCGCTCTGGTTCTCAGGAACGGTGAGGTTATAGATGAACTTGGATCCTGGAGCGATTGGACATCGCGAGACTCCAGCCGCACCGTCCATTGAGCCTGGAAGATAATTAGTGATTGGGTACGACAAGCACTGCCTCAACTGAAGCACTTAACTTTGCACATGTAAACCATGCCAATGAATGGAGATGGACTCATCTTCAAGTCCGTTAATGAGGGTTACGACGAGAGTATCGCCTGAGCGAGATTCTATCGTTGGGCCTGGATATAGCCCTATCATATTATCATCAGCAAGACGGTTCCCCTGTGGCAAGACAATAGATCTTCACCATTAATACAATAGATTCGCCCAACGATCCCATCAGGACGTAAGTAGTTCGAAGAGACCACCCATTCAAGATGCCGGCTTTTCAGCTTTTTACGATTCGGCAGCCCTTGCAATGGAGCAACCTATGTGAATCTAAAATGCAACGGTAAAGTATACGGACGTTGCTAAGGATCGCCGAAGTGAGGTACAAAGATCGGATAAATTGATCATTCGCCCTGCAAATGGTAGCAAGTCCTTCTTGCTTTTTTGCTGGTCACTCTGACTTGTTCAGCACTGAGTCCTGGTCTGGACACTGAGAACGAAGATGTCACGTCTAATTGGTGCTGCCTTGTCTGTTCTCCTCTTGAGTCGGCCTGCCATAGCCGGATCTTTGAAGGACATTGAGCATGTGGTTATTTTCATGCAGGAAAACAGGTCATGGAACAATGTATGCTTTTGGCAGCTGCATCTCCATTCTGGGGTAAAGCGCTAATTGACAAACACAGTACGTTGGCACGATGGCAGGAGTCCGGGGTTTCAATGATCTTCCACTCCCCCCAAGGTACTCCAGGAGAATGGATGGAGGACCCGTACGGCAAATTCGGACAGATCTTTGTCGGACCCGGTGAGCTGGAAATTTTCCTAGCGTCCTTGTAACCTGGGCTATACTGATGGTAGTACCTCGACAGGTATCCGAGTGCCCTTCTATATACTGGACCAGGGGCGGTCGTGTGTTCACCGAGCGAGCAGACCACAACTCACAGATCCTGTTCTTGGAACAATGGCTGACCGCTCGCGGATACAAGAACATTCAGACCGATCAGATGGTGCACTGGCGTCGGGAACATATGTCCAACCTTGTCAATGCGTTGGATTTAATAGCTTGATTACAGTATCCCTCGTATTCCAAATGCCGATGCGCCTGCCATGATTGGCAACTCGTATATCGGTACATCCAATTGCCAAGCCAAATATCCAGTTCAACGACCACCTGTCCCGTACGGGCAGCAGAATGACACGTCCGAAGCCTTGTGGTTCGAGGACGGGTACAAGGAGTGCGTTGGTTACTTGACCGAAGGTCGTTACCTAGTGTTTGAAAAAGCTGGTTACGCACTAACAAATGCCGGCAATGCCACTCATCTGCACATAAGTCCAGCACTCCTGATCACAGCGAAAAGAAACAGCGATGGGTGATCCACTATTCGAATGGCGAGGAGAGCGGACTTTTCCTGATCTCCAGTGCTCTGGATGGTAAATGGCTGGGGCCAAGCGGCACCCTTCTACCAGCCAACTGCAGTGACCAGGCGGCTCAAGTTAAGATCACGTTCCTCGGCAACGGTCAAGGCTACGCGTTAGAGTATGCTACTGGATCGAATGAGGTCGGGTTAGGGGAAAAGTCAGGCTTCAAGGTGTGGAGTGTAACTTACCACAACTAGAATTGGCATGAAGGGTATGGCCAGGTCAGAGGCCTGCAGTACGCAGGATTGGGACGAATGAGAATAGTGTTTACTGTAGTATCTGGATTGTTGTGATTGGAGTCGTGATTGCGCCATAATTGGAACGTGATTCTGGCTTGGCCGCCTTGCAGGCCAGGCATTCTTCAGGCCACGAACGTATATAATCCCTTGTTTCCCCTCACTCAGTCTTTTCTTCTGTTGACAACCACTTGTCCTTACCACGCCAGATGTTCCCAAGCAGCTCAGTCATTAACTATGGCTTTTCGTACAGAAGCAAAACCCCATGCGACAAATCTCAGTATGACTATGGATGAATAATGAACAACTGGATTGTTTTAAGACCGCTCACGTAACCAGCTGATTGCGGGGCCAATGCTTATTTTTCTCCCCCTGGGGAATTGATTCCGGAGTTCCAGAGCAACGAACCCCCAATGCGCCAGTCAGAACCATTCGGTAATACTGCTAGGCTTATCAGTATCTGCATTGCAGATCATTGGAAGCATCCGAGATAGCGGACAGCTAGGTTATCTCTATCTTGACGTTGTTCTTGTCTGACGCCTGCTGAAGGATGATGATTCCTGCTTCGGCTGAACAAGTCACGAGTGTGCAACACGCTAGGCCAATGTATAATAGTCTCTTGCAAGCCACTGGCTCTGGACTAAGCCAACATTGGCGTTGCAGAAGCTGTTCATTTGTTTACCGGAAGGCAAGTATAAACGATGATCTCCTGGAGATTGGTACTTATGTATCCATCTCACGAGGTACCTGGAAAGGGAAAGTAGTCACCTGAGGCCACAATCTTTTTTGGCCTGATAAGCGACTTTTGGGCGGATTTTCGCCACTCCCTTTTCCTTCTTCCCAACCAGGATTCCGTCACCATTTCTCTTTTCTCCTTCATAGTATTTATCAATCTGTCGCATCTGTTCACATCTTGTGCTCCAGTCGTCGGTCTGCTCAAGCAATCTCGATCTTCAGTCTAGTATTCTCCAACAGCGATTTGGTTTCTCTAAAAAGTGGTTCCCACCAGGATAATCCACTCTGCGGATTGTGGGATCCTCATAATTCCCGAGTCCCGACCGCTTCCAAAGATCAAACCGTGTCTCTTCTGTTGTTGGCTCCCCGCTCGACCGCTATTATTATTCCCTTTCTTCCCAATTCTTCTCTGACCTTCTCCGTCTATCCAGCGGGTGATTCGCGAGTGTCTCTACTGTGCTCAAACTGCATTCCGCCGTTGCTTGAACCTCAGAGTGTTCCCTTTTAGAGACCTTCGAACCAATCGCCCCAAACAAGAGTGTCGCCTCCTGTCTGTATGAGACAATTCTAAAACTTTCTATTGGTCGTTTCATCAACATCCTGTCTTTTCGAGAGCTACGGTTCTCGACCGCCTCCTAGACTGTCGGACATGCCCTCTTTCGCCGACCCGCGCGGCGGTTCTGGTCTGGAAAGTGAAGGTAGGTGTCTGCCTTGCGTACAATTTATTTTCCTAGCCCTGATAAACGGTTTATTCTTGTTGTCAATTGGCTTTCCCTTCGTAGTTGGTACTCAGTAGCACTTCTGGTCGGTCGAGGCTCAACCGTGCCCGAGATCACATGAGCGCATGGCCTGTTCACGACGTCCACCCAAAGCAGCTTTTATGAATTACCTCCCATGCATCTACCACCAATATTCCTTGCTCTGTCCGTACTTTTGATTAGGAAATATGATGGGTTCTGACCAATTTTTAGAAAGGGTGAAGCCAATTTTGGGGACTGGCCTTAATATCTCCTCTTTTCAGAAGATTCTCACTGAGAATGGGCATGCGAGCACAGCAATTGCGGCGGTTGAAGGCAGTCCTTCCAAGCAGCACCGCGCGCCAGTGGCCAAGAAACCCGCGGCTCGAACCCCATTGCATCATACATCGCAGACACCCAGCGTCATAAGTGAATCTCGGAGCCAGTGTGAGAAAGAGCAAGGCGCGAGACCCAGCGAAGAGAACTCTCACGATGGCCTCTTTCACCAAGTATACGAGTGGCTCCAGCAAGAAAAAGTGAAACAAAAAACCCGTCGGTCCAAGTTGAAAGGGACAGGCGAGGGTGTCGAAAGCGATGGCGACGATGATTACTACGATGGTATCCTCGATAAGACCGCATCTCACGACACCGAGAGTGCATTTGCTCTCGACAAGCTCGAAAAGATCCTCCTTCGGTACGCCGCTTCCCGCATTGAGGGCTCATCGTCGGCCTATCCACTGCGGGGACCAACCCGCAAGCGTTCCCGCATCAAGGGTCTGCGTAGAGGCTCTGCATCCGAATCCGATCAGTATGATCTTGACTTGGCAGTTCCCGCTGTTGATGCAGTATTGGACAATACCAAGACGCTCGCATACACAGGCGGGGCCGCCGAGGAAGATGATCGACGATTGAAGGATAAGGAAGCTTGGTTGACGTTCAAGAACGAGATCGTTCGCCTTGCCATTACGCTACAACTCAAAGGTTGGCGAAAGTTCCCTCAGGAGCTTGCTGGCGAGATTGAGGTAATCAGATTGAGTGGTGCTTTGACCAACGCTGTGTATGTGGTCAATCCACCAAAATCCCTCCCTCCGCCTAAGGGCGAAGATGGATCTTATTCTCTTGTTCCCCGGAAGCCCCCGCCGTAAGTCTCCTATTGGCCTCTACCTTCCCCTGCGATAACGGCTAACATGATGCATGTAGGAAGCTTCTATTGCGTATCTATGGTCCGCAAGTGGATCACCTGATTGACAGAGAGAACGAGCTGCAGATTCTTCGCCGCTTAGGCCGGAAGAATATTGGACCCAAGGTACTGGGAACATTCAACAACGGTCGGTTCGAGGAGTTTTTCGAAGCGCGTCCACTTACGCCTAAGGACTTGCGTGTTCCTGAGACCATGAAGCAGATTGCGAAACGTATGCGCGAGCTGCACGAAGGGATCGAACTGCTCGAGGAGGAGAGGGAAGGCGGGCCAGTAGTCTTCAAGAACTGGGACAAGTGGGTTGATCGCTGCGAGCAAGTCATCAACTGGCTGGACATGGAAGTTCAGTCTGAGCACAACGAAGCCAAGGCAGCTTCGGAACCTTGGCGCCGTCGCGGTTTTGTTTGTGGTGTTCCATGGTCCATCTTCAGAAAAGCGGTCGAAAATTACCGGAAATGGCTTGTATCTACCTGCGGAGGGATTAATGAGATCAAACGGCAGTTGGTTTTTGCCCACAATGATGTAGGTCATTCCTTTCGGCATTTGCATCGTGTCTTGATTGTTCATTCACTAATCGGGTCAGACTCAATATGGCAATCTGCTTCGAATGGAACCCGCCTCCGAATCGCCGCTTCTTCTGCCTGAAAACAAGCACAAGCAACTGGTAGTCATTGACTTTGAGTATGCTTCGGCAAATACCCCAGGGTTCGAGTTTGCGAACCATTTTGTGAGTGTAACCGACGGCGTTAAAAAGGGCTCAACTGACTCAATGCAGAGCGAATGGTGTTATAACTACCACGACCCTGAGAGAGCCTGGGCGTGCAACAACCGACACTATCCAACACCCGAACAGCAACGCATGTTCATCGCCTCATATCTGACCCATAGACCCGGAGTGCGATCGGCCGCTTCTCCGTCCATCACTCCCCTCATGCGAGGAAACTCGGCGACCATGACCTCATTAGCGCCCCTGGACCTCGACTCGACCACCGAAGCAGACCTCCAGGGCCAGTCCGAGGCCGAGAAGTCGCAGGAAGATAGCCTGGAGGTCGAGCTCCATTTCCTGATGAAACAGACGAGACTCTGGCGTGTGTTCAGCTCTGCTCAGTGGGTTGCCTGGGGAATTGTGCAGGCCAAGGTACCCGGTATGGAGGAGGGGATTGCGACCGCCGCAGCGGCGAAAGCGTCTAATGGGAACGGCCACAGCAGTGATTCGAACGGGTCAGCAGTGACAGCTGCTGAGCCTCCAGCGCAGCCTCCAGTCGACGTGGATGTGGAGGAGGCGGACGAGTTTGACTATCTTGCCTACGCGCAGGATCGCGCGATGTTCTTCTGGGCGGACCTCCTTGCGCTGAATTTGGTTCGGGAGGATGAGCTCCCGCCTCAGATGGTGGAGCATATCAAATCTCGCATGATTGAGTATTAGTCTGGGTGGAGGGTGTGGATTTTGTTCTCGCTAATCATGACGACTGATGACTGATACGAAGCTACATGGTTCTTCGGCGGTACTGCACTTGAGTTGTTTATGATTCAATGTACCTGTACATAGCGTTCTTTTGTGTGACGGCTAGCTTCTGTATCAATGGCGCTGTATCATTAAGTTTACTCATAAACTATCATGGAGATCATTCATGGTTAACCTCTCCGACTCAACAATCTCTTCTGAGTCTCTTGCTTCGCCTTTTCCACCCACGCCTCATACGCCCCAGGCCCCTCCTTCTCCTTCATCCCCGCCACCCCCTTGACCATCTCCCCAATGAACCCAACAAAATTCCACCGGCGCAGGGTATTCTCCCACGCCCACGCGCGCCTCTTTCTCGCCTCACGCTCCAACAACTCCACATCCCCCGTCTCCCGAGCCCGGACCCTCAAATCCCTCACCACCGCCATAAGATTAAACCGCGTCTCCCCCTCAGGGTACCGCGCAATACGCCTCTGCAAAACCGCAATCACTTTCTCGGGGAACGTTTCAGCAACGCACTCGCCATGACTAATCGGATACGGCTGCAACCCATCAAGCTCGTACAGCACCCCGTTGACAGGCGTATACGCAATGAAATGGTAGACATCCGCCTCCTCATCCTGCGCCGTGCGCACCGTCTCATCCACAAAGGGCGAGGCGCGCGCGAAGGCGTTGTGCGCTGTGCGGATGGTCTCCGAGTTGGAGAGGGCCTCGCCGCGGAGGTCTGGCGGGAAGCCGGTCGTGAAGTCCTTGAAGGAGCGGAGCTCGGGCCCGATATTGATGGGGTAGGGGGTTGAGGCGGGGGAGTCCTGGTTTAGGATGACGGAGAGGATGGCCTGCGTGCCGCAGGCGTTTTGGATGGTTTGGGCGGCGAAGAAGAGGTTTTCGGGGAGGGAGGTGATGTAGGTGCCGTCGAGGGGTTGGGTGGTGTTTGTTGAGGGGGGTTCGCGGATCCATTTGAAGAGGAAGATGACGCCGTAGACGGGGCTGGTCGTACATCGTTAGTGGTTGTCCATGGGAGGAGAGACCTAGTGGCATGGTTACCTGAGGGAGCGGATTGTGTCTGCGTCGAGGGAGATGAGTTCTTCGAATTGAACGTCTTTGACGCCGAGATTCTCGATCAGAGAGGTGAAGACGCCCTGGGCGCGTTAGGTTCTGGGGTTTATGTTTCGGGTGAAGGAGTTGAACATACCTCATCCGACTCGATCGTGCTCCAGCCTCCGCCGTCGGCCATGTCAGAGAATCAGGTTATCGGGGGACTGATTGGGGAAGTAGGTAATGGTGTGAGTAGCAATCACTGCTTTAGAATGACCAGCGGATAGAATGAAGCTGATTTAAAAATCGAGTGAAGATATGATAGATAGTCGATTATCACTTGGAGCTGCGATGATACTGCCAGGTCCTACGTAAGGTAGCCCAAAGAGGCATGTTTGGCTGAGATGCAAACAAGCTCCAATTCTCTCCCTGGCACGCGACTTGTTGCGATGCAACACATGATCATAAAGCAGTCATTGTTATGATGAAAGTCGTCCATGACTGAAGCAGAGGCAGATATGTTGATTATCAACGATATGCATGGCTTCCTCTACTTCGGGGGATGATGCTCCAGACCGGACACCTCCTGGATACATATTTGTTGTCTTGATTGAGCATCGCTCATCACCTCTAAGAAGGACAGGTCTATCTGCTCAAGCATCATAAGAGCTCAAGCACACTGATGTAGTACCTTTCAATGAGAAACACCGCTGCTACTGAGAGTCTGCCCGCTTTCTGGTTGATCAAGTCAACCACCGAGCAGTCCCAGCTCCACAAAATACCAGGTACCCGGAAGTCACCCAACGACCATCACCAAATAACCCAGTATCAGTACCTGTTCTAGAAATGCAAAAGTACACAAGCCGAAGCAAGAATAGAACAAGAACAAAATCAAGACCAAAACAGAGTGACTCCGATGGCACCTTCTTTAACTCTAACATCATCCATTAAGTACGGATTATATCAAAGTCGAAACGTGAAACACAAAAATCCAAACAAGAATAAAGCAAAATCAGACCCCGTTGACCCACTGATTATCTACCCCTCTACTGGTAAAGTTGACATATCGTCACGGCTGACACAAGACTCCGAGGCAAGGTCTTCGCTTCGCATGCCCCATCTACCGAATACGAGGTTTCCCCGTTTTCAGTAAAGGGTAGATTAGTCTTTCAACCCTATCAGCCAGTAAGAAGCAGATAAAATGCTGAAGATTATCGATTGGCGATCAGGGTCAAAGCACACAGGGATGCCGGGACAGTTTGTGTCGCGATGGGTTGCCAAATATAGGTGGAGGATGGAGCTAATCTAGTATGACTGTGAGTATGACATTATTGTAGGGTAATGAGTCGATCAAGTATTTCCAGTTAGGTTCAGGTTTCAAATACTTGGCTCATGTACAGGCTGAGAATACTCGTATGCTTTGGTAGTTGATTAGCGCAGCGAATGGTGAGATGTGCGTCGATTGTCGTGCGATGAAGGTGTAGATGCTACTGACGATGTGTGCTAAAAATATCCATCCACACGTGCGGGCTGGGATTGGGGAATGGGGATATTTCCAGATCGACATCTTGCATGTTTAGTCTTGTGATTTCATCTCCTCCTCCAAAATTCGAATTATTCGAACAATCATGCTACTCACTCCGCAGTATCATACATCCAATCCTATTTTTATAACAACAATGTGTGCGATTCTCCAATCATGTCAAACGAGAGTAGGGTATATTGCTATCTTGGTATCAAATCCATCCATTCCTTGCTTCATCCTCGTTCCCCGCATTTTCCTCCTGTATGCTGGATAAAGTAGTCCTGCAAATCAAACAAATCATTCGTAGCGAATGTGGGTATGTGAAACTTAAACAAATATGCAAGACAAATCAAATCGCGACAAAATGGTCCATCAGAGAAAAGCGGCCACAAATCCAAAAGTGTACAGAAAAAAGAAGTAGCCTTCTATTCGCCCATGCTCAATATCAAATGCGTTTTCGTAAGTCGGCCCGCGAAAAAAATGTGTAGAAGAGGATTCGAGAAGTGAAAGTAAAAAAAGAAAAAAAAAGAGAGATCAGGTGCAGATGGTCCCGTTCCAGGCCTCGGTCGTAGCAGTCAGCCCGGCAATGTGCATTGAATGAGCATCGTCGTAGATTCCGATGCTGAGATCGAGCGTTCCATCCGCCCGCGACATCTCTCCGCAAAGCATGTTCTCCAGGTAAGGCGGTGCAAAAGCAGGTGAATGCTGAAGCGAGCTGGGCTCGGAAAGCAATCGAGGAGATGGGGGGTAGAGAGTATGCGACATCGGAGCCGTCACATAGGTTCCTGCAGCGTCGAAGGGCGAGCTCGCGATCGTCACCGCAGGGGGAGAATGGAGGGGAGATTCGAGAGGAGGCGTATAAGGTGCATAGGTGGCTGAGGTCGCAGAGGGTGAGGATGAAGATGCGAGGCGGTAGTCGTGGTAGTTGCGAAATGGGCTGGGGGGCGTGGGAGAGCAGTGATCGAGGGAATGTCGTGGTGACCACTGAAGCCGGCTCTTGTACCTAGCAACGATGTGCCGGGGAAGGTCCATGAGACTCATGGCAAGTTGTAGTTCAGGGCTGAAGGGATCTGCTGTGCTTCTCGTCACGACAATCCGGTAGATCTCCTCCACAGGTCCGACTGACAGCGGGCCCAGGTAGGCGCCCCCCATATCAGGAAATAAGCTGTCCAAGGCGACTCCAACGGCGTAAAACTGTGCAAGAATAGCCAGAGCGCCAATATCCGCATCACCACCCCGGAGCATGGCGGCGGGGAGCCAGAACAACCATCTGCGTAGCGGTTGGACACGCTCAAATGCTTGCTCGGGTGTCTGTGACAGAAGATCCATCTGAAAGTTGCGCACGAAGTCGAGCAGCTCTCCAATCCGAGTGTAGTACTCGTGGTTGTGGACGACCCTCTTCTGTACACTCTGCAGGGCCACAATAGTCTGGTCGAGGCTGGCCAGGTCGGCATCCTCAAAGCGGTATCCTGTCATAACTGGCGAGTTTGTGCATCCCAGATACCTTTGGTTCTCGAGTAGCACGGCTAATTCGGACTCATGCTTCCAGACGGGGTGCATCGCATTCAAGACCTTGTTTGAATTAGTTTTCGTTATATACGTAGGCAGTACGACAACTCACCGTAGTAAGGCCTTGCTGTAAGGATGCCCATGTTTGCCAATCAGATGCTTGCCAGGAGAGCAAAATAGATGAAGCTAGAATGGCCTCGCAGTTCTCCTTTGAGAATGTACCAATGGCCTTGTGCAGACCCTTGATTGCGATACCGCGATGATGATATGCCAGCTGCTTGGTCTCCTGATTCCGTGTGATCCAAGCCAGGTGGGAAGCCGAAAGGGTCAGGATCGAGCTCATCACGAAGTCGTTGGACAGAGCAAGGGACAGAAAACTTATGAAGATCGTTAGAAACGCTCTTGCTCATTCTCATCAAGGAGACCTTACAGTGGCATCTTCTGAGCCCAAATCGTACACTCTCCGAAACCACGGCGATGAAGATCGATGGACAGTCCGATGATATGATGAATCAAGCGCAAGTCTGACCGGAACAATTTGTACCATGCATTTCGGGGGTAGTGCATGAGTTCTGGGAAGGGAGGCACTCCTGTGACGTGCCAGTTCTCAATCTCCATCTCGATTTCAGGTGACATGAGCAGGTCGGGGGCTTTGCGGGCCTTGTTGGATTGCTCACGTGCAAGAGCAACATCCATGTAGTCGCAACGGCAATTGTGTTTGGTGCAGTTTCGACTACTCAGGAATTAGCAACGGACAGCGTACACAGTAGCCGGCGTGCGTTACCATTGTGGGAAGGTCTCATCGCATCTGATATGTCGTCTCTTGCAAGTAGCGCAGCCATTTCTTGACTTGGTATGGCTCTTGCGAGGAGGACCACCACCAGGACCGGCCATTGTGTCTGGTGAGAATTGGGTAGGCGATTATAGATGTTGAGTTTGAGGATGATGTCCTAGGAAGAAGGCTACCAACGACAGCCAGGTGAGGATGATGTACAGTGGACAAAAGATCTTTGACAAGTGAAAAAGAAGAAATATAAGTAGGATGATCAATGGACAAAGTATAAGTAGGTTTGCCTCTGGCTCTGGCGTTGGGGCGTCGGACGCTTGGAGCAAGGACGAGAATAAATGGCGGATGAAACGACGGAGGGGAAGTATATAGTCGATCCGGGACAAGGTTAAATGAGAAGACTCCAAAAATAACCTCGAGCCGCAAGCCCCAGGTGGAGGAATGAAGATATAGAGCAGATGCACGTGGAGAATACGAGAAAACGGCAACACCCTTGGGGTCGGGTTCGCGTTTTGAACCAGTATGGAGTAAGGAGGATGGATACTGGAGAAGATGATCAAGCGAGAGTGACAGGAACAGGAGCAACGGAGGATTAAATCAGTCAGTCAGAAATCAGGAAGGCTTTGAAATGCAGCCACCGGCTTTTTAGTCACTTCTCTTCTCCCTTTCTCAACCGTTGAGCAGTGAACGATCGTGTGGAAAAGAAAAATCCACGACAGGAAAAAGAAAACAAACTACTATTAAAACCAGAATAAAGTAGCTACCTCGATAGGCAGTGATTAGTAAAATAGACGAGATGGTAATAATAATAATAATTGAATTAAAATAAAAAAAATCCAAAATGAAGGGACCATCATCATGAAAATAGGGAAACTAGATAGATCAAGACTAGCCCACTGCTTGAAGATTGGCACGCCGAGATGCTCGAACGCCACGGCGGAGGACCGGTCAGATGCTGATTGTTTGGGATTAATGTATGGAGTCCAGTCGGAAAGATCGTAGATACATGGAACCATCTGCCACCAAGATGAAAAGAGTAAAAGGTTCAGGACGTCGATGTGGGGGCCCAGAAGATGAGCAACTTTCATCATCCAGGTTTCACTAACAGGCTTACAGACGACGGACGAGCATGCAGCAACTCTGGATACTGCTGCAGGAGTAACCAGTAATGATCAAGTCTGCTATGTACTTTGTCAGGGAGAATGGCAGTTGGACAGGCGGGATGGTGCTAGAGTGTCTCCTGCGTGGGAAGATGATCGGAAGCAATTTGTTTTGTCTAGACGATCTAGTATCAGTTTACATATGTAAGGGCCAAAAAATAAAATAGACGTGATAAGAGAAAATAAAAAATGAAAACAAAAATAAGGAAAAAAGAAAATCTACGGCTGGACACAAAAATACGTTCTAAGGGTACAAAATGGACTCTAATAGCACCTGGAGTTCAGCTGGAGGAGGGGTTATTCTGGGTAGCTTGCACCTGGCCCCGTCCAGCATTCTATTAGGCCTGAAGCATCGAATCATCTTTTTTCTTCCCCCTCCAACCGGTTGCACCACATGGCAAAATCACCACCACCATCACTACCAATAATTTACTGTACTGATTATGAATTTGGGGGCTCCGGAAGAAGTTCTAAGGCCGTCTAACTTGACAGGCCACAATAAAGTTTCGTCTGGACTTGCTGAAGACAACCTGACGCGCTTTTTGTGAAACCGAGGCCCGAAATATGATGGGCACTGTAGAAGGTGTTTATCTCCACTATCCACCACGGGCTGTCGGCGAGCAGAACGGGCAAGGTGTAGGGCGCAAATGTCGATGTTCAGTATGTTCAGTACCATAGAGTGCCTGACTACCATTTCGTCATGCTGCGGTCAGTTATCCCTTGAGCAAAATGGGTTGCATCCTTGTCCACAACAATTCAAGAAAAGGGGCGAAAGAAAAAGAAATCACATTCCAAACGACAAGTATCATATCGCCGTCTTCGGTGACTTGGGGCCGACTGCTTAAATTTGACACCTACCATGTTTTGTCGGAGTCCGGACAGGGTCTGCCGGATCTCTAGATCCTTCTTGATCCAGGAAAACGCCCAATTTGGTCGAATCTGGAGCATCTGTGACAATCGCGGAATAGTTCTCCATTATTATTGAAGAACTTGCCCATTATGGATTTTGGGAGAGAGACAGACATTGGTTGGGGGAAACCCTCCACGGACCATGGTACTATTCCTTACTAACTGGATATGGTTAGCTTAGGATCTAGGTAGGTGGGCAGCGAGATTCTGACAGACAGCTCACCCAGTTTTTCCTTGTCATTCGTCACTTCGAGAACAACCTTACAGGACTCAGGAGTGGGTGGCTTTGAAATGCTGGCAATCTTGCCGTCTTGAATATTACCCTAACAGTCGGAACTTCAAGAAATTAACTGTTAAGCGAACAGGATGAACATCACACTTGCTCGACGGAAACACTAATCGAGAACCCCTTTTCTTGTCTCGGGTAGACGCCTGCCGCCGATTCGGCTGCGTTGACGATGAGCGGAGAAGACAGGTTTAAATGACTGTTTCTCGTTCATTATATCCAAATTGAGTCTAAGTTTAATGCCAAGGTATTGCTGGATGCGGACGGTTGACAGGCTAACACCGCTTATGTCAACTCTTGATTGGTTTGATCCAATTTTGAGTGCCTATCACAATTAGACTTCCAATTGATTCTGCTGATTATGAACTGATGGCCTAGGCTACCTACATACTAATGTGCTAACTATCTATTACGAATTCAGATACTTAACTGCTTACGGAGATCTTAACTCTCAAGTGCAATTAACCTTCAAACTTTGAAAAAATAGTAAGCTTAAAACTTGCTCGGATGGATATCAATAGACTGTCTCGTTCTCGGTCATCGACGCTGAAGTTGGGCGTGCCCCTTAAACTGGCAGAACGAAACTGCCGCTTCAAGCCGAGAGAAAACACGTTGGCTCCACATCTCAAGTGACGTACAGGTCAGATTCCGACCTGCTGGACGTTCAACGTTGTCAAAAATATCTATCGAATCAACACTGCTGCCTCCAAGGTAAAGTAATGATACATTAACTGTCAAACTGCACGCAGCAGTAGTACCTACGATTCAAGGCAAAAGCCGTCAAAATAATCCCCAGTATCAGGCATGGCAAAGAACTTTCGGATAAGAGAAATTACATCGACAAGTGATGGTCAGATCACTAAACCCTGCAAGGCTAAAAGCCGTCATAGGCACTGCGCGGGCCAACCAATCTCGTCCAGCTCTGCATCAACTAAACCGAGCTAGGCTGAGGCTGTGACACTCTAAAGAATGAGGTACTAACCAGTTAAGGCATCATGACGCTAGTTCAAGAGGAACGGCCTTCTTTGGCACCAGTCCGGTGTACAGAGAATCTATTTAGCATTACAGGCGGAGATGGGAGCTCTGCAGTCCTCAAAGTTTGCTGCTATTACTGGAAACACTTCTTCCAGCTAAGGAAAGTCTGAAGAACATTGTGGTGTGCAGCTTGTGCCTGAGCTATCCCAGCAAACTGGGTCATTTGCGGCTGAGTTTTGAGCAAACCAGTGAAGGCCACGAGTGGGGTCTACGTTAATCAGCCTCTTCTGGAGCCCAGGCAAATAATACATATGTTTGCATTTAGAGAATCAGACTAACATGGAACAAAAAAAGAACTCTACATTGCAAGTCAACGCATATGTGCATGAGGCTGAATAGTCAAAGAGGACAACAGGATATACCGTACTCCGTAGTACTCCACAGAATAATGTGATGAGTAGTCACTGGACTCTGACTGGAATGTCACACAGTTTCAGCCTTTAGACGCAGACGCCAAGGCCAAGTCACGCCTTGTGTGGGACAAGAAATTCCCAGACCGCCGGATGAAACATCTGGCTGGCGGCTTCGACCCACGTCCAATCGCGACGGGGATTCTTCCGCAATATACAAGAATATTACATCAAAGTTCGGTGGTGTTGCGCAGAAGGATTAAAAAGGCTTTCGAAGGATGAAAAGAACGACCAAGGAAGGGCGTTTCAGAACGAAATAGTCACTGCTCACAGGTACCTAAGGTCAGGGTGGGAACAGCAGAGGCTATCCTAGACTATCAGAGCTATTCGGGGTCGCGGGCCGGGACCATGGTCATGGGGAAGGCGCAGAACTCATTGCCCAATGAGGAGCCTCGTAAGCCGATAGCTTTAATAATTATGTTCTTGCTTGGAGTCTGAAAGATCAACTATCTGGGGCAGATTCTCAAGCAACCGTCGAGAATCAAAGTACTGTAGTCAGCAACATGGATTATCAGTGCTAATTTCATTGCATCAGCTGATCATTCTGTCGATTGTTTCGCCTTTTCGAGCCGTTTTCGTTCAGTATACCCCTGCATATGTACTGACTAGGGACTACTGTCCATGCTCTACTAGGTATTTCCCCACCCGACTCCATGTGCATTCTCATGCATTGTAATACAGAGCATCACCACGTTTTCTTACCAAAGGGATAATCCCTGCTTGATCAGTAATAGATGATTTCATGTGGCTGTTGCCCATGACAGGATCCTGCCTGGGCAGGCATCACAATCTGTCTCTTAGCGAAGGCTGACGTCCAAGAGCAGGCAACAGTCACTTAAGAGATCGATAAGATGATGATGCCTGTTTTCTTGTTATGGCCTGAGCTCCAGAGCCCAGCCTTGGCAAAGACTTGTAACCTCGTCAGTGTGATTCACAGAGATTTCACCCCTCCAGAACTAGAAGTCCAGATGGACAATCTTTGTTGAAGAGTGGAGGTGGGTCAGGCAGACCCTTGCCTCCGATAACCCCTCCCTAACCAAATTTAGCATCGGCGGACGTTGCCGATTCCAACACCCAATCATAATTAGAACGTCGCTCTCCGCGTCCGATGGTCGCTGCCCACTCAGATTCCCGTCGGGCCCACCTCGATCAACTTCGACGGAATCCAGCCTGACGGGGCTTTCTGTCTTGGACCAATGGGAAGCCAGCCTGGGCTGACACCCCGGCCCATGTTCTTCGCTTCTCGCGAGATGGAACCTAATCCGGTTAGCGCTGGTCTAGATCACCGCTTGTTTGGGTCTGTCAACTTAATTGTTTTTCGAGTCCGGCGCAACTTTAATTCGGCTGCTCTTCTTTGTCTGCGATTTGGTACCATTGCTTTTTCACTTTAATGACATCTAAGCGAGATAAACGTCGAGGACGCCGCTCATCTTGGGGAAGTGAAAAGAGTGGAAATTAATCAGCTTCTATGAAGATGTTTCGGCGTGAAAACTGCTTTATTAATGACCTAGAGAATGTCAAGGTTGTACTCTGTAAGTAGGATGCAGTGCACCCAAATGGGCAAGGGGCACACATGGACGCCCCGCCCTTACCTGGATGCCATGTGGGCTGACAGGGTGAAGCAGCCTGCAGAGTGCAGGATAGATACCTTGTAGCCATGCGTCACAGAGCCATGGAGTCAAGGATGTGATTGCTGCCTCCGTTTCAATCCCGATCCTTCTCTGGAGACGAGAATAGCCCCTCGTCACTTGTCAGAGCTCGCCCGACGTGCAGTTTGTGAGGACGATGATCGCCCTTTTCAGTTTAGGGCCGCAAATGGCCCATGTCAGAACTTAATGGTAGGATTTTGAGGCCGACTAAACTAACGTGCCTGATCAGCCAGGCTAGAACGAACCGATCAGTGTCTATGATGCGCTACGTGACTCACAGCCTTCTTGTGGAATCCATAACCGACCACAGTAAGGCCCACTCCTGGTTAAACTTCCAGGACGAAGCCAACCGAAATCAAGCTATCAACCATACTAACCACCAAAACGAAATCAGGGACAGAGGACGGAGTAGTGATTAATAATACAGCCGATTGCTCCCAGCCAGCGGTTTTTACCAAGACTTGCCGTCCTATCAGAAGCGTCTCATCAATTGCCTTTTGCGTACAGAGTAAAGTACGCACTCTGAGTACTCACCTCACGCTCTCGTCTGCCTTGTCCAGTCTACTCCATATACTATAGTATAAGTACAAACCATTCAAGAACAGATAGAAAGAGACAGAGACAGAGGACAAAGACAGACAAGAGCCTCAAAGCCAAGCCGCCAGCAGCGAGCACCATACCCGAAACTGTACTCTCCACGAAGCACCGCTCCCACCAATGACACTGCAGACGGATTATAAAGTTGTCATGCTATGCAGTTTGAAGTTCACTGTACGGAGTACAATAATAATGATAATTCACAGCCCCCACAGCTAGCTGCAGCTCACTAGGGAAACTCGCTGGTCAGTGCCAGTGCCAGTGACCGTGGCCAGTGGTCAGTGGCCATTATTGTCCTAAGGCTAAACCCAAACCCGGGTGTCTAGTCCCGGTAGTCTCTAGTCTCTAGTACCTAGTCTCGATAGTGTCCATGCAATTAGACCAGATTGTCATTGTCTGCGATAGATAGTCTTGCCCCGAAGGTCGGTTCTTCAGTCTTACCTAGATGGGTGTCAAAATGCGAGTAGCGTTCTCGATTGGCGAGATTGCACATGGATATTATCTACGTAGGACGCCCTATCACGCTGGCATATTGACTTCCTACAGCCTAGCCTTGGAACATGAGACATCTATGTATGCACCGGGGCAACCCCGGAAATTGCCCAGAATCCCTCCCCGTATCAACTTATAGATTCATATATTCAATCCTCAAGGATAACACGAAGATGGGAGAATACAGTAGTAGGCGAAGTCGTAGTGGTAGCCTCCTTCCCATTCAGGCCTTATTTCGCGATGCGAGTCTGCAGTCACACGCAGTTACACTGATGAACAGCTGGTGATCAGTGCCCTTGCCAAGAGGCGATTGCTTCTATACTTATCTCCCCCTCGGACTAGGCTTTGGATCATCTAGTAGCGGCGTTGATCTTCATCTCTGTCTCCGCTCGTCTGTACTCCGCGGAGCACACTGTAGATACACCAGCGTCCCTATGGTTTGGACGGTGTAGATATGATGCGGGAGTTAGAAGCAGCTAATAGCATACAGGTATGAAGTATACTTGCAATGCAGCCAGTGCGCTGGAAAACTGTTAAAAATAGAAGTCCAAGATCAGGTTTGTGTTTGATGCCAGGCTGAGGTTAGAATGGATTTTGGCTTCCGGCGAAGAATGGCATCGACGTGATATTATGTTGTTACTTGTTTGGGATGGATACCTCTCACAACCAGAGGGTCTCTTTATATTGCCCTGCGAAAGGTCAGGGACATCTGACCTTAACACACCTCCGACTTCGTACGATACCCAGCTCGCTTGCATAGTTGTGTTACTGTTGAAAATGACAGAGCCCCGTTGTAGTTGTCATGGATTGTGTCTCCCAGTGTTAAATAGAACACTTCCTAGCCGAGTATGCTGCCGTTCACTGCCTGAGATATCGCCATCAAGAATAATCAATCGCTACCTAGTCTATCATATCTTACTAGCTACCTTAGCTATCTCATAAATTTCATAACAGATCGACAAATGGTACAAATCCTCGCCCGTCCATCCAGAGTCCTCTCGCCGCATCTTGCCTTCTCTTTCGTGGTATATACGCCTTCTGCATTATACTGCTTCTCCAGACTCATGATCAAGAGAACATCCGATGTTGCCACTTTTCATTGCAGTAGTACTGTCACTGCCCATCAGATCAACACTCTATGCAGACCCAAATATCACAACATGTGCGTAAGAAGAGAATGACAGAAGACGATTAAATTAGACAGAAAACACGCCCATATGAAGCAAACATAAACAAATCAAGGCTCACTCCGCCCTAATGAATTGAACAGAAACACTCGCCACACTCAGAATGCATCAATCATTAAGAAAAGGGAGGAAAGAAGAATGTAATGCATTTCTGAATTGCGCCGGTTCTCCATCAGAATGAAAAGAATGTTTTTTTCAGACGAAATCGTAAGACAACTGCCGACTCTAAATCTGGTACACAGAACGGAGTTTCTGGACCACGTGTGGCGGAAGCTGGGTGAGGAACGAATCGAAGTCGGGTATCATATTTTTATAGCCTTGCAGGACCTGCTCTTGATTAGCAACAGTCATCGAACAGTAAGATCGAGAACCAACCTGCTGGAACGAGCTCTGGATATCACGGTAGTCCTCTTGATGAAGTGACTTAGCAGGGAAAGTGGCAATGGCCTGGAAGTAGTCTCCCAGACAAGATTCCAAAGCCTGCGGGTTCTTCATCACAACATGGTTGAAACCGAGGAATGCGGATGCCTTTTCGCGGGTGAACTCAATCTTGTTCATCGACTTCAGAAACGAGCCAGCATACTCGGCCAGGTGTGAGGCAAGCTGATCGGAGCAGCAGAAGCCCAACCTTCCGAGGGCCATCGCGGCATTCTCATTCACCGAGTCGATGATCTCCTCGTTGTTGATGATGGTAGACAGTCCGTGGTACAGCTTGTCGGCGAACGGCGCGAGATTGGCTTTCTCGGTGACGGCAATCTCACCGCACGACCAGCAGGCATTGTTCAGCACGCTGAACCCGGTGTGTCGGTCGTCATCTCGGATGAGATCCAGGTCGAGCTGCTTGATCAAGGTAGGCATTATGTTGGGGATGTATGGCTCAAGCTGTGGGAAGATATTGATGGCGCAGTCACCGAGTAATGCGTATGACGACTGCCGGACCTCGTAATTCGGGTCCTCCATGCAGAAGCAGAGCAAATCAAAGAAGCGGGGTTGCGAGCTGGCAACCAATTCGCCGCTCTTCTGAGGATCGATGGCCTGTATGATCGCACTGAGGAGGTCCAGGCTGGTCACCAAGAAATCCTTGTCGGGCTCATCAATGGCTTGGTTGTTGACGGAGGCAATGTATTCCTGCAAGTTCTCGTAGATGATCTTCGTGCATCGTTGGAACAGAGGAGGCGCGAATGGAGCAAACGCGTCGCCATACGCCGCAGCAATGTATCCCAAGCACTCGAGCAAGGGGAAGAGTTCCCGAGACTGGTCCGTCACCTTATTGTACCGATCAATCAGGGCAGGCATCAGGATATCCACCAGGTGCGGTTTCGCCAGCTCTCCCATTACACATTCAGCAAGCGTCTGGACACAATCGTACAGGATGTACATATTGCGATCCTTGTACTTTCCAAAGCACTGCACAAACTGTCTCAAAATCGGCTCACAGTAGGGTATCAAGTTGGCGTCCGACTTCTCTTCCAGGCTGGCAAAGGCAGAGGCGGCCGCCTCTTGCACCTTCTTATTGCCGTCCAGCATCCGCCGGAGTATACCCTCCATCATAGGCTCAAAGAAACGAGCCCTTTCCGCTGGGTCAACCAAGTGCGAAGCCCATTCCGAGTATCGTCCAAGACACCAGCAGGTAATCTGTCGTACGACCGGCTGGGGGTCGTTCAGAAGCGAGATCAGATAGGGGACAAGCTCAGGAAGGTGGGGCGTGACTGCATCCATACAGCCGTCTGCAACCGCGCCGAGCGTCAGGACCGCGGCTTCGCGCTGCGGCCATTGCTCATGGCGGAGAGTTTCTTTCAGATAGGGCAGGATGATCTCGAAGATCGGCTGGTGATAAACATTTGAAAAGACGTCCAGCGCAGCCGCAGAACACTTTCTCAGAGTCCACTCGTCCTCCGGGTCATCGCCAAACTCAGAGTCCTCGATCTCACCCTCGCTCAGGTCGTCATCGTCATCTTCGTCAGCGGCCGCGTCGCCGTTTGCCTGCGCTCCGGACTTGGAGAGGTCTAGACGAGCGGCTTTCGATTTGGCGAATTGGGGTCTGAGATCCTCCTCACGGTCTTCGAGTTCAGCATCGTCGCCTTCACCCGATAGGCGAATCGCTTCATCCTCATCGTATACCATGCTCCGGAGCAGCACGGGAACAATCTTGGGCATGTGTGGCGCCAAGGGCTGTTGCAGCTTCGCCTGCTCGCCTGCAACAAGCCAGAACTCCGCGGCATCGAGCGCGAGTTCAGGGTCCTCCGCGTTGTTCTGCTGCATGATGATGTAGTTGACCAATCCTTCCATGTGCGGGACGAGCTTTTCGGGGGCAAAGTCCACCAACTGCGCGAAAGTCTGACACACCATACGTCGTACATCGGTATCGGTGTCGCTGGCGAGCTGGAACAACTGCGAAAGAAACAGATCCAACGAAGCGATCAACGCCTGCGGTCTGCTGGGGAGGAAGACGTGGATGGTGCTCAACGCCATAGACCGAACCCTGGGGCTCCCGCTAGATGTGAAGTCCATCAACTTCGGAATAATCACATCGAGAGGGCGCTGCCCCTCGTAATCCCGATCAAGGACCTTGCGGTTGTCTTCGCAAACTTTCGCGAGGGCCGACATGGCGGCCTCCTGAGCCAGGGCCGGAACGTCCCCCGAAGCGTTCTCCACCAGACTCAGGAGTTCATGTAGCACCTCCGGCCACGCCAACAGCCCCGCCTGTTGCAACAGCTCCGTGATAATGCTACCGGCGGAGTTCCGCACCTGGAGGTTGCCGTCCCGCAGCCCGGCCAGGGTCGCGGATCGGATGTATGCTAAACTGGGCTGAGGAATTGTATTGTATGCGACCCGGATCTTCGTCTTGAGGTTCATCGCAGCGGCGAAACGAACCAAATTGTAAGTGTCGTCATCCATGCCCACGGCCGGGGGGATCTGCGGGGTGCAAAAAAGGTAGGTGATATAATTGACATAGTCGGGGGAGGATGTCGCTTGAACAAGCATCTATCAAACCAGAAAAAAAAAAAGAGAAGTTTCGTCAGTCACATGTATCTAGCCCTCTGGAATGTATATGGGAGGCGAGACAGCAAACTGCGGATGCGAAAGACAGGGGAACGGAAAAAAGTGTAAAGCCTACCTGTTCGGCCTGCTTTTGTGCTGCGCGATTGTGAGGATGTAACGAGTCCCTGAGACAGCAGGCGAGCTGCCTCAATGGCTCATCCTGAGGTTGCCATTCCATTCTGGCGAACAATATGAGAAGAAAATGAAAAAAAGGAAAATTAAAAAAAAGACAACGTCGGATACGAAAGGCAAAAATGCCCCGAGAGAAAGAGTATGTGGGAGGCAGAGTGAGGGAGAGGTTAGTTGGCGGTAGTAGTGTAGCACAGCGAACCCCGCCGTCCACTAGATACTTGGGGGAAAGCGGTCTCCAACCCGTGCGATTCTTCGCCTCTTCTCAGAAAAGAATAAGTATTTTAGATGTAGGACTATTGCAGATCAAGTAAGGCGTACGTTGTATTATTGTCTGCAAATATGAAGAATATATGAATGGAAACAAGTCTTATAGACGACCAAAAGCCCGTCTGGTGGCTAAGGAAAAAAAAATTCCCTGCCTGCAAAAAGTTCTTTAGGAGTGAAATTGGAATACAGATACCAACTTAAGGTAATATTGATAACAATCCCCCGATGTACAGCCAGCAGCACAACATTCCAAAGGAAGACTAACTATGCAGTCGTTATCAGTATAGAGGAATTTTACAGAAGACATTGCAGGATAATATGCCTATCTTGAAGCATAGTGACAAAAAGTGTCTCTCGTCAATGGGGATTTCATGCGGGTTCTCAAGGTACAGCATGAGTGGTAATTCTTGCAGTGAAAGGTATTGTAACTCCCTGACTTTATATTCAAAACCGTAACCATTCTTACCTTACGTACTCGAGGAGTGACCAAGTACTCTTAACTACATCATGAACCATCTTGCCCTTGGCTTGGGATGATATCGACACTTTGCACCGTTGTATGCCAGGCTCAGAGTCAGCTCATAAGATTTCTATCTATTAAATGTGTAAAATATGTCTATCTGACAAAGACGGGAAGCAATGCTATGCAAGATGTGCTCCTCCCTTACGTTATTCTATATGTCACCTGCAATATATATCAGGAGAAATTTCCCCTGTATCAACCAGCTGTCTGCAGCAGCGAGTCTCTGAAGACGGAATTCCTGGGCCTTATTCGAGGAGCCCTCACTGTTAACTGCATATAATCCCATCCTTACGCCCAGACTAATTTCTTGATGTCATAAACCAGATGCTCCAGAATCCCTGTACGTTTCTTGGCGTCTTCCAAGGAGATAATCTCCGAGTTCTCAATCACAGAGGGAGGCTTCCCTTCTTCACTGGGACGCGGTCCCTCGCCGGCCATCATCGCGCGCTCGATATCTTCGCATATAGACCGTACCCAGTCGGTTTCGCTCACAGTGCCGCTGCCTGCGGCATTGTTTTGTGCGACGGAATTGGATTGCGGAAGTGCTTTGAAGGCAATGAATCGCGTGGTCGACTGCGCGCCACCTCGGAACCAAGAATATAAGCCCCGTTCGCCGCTGGCTTGGGCATTGCTGTTCTGGGCCTTGGTGTCGACATCGCTCTTCAGAGAGCGAGTGTTGACGCGCCAGGCATTCTCGCCGCCTTCGCGGTACTCGATGACTAGTCCAACATTGCCTTGTTCATTCGCTTGTGATTCAGTCAAGATCGATGTAATATATGTGCCGTAATTCAGACGCGATATCGAGCGTAAGTCGATGCGCTCGAATGAGGTTACTTTGTCAGTATTCCAGTCAAAGCGGCAACTGTAGACAGCCGCGTCAGTCAGGAGCAGGACCGCTTCCTCGAATGGTAAAGTCCGTAGGGTGTTGGGCTGCCGAGGAGTGAGCATAGTCCAGCCTCCCAGGAACTCTTCCGACTGGTCGCTGATCACGATCTTGCAGCTCGTATCGATCGCGCTCCGCCGTAGTTTCTGCACGGAGATCCCGGGATCCGCGGTTCGCATCTCCATGGCAAATTCTGCGAATATACGAGTCGACACATTTCCCAGAAGATAATCAATGCATGCCTGTGAGAAGTAATCATTGACAATATTGTTGTAGTACCTAGACAGCGTCAATCCGAGATCGTTCAGTGCGCCTCGATAGTCCCGCTTGCGAGTTCGTGTGTAGTCTCCCTTCAAAGCTGCCGTGGAGGAGTACTGCTTCGAGATAGCGTCTCCATTATCTGCCCAGAGGGTATTGAACCACTGGGTAGACGAGTCGCGGCTCAAATCGATGTCAATGCCCTCGAGCTTCAGTTCGCGTTCCAAGGCCCACTGGCCAAAGGCACATTGCGCAACACCGGTACGATCCAAACAGTCCATGCAGTTGGTGCGTACAATGCCCGTCTGGCTTTGAGTGACCATACCATTCCGTATAATTGTATCGCCGTACTCGTTTAGAACGGACTCCAGACGTTTCACAAGTCGACTCACGTTTTCGAACTTCATCCCGCGGCATTCGTTGTGGAAGTCAAACCACTCCATTCCGAGAGGTACACCGTCAATGCCGCCAGATTCGTTCAGCACCCGTGCATATTTTTCGTACTCATTACCAAGCTTCAGTTCACCGGCTTGCTTGTCGATGAGAGACACCGCTTGGAGTTTGCCATACCTTCTAGCGAGGTTTCGAAAATGCCTGTCAAAAGCAAGTTGGTTTGTCTCCGTCGAGTGGTGAAGCACCGGAACCGGTTTGAAAGCATATGGCGACTGAGAGAAATAGAGAGGGATCGATCCGCGCACTTGAAGGTAGGAATAGACATTGTGACCGGGATCCCAGTCAGGAACTGAAAGGATTTGCTCCGTTTCAACGGTGTTTGCCGTGTTCCCTTCGTCATCAACGCCGCGTCGAAGATACCGGAGCCCAGGTCGCTTGACCGACCGTCGCGAAATCAGAGTCAATAGGAAATTCCGCTTCTCGGCATCAACCTTGATGCTCTGTGCCTCGTCTTTCTCACCGAGAATTCGACCTTCTGTGTGCTCCTCTGCGACGTTGGAATCCGGCTGTTCTGTTTTAGCTGACACAGTGAACTCTCGCTGGCCGACGAATCCCTGCAGAAGAGGTAAGATGAAGCTGTGCGCGTCGGCTGTGATGAAAGGATTCATCAAGTTTTTATTCCAGAAATACTGGGGACATCTAGGGTCAGCTAACCCGTCTCATTATGTTTAGTTCAAGGCTGCTTTCACATACCAACTCATCAACTACTTTGTGCATAGGTATATGATCATTGCGCGCTTCCTGGGCGCCGAAAGTCCTTGTTAAATCGTAATCGTAGGCAAAGAAGAAGTTCTGGGAAGAATATATAAGCCTGGTGTACCGCAGCAGCTTCGGCAGCAGTTCGACCGTCGGGTCAGATGGTTCCTTTCCACTTTCCAGCGGCGAGTCTGCGCCAGCGCCTGGCGCATCGGAGACTGTAGGTGACTTTTCCTTTTCCAATTTCGCGACTGGAGGCTGCATTTCGGTTCCCAAGTCCTTTTCATTCCCGAGAAGTCTCTCCGTCGTGTCCTGGCCGACATTGCTAAGCCCTGGGAGGCCCAGTGTCTTCCGCGAAAGCCAGCTTGCAGCGAATCGCCCGAAGCGGACGCGCTTCCCGATCACATCTTCGGCTATACTTCCTCTGCGGTCTGGTGGGGAAGAGTCCTCCTGTGTTGGAGATGATGGCTCACTGTTGATGTCAGGTTCTCCTCCATCCGTTTCGTTGTCGGAGATGCTGCCTTCTGAAGCTGTCTCGCCTACACCGGCCTCTCCCTGAAGAAGGGTTCCTGCCTGAGAGATTGCCCGACTGGCATCCGCCTGCGATGAGAGCGGAATGATTGCAACATTGGTTATAGAGTATATCGGTTTGCCTTGTATCTGCGCCACTTGCTGGCGTTGCGTTATCGAGATCAGAAACGAGTATGATGCAACGGATAAAAGTCCTCAATTAAGATGGTCAGTTAGCGGCCGGTGCCCAAGCGAGTATTTGCCAGAGGAGAAGAAGCTCCGCTATATTCAGAATTACAGGGACTGAGGACAATATCACTAATAGTAGCCGAAATACAAACTTACCGACTAGACCATAAGCCTCCAGTCCGGCATCTTTCCTCACAGCGGGATCCGATGCCGGCGCCGACAGGGACGAGATCTTGTTCGTCTTGTAGTCAATCCGGACAGACTGCGGCTCGTAATTGCCATTGTTACGTCCTCCATTTCCATGCGGCTGAAGAATGAGACCGTCCACAGCCGCGATAATGATCAACTTGCGCAGCAAGCCAGGCATGTCGCTGGATAGAATTCTCTGTGGAGATGCGGAGCAAGTATTACAAACCAGACCTGTGTAGGTCAAGAAGAGCACCGCTTGATATCGAAACCCAAGGTGTACAGCTGAGTTTCACAGGTATACCAGTACGTCACAAGAGTCTGCATCATCAACGCGAGCTGTGTGACAAAAATCGCGTTGGGCGTGTGGTATGAATCGCACAGCTGACCTTTCGCGTTACCCATGCCAACCCACCTTTTCCTGGCGGGAGAAGTCTTACATCATACCTAGGCAACCCGAGCGCTCGAGCGACTTGCCAATTGTGTCATGCTTCTCCTATCAAGTAAACAGACTAGCCATGATTGCGTACGTGAGTTTGGATTCTTAAAATAATCCATGCTTATGGCATCGATACAAAGTCTATCCCAAAGTCGACAAAAGTGCGTATATACAGTTCTTGTATTGGCACGCGACCAGGCGGGCTGTTCGCAGAGCCAAGGTGCAATTATCCAAACGAGTACCCAAAGAACATCCAAATCAATCATAAGCAGCCCTTGACCCTCACCCTGGTATATCCTGCGCTTGTAGAAAAGTAGAAGTACAGTTGCATCCCGCGACCGTAATGAAACCGAGTTAGATTGCGGCAAAAATAACAGATTGAATCGAGTTGTGAAAATAATAAAACCGCAAATGGAAGGAAAGCGTTACAAAAGTGTCTTTTTGGTTCGTAAAGAAAGTAAAGACCGTTGGAGAAGACAAGAAGACAACTATGGTGATTCGTAACGTTCTATCACTCGTCATGCTTATTGGGATGTTGTGTGGTGCGATCAATATCATCGCTTCGTTTATAGGTCGGCCCCGGTTCTCCGTCGCTTTCCTCCGTCAACTCTGACAGACCGAAAGCCTGATTCTCGACATCGTAAGAATGCATGAGCCCTTCGCGGTCCCCATGCCCATTCATGAAAGCAAAGCTAGATGAACGACGATGTGGCTCATTGCTCCGGCGCGATTGCATAGATCGCCGGGTCTGGAAGCTGGCAATGCCATCCGTAGGCACACCTTCATCATCCAATTTCGAATTAAGCATGTGTCGTCCGTCGGGATCATGCCGGGAAAGGTTCAAAAGATATACGCCGGAGAAGATTGTGAGGAATCCGCAGAGCAACGAGATGGTGTTGACGGCATCACTTGTATTGAATCCCTTGAACAGAATAAAGGAGGCGCATAACGTGGCGGTCGTAAATGTAACGTAGTAGAGAGGATTGACACTGATGAACACCATTAGCGTCAGCGCTTTTCTTCATGGAGTCGCAAGAGCTTACATAGAGGTTGAAAACTGATTCAATGCCTTGTTAAAGTAGTTCATCTGCGTAAGGATGCAGAAACCCGTGACGATCAAGAAGACGTATGTTGATGCATGTGTGAATTGGTTGTTTCCGTTGAATGTGAGTTTCAGAGCGATTCCGAAGGCCTTGACGGACATGACGGAGACGGAGCCCACTGTTGAGCAGATAGAGATATAAATCAAGGGGTTCTTCTTTCCATAAACTGGCGCCACTCGGTAGATCATGACCGTCGAGAAAATCGCAACCGCAAGGCAATAGATAAGGAACCCTAGCAAAGTGACACGACTCAACCATTGTACCTAGCTAGACGTCGAGAGAAAGGAAAAAGGACCAT
This sequence comes from Aspergillus lentulus, assembly GCF_001445615.1. Taxonomy (NCBI): domain Eukaryota; kingdom Fungi; phylum Ascomycota; class Eurotiomycetes; order Eurotiales; family Aspergillaceae; genus Aspergillus; species Aspergillus lentulus. Next base: position 666,160 of record NW_028322113.1, read on the forward strand.
GCTCATGATACGTACCTGGCTGGATCGCATAATCGAGGATTTCGTCAACCGTTTCGACTGGTTTATCCGGCGGCGCATGCAAAACGATGACAACGGAGCCAAGCAGACACAAGGCGCAGCCCAATTTCCCCAAAATGCCAAGTCTTTCATGCAGAAAATAGGACCCAAGAACAGCACTTTGAGAGACGAGGTCAGCCAGGCGCAGGAGGACTCTATCCAACTCCAGTGTTTCTTACCCAATCAACACACTAAGCGCACCAAGCGGAGTAACGAGAATGGCGGGCGCAAAGGCATATGCAGCGAAGTTGGCAACTTCTCCGATGGCCACTGTAGGTCTCCGTCAGCTCTCCATCCCATCCCTTCTGGACGTAATTGCAGCCATTCGTACATGTAGTGACTCCACCCCACCATATCGGACTTTTGAGATAAGAGAAGCCTTCTCCTTCAAACCCATGCCTTTCTGAAGCGTCCATTAACCCCTGGATGCGATCAATCAGCTATATCGTTCTATGTGACAGTTCATGTCATCGGTGGGCGAATCGGGGATGAGGTCGGATTGCCGCCGGCGGCAGGTGAGGCGAACGAACCTTCTTTGTGATAACGAAACTTGTGCCTGGAAGTTAAGTCAATATAACGCCAAAGTCCTTGGTAAGAGAACACGACATACCGATAGCCATTGTTGATAGAATGGCCAAGAGCAGGCCGACATATCTGCATCCCAGGGACCAACCTGTTAGCGATGAACTGTCCTGATTGACAGGTAGTGGCGGCAAGCCGCGCGGAGGAGAGTAAAACCATACTTCTCTGAAATCATCCTAACAAATTTGCAGGAGCTGATTGCTCCTCCTCAATTAAGGATCCCAATGCGAGAGAAAATTGGAGAAACGTTCAAGTTGAGGTCAACAGAGCACCGGAGGGTTGAAGCATCAGGAACGCGCCAACAATGACAGAAGACGAAGCCGCGGATCAACAGAACAACACGCAGCAGAGTAGCGAACGAATGGATAGAGGCAGTGGAAAATTTGAGCCAGCCCAAAATTTCTTTTCTGCAGGCTTATTTTTGGGGACGATAGATGGTCGAGAACTCCCTGCGATGGAAGAGAGAGCTTTGATTGAGACTTCCTACAATTAGGCGTTCCAGATCTCGCTGGCTTGGTGCCTGCGCTCGTGCGGTGGGGTTCCTCCCTCTCCTCCAAAGACGGAACCGGGGGGCTGCGTTTGGGATTGACGCGTAAGAGGCAAGCCAAAGGCAAAACGGAAATAATAATGAGTTATGAGGCAAAAATAAATCCAAAACAACTGTGCTGTACACAAGGGTTGAATCTCAATCAAGATCAGAAAATAGAACTGGTCAAAAGCCGATGATAATTGCATACAGTGTCCATCTACAAGAAGTTTCAGTATTATGAACAATGTGATCGGCATGGCCCTTGAAAGAGGTACTTCGTCCTACACCAAAAGCCAGTCAATAAAATGGTATTATTATTGCTGGAGACCAATTTTAACTAGGTACCAAATTAGATCATAACACCTATCTACTGCTAGCACACTGCATATGTACTACTACTCAACATGCACGAACTCGATAAGCTTGAATAGATCGAGAATTGCGTAGTCTAAGGCCAGGAACTTTCATATAAGACTGTTTGTACGCAGCACAGCCAACATACCTTGTCGCATTAGAAAAGGACAACAGTGTCCTTTCGGTATGATTATTCACATTATTACATATCATTGATTATCTCATTAGGTCCCTTCACAATTATGTAACTAATCAAATCAGCTAAATATGGAGTAGGTCCCGTCTTTATTCAAGCCATCATTATCTATCTATCCAATCATCAGCCTGTTTCAGAGGCCGTTCATCCTGTTGAGCCCTTCCCGTGGCCTCCCCTGGCTGCGATCGGCGTTTCAACCACGGGCTTCTTTCGAGGACCTGAAGTAGCGAGATTAACATGGCCGCTAAAGTGCTAAGAATAACACTCTGTGCACTGTGCTGAGGTGCATAACTATGATCACCATGGACATGATCGTCTTTGGGATCATTATCAATGGTCTTCGGTAATAAATTGGTGTCCAGGATTTTCTCATTGGAATTATTGCCATAATCCCCTTACAGAGGAGTTCTTTCAGTGCGTATCGGCAGCCTTGAAGGGACATCAATATCATCCCCTTGTAAGCCCCTTAGGACACAGATGCAAGGACAAAAGCGCATTATCAACTACTTGCGGCTATCGGGAGAAGACCACCATCAAACACCATTTAGGAGCCAAGAGATTAAGCAAACTCCATTAGATGCCGGCATATCACTAGGTACTATGCCTATGGAAAACAGAGCGCAAGACAATTATGAGATACCGAATAAAACAGAAAAGGATTAAGCATATCATTTTGTACCGTCCAGCATAGCAAAAACGGAGTAAACCATCGCACCGAAACACCATCACGCCGAGCTAGATGCTATCGAAAGAAATAAAAAAGGTCCTCTGTTATAGACATGTGCACAATGGCGGAACTCATGCATAGTGACCCCAAGAGTGACCCATGAGTCGAAGGTATCATCTTGCATGCCAAAAGCCACGAAAGCAAAATGCGAGGAACAATATGCACTTCAAACGCAGAAATGATATCACATACAAACCTGACGTGGCAGCCAAACCTGGCTTGCCTTCAAAGCAGGAGAATGCAGTTCGGGAATACACTCGAGACGGTGGGTGTACTCGAGTAGAAGCGTAAGACCAGAGTGTACGTACCTTGTTACAATAGCCTGTCGAACTCTCCATTGCTGGGCAATTCCCTAGACTCAAATGTGATGGAAATACCAGAGTATATGGCCGATATGTGATCGCCATCCATCGCGAACCGAACTGCTGGTTTTGCTAGATATGAGTATGTTTGTTAGATAGGGGCGTGAGCTTTTGAATGAGCTCAGGGATGGCGGGGACGGGAATGAACGAAGTAGAAGTATGGGGCAGTCTGGGGGTATCATGAGGATCGAGAGCGTTTGAGGTCGGGTGAGAGATTCTCGGCGAGATCAAACTCGTCTTCCGGGTCGCGGGATCGTTTCGAAGCTCCGTTATCGAGAGATTTCAAGCCGGAGACCGGGCTTTCGTCGACAGTATCGGGACCATCGGCAAATCCCAAATCGATATACTCTTCATCGTCGAGCGGCACCTCATCGTCATGCTGGTGGAGAATCTCGGCTAGAGTATCGTCCTCGAACTCATCATGATCCTCGCCAAATTCACTAGTGTCGTCGAGATTTCCATCCTTGTCCTTAGAATCTTTGGAAGGGCTCTCGAACAGATCTTCTACGAAACCAAGCGCATCGTCGGCAGGATCCGGAGTATCACCTTCTTGTTTCTCTGATACCTGCGAATTCGGAACTGATCCCGGATCCTTGTGCAAATAGTCGCCGTCACCAGCCCTGGAACTCTCTTCCAGATCGTGACTCTGTTTTTCAACATTGTCGACGGCATCGTCAATTGAAGAACCACCAAGGCCCGCCAGCGGCTGTTCTGTGCGATAATCTTCGACGATAGGGTTGAGGGAGCCACTGTCTTGTGTCCCATCATCACCAACGCCAGAACGCTCAGGGACTTCCAGCTCTACAGGATCTTTCCGTTCGGGATTCTCCTCGTCACTGTTCTCGATCTCAGAATGCTCATTCTCAAGGCCACGATCTGTCGGATCATTATGCACTGGGCTGGCAGAGCCATCTTTGTCTTCCAGCTCATGGTTCATATCGGCTCCAGGGAGATGAGTCATAGTAACAGTTGTATCTGTCTGTTGCTCTTCGGAATCGTATGATTCTTCATGGGCTGCCTCTTCGTTGCCGGCGGTATCCTTGTCAAACTCGGGATCATTGGCATCTTCAACCTCTCCCTCTTCGCTCAGTCCGTCCTCTTGGACATTGGTGGCGGGAACAACACTAGAGCTCTGCTTTGCCAAAGAAGCCGTATCGTTGCCTACAAGCTCCTGGGCTTGAGATGCCTCTACATTGTCCTGTATATCATGGTGAGACTCAGCTTCATCTGATGCAGCCTGCAATTCGCGAGCATCCCCATTCTGGTTGGTCGTTGGGCGGTTTGGTGACACGGGCTCTTCTTCTTGGCCCTGAGCTTCTTCTTGGTCATGAGCTTCTCCTTCTTGGTCATGAGCTTCTCCTTCTTGGTCATGAGCTTCTCCTTCTTGGTCATGAGCTTCTCCTTCTTGGTCATGAGCTTCGGATAGCCCCCCGAGCTGTTCATCTTCATCAACTTCCTGGTAATCATCCCACAAATTGATCTCGGACAGCCCCTTTCCTTCGCTTGCAGCTAGTAGCAGATCTGAGATTTCCGCTGGAATAGTCAACTTTGTACTCAGAGTAAGATATAGCGGCTCTGGGGAATCGATTCCGTCATTGTGGCAGAGGCGCAGATAAACATCGATAATCTGGTGTAAGGTTACCTTCGAGACATGCGTGGAGTCCTGTATCAAGATTAGCACTTGCTACCAGAACAGGTACATGCGTGAGACACTCACCTCCAAGAGCTGTAAATTCAAAGACTCGATGTCTAGCACAAGAATTTCATTCTCTCCAACATGCTCATAAAGGACCTCGCGACAAGACTCGAGAAGTTTCCCGAGGGGTTCGTAAGCAAGGTTTTCATCTTCGAGAAAAAAAGTCTCCGAAGAATCACCCTCGTGTGGGGGAAATAGGGAAATCTCATTGTCCTGATAATAGACCTTCACAGGATGAAGAGTCACCTGGCCCGTCGTATCAGGCTCATGCTCCGACCCTTGTTCAGGCTCTTGCAGGCTGAGATCCTGTGCTGCTTGCTCTTCTGTACCTTCATCTCCTGCTGCACCATGCTCCTCAACAGGCTGCGAAATCTGGCCAGCGTGCTCGTCGCTGCCTTCGTTATAATCATCAGCGCCCTCAGGATGATCTGGATCCGAACCAATCTTCCCCGCATCAAGAGGGTTTAACGCGGAATCTACTTGATCTGTTTCGTTAGTGCTGTTGATGATGTCTCCTCCGGCGATTTCATGCTGATGCACATCAGGGGGTGGATCGGCGTTGTCATTGTGCTGATCGAGGGCTCCCTGTAACTCATGACCAGTTTCGTCGTGGTGCTCGGGTTTCGCTTCAGGATGAGCCCCTACCGCAGGCTCCTGAGCATAGTCTCCAGCGACGGGATTTTCAGCCGGCCCCGCTTCTTCTGTGTCTGGTTTATCTGTGTTGTCACAAACCTGGACTTCCTGGTGTTCGGGGGCTGCAGCATCGGCATCATCAACATATTCATCTTCCAGCATTTCTTCCTCATGTGACTCCTCTAACCCGTATTGCATCTCTACATTGTGACTCGCCTCTTGATATTGATCATCAGCGTCGACCATAGCCGGTTCGGCGACGTCATCCATCATATCGGCATCTCTCGGTCCATCTTGGTCTATATCCTCGTCCTGTAATGTATCCGGGTAATCGTCGGCTGCAGTCATATCCTTGTCGGCATTTGAGGCGTGGTCTTCCATGACATCGAGGTCAATGTCAAAATCATCCACATGGCCCTGATAAGGAGAAGCCATCTCCATCGTGTCATCAAGACCAGGGACTTCCATGTTGGAAAATGCTAGTGATGATGCAGTGGTCATGGCATAGGTGTTTGGAGTGTATTAAGATCTCGCGTTGCTAATACTGGTACGCGCAAAACTTTCTCGGTGGCGCCTAATGGTCCGGGAGGCGAGAAGGCTGAGTGAGCCGTCAGAAAGCCACTTCTCTTTTCGAAATGAGAGATATGCAAAATAAATCTCCAGCCAATCTTGATTATGGCTGGCTTGTATCGCTCAAGTGAAGTAGGTAGGGTAAAGAGTGAGGTCGACGATGATGGATTCCATAGAAGGACGCAAGCAGAGAAGCTTCTTGTGCTGCGGTAAGCGAGGGGGTAGCGCGGTGCACGGACCAACGGGGACGAAGAGAACAGCAAGCGACTCCGGCTTCAATGAGGCAGATATCCCAAACAACAACCCCCCAGAAGAAGCAGCCCTTCCCTCTACATAGCAACCATCGGTTTTGACATTGATATCCAACAATCAGGCAACCATGGTGTGCTTACCTTTTCCTCATGTATCCAATCCTACGCTGACCGCAGTCCCCAATAGGTTGTTCTCGCAGCATCAATATGCACTCGGGGGGGCAAGGCAGTGCTCTCGCGTCAATTCCGGGAGATCGCCCGCTCCAGGATTGAAGCCTTGCTCGCGTCCTTTCCAAAGCTCGCAGATTCCGGAACCCAGCATACAACCGTTGAACAGGACAATGTTCGCTTTGTCTACCAACCTCTCGACGAGCTATACATCGTCCTAATCACGAACCGCCAATCCAACATCCTTCAAGACATTGACAGCCTTCATCTTTTCGCCCAAGTGACCACAAGCATCTGCAAGAGCTTGGACGAGCGGGAGATTGTTCGCAATGCCTTCGAATTGCTTAGCGCCTTCGACGAAATCGTGACGCTGGGATATCGAGAGAATCTGTCGCTTTCGCAGATCAAGACATTCCTGGAAATGGAAAGTCACGAAGAGAGAATACAGGAAATTATTGAAAGAGTATATAACACAATGGCTTTCGGGTGCAGCAGCTTGCTGATAGTGATGAACAGAACAAAGAGCTCGAAGCCAGCGAGGAGCGCAAGAGAAAGGCGAAGCAGCTGGAGATGCAGCGAAAGGAGGCAGCTCGCAGTGGCCGTTCTATGGCACCCAGGGCCCCATCCTATCCTGTATACACTCCTCCATCCCGTCCTGCTGCCCCCGAAACATACGATACTTATGAGGCGGAGAAGAAGAAGTCATTTGCGAAGTATGCCTTGATCTCATATTAGCCATATCTCTGAGAGACCGTTGCTAATCAAGCTTGTTTCCTTAGACCGTTGCCCACACGCGGAAAAGGCATGCAACTTGGCAAGAAATCCAAGACTACAGATATTTACGAGAAAGTTCGAGGTGATCTGGGCCCCGAAGTTGAGGAATCGAGTCCATTGGTAACTCCCCAAGTTTCGACGCCGGCGGGCGAGAAGGTCCCCTCCGCTCGGGCCTCATTATCCGCCGACAGAGAGCCTATTCATATCACTATTGCCGAAACAATTTCTGCCAAACTTACCCGTGAAGGTGCCCTGAAGTCGTTCGAGGTGAAGGGCGACCTCCAGCTTCGTATCACCGACCCATCTTTTACGAAACTCAAGCTGGATCTGCTGGCCAATCCTACACATGGCGCACAATTCCGCACCCATCCCAATGTTGACAAGGCCGTTTTCACCAACTCCTCAGCCATTCAGTTGAAAGACTTGACCAAGCGTTTCCCAGCCAACAACTCGATTGGCGTCCTTCGTTGGCGCGTTGCTAGCTCGGGATCAGAAAATGCTGATATTCTCCCCATCACGTTCACAGTGTGGGTGAATAAGGGCTCCGACTCAACCACTGTGACCATCGAGTATGAGCTCACGGGCTCGGATACGCTGAGAGATGTTGTTGTTTCCATACCTTTTGGCGCAACGGAGCCTACCGTGTCTAGCTTCGACGCCGTTTATGAGGTCTCGGGGGATAGTTTGGACTGGAATATCGGTACCGTGGACGAGACCAACGCTTCAGGAAGCTTTGAATTTGAATCCGCAGGCGACGGGGACGAGAACGAGTTCTTCCCGATGAATGTGCGCTTCTCCAAAGCCAGTCCTTTCGTCGAAGTAGATGTGACCAACGTCTCCCTACTCGAGATGGAAGGGGAGGGCACAGGGTTCTCAAAAGATGTGAGAAGCATTGCTGAGGGCTACGTTATCGAATAATTACCGTTTATTCCGAATTGTATAGAGTACCTTACTAATGACGTTCGGATCGCCTTTTGAGTCACCGCTTTTTTTGTTCTCTATCAGGACTTCATTTTTTATCGACTTACCTATTTATCCCAATACTATAACATTACAACTGGAAAACGGGATTAGATTCGAGTAAACAGGGTCTTGCTCGTTTGACGTCCCAACGCTCTAACTTACATACTGACGCGGAGGTGCTTGGCTACAACAAGTAGCGTGTGCCGTGGGCTGCTTCCACACTACTTGCTCCTGTAAACTACCAATTCAGTAATGCCCGGTTCACGCCACTGTTTGCTTCCGGTCAACATTAACAGGAGAAAAGGTATGCGCGTGTAGTTCATAGCTTGTTGGTTCCTACCTTTCTGACAACCTTTCGTATCTCTGACAAAGATCCTTGCCCAGTTGAACAATGTCGTCGATGCTTGATCATTTGACAGACGTCAGTATTATAATTCTCTCGAGTTCAACCATACTCCTGCCAGCCCTGGCGCAACAGGCTCATATTGGCGATAATCGATCCACGGAATGTGTTAAAGGACACATGGACCCACTAAGTGACAGCCAGTGTCGTGCCAGGCGTGGTCCTTGTGATGCCCCCTCTCCTGCGTATCTCGACGTTCCTGTCGCTTTCTTTCACATCCCTTCCGACAGTTGACCGTCATCACACTTTCAAGGGCTCATTATTGGACAGTCCTCCATGGCAGGAACCAGGGGTCCTGTAATCCATTTTCTCATAACCTCCAACGTCAAGTTGACAAGCATGGTGGGGGCGACAATGTCATAACACAACAGCTACGCAACCACCCCCAGTTCTCGATGGGACATGGCCAGTGTCTAACAATGATACACTCTCTTCTATTTCGCGAGAGTTAAATTCCCATCGAGACTACGTCTCCGCCAAAGTCGGCTGCCCATCTTTTCGGCCGTCACCGATCGAAGATTAACATTCGAGACTATCTACCATGCTATAGACGGCTTACTAACGTGTTTGGCTCCATCAGCCACGGATAGACAGGGGCAAAAGAAGCAGCGGGAGCTCAATCTGCTGGTCCAGCGAACGTTCCAGACTTCCCGGCTATCAGGGGATCCAGCTACACTTGCATGCATGGATACCTACATGCAAAGAGAAGTGGCAACCACCAGCTACATGCCTGCTGAGCGGCAACATACGTGACGAGTAGCTGGAGTCTCCCTCCCACTGAAGACATAGCTTGAAGTCAAACCGTTGATCGTATGAGGCGTAGGAGGCAATGCTGAATCCGACTCTTGTCTCTACCTTATGGTTGCCACATTGCGGTCCAGACTGATGGGTCAAGCAAAATGTTGATTGGATTTCCAAGGTGCTTGTACTTACTTTCGTGCTCTGGTCTAGATCTACCAGATTTGGCTCCAACAACCATAATAAGGGACATTCCCTACTTTTCAAGGCACGGGGATGTTCTCCACCTCGCACTTAAATTCCGGTCTAAGTTCTCGGAATATGGACGCCATGTGATTTGGATAAGATCTTCTCTTGCTGCTCATGATCAATGCCTTTCCCAGAAGACAACTGATGCTTGTTATCTGGCCATCTACCCCTCATCCTTCGAAGCACTGACAGAGAAACTGCCTAGGACTCACTGCTGCTACATATCTGGCGGTGCTGGGAGATCTCAACGGACTCTGTTAAGTAAAACTGACATAATGCTTTCGGCCTGAAGCTCTACCACCATCGAAGCTCCTTCAGAGTATATTGATGACAGGTACTTGTCAAAATATATTGCCACCAAAGCGCAGCTACTGAAATGTGATACCCTCCTCAGACCTTCACGCCAATCCTTGCGAATCACAATGAGCGGCTTGCAGTTTCAACCTTGGACAGATCAATCAAATCTTTTCAAGTTGCCGTGTACCGACGCAGAAGGTTTTCCTCAGTTGCCTCAAGTGGCAAGTTTTCCCTCTGTCAATTAGATTACCTATCAGTTGGCTTAACTTCATGCAGGAGAATTCAATCCCACGGCTGTCAGAAAACGAATCGGAAAGACTGGGCAGTCGAAAGATGGCTATTCCAAGATTGACCGAAGGAACTGAATCTGCCTTCACGTCACCTGGTAGATTTCATCGCCGTCACGTACGGCGGGCATGCGAATCTTGCAGGCAAAGAAAGACAAAATGTACAGGAGATAAATCCGGATGCCGGAATTGCCGCGAGGCTGGGATCATCTGCTGCTATACAGATGGTAAACGGGAAAAATCAAAAAGGTGAGCCCTAGAACAACATTCTTTTCAATTAGACATATTTAATAACCTTAAACAGGCAACTAGCGAGCCTGTCAGCTAAGGTTCAAGCATATGAAGACGTCATCAGAAAGCTGAGTAGTCGATTTGGGGTTTCCGATGAGCGACTGATGAGCATTGCCCTAGCAGCGGTATGAGTGCGCCCTTCTCAGTCACCTCAAAAGTGCTAAGCGAGGGCAGGAAATGCCACTGGAACTCGACGTACAATCAAACATGCCCGGTACATCAATTGGAGAACAGAAACCCCCATGGAACTCTGGGTCTGATCCGCCCTCCCGTCAATCCTCTGTCGGCCCCACCGAGGTTATAGACCACACCAAGGAGGATTTCAACAGAGATGAGACTGCCCGGGCAACAGGGTACATGGGCAGAAGCTCCGTGATTGCTTGGCTACAAATATTGAGTAAAGAAGTCAACCAGGAATGTGAATCCTGGCCTCCCAATTCCTCTGATAGGGGCGACGATAATGGCGTGCCATCTCCATCCTTGACCCCTCGACCTGATGGCCAAAGCGACCCGTTAGTTGCCTCATCAAACTTCTACCTCGATGATCTGGACCTACCAGCGATTGAGGCACTTGATGCAAGTGATGTTCCTTCAAGAGACACTGCTACCAAACTTCTCAATGCATATCTACATTCAGTGCATCCTTCTTTTCCGATCATCGGCATCTCGACATTCTTATCCCAATTCCAAGTATTCTTCAACCAGCCCCCAGTAAAGCCAGGAAAGAAGTGGCTGGCGATTCTGAATCTCATATTCGCCATTGGTGCAAAATATGCCCACATTACCGATGCGGAGTGGGAATGTGGCGAGGATGACGATCTCATATATTTTTCGAAAGCGAGGAGTTTGAGCTTAGAGGACGAGCTTCTCCATCATCCTGATCTCCAACAGCTACAAGTTGAAGGACTTGCATCTTTATATTTACTGGCCTGTGGCCACATCAATCGGTATGCCCTTGCCGTGGCCGAAGCTATCTACTGCTGAATGCGACTATACTAACTCTCATATTCTTTCAGAGCATGGAAACTGTCTGGCAGTGCGATGCGCGGGGCCTTTGCTTTGGGGCTGCATCTACGCAATGTGGGAATATGTACATCTGATACTTCCAAGGAGATCAGATACCGTGTTTGGTGGTCTCTGTATACACTCGACCATCTACTCAGTGCGATGACGGGACGGCCGTCGTGTATCGTCGACAACTCATGTACCACTCCCTTACCGGTACCGTTCGATGAGTCTGATTTTCAGAAAGAAGAGGTGGTGCGCATGATAGGTGACACATCAAGAGGCAACTCGAACCAGTTGGACCGGATGCCCCCAGTCTGTCCAAGTGCATCCGACCTGAGCACTACCTTGGATGCTGAAACAACCGACGGAACGGCCAACACGAAAGCTTCAGGAAGTAGCATGGTTGAGTATTTGAAGAGCCTCTCCCCATGCATGTCATTATATTTCATTCAGCTCTCCACACTCACTTCGATCAACAAGAGGATGACTGCCAAGCTATATGGTCCCGAGGCGATGCATTCTCCTTGGCCAAGCAAAGAATTCACAATCCAGAGCCTGATGCTTGAAATTGATTCGTGGTTCATGAACCTGCCTAGTGCTTACGATTTCACATCGACTCAAACGTCACAGTGTCCTGCAAGCCAAAGGATGAGCCTTGCTCTTCTGTTCTATAGCACAAAGATTGGTATCACGAGGCCGTGCCTTTGCCGCCTGGACTCAACTCGTTCGCAAGGGGAAAGAACTTTTGATTTCTGTACCAAGACTGCAGCTGAGTGTGTCGAGTCGGCTTGCCACATGCTGACACTCCTACCTGAAAGTGCAGACGCTACTTTACTTTACAAAGTGTCACCATGGTGGTGCATTCTACACTATCTGATGCAAGCAGCTACTGTCCTGCTTCTCGAGCTTACTTTTCGTGCTCAACATGTCCCAGATAAAGCGTCAATAGTCTCCAAAGCGGCCAAAAAAGCCCTGGAGTGGCTGTCAGCTATGTCAACTGTTGATGAGGCCTCGGAAAGAGCCTGGCGACTTTGTGATGGATTCCTCAGGCGTCTTGCACCGCATGTCGGTGTTGATATTGAAGATTTCCCCACCACAGGTGATACTGCTGGTGACGCTACACCCGATGCTCAGTTTGATGATGCAGAAGATGCAACTGTGGGTAGGACAAGTGCTGACGATCTAGCTACTGAGCTAGATGCCATTGCATGCTCACCCATGAATGATTCAAACTCCCCTCTGCCTGGCCCGATCCCATTCGAATTGGACTCGTCAGATCCACTCGACTTCCTGAAAACTGATAAATCAGTACCAGGTGGCAATACATTTGACGACCTTTTCCCATACGATGCAGATACAGGTCAGATCACAGGATCTTTCTTCCCTCCTGGAAACAACATCGACTTTGACTTGGGATGCTTCTGGGGTGACCCGATATTTTGGAAAGAGTAGCACCAGAAGTAAAAAGGAAGAAAAAGAAAAGGCATACGGACGTGCGCAATATGAGAATTTCAGGTTCGGGGAGCAACAAGAGAAAGACGCATTATGGTGCAAGGGGCATTATTATCATAAGCAGGTTAACCAATCTTTCTTGCGCATAAAAAAGCTTCGGATTTTCTCATTATCAATCTTTGAAAGCAGCGCAGCGGAACAACTCTCACTTCATAGCATTGCATTTCTATCGTCCACTCCTTTGCTTTTTCTGTTTGCATCGCTTCAACATCCTTGCATTCTTTTTGCCCTGGATAGGATAGAAGGATAGACGATTACGGATAGATATATTAGAGCATAATCCAGAAACATTTATTGATCAAGTCATTGTGTGACAACACTTCTCACAGGCTGACACCGCTGCCATATGCAAAAATAGCCGCAAGGCACTGTATTATACACATTCATCGGCTGAAAAGCATCCTGTGCGCTATCATTCCGCTATGTATAAATCTCAGCAATGATGCCTTCCTTGGTCTGCTCTCTATCGGCAGAATTCCTCAGTGAGCATAGCTAAGAGCGCTTCATTTTCGAAAGTGGTATCATTTCACAAAGCGTGAAGGTGATGCAAAATGTTGTCATTGGACCTTTCTAGCCCAGGTCGGTCTAATGACATTATGTCGTATACTGTCACGAGACAGTAATGTCAGTAATGACGTCGCAGACAGTGATCTGTGCAAGAACGCTGCCATACATGCGTCACAGACTGTCAACGCTCAAGCCTCCCAGTTTCTTCTCCTCGCGGTAAAGAGTAACCGAGCATTTTCTTCCTGGGTTCTCGGCTGTAGCAGGCCCGACGGCGTAGCATGCACAGCATTGATCTTCGAGAAGCGAACATCAACGACCGACGCTCTACGGCGAGCGCGATTGGCCCAGGATTCCGACGCGAGTGGCCACTTTTTCTCGTCCCAGGACCGTATATCGACACCCAGTAAGCCTCGACTGTCACCCACGAAGCGTTCAATACAGTCGAGAGGGGGCACGAAGCGGCGACGAACGCCGCAGCCGGTATGGTTCGCATCCAGCTGATAGTCTGGACACTGTTTCAGGGACGATATGATCGATGTGATGTCAGATGGCGGTCCGGCCGCGGTGGAAAGAGGCTGAGGCCATTCGGGGGTGTCCTGGCCATTACCGTCTTCGCTTTCGGGATCGACGGTGAAGTCTGGGTCTAGCAGACTTGATCCTATGAAGATTGTCTTTGTGCGTAGTGCGAAGAAGCGCATCATCTGGCCTAAATGGAAGGCGTCGCAGGCATTGGAGTTGCCGAATCCGCAGCGACATTGAAATTGACGTTGTTGGACCGTAGTTTGTGCTGCTGATGGTGTTGTATTGCTTGGTTTGGGTTTGTGTGGTTCTTCTAGTGCACCGTAGGCGCGGAGGAAGAATGCTTGTAGGTCTGTGATGGTGTTGAGGACGCATTGGCGTCTGTAGTAAAGTTCTTCTGTTATGGATATTAGCGTTGATTCTCATGGAGCGACAGGGATGGTATTTTCTTTACCTTCTATACCATCGGGAAGATATCCCCATGGAGTAGAGGGAACATGACTCTCAATGCCGTTGATCCAATACCTAGACCCGACAACAATCAGAGCATGCGTTGAAACTTGGAACACATGAGGATCATCCAAAAATCTGGCAATGAATATACTTTGACGAATACGATCCTCGCTGATCTTCAGCAAGGAGGTATCAAATTTTGACAAGGAAATCTTGCCCTTCCCGTAAGCATATTTTGATCTCTGCAAGGCCTCTTTCACGACGTGCGGAGAATTTAATGCATCGCCCGTTTCAAGTAACCTGGCAACAAGGGAGGTCGGTTGAACTCTCAACTCTGCATCAAACCGTTGTTTCTCATCGTCTTCAAGAGACCTGTAAGACAGGATTCTCAAGAACAGTTCAATGGCATCCGCCTCGAGTCTCGATAGAAAACGATCACGGGATAAGCTAATTGTTGGCAGATTGTGCTGTAAGCAAGCTCCACTGGCGTTATCCGATTGATCGTGAGCTTCTCCTTTCACTTCATGCGTCGATCTTTGACCATGGCCAGCCTTTTGCTGCATGAATTGCCGGCCCTCAGAGAACTTGTTGGGGTCGAGTAGAGCACGAAAGTATGGGCTGTTTTGTATTAAGTCTTGACTGGCGACTTGCCAGCAATGCTTATCAGCTTGAGATGAGTCTGAACCACATGATCCAACGTCTGTATATTCAATGATAACATCCGCATGATTGACGATGGATTTCGCATATTGCTGAGCTTGTCTCAAAGAAGTTTCTCCATATTCATGGTCGTTCGCCGTCGGAAACGAGCTTGCTGCTTGCCGGTCACCCGCAGCAAACGCAGCCACGGTATGTCGAGGCAGTGTTCGGCTTGGATCTCCAGGCCCATCGGAGGAGGCAAGAAAATTATGTCCTGCCTTCATACTCCAGTATGTCGACTGATGTTTTAACCCAAAAAGGGTCTTTAGAAAACTAGAGCGCACAAATACAACAAAAGAGAGAGAAGCATCTGAATTACAGACCCTCTAAAGCGCATATCGGAGCAACCGGGTTCTTGCTGGTTTTTGTCATATTCTCGGAGACAAGTGGTGTTCTTTTGGAGAGCAGTGGTTTGCTATCTGGCATAAACTGGGAACATTCTAAAGCCAGAGAGATAAATCCTTAGCAGATAGATGCTTGCTTTCTGAACTTATATTACTCTGATAAAACAAGTGTCCCTAGAGAGATTCAAGGAGTATAATCATTTAGAATAAGACGGAAAATTGGGGTGGAAATCACTGTCGATAATTCGCCTCATTAGGAATGAGTCACGTGATGCATCGCTCTCAACTGCGAAGACACCACATTCTAGGATACAATCAGGTAAAGGGCAGAAAGACCAAGCGGTTCGGTAAAAGGGCCTGAAACACCAAAAATAAACAAACGATACTCAGGTATGGACAAATTCTCGCTCGTCCGATTACACAAGCTGTCCCTGAAATCCTCAAAACGCCGCACCTGCTGCAAACTGTACATTCTGGTCGTTAACGATCTGGAAATACGTGTATCACGATGCATTCCGAATCCTGAGCCGGGACTCTACCTGATCGAGGGGAAAGAAAAAGAAAAGTAATACTTGTGCTAGTATCATGGTAATGACACCACGGGAATATGCAGGAGCTTGGTTGCGTTCAATGACCCCGAGCTCGCAAGGCCATCTACTGCATGCTTGACTGTTGCATCACGTAATTTGACCGCCTGCCCGACAATAGCATGCAACTTTGTTGCAATTGGGCTCATGATCCTCGATGGTAACTCCGGAGCCAAGGGAGTTGTGGGACTCATTTCCTCGTCACTCTCATCATCGTCTTCTTCTCGGCCATTGAGTACGCCGTTCTTGTGAGAGATCATGGAGAAAATAGCAAGATGAGCTGGCGTCTCATCTGAAGTGCCTATCTCATATCCGTTCGCTTGGAGAGAGTTGGTGTCGAAGATGTCATTCCTCTGGGACATGAGGTGCCACGACTCAGTGCACAGGAACCCCAGAACGAAATCTTGGTTGGCGCGAGCAGCAGCTAGACAGCTCCGTCTGTATTCAGGCGTGAATGAGGTGTCGGTCATTGACGGGAGACAGAGCACAAGACCACGTGCAAGGAGAGGCGGAGGTGGCAGATCATCACTGTTGGACAGATTTTGGAGATTTGTTTCCGGAATGCCATCCTGCGTTATGAGGCGAGGTGTCGAGTCCAGAAGCGATTCCGTAGAATCTTCCGTATGTTGAGTAATAGTTTGAGTGAGAGAGATGGTCGAGGATTTCCGAAGAGTGAGGCCAAGACCACTCTCATCCACAGCATAGTCAAGCGTCAGATATTGCTGGTCAGCATTGGTGTCTTCCTTTAATTCGGAGTCATCACCTCCATTCACCAAGGACTCAGTCGGAGCATTAACAGCCGTGATCTCTGTCCGGATAGTTTGCACACTGTCAGCGACCGCTTCTCGAGCGGCAGCTTTCAATGTTGGGATCAAGATATCGGCTTCTTGGTTCCCGACAGCGACACCAGAGGCCCAGGCCGTCGCAATGCCAGCCCACGAGGCTGCCTTGACCACGCCTTTGGTGTATTTTTTCCGTATCAAATCCACCAACTCATTTCTCACTTCTCTTGTCTCGGTTGTTGGTTTCCCAACAACGTCGACGGTAGCATTGAGGATTCGGCCGCTTTCCCAGATCAAGAAGGCGTGTCTCTTCGCCAGCAAGGTCAATTGGCGGACCGTCTCGTCGGACCAGTCGTCGATGATGTCTGCATGAACTTGGAAGATCGCAACATGAGGGCCGACCAAGGAAGCCAGAGTCAGCAGAGACTCGGTGTTGGTGATGGTATGTGAAGGAGAGACGCAGACAGGTACACCATGCGGTAACCCTTTCTTGACCCTTGCTAGCGTCTGTAGGTAGGCAATGATACGGTTGCCCCGAAAAGAGAAGGATTCGAACGGTGTATGTGATTCCATGTTTAAGGGCCGACCGATCGTAATAAATCGTGATCCCGTTGCCGAAGAGAGGAGGGGTATATATGGGGGATCTTGTTTCTTTTTATCTATCGTATCCGGGGGGGGTTGAGGACTGGAAAAGGGTCAATCAATAATAATAATGAACGGAGCTCCCATTTCTTTGGCGAGCTAGACATGTACTAACGACTAAGCTACTAACGCATCACTAGCCAGCTACCAATAGGCAATAGATGCTAGGTAGGATAGATTATTAGATAGCTACCCGGCCACTGGAGGCTTAGACAAAGAACTGGTCGAGACCAAAGGGATTGACAGTTGGCCAATAATGTCACATCCCCACTTTTTGTGTCAGTTAGCTCGACAAAGATCAGATGCTGGCGGGAACTTTCTGTAATTATGTTTATCAAGGTATCTATCGATTGAAGGCCCCGATACTTCGTTTTTCGTGGATCCGTCCAGCAAACTCAAAGTCTCCGGGCAGCACTTGCATAAACCCAACGAGACGGAAAGAGACATTCAAGCAAACCTTATGTGAGCTGAGGGAGTGCTCCGCTTCGAACTGGAGCGAATCCTACGGGGGATATACGGAGAAACTCCTACCAAGTACGTCCCAGTACGTCCAAGTACGTCCTTGAAGTGACTCCATCACGATCCACCATGTCCCTTAGGACGTCCTTTTCGACGGTTGACTGTCCACTGTCGGCTGCTCTTTCTTTCCTTGGCTCCAGTTATCCAACATGTCCATTTCAAGCGACTGAAGATCAGATCGCCTCGCTCCCGTTCCACATCCCATTCGCCAGAGCTGGCTTAAGTTACCCGTAACCCGCGTTACCCTAAGGCGCGTCGACGCCACGGCTGTGCACTAAGTACTCTCCGTACCACTGTAGTAATTAACTAAAGTAAACACTGGGGAATTTCATCGTCCATACCTTGCAGGTCGATTCAATATGTAGATCACGCGCTATTCGCCCTGGCTGCTTGAAGATAGAATAAGGTACTTACTTCCCCGTAGCTATTCAGCTAGTCTCCTGTTGGGCCAATCTTTGGTATTAATTTCAGCGGCCGCACGACTCAAAGTACCTACCTACCGTTTACTTGTTTAGGTATTCTTCCGGTAAACCGTTACGGGATGTGGTCCGCAACATACTCCGTACATCATCCAATAAATTATTGCTGAAATGAGGGAGGAAGAATATGGGGCGAAGAATCAATGTGATGATTCACATACATATCCAGCATAGCTACGGAGTACTCCGAATGATTTATCAATATTAATTACACACGGGATTTGACGTCTTGGACCCAGTTTTTGAGGCTAAACGGCATGAATACCTAGTTTGAGTCCTTAACAGTTGAGATTAGTGGGCATGTGGACCTTGAATCCTGACGATAGGAGGAGATTTACTGGGTCCTTGCTCGTCCAACGGCTCCCTTTCGCCTCTAGGTAACTTTGCAGCTGAATCACGGTTTCATAGCGGTAACTTAAGCCTGCACCGCGTGACTTCAGCATTGATTAGCTTCGGTACGAACAGACTCAGGGTACGAGAGAACTACTGTACGGAGTAGAATAGACTATCTACAGCAGCCTAGTCTTGAGGCTGGCGAGATCATAAGACACATCAATTTACAAAAGTCCCAGTGAAATAGAGATACAACGGGAGTTCTGAAACTTCATCCACATCCAACGTCAAAGCTCCCAAGTCACATCCAAGGAGGTTTTAGGCGCATACCTTTGCAGAATGAGCTGCCTCTTACGCTATGGGGTTTGCAAGTACAAGGCTTCTTCTGGTTCCTCAACGGTGTAACCGCGGTAGCCTGGTAGGTAAGGTGTGCTCATCATCGTACAGAGAACTGGTATGCAAGGGTTGTGGCTATGGCGTGACACATCCAAATATGCAGCATGAATGCATCATAGCTCCTGAGAGCCTCGATATCCCAGGATCTCTGGGACCCTCGGACAAGAATTCCGGGAACTAGTTATCAAAAGTCCAACTCTCGGGCCATATCCTAATCCTATATCAGTCTGCTGAGGGAATGTTATCCGTCAGCCAGCCAGCCACCGGAAAGGGCTTTGGGATGGAGGGATTCTGCCATCAGCTGCCAAAACCTCTGACGTTATTCCTGCACATCAGTCTCAGGGTTAGCTTGTAGAGGCTGACTTTCATGGTGCAATCATCGTTGACTGAACTGAGAAGCTTAACTACAGTATTCGTATGGCGCATGTCCCTTCAATAGGCAGGGTTGTCTGATCAACGGCCGATGAAAAGTCACCGTTATGGATATTTGTGCTTACCTCACCTGTTTCCATACCAATCCGGCCTCCATTGAGAAACATGGATATCAGGCGCCGTAAGAATAGCACTCAATCTTCAACTGTCTGCTTGAGAACAAGTTGAATTCTTGCCGTGACGTTGGAGGCCTTAGGAATAAGGACACCATGTTGAAGTGGGTCAGGGGTCACCCTGTCCCAAAAGAGTATAGCAAATTATCAACTTTCTATGTTTTACCCACATGATTGCTACTCCTCGTCTCGCGTCCACAGTTCCTGGTTTGCATATGATAATTTATCAGCTTTCATCCCAGCTCGGCTCAAAGGATCTGCTCAAAGCCGAAGAAAGAGGGCGGTGCTTTGCAAAAGCGCGGAAGTTAACTGGCGCAGTGTTTTGGTCCCATTGATTGTACGACGGATCCCGGAGCGATCGGACCCGCAAGCCTTGATATTATTTCGAAGCTCACGCCACTCCTTTTTGCCGTGATTTATTTTCACATTTTCGCTGTTCCATCTGAACTTTTGGATTTCTGAACTTAGCGACTCTGTACTCACGGTCGGTCTAGTTGATTCCATATTTCTCGAGTCTGTGTCTGCAGCGCAGAGCGGTATTTCAATAACCTCGCGATCATGCCCGGAAAGATTCTGCCAACATTCACACCCGCCGAGGTCGAATCTCACAACCACGCCAAATCATGCTATGTGACTTTGGGGTCCAAGGTTTACGATGTCACATCCTTCCTCAATGATCATCCGGGAGGCGGCGACTTAATCCTCGAATATGCCGGTAAAGATGTGAAGGAGATCTTACGGGATGAGGCCTCTCACAATCATTCTGAGGCGGCTTACGAAATTCTAGAGGACCTTCTTGTTGGGTTTCTCGATAACAAATCTACCGGAAAGACAGCAGATACGAACGGGTCAGCTACAGAAGGGGCAGAAGAAGGTTCACGGCCAGTGTATGCTTCGACAGGCATGTCGCGCGAAGAGGACCTGTCCATTGAGACAGACTTCACCAAGGATTATCAAACTTTCAAGTTTCTAGACCTCAACAAGCCATTGCTTCTTCAGCTCTGGAATAGTGGCTTCAGCAAAGAGTTCTATCTACAGCAGATCCACCGGCCGCGCCACTATAAGGGAGGAGAGTCGGCACCTCTATTTGGGAACTTCCTGGAGCCCCTGAGTAAGACCGCGTGGTATGTGGTTCCTTTGCTCTGGCTTCCTCCAGTCACCTACGGAAGTTTTGTTGGATTTGCTGGGCTGGGAAATGTCCCTGCAGCAGCCTGTTACTGGCTCTTTGGTCTTTTCCTTTGGACCTTGATTGAATATCTCATGCACAGATTCCTCTTTCACATTGACGGGTAAGTACTCTACTGATACCTGCCCTTCTAACTTCCCCTGACATTTTGGCCTTCCTCAGATATCTCCCTGATAACCGAGTCGGTATCACCCTCCATTTCCTGCTGCACGGAATCCACCATTATTTGCCAATGGATAGATACCGGCTTGTGATGCCACCAGCTCTGTTCGTGATTCTGGCCACGCCCTTCTGGAAACTGGCTCATACAATCTTCTTCTATAACTGGTACGCGGCGGTCACAGTTTTCTGTGGCGGCGTATTTGGATATATCTGTTATGATATGACACATTACTTCATCCACCACCGCAAGTGAGTTTTTCACTCCCTATAATTATCAGTCCACATGTCTAATGCAGTGGCGTCTTCTAGCTTGCCCGCCTATTATAAGTCGCTCAAGAAGTATCACCTTGAGCACCACTTTGCCGACTATGAAAACGGGTTTGGTGTCACAAGTCGCTTCTGGGATCGAGTGTTTGGCACTGAGCTCCAAACCCCACCACCCAAGGGCGCTAAAGCTCAATGATAAAGACTGCTTGGAGTTTGTGTTCTTCGTCTCGCACTGCGATCGATTCTTTTCTCTGCTCATATCTTAACCTGACGACTAATTATAAATGACTGCGGTTCCAATATCCAATCCTGGCTAAACACCACAGCTTTTACAGATGATGTGTTTAGACAACCATCAAAGGACTATGTACTTTCAATCTCTAATGATTGAAACTTTCATGTCTTAGACAGCTTTAGGATTGTTGTTTAAACGACTTATATGACTAGGTATTAATACATAATTAGAAACTTTTCTTTGTTCATTCTGAAGTACTGGGTGTGCCGTTCATGTTATTCTTGGCCTGAGGCACCCACTTATCGGCTTCAAATTTTTATTTGAATAAGGAGGCAAATGCCAAGAATCATGTGACCATACATGGTTCCTCTCAGTTTGAGACATTCAGACATCCCTCACCACCAACTTATCAACAGCTAAAGCCTGTACAATTCGCGACACACTTCAATCAAGTGATCAACTGTCGCGGCCTTGACTTTCTGGTTGCAAAATCTAAGAAACCTGGTTGTACAAATAGAAGGGTTCGCTCAAGTCAAGCTTGATAACTCGGCACTTTCTAACGAAGCCCAAGTGACCCAAGTCCTTTTCACACCATCTCCTTTCTTTCCTTTCCCGTTCAAACCTTGTCAAACACAAGAGTGTTACCTAGCACGTCATCACAATGTCAGGTCTCGACGTTGAAGCACTCCTCGAATCGACCGCTGCAGCAACCCCGCAAGACTCCGCGCAGTCTCAGGACCGCGATGACCGCTCAAAAGCCGATAGCAGTGAACGCCGTGACCGCGATCGCTCGCGGGATCGGGATCGCAGACGGCGCGACCGGAGCCGAGAACGTCGCCGAGAACGAGATGCTGAGGGAGACGAAGACATGAAGAGTCCGAGAAGCGAACACGGCAGTGCTAACGGAAGCCATAGAAGCAGAAAGAGGAGCAGAAGCCGTGACAGTGAACGCCGTCGGTCTCGCCGTGATCGCTACGGCGATGACTACCGCTCTTCTGGTGACTATTACCGCGGACCTGGACGGCCTCGCACTCGATCTCGCTCCCCCTATGATGACCGCTACTACCGGCCCTCGGGTCGTTCTCATCGAGAAGATCGGGAAGATGAGCGACGCTCCCGCCGTGAACGCAAGCGCAGCCCAAGCCGAGAGAAGACCCCAGAGCTCAATGAGGATGAACGTGACAGGCGTACAATTTTCGTTCAGCAGCTTGCGGCACGTCTAAGAACGAAGGAACTGATTGCTTTCTTCGAAAAAGTTGGACCCGTTAAAGAAGCTCAGATCGTCAAAGATCGTGTGAGTGGAAGGTCTAAAGGGTAAGTGTGGCTCCTCTACTTGGTGCCAGCCTCTCAACTAACGGCTTCATAGTGTTGGCTATGTCGAGTTCAAGAGCGAAGAATCCGTCGCACCTGCTATTCAGCTCACCGGACAGAAGCTTCTAGGAATTCCAATCATCGCACAATTGACGGAAGCGGAGAAGAACCGCCAGGCCCGTAATCCAGAGGCCAGCAGTGGACATAATCACGCTGCGCCATTTCACAGGTTATACGTGGGTAATATCCATTTCAGTATCACTGAAAATGACCTCCAGAATGTGTTTGAACCGTTCGGTGAACTCGAGTTTGTTCAACTGCAAAAGGATGAAGCAGGTAGGAGCAAGGGTTACGGCTTTGTACAGTAAGTGACGAATCTTCCTGTCCTCGTGAGTGTCCTGCTTCGGCTGACAAAACGATTCTATAGGTTCCGTGACCCCAACCAGGCCCGAGAGGCACTGGAAAAGATGAATGGTTTTGACCTTGCTGGTCGCGCAATCCGCGTTGGCCTTGGCAACGATAAGTTCACCCCTGACTCGTCAGCGCAACGCTCGCAGAGCCATGGTGCGAACCAACCAAATTTCCAGGGCTCTTCATTCTCCGGCCAGGGAGGACGTGGTATCCAGGCTGGCGGTACTAGTAACTTTGACCGTGCCGGCGGCCGCGATTCTGAAAAGGGAGCCGGCGCTAGTGCTCTGGATGATACGGACGTTGCCGGTGTGAACTTCAACAACTATAGTAGGGACGCATTGATGAGGAAACTTGCAAGAACAGATGAACCTGCCGAACCTGCTGCCGATGATAAGCAGAAGGTGCTCCGACCCAAGACAGAAACCAAGCCGTTGCCGGTCAATGTCAACATGGCAAGTCGATGCGTTTTGCTTCGTAACATGTTTGACCCTGCAGAGTAAGTTATTCTTCCACTTTCACAGAGGTAGTTCCCATGCGCTAACAGAGCCACAGAGAAGAGGGCGAGGCCTGGATCAAGGAGCTGGAGGATGACGTCCGCGCTGAGTGCGAAGAGAAATATGGCCATGTTGTTCACATTGCACTAGATCCCAACTCTCAAGGCGACATCTACCTCAAGTTCGACAGAGTCCAAGGCGGCGAGAATGCCATCAAGGGCCTCAACGGTCGATTCTTTGGCGGTCGACAGATCACCGCTCAGCCTGTCGTCGACGCAGTTTACAGCAGTTTGTTCTCCCGCACAAAAGCAATTTAGTGCACGAGCAACTTCGTGAACACCTACCACACATGCACGACATTGTAGGTATCTCATCTAATCAGCTTATTAGGCGCGACTCGTGACGGTCAAAGACCTTTGTTAACCTTGCATTTTGATCTTTCTGCTGCGGCATGGTGCTTGGGTAACGCTGGCCCTGGTAGGTGCCGATCTTCTAACATCTCGCTTTCGTGGTGTCATATGAGCCAGAAGGCTGTTGTGCAATGATTTGTTTATAGGAACTTCACATCGTTTTAGCGCAAATGAACTTCTTTGTACTCTGACCATCCTTACCTGCCCTCGCCAAACTGTAGAGCAACCGTTCCTGTACCAGTCTGTCCAAGACCATTGATAAGTAAACTATTCCGCTTTTGTAGTGTACCCTTGATGACTGCAACACGGCCACGTAAGGTATGTCAGCATATCAACCGAGTGTGTACGTACTTGCGAGCAATGCCCTCGTTAAATAGGATGAACATACCCTGGTGGATCTGGATAAGAAAGCCGGTGGCTTTGATGAGGTAGAAGATAACCCATGCTCCTTTAAACTGCCTCCTTTGGTTCCTGGGCAGTTGCACATCAATCATATCTTATTTACCATATGATCTTCTGACAGTAGAGTAGAAGCATCAAGTTTGAAAGTGAAAGCTATAATATCAATTCAGATAGAGTATCTCAGCCTATTAAATCACTCCTTATTCACAAAACCATGTGTTCTCTTGATGACTCCCTTGGAACTTTCCGGACAAGGAGTCACAGGCATGATAGAAAACGTCGCCAGGTGCGCATCTGAGACTGCTGACATCCAATAGCACGATGTTTATTTCTCTTACTTAGGGCGCCGAGCTTTGCTTGAATCCCATGCACACGCTGGATCATCAATTGTGATAAATTCTCACTCTCACAAGTGTTGACCCTGACCGAAGCTGATTGCGTTCCCTAAACAAAGGATTCTTATGCAATCTATCCAGACTGACACTCATCTTTCTCCTCCGTGGTAAATCCAGGCGGCCAGGAAATGGAGTTTCTTGACCTGCATACCTTTCGCCAGGAGCTTCCTTCTCACCAGGAGGCCCGCAGGCGTCCCGAGCCCACCAGCATCGTTCCGCAGCTCACTCCCAATGAGGATCTTGAAAGGCTGCTCTGGCGCCACCGTCCTGCCATCTCGACGATCGAGTTTGGCATGAACTATGGCGCGGAGTGGGCGACACAGCACTTTGCAGCCAAGCTTGCTGAGCTCTGGAGGAAGGCGGAAATGTTCGGGCATATCTTTGCGAATACTCCTGACTCTGTCAGAGACGGACAGCTGCCCGTTCGTATCAGACAATACCTCAATCGCGTCTCGCACAGCATCCTGATGCCCCGTCTGCTCGCAAGCCCTACCACCAGGTGGGCCCTGGTTTCCAGAGCGATCAACGAGTGGCTGCTTGACTGGGTTCTGAACGAGACGGTGGTACAGGGATTTGACCTGGTTTTGGATGCCGAGTACCAACTGTTGAAGCACCACCTCCTTCGTGGTAAGTAACGTGGACTCAGAGTCCTCCTTGTCCATACGTCTCCCGCTAAGACATTAAGTTTAGACCTTGAGCCCTTTGTACGAAAGGTCGTGCTCAACGCCATGGTGAAAATCGTCTGCGAGATTCTGTGCAAGCCTGGATTCAAAGAATTCTACCTGGAAAAGCACAGGTGGTACGTGGAGAAGCTGTGGCGGTACGTTGGACGTCTTGTTCCAGACATACCTGAGTACCAGACCGAGGGCCGCACCAGGATTGCGCAAATCATCGCAAAGGCGCAGGCTCTGTCGGTCGACATGCTTCTGACTCCTCTGGAATATGTGCATTATTTCCCGGAATGCGATGATGTTTTTGACCCGACTGAGATGGTCAATATGGATCCCACCAACGACAGATCTCCAGCCGAGCTCCTGCGCTTGTGGTTCAGAATCAAACTAGCCTACACTCCCGTGACATACATTCGCGCAAACTTCGAAGAATCATCGAACTGCGAGCTTGTCTTCCGGAGTGAGGTGCTATTGATGCCCGAGAACAGCGCGGCACTGATCCCGGAGTCCTTGATATCTCGCCTCAACGAGTACTAAGACAGTTGGATGACTATATTCAAGGCTCCTGCGTGCTTGCGGATCTTGTAAGTTTGGTCTTCCCACCTTCAGGTATGATGTCGAGGACATCGTGGGATGAGCGACGATGTCTTCTGCGTTCTCTCAGGCACTCGTTCCACCTCTGTGATACGTTTGGGTTGGCCATTTGCTTCGATGATTTTGCGTTCGTTACTCATGGCTCCTGGTCTGGTACAGACTTCCCCCTTGTTTGCGGCGGATTGCTCGTTACCGAAGGAGACGACGAACTGTGGCACTTGGTGTATGATAGGACATCGGAAGGATCAGGTGTTAATGATTTTCATTGCCAGTCGAACGATTCGCTAGGATCAACAGCCACATTGTTAAACAAGGTCGTGCTGGCCGTAGTTAAAAGCTCAGAGTGGCAATCTAGAGCTTAGCATCAAAACGATGCAGTATCCCCTGTAGAATGTGGCATTGATTGTCCTCGATGCATTCTTCTTCCATAATCCACTATTGTGCAGTTTGGATTATGGTGATGTATAGTCGCTGCCAAGAGATGTCATCATCGCCAGAGCAAACTGCCGTGGCATTTCTCCGTCGCAAAGACGCTCGGGCCGCAACCCAGCAAAAGAGCCTCTCTTCGCTGATCTCCGAGACCAAGACAGGATCTCTCCAGCATGAACCTGCGAGGGTGTCTATAATAAACCATTTTGAACATAATTCAAAGCTAGTTACTTTTCAATGCCTTCACTTCCATGATTTGGGCTCCTGCGAGGCGAGTCACTGTCCGAACGTGGACCTTGACGAACTACAGTATGTCGAGCTCTGCTCCTGTTTCCCCTCCCGCAAGTCTTATCTCCGACGCCGCTATACAGATCTCGGAGCTGCGTCTGCAATGATCCTGTGAAACGTATGACGCGCTTACTGACCTGATGTTTGCCTCAAGCTTTCGTTGCACTACCAAAGCGTCATCAGAATACGAACTCGGCGGCGTCCGCCAATTCCCGGACTGTCAAGCGGCCAGAATTCCACGACTACTTTGTTACCCACCTGCCGTCCTCGTCCCTACATCCAGATCCCAGAGGACTATCCAGTTCCTATCATAAATTTCCTCGCTCCGCTTCTGTACCGCATACCGGTGCGATATCGCACCCGCCGACCTCCTTCCAGGCGCTAGTTGACCGCGAGACCACCGTTGTCCGGATACCGCTGCGCAGTGCAAAACACCACTTCGGTGCTGCCACATCCCGTGGGACTCGTGTCTCGAATGAGGATACGCACCAGGCTGGCGTCCTTGATATTCCTGCCTTTGCGAAGCGCCCCCCTGCGTCTGTGACAATCAAGCGCACCGCTGCGCCTCTGGAGAACCGGGGTGCAGATAGCGCCAGCGGCGACCCGCAAGTCTTCTACTTTGGCGTGTTTGATGGGCATGGAGGGAGCGAATGCAGCACATTCTTGAAAGACACGTTACATGAATATATACAGGACACGGCAGCCGAATCGGAATTCCAATCGAGTCTGAGCAAGGACCGAGAGGGCCACCTTCCCAAGAATGAGTCGGAGATCTCTCGGGGCGATCTGCCCATCATACAACGGGGCAATCATAAGAGAATGGCAGAAATGGAGAAAACCCTAGTTCAGAATTGGAGAAGGCTGGTCGGAGGTTACTTCAAGCGATTTGTGCCGACCCACTTCTCCTATCGTGGAAACGGTGCTCAAGGAAACGGGAGCGCGACATGCAATGGGGACGATCATGTAGGGGGCGTCACGATTGAAGAGATTCTAGAGTATGCATTTCTACGTGCGGACCTTGACTTCGTTTCAGCGCAAGCCGCCAAGGAAGACGATGAACTGGCCACGGCTCATAAGCCGCAGTACCAGGATGACATTCTGTACGGGCCAAAGCATACACAGCAGATGAAGCTTGGCGGTTACCGACGATTCAAGGGAGGCAGCACGGCCAGTGTTGCCCTCATCTCGACTCCGACTCCCACTCCGTTCTGGCACCCATCCGCGCCGTCGAGTCTCCTGATCTCGCATGTGGGTGACACGAGGATTCTGCTATGTTCTACTGCAACGGGAGAGGCGATCCCACTGACGTCCAACCATCATCCTTCCTCCCCAATCGAAGCCAATCGCTTGAGGCGATATGCCGCCACATTTGTAACCGATTCCTTTGGCGAGGAGCGCATGAGTGGTTTAGCGAATACGCGTGCCTTTGGCGACGTCCAATCGAAACGCATCGGCGTATCTGCAGAACCAGAAATCCGGCGCATCGAGATGGGTCCAGCAGAGTACTCATTCTTAGTCCTCATGACTGACGGAATTAGCGGAACGCTCACCGATCAAGAAGTTGTCGACATTATCAAGGAGGCAAAGACGCCGGACGAAGGGGCTCGAAACGTGGTCAACTTCGCAACGGAAGTGACAAAAGAAGGGGATAATGCAACATGCCTCGTTGTTCGTTTGGGCGGCTGGGAGCGTCGACTGGAAGGAGGACTTGGGAGTCTGGGGACCAAAGAATCCCGAGAATGGCGTCGACAAGAAGCAACTGACCCGCGCAGTTCACGGCGATGAACACGAGCCATTAATACCCATAATTGTACATACTTTTTTTTGTTTGTAATTCCTACAAACACTGCCGGTGGCTAGGACCCCTTCAAATCCTGCTGTACATACATTCTCTTGGATTTAGGGGCCGAAGGGGTTTTCTTTTGTTACCTTAAACTGATATTGTGTACTTGAGATACTCGGATATACCAAATGAAAATACCTACGGATGCACGGGTAATATCCAATCTAGAGTCGGATTTGCATCATTTGTCACTGGTGTTTGATACTGACGCGGACTATCCGCAAGCAGCCGCCTATTACTTCATACGGGATTTTCTGCTGCGCACAGGGCTCATCGAACACGGTTGTTAAGGACAGCAGATTCTCTGACCATCTTGGTTATGTCCTCAATCTTATCATCTTTAATTGTCCTCCCATTGTCTCGAGTAGAAAACAAAGTGCCGTTTGCTCTTGGTTCGACGCTGCGAAAGATTCATTGCTTATCGGCCTTATCGCCAACATAACACACACGACCAAGCAACTTTCCCCGGACATCTCCTGATTGCTCACCCAGCTAATCAAGGTTGAAATCCAAGGCTGTTCAAGCAACGCGACACTTATCCTATGTTTCCTTACGCTCATTAAATTTACCTTACTTCCCTACGTCCCTGAGATCGAGTGTCGTCCCAGGAAGGCCGCGTCACAGCAAAGCGGAACTCGTCGGTACGTGCTTTTACAAATCTCGCTCGGTAAGCTCTGTCGCTCTCCACAACTATTTGTCTTTTATCACTCCCTGGCCAGACTCATTGATCGTGGTTATCGCAGTGTTCAATAAGTATCATACCAACTCCCTGATTTTCGATCGGCACACGACTGTGCGCGGCTTACATCATAAGTCTTGTTTGGCCATTGAGACTTCGGACAAGACCTCTCAGTGCGGCTGCTGCGGCGTCACAGCTTATCCTCTATTATACTTATCGGTTACTCTACACCTGACCAGCTACAACCCTTCCTATCTGGGGCGACTTCTCTACCTAATAAATTGCGTGTCGCACACATTTCATTATGAGCGCCAGAACGAGGAGACAAAAAGCCGCCCTGGCTGCTCAATCAGAGGATAGCGACGTGACGACTACCAGCAACGGCACGACGCGGAAATCCCCCCGAAAAAGCAGCTCTCCTTCTCCTGACGCGGAGGCTAAGGAGAATGTGTTTCTTTTCATTCCGAACCTCATCGGTAAGTAAATTATGTACAGATTCCCTCGTCTGAATGAGACGCTGACCGCTGGCGCAACGGTGCAGGATATTCACGAGTTTTCTTGACCATTGCCTCTCTTTACTACATGCCCCTCCACCCTAGAACATGCTCTTTACTATATAGCGTATCATGCTTGTTGGATGCCTTGGATGGATATGCGGCGCGATACTACAATCAGTCCACCACTTTTGGTGCGGTGCTCGACATGGTGACGGACCGGTGCACAACCGCCTGTCTGCTGGTATTCCTCAGCTCCGCGTGGCCGCGGTGGGCGATCATTTTCCAGAGCCTGATTTCTCTGGACCTCGCCAGTCACTATATGCACATGTACGCCACGCTTAGCATGGGAGGAGCTAGCCAAAGCCACAAGAACGTTGAGGCTACTAGAAGCTGGATTCTGTACCAATACTACCACAGCAAGGTGAGTGCAATGCAATGTCTGCGAGAGGAAGAACTGATGCTGACAGAGCCTGCAGACGGTCCTTTTCATTTGCTGTGCCCTCAATGAACTTTTCTTCATTGGTCTTTATCTGCTCTCCTTCTCCTCTCCTATTCTCTCCCCCTCTCTTCTGCAAGCTCAAGATCCCAATGCGCCTCCTGCTCTCGCTAGCCCCTGGAGCGCCGGAGCTCTGGAGCTTGCCCGGGCAAACAAGATTGACAGCTTCTGGCCTTGGGTTATCACCGGAATCTCCGCCCCAGTCATGGCTCTGAAGCAATTCATCAACGTCGTTCAGCTGGTGAAGGCCAGCAAGTGGCTTGCTGAAGGTGACCTTGCCAGACGCAAGGCTGAACGGGAGGGAAAGTCACTGTAGACTGCCCGATTGCTGCATCGCCCAAGCGGGTAGCCTTCCTCACTTGGGGGGCTTTGTCAAGGTGGCACTCGACTGTCCGTGTCCAGTGATTTTCTCGAGTTGGCGCATTATCATTGAATTGGTTGTCGACAACAAAGCCTTTGTCTCTGCTTTGTTGGCTTCCAGCTTCTTTATGCATGGTTCGATCCTACGGCCAGTATACTGAGGCTAAGAAGCAGCTCTGGTTGCAATTATTGTGCTGCTTTCTGTTATTCATCCGCTTTGTGGGAACAATCTTGTTCTTTCAAAAGCATCTTACGAAGAAGCAGTTAATATTGTCCATCTGGTTGTGGGACCCTCTTACAAGCGAGTGTTCGCACTATAGATGCCTGCTCTGGCATCATTTTTAGATTCCTTCTTTCTTTCCATCTCCTTCTTCTTTTCTTCTTGTCAACTACGTTTCTTCCTTATGCCTCGCTAGGTAATTTTAATCTGTTTTCATGAGAATCAGTGGACATATTCAAAATGCATGTCAACAAATCATCAACGTTACTGTGGCAGGGTGTATAAGGGGTAATCAATGACCAGGAATGATTCTGTCTATCTAGAATTATATGATCAGTAGCAAATTACTGTTCCTCAGATAGCTCTTTCAAAGTATGAGTGTTTTGTATAGCTCCAAGTCCAATCGGCTTAAAGTGGATTCCGAAGGATCTCCGTCACTCTCCGGTGTCGGCGCGCGGGGTGCATCCACCCCTCCATATCTTGAGACATATTTCAACTTCACTCACCTGCAACTGCCCTTCAATTTCTCCAGTTCAGTTCTTTTCTTCTAATTGTATACTCACAATGCCGTCATATAACATTGTCGTTTTTGCTGGTGACCACTGTGGTCCGGAGGTAAGTTGAGGTCCCGAGCAGGTATTCCTCACGTCAGATAGCTAATGAGTATACCTTTGGCCATAGGTGACCACTGAGGCAATCAAGGTGAGCAGACAACGATGTTGCTGTCGACTGAGACACATCATCAGTGGTTCCGTCGCAAGTCATCGCATCGACTAACAAGGCCCGTCAAATGCTAGGTCCTCCGCGTCATCGAGAAGTGCCGTGACGACGCTACCTTCAACCTCCAGGATCAACTGCTCGGTGGTGTAAGTGACAATATCAAACCAGCATTTCTTTGGCCAATTGCTTACGAGAACCGTGTAGGCATCGATCGACGCTACCGGAGCTCCCCTGACCGACGAAGCTCTTAACGCCGCAAAGAACGCCGATGCCGTTCTCCTTGGTGCCATTGGTGGGCCCGTACGTGAACACACTCTCACCCACCTCCAGGGCCGGAAGCTAACGCAACCCATAGAAATGGGGCACCGGCACCGTCCGCCCTGAACAGGGACTCCTCCGACTGCGCAAGGAGATGGGCACATTCGGTAACCTGCGCCCCTGCAACTTCGCCGCCCCGTCGCTGGTCGACGGCTCGCCTCTCCGCCCCGAAGTCTGCCGCGGCGTCGACTTCAACATCATCCGCGAACTGACCGGCGGGATCTACTTCGGCGAGCGCAAGGAGGACGACGGCAGCGGCTTCGCCATGGACACGGAGCCTTACTCCCGCGCGGAGATCGAGCGCATCACCCGTCTCGCGGGACACCTTGCCATGCAGCACAACCCCCCTCTCCCCGTGTGGAGCTTGGACAAGGCCAACGTCCTCGCTACGAGCCGGCTGTGGCGGAAGACCGTGACGGAGGTCATGGCCAAGGAGTTCCCCCAGCTCAAGGTCGAGCACCAGCTCATTGACTCCGCGGCCATGATCATGGTCAAGGAGCCTAGGAAGCTTAACGGTATTGTTGTCACTAGCAACTTGTTCGGTGACATCATCAGTGATGAGGCGAGCGTCATCCCCGGCTCTCTGGGACTCTTGCCCAGTGCGAGCTTGAGCGGTATTCCGGATGGAAAGACCAAGGTCAACGGTATCTACGAGCCTATTCACGGTACGTGGTTACTTGTGTCGTCCACAGCTAATTAAGTCGGAGGTTTATATGCTGACACGTAAACAGGTTCTGCCCCCGACATTGCAGGCAAGGGCATCGTCAACCCCGTCGCCGCCATTCTCTCCGTTGCCATGATGATGCAGTACTCCCTGAACCGCATGGATGACGCCAAGGCCATCGAGACGGCTGTCCGCAATGTGATCGAGGCCGGTGTTCGCACTGCCGATATTGGCGGCAAGTCGACAACTAGCCAGGTCGGTGACGCTGTCGCTGCCGAGCTGGAGAAACTGTTGAAGCAATAGTGGATATGCAAAAGCAAGTTTTCGGTTTTCTCGTCGCACAAGCAACTTCAGTCCCATGTGATGTCAAATGGGATATGACTTGAGCAGATTTACATAGATATGATACAATACTTTATTAATTACAGAATATCGAGGCCATTGGCCCGTACTGTCGATAGTATCTGATGACCGAGCCACGCGCTCGCTCCATGTGGAATATAAGGACGTAAAAAATGGGTATCTTAACTGGCAAACACAGAATACCGATGGCAAACCCGCCCTCATGCGCCTGTCGCTTGGTCTATACATTGAGAACCCGCCGCGAACACCACTTTGCAGAACGCCACCCGAAATGGTAAGACATACATGGGCAAATCCCACTCCTATCGTATTACAGGCTCTCCCATCCAGTCCGGCTCCTCCAGACCACCGACCCTAAGCCCGTCAGCATCCCCATTAGGATTACGTCCCTCAGCCCCACCATCATTGAGACTTCCACGAAGGGACCGCCGAGCACTGTGCCTTCGGGTCCGTCCATCCGCTGAGGCAGAGGGGGCATTGCCCATACGCCGCCGATCGTCGTCGCGCGCAAACACCTGGAACCCGCGCACATGCGTATCCTTCCCGTTCTGATGGTTCTCCGTCACGCGCATCTGAATCACCATGGCTTTCAGCACGTTCCCCGCGTATGGGTCGTCTTCGTCGTCCTCGCTGGCGCTTTCGCCGTCATCGTAGTCGTAGGCCGCTTCGTCGTATTCGACCGGGTTCTCTGAGTCTGAAAACATATAGTCTGGCCATGCGACGCCCTTTGATTTTCCTTTTCCTTTGCCCTTGCCGTCCTGGAGACGGGTCCGCGTGCGCTTCCGCCGTCGCCTCCGGACCCAGCCGCCGTCTCGGCCTCCCACGCCTTCCAGAGGTATATCGACCCAGCCGCACGGCCCTTCGCCTTCCCATGTTGCGAACTCAACCAGGTCGTTGCCGCCCATGCCGGCGAGGAATACCATCTTGGTAGGTGTGTAGCTTTCGTCCATTTCGAAGTCAAGGTAGACGCGGATCTTGACCACTGCGACAAGCTTGAAGAAATGCAGTGTTAGCATGTGCGGTTGCGGCCCGTCGGATTGCCAGTACTGGGTGGGTGAGGGGTGACGGAGGGCCGCAACACCGCAGCCTGGTTTGTGCGTCGAGACGGTCCAAGAGGCTAGGGAGGATATTTCGCGGAGGTTGCTTGGTAGCGGCGACGGCGACCTGTCTGTGGAGTAGATGAGCAATTGTCTCCTTTCCGGTAAACCGAAGGGGATTGTTGTTGTGCTAGCTTACCCCGATCGTGCATCAATTCATCTTCGTCTTCTTCGCCTCCCAACTCCTCGCCAGCCATGCCTTCCATCTCCTCTGCCGAGAAGTCCCCCTCTTCCTCCTCTGGCTCCATGTCTACACGTCGATGGTCCATTTCATAACTCTGATCTACGTCCTCCTCCTCCTCTCCCACATCTTCTTCCTCGTCCTGATCGTCCTCATCCATCATCTGCCCTCGCTGGCGGCCAGAAACTCCTCGCCCGAACAGAGAAAACAGCGCAGCTTGCGCAGCGGCACCAGGGTGGGCGGGAGCGGCCTCAGTCATCTCGACAGGACCAGATGAAGGGTGCAATTGCGGGATACTCCGCGATGGGGACGTCTGGAAATGTGTTTGAGCAGATCCATGGCCCAGCCGCGATCTGCTTGTTTGTTGCTGTGGGGTTTCGTCGGAGTTTGTTTCTGGGACTGGCGCGGGGTGTCTTCGGAGGAGGTGATGGCGAGGCATTGTGAGGCTTGGAGGGAAGTTGAGATAGTCTGTATGAGAGTTGCGTCTATCCAGGCATCTCAGAAGCTCGGGTTGGAGGACCCGTACGGAAGGCTCCCTCTACGCGGAATCTACTCTGACTTTCCTGATCTTATCGCGTCGGCGAACAGTTGGATCTCCGCGTTGATGTCACGTGTTGCAAACAATGACCATACAGTAGAAGACCAAGATGTTTTTTCAATTAGTACCTCTCTATAAGTGTCACAGGTTGAACCGTCTAAAAACAAATTTACTAGAAGATATGCTATGATACAATGACGAGCAGCCGTAACAAATCGGACCCAAGAGTAGGGGCAGGATGCGCTGTTGAAATCAAGCCCGCTCCGATGCCAATCCTGGTCAGAGTCTTTTCTATTCCTGAATGTCCACGTAACCCAACTTCTGGCCCATCTTGATACGCTGGCCTTTCTCAATTGTCCAGTTCCATCCTCCTTCACGTTTCCCTTCTTCCCAACCAATGTCGAATGATTTCCTGGTTCCCATCGGAGCCTCAAAGACAAGCACGATGGAGCTACCCAGTTGGAAGCCACCCATTTCTTCTCCTCTCTGCAGGGGATGGCCACCTAGCGTCCTGCTTGCATGGAGGTAGGTTGCCTCGACAAATCCGGGATATTGCTCCCCCCTTTGTGCGGCAAGTGCTGCAGCCCGATCTGCAGCCGTGTCTGTTGTGAGACTGTTCGTGCGTAATTCTGAGTCGAAATTGATCTTGATGGACCCCACGTTCGTCGCGCCTACGGGGATATAGCTGAAAAAGCCCCATCGCCAGCGACCTAGTAGAGCAACTCGCTCATTCAGAGTAAAAAGACCGGGCAAGTGACGTTGAAGGTAAGGTGAAACCGAGTATAGTTCACCTGCAAAGTGTCGACGACTCTCAACAACCCATGACACAGGAGAGTGGAAGCGATGATAGTCACCGGGCGCAAGATAGATTACCACATAGTAGAGCGCATTGTTCGATGTCGGCTTAGGCGCATACCACGGAGAGCCGTCCCCTCGAGCAATTTCGGCCTTCACTGCTTCTTCTGCAGCAGCGTCTGACTTTGTGGATGCGTCCAAAGAAGCCGCCCGTCTCCGTGCCCCTCCCTTGTCTCCTGCAAGGAGGGTCGGCAGCGTATACGAGATGCCGTTCACTTTGGCGAATTCCTCATCAGCTAACATATTAGCTGCATCTTTATGGGACGGTTCTGTCATGTGGTTCATAAATTTCTTGCTGTGATCAGCGGAAGACGGTGTGGCAGCGCCTAAGAGCGCATCCAAGCTGTACGTTATACCCTTGACTTGTTCCACCTCACCGCGGTCAATCAGACCAAATTGCAGGATGCGGCCGTCTGACGGGGAGACAATGGCGTGAGGGTCAGGATCTATTGGTCGTACGCCTGGCTTGAGTTTGCGATAGAAGAAGGCGGCCAAATTCGGATACGTGTGAAGGTCTGGTTCGGCTACTTCATCCAGATTGACACCGAAGATCCAGGAATAAAGTTTGAATCCGGGAACACGAAGATAATAAGGGAGTTCCAGCTCGTTGAAGGCTCCCCACCAGCGAGACATTGCCTTGAGAGGCAATGTCGACAGGATCTGGACCTGCCATGGTCCGCTGGGCCTGACTCGAGGACGTGGAGGGGGTTTCTCGAAATGAAACGATTCTCCAAGTGCCTCCCTCTCGGCGCGTTCTCGCTCCGCCCGTTGTGACTTGTAAAAGTGCAGTAAACCCAGCAAACCGATACCCAGACCGATAGGTATCGGGTACCATTCTACTTTCGTGGTTCGCAAGGCAAATCGAAGTCGGGATCCGAAGGAGCCCCTTGGCGACGAACGCTCATGGTTGTTCTGACCATTGTACTGCTTCCATGGTTTTGTAGAAAATTCTCTAGTACCGGTCCGGCGACGACCAGTTGCTCTGAAAGACACCATATCCATCACTGCAGCTCTGCCCCCATTAGGGGGAATCGTGAGCTTCCGGCGAAAGGGCGCAGAACAGTTGGAGAGGCACAGGGCCATAATCACTGATCTACTCCAGAGACATCATCCCTTACGGGAGAAGAGATAGCGATGATGTATGTGGTGTCCTGTACAAGCAGACTGAGATGAGATGGGTTTGTTGTCAGCCAAATTGTATGCATTGATTATTTCTCTTTAAGTTTTGCGTCATGCGATGTCCACCGCCCGGCAGAATAAGCGTCTCTATCGGCTTCTTTGATACTCTGCAGCGTCTGTTGTTTATCCCATCTTTTCCATTACGTTTCTCCCTCTTCTCTACCTTGTTGTGTCTCTGAGTACGTGGGGTCATTTGAATTGGCAGCTTATTAAATAATCTTTGTCTGAGCCTCTACCTCCGGATGGTGAGGTACTGACCGACGGACTGATGAAAAGGACACCGTCATCCTCAACGCCGCTCTCTCTCCGCATTCTGCTTTGATAGTTCCAACTTCCTTCTTTTACGCCTGTTTCCGATCAACCAAGGAATGAACAATCCATTTGAAGTTATTGTTTGAATACTTGGCTCCGGTCTCGACCTTACAGATTCTGATTACTTGTCGTCATTTCTCAGCCTTCACGACAGGTACAGCGTCATATGTACCTGAGAGGATTATGAGCCCGTGTCAGCTACACTTCCGTGAAACATTTGAAAGCAGAAACATCGGGTTTCTAGATTATGGCGTCCAATTCTTCTGATCAACCAAGTGCACCGTTGGAGACCGTTCCGCCCAGCATCACCTTGCACGTGCTCTGCCCGTCTCTACCCAATCGCTTCACCTTCGA
The DNA here is from genome assembly GCF_001445615.1 of Aspergillus lentulus. Taxonomy (NCBI): domain Eukaryota; kingdom Fungi; phylum Ascomycota; class Eurotiomycetes; order Eurotiales; family Aspergillaceae; genus Aspergillus; species Aspergillus lentulus. Next base: position 703,543 of record NW_028322113.1, read on the forward strand.
TGATCTTCCCCTCTCTACGACTGTGGCTGGTCTCAAGGCTCGCTTGACCGAATCAATACCGAGCCGTCCAGCGCCAAGTACCCAGAGATTGATCTGGCGCGGAAGGGCACTCTTAGACGATGCTATGACACTGGAAAGTGTCCTGGGCCCCACGGATGTATGCTCCACCGCCAATTCCCTTATTTGACTGAGCCTCTCGCATTTAGAATAGCTACTGACAGTTGAGCGCGTAGAGTACCGAATATTCCATGCATCTTGCTCTTCCACCGCCCTCCACCGTCGGCTCCGCTAGAACCTCCACTCTATCCGCTTCCGAACCCCCTGCAGCTGGTCGCCTACCAGACCCTTTTCTCAATAGAGCATGGTCTTCTGCACTTCCGGCTCTTCCGACTTCTACTCAGAGCTTTAGACAACGGGACTCTATACCTGCTGGCGTACCACATGAAGCTGAGATCGGACTTGCCCTTCAGCGTAACATTGACCAGATCCGCCGACAAATCCGGACCGCCGCGCCACAACCGAGATCGGGATCGCAGGGGGTCGCAACCTCAACTCCCTCCGTGGATCAAGCAGGTGCACAACAGCGGACGGGCGTCTTTCAGTCAGGTTATCCTCCTGCGAGATGGTCAACAAGAGTTCATGGGCCACTGGGCCCTTCAGACCTTCCCCAACCCCGATCTTGGCCCGCTGGTCATCTGCCGTCAACGGGGACTCAGGCCACGAATCTCCGTGCTCGTCTAGATGTCCTACAGCTACAGGTAAACTATGCTGAGGACCAGCTTCAACTGGGAATCGCACCTCCGGCAGAACGAATCATTCGTATTCGTAATCAGCTTTGTGAGATGCTAGACGATCTCTACAGCGATCCACGTGCCGAACGCAACGGAAACATTGAAGCGTTGCTTTCTCGTATTTTTAACGTCTACACTCGCGCTGATCAACTTCGTATCATGCAGTCTAGATTGCAACCCTCTCTCCTCGCTACCAACGCTTCTGCAAATGCGGAACCGGCGCGCCCTCCTCTGTACCTTCTATCATCACCAGGTGGATATCAAGCTCTAGTCGCGTCTCCGGGCGCGACAAATTCAATTCAGGCGTCGCTTGCTTCCTTCCATGCGTCGCAGACTCCTGGGTTTACACCCATGCAGGCTCCAGCTCAACCAGTTGGATTCCGAGCTAATCAGGAGGCTGTGGTTCTGGAAAATGTTGTTCGGCAAGCTGTGCTAAACCAGCGAGCGGTGAACAATGGACCGGTTGATCTTTCCAGGTATATTAGACGAATCTGGCTCTTTGTCCGGCTGTATTTTTTCTGCTACATGTTCAGCGAGCCAGGAACCTGGTTGCGAGTCTTATATGTTACGCTAGCCGTGGTTGCCTCTCTCCTTTCCGAGACCAGTATTCCGCGGCAGCTGTTCAATATGACAGTCGCTCCTCTCCAGCGTCACCTTGAGGGATTGTTACATGTAGCTCCTGATGCTGCTGACAATAATGGCGCTCAGGCTGCCGCGAATGGCACTGGCGTGCTCAACGACAATCGTGCCAGCCTGCCCGGTCAGCTTCGCCAGGGTGTCCGGCGATTGGAACGATCTGCTGCGCTGTTCGTTGCCAGTCTGGTTCCCGGGGTGGGCGAAAGACAGATTGAGGTGCGAAATGCAGCCGAGGCAGCCCGTAACGCGCAGCTCGCACGAGAAGAAGAGGAGCGTCGCAGACAGCAGGAGACCGCGAACGACGACGAAAACAGTGCGGAGCGGCAGGAGTCTCATGAGGAAGCGAATGGCGCAAATGAGCGCGTCGAGCCAGCCGAACAGAACACCATGACTACTAATCAATCCGAGCCTTTGATACCCCTTGAGCCTGACGAATGACCGAACAGTTTCTCTTCTTTGACTTTGACATTAGCGTTGAGTTATCGCATGAGCGTTTTTACCTAGCCTGCATTTGGATTATTCTGATGTAGAATAGCACATACGTCGAAAATGCATTGACATCTTTACCTTATAGTTGAATTGTATACAAGGCCTTGTGTTCTTCTCTAGTTCCTAAAGATCAAAGCCTGTTGGTTCTACGTCCATGTTCTATGGTATCCATCAACCCCCATGCTCTCTTCACAGCTTCAGGCCAAGCCTCTCTGCTGACGTATCCTGAGGGGAGGTAGGAACCTCAGACGGCGGCGCCATAGGGCCCGTATCAAACGACTCCTCTCCATTGAAGTGCCTGTCCATCGCCACATTAGTCCTATTCCCAACACTGGAACCCGACGGTCGAAGGAAAGTACTCACCAGCCCCTCTCGGCCCCCGTACTAAGAAACCCACAGTCCCCATTCTTCACACAGTCCCATCCACCCCCGACACCCTTCCCACCGCGCCAATCCGGCACCCTCGTCTCAGCCCGCAGGATCTTCGTCCCGGGAGCCAACGCCTCCGCAGCCGATACCTCCGCTCCAGCCGTGCCAAGGTCGTTTTCCCTCCGCCGAAACGTACTCAACCCCGCCGTGAAAACAAAAAAGTCCTCCGTGGAACTATCCTCCGGCATCGCGCCCGTCAACGCCCGGCCAATGGCAATCAGCGGCGCCGCATGCGAACAGATAAGCAGCGCCTTGCTGGTGCGCTCATCGGGGCGCTGTGCCGCCTCGAGGGCCGCGATCTCGGCGTCCACGTCGGCGATTATGCCTGCCAGCGCAGTGGCGAGGCGGTCGTGCAGCTGGGCGATGGTCTCGCCGCGGGGGGATGGGATGAGGTGCGGGCTGTGCGTTGAGGGCTTGGACGGGAGGATGCTGGGGAAGTGGGTATGGAGGGTTGACGGTGTGGCGGGGGAGGGGTGCTCGAAGAAGGAGGTTGGGCCGAACCATTCCCTTGTATCTGTGTTAGCAGTGTATCTTCTATAAGTGTGGTAGTGTAGGTGCCGCTACCCTATCCCATTCTCGATCCTGACGTCAAAGTCCGCGCCCGGCTCGATGTCGCTGCTTTGCTCGTGCTGCTGCTGCCGTTGCTTCGCCTTTAGCGCCTCCACGGTTGGCTGGATCGTCTGCAGACAGCGGTAGAAGGGGCTGCAGTATACGCGGAACGGCTTGGGCTGGAACGCTGGGCTTGCGATGTGCGCGGCCAGTTCGTGCGATTGTCGGACGCCATGGGAGGTTAGGGTTGGGTCGGCGGGGTTTCCGGTTGCAGTTGGGAATTGGGCTTTGTAGGTGCCTGTTTTGTAGTCGATTGTCCAATTGAGGCGGTGCTGGAGGACATGGTGTTAGTGATCTGGATGGAAATGGGTGTACTGAATCCCGGGGGGTAGGGAGTTTTGAGTTACATACGCCATGGCGCGTTAGATATATTGTGTCCAAGGGCATATTGCAGCAGTTGAGAAGCGGATGATACAGGGTAAACTACAGTAATATCATCATGAGAACAGTCAACCGCTCATTAGAATTGCGGGGAACTAAATGCAAGCAGGCGGTGGAAGTTGAACCTCGGTCCGGATGTCTACATCGAGAAGTTTACAGGCTAAAAGCACATGGCCTAGAATGACGGAGAATAGCTGACTGAACTGAGATAGGTGCAAGATGCACGCTCCAGTAAAACTATCTATGGCGTTTCTGCCAGGGTATTATCCTCAACTGCTCGCCAAGACGCCTCGACCATCGAGCATTCCTCGCTCCTACATCAAACCCAAGTCATGCTATTTCCGACACACCGACAAGACCTCAAAACTTTTTTTCTATTTCAATTCTGATGGAGTTGTCTAGTAGAAGAAGCCAAGGAGCTTGCCAGCAACGTGCTTGCGACGAGCCTCCTCGTGGTCCATGATACCAGCGGAGGTGGTCAGGACGACGTAGCCGAACTGACGAGAGGGCAGGAGCTGGACGGCCCACTGCTCAATGTCGGGGAGCTGGACGGGGTAGCGGGGGTTGATGACACCGCACTTGTTGAGACGGCCGTTGAGCTGGATGACGATCTTGCCAGAGCGGTGGTCATCGACCTCCTCGAACTCGCCAATGTAGCCTGATAGAAAGGTCAGTAAGGATGTAGCGAAGATTTAAAAGCTGCCAAACACGAAGAAAAAAAAAGGAGTTTTGGAAACTTGTAAGATCTTCACATGTTTCAATGAAACAATCTTCAATATATCGGGCACTTAAAGGGCAGACGTTGTGGAGTGGGTTAAGATTCGAAACCGCCGCCTAGTTATCAGCCCGAATGATGTTGTCCTCCCCCTGATCTTGCAAGTTTCCAACCCTCCTCCCTTTCTTCATGATGGCATGAATTGGTAAAAAGACAAAACGTACCGTGCTTCTGCATGACGCTGAGGAACTTGACAATGACCTTGGAGCTAGGTCTGATCAGGACCTGGCGCTTACCGGCCTTCTCGGCGTTGTTGATGGCGTTGAGCGCATCGTTGAGGACGGAAGTCTTGACCATTTTGACGGTTGATTGAGATTCTCAAATCGAGGAAATGCAGAAATGAGGTATCTATAAGTCGGAACTCTCTGGGGAAGCAAAATTCTCACCGCAACGGGATCCACCCATCTGGAGAAATTTTGCTCCCGGAAGAGAGAAAACTAGTCAGCCACCAGTAGTCTTCGAGCGCAAAGAGTGCCCCCCAGGGGTTCTTAAGCCCGTGTCGTGATGAGAGAAGCGTATCACCCTGCATCTTTTGGCTTCGTTGTTCTCGGTCGCCATTTTAACCGAATTGACACAAGAAAGCCAGAGACGAGAGGGTGATTGCTCTCCCAGACTAGCTGGGGGGCTGCAAATGAACAGAGGACAGCGAGCAGAACATACCTCGAGGTCGAATTGACGGCGTTGGTGAGGACAGGAGGTTGCTTCAGGATCGAGCTCGGCGCAAGAAAAAGACGGTGAGGTTTTCGCGGCTGTGCGCGCTTAGGGTTTCCATTATTTTACCCTTATCAGTCACGTGCCGATAGTATTCATGCCCCATTTAGTGCCTCAGGCATCGAGTCAGCTGGAGAATGTGTGATATCGCAGAAAATATTATGGCACGGCACGATTCAGCCTAAGCGAGAATATGTTGGCTACTCATACGTTTATTAATGTATCATTTCCTCTATACAGATTTTTCCATCACACTTGGATGTGAGAAAGGGCAGAATTATACGGGACTTTCAGTGTCAAAAGGGATTCATCGCTATGTTTCTCTTGAGAGGGGTTACATGACTTCTTGGGGCATACATGACGTTCGCAAAAATGCTAGGGAGAATCTTGGTCTAATTAAAACCGCCATAGAAAAAAGAAAAAAGGAACAGGAGGCAAGGGAAATGGTGCTAGTAATAAAGTGGGGAGAAGGGAAGGAAGGCCAGAAGATAAATAACAAGGGTGAAGGTGAAGGTGAAGGGTGATTCCGAAAAGGGGAACAGTGTGCCCAGCGGATGCCTACATGGTTGGGGGATTGGGAATAGGGGAGGGATAGGGTCAAAAGGTTGAGGAATCGGATCGTAGGGGCGTGATACTTTAGCTCAAAAGAACTTCGATCATATCAGGGTAGGCGGTTAGCCATGAGTGCCGACGTGCGATGCACTCATGGATAGGAACAAGTAGCTTGCAACATGTACATGCTGATGTTCAGTGCCCTCAGTGAACGGTACTCACATCAAGGGTAGGGGCAACGGGCACGGCGTCACTTCCCATGCAGCACCTTTGGAAAGTGCTTTCAATGCAAGGGGAGCCGTGTCCTAACAGCAAGGGTTGTGTGGCATGGCCGGGTTAGAACGTGCTTAAGCCATGGCAGCCGCCGTGGACATGTTGACCTGACGCTTGACCTGCTCGCGTGTCCACCGAGCGGTGTCAATAGTGCGAGAGCTGTATTCCCGGTTGTTCCTAGTCTCCCTAACAAGCGCGGTGACCCATTCATTGCGGAAGAAGCTGGCGAACTCTCCGTTGGGGAATGTATCTGCGAGATCACTGGAAGGTCGTTAGAAAAGTGGTAAAAAAGGTGGAAAAAGGGCAGTCATACCCAAGAACACCCATAGATGCCCTCATGAGACCCTCACTACGGCTCATGTCCTGAGAGATAATGTGGAGGAGCTGGAAAATTGACTCAACATAGGGCTGGAGCTGAGCAGCTGCGACATTATTAGCATTAATCAAGGGTGACAATCAGATATCGCTACGTACCCTGGGGCTTGCCCTTGTAGGTCAGAAGGATACCACCCCAGGCATCCATGATGCCCTCACGAAGCGAGACAATGTAGTCAAGCATTTCCATAGTTACGTCGGTACTGGCTGTGACGGCCGATGCCTGCTGAAGGACCTGGGCGACGACAGGCAAGTATACATCGAATTGAGTCCCGATAGCCTGGGCAATGTCTCCGAATGTTTCGAGAATCGCGGGCTTAAGCTGATTGGTAGCACTCTGTGACACGAGGTTAGCCTGTGATTAATGGTGAATTCCGCGTCTCCTCATCCTGGTGTCTTACCCTCAAGTTGTTCAGCAGATAGTTCATAAAGGCATCGCAGTAAGGCTGGACCTTCTCGTTCAAGGCACGCGCAATATCACTGACCAGGCCAATTGCCATGGAGCAGAGCGCGGGCTCTTCTTGGTTGCCAAGCGCATTGTACAGGAAAGGAGTGAAGGATTCCATGTACTTGACAAACTCCTCCTCCAGAGCACTGGCGATGGCACCCACAGTGGCGAACACCACGTCGGGAACACTGGACTTGGGGGGAACGGTGGAGAGAACCTGGAGCATAACGTGCATGATGCGGTCCGCCTGGGGCTTGATCTCCGTTTCAAGGCGCTGAACAATAGCCTGCCAACAAGTCAGTAATGGAAATGCTGCCGAGGTGAATCAAGAATTCTTACCAGAAGTACACTGGTCAATGAGGTTTGCATCTCCTCGAGCGTGATACGATCCTCGACACTGACAACTTGTTGCTGCATGGGGACGGTCTGCTCCAGACGCTGGATCATAACATCGGACAGTGTCGCGACCAGGGGAAGGCTGTCGTTGGCGGCGTTTGTGACGAACGAGTTGAGCACCTCATATCCAGCGGTGCGGAGCTGGTTGTCGGCATCCTGCCTCTCTGTGAGGGTAAGGAGGGACTTAACACTGTCCTGGAAGTGCTTCGACAGTGGGTTGGTGTGAGCACCGACATCACCGGCGAACCGATCGGCAACGTTCATCAAGGCCCAGCAGCAAGAGCTGGCAATCTTGGGGCTACTCGCAAGGCCGTTGAAAAGGCAAGTAATAAGGGGTTGTAGGTGCACGTCAGGGTCAAGGGTCTCGGAGCAAAAGTCACAAACGCGCCCGAGCGCGTAGGCCGTAGAGTCACGGACCTGGATGGAGCTATCCTCCATCATGCTAATCAAAACACTCAGGGCCTGCTTGATCAAAGGCTCCAGAATCTTAGGGTCGGGACCGTCCATAATAGCGCCAAACGCAGCAACTGCGGCATCACGGTGACGCCAATCCTCGTTGCGGATGTTCTCCTCGACGAAGGTCAGGACAGGCTGGATAATATCACCCTGCACGCACTGAGCGTAAAGCTGCAGGGCCTGGTAGGCCGCACGGGAAATGTTGTACTCGTCCTCGGTGGCATCCTCATCTTGTTTGCACATGCATTGCAACAGGACAGGAACAACTTCTCTGCAAGCGACACGGGCAAAGTTGAAGAACGGGCGAATTTCGGTGGCACCCTCGGCTTGAGCCTAGAAGAAAGAAGTGTCAGTTGTGTTCGGTACAGAGATAGGAGCAGGATAAAACGAACCGCGGCATTGTCATCCTCAATGGCAATTTCCTCCTCGCAAACGGTGCACCAAAACTCAATGGCAAGCTTGGCAACGTCTTCCTCTTCGCTCTTCATGCCCATAATGCTCAAGCCAAACAGAGCTTTTTCCATGTAGAAACGCATCTTATCATAGTATGAACCCATAATCCGGTTCAGGCAACCGAAAGCACCGGCCTGCACACGGAGATCATCGGCCTGCGTGGCTTCGCAAACAACCTGCATGATGTAGTTCCGTTCGCCCTCATTCTCCATGTTGGAACGCACAAAGTCCACCGAATCACTGAGGGCCTTGATGGCGGCATGGCGAATGTCCATATTGGGCTCCTCGCGGCGGGCACCCTGGACAACGGCCGTCAAGATGGCATTAGAGTGGGCAGCCAAACTTTCCCGCAGCTCTGGATCTTGCGACTCGCAGATGAAGCCAATTGTGATGAGTGAGGCTTGTTTCAGCTGATCGGTGCCGGTTGCAACGCTCTGAACCAGGTGGTTCATCAGCTCTGGCCATTCGTTACGGGGAAGCTCGATGGCGGCGATCGAAACGATGAACTGAGCAGCAGATTGGCCGGCCCGGGCATCCTTGGAAGCGAGAGTCTTGAGCGCCAGCTCCTTGACCTGTGCCTTTACCTCGGGGCTAATCCCCGAAATCCATCGCTCCTGTACCTCCCTTAACTTGGCGAGATCTCTGAAAGTGAAAGCGTTTTTCAAGGCCAGACCGGCGGCGGTTCTGATGTGCGGGGCGGCGCTTTCGTTCGCCAACTCTTGACCAAGGGTAGTGAGGTAGCCGGCCTATAAGAAACAGCAGGTTAATATTAGCAACTGGGGTGTCGAAGATCAAAAGAGAGAGGGGGAAGGGTCGGCTAGACATACGAAGTCAACCTCCGCCGCGTGGAGGAGTTGCTGTTCAGCATTTGTACGAGTCGTCGCATCTATAATAGAGTTAAGCAACAAAAGTCAGTCTCCCATGCTCGTATTGAATGATATCCAAGTAGATTTCGAAAGAAAAAAAAAAAAAAAATCTTTCGTATGATACAGTGGGGTTAAGGTGAGCAACGTACCTGGCGACAGGGTGCCCTCCAACACCTGAGTGACGTTCATGTTGCCTTAAGCGGAAATCGCACCCAGAATCACAGGGAAATAGAGGAGAAGAGGACAGGGAAAGGCGGGGAAAAGAGAAAGATAGGATCGCTTGTTGACTTGACCCGAGATAGTTGTAAAGAATCGAGAGAAAAGACTTGTCCACAAACAGAAAGGAGTGTTTGGTGTGGACAGTTAAGAGTCAAAGAAGAAGGGGAGAAAAAAATAAACGACGTTGGAGGTTCAGATCAAAAAGGCTGTTTTTGTGGATATGACGAGGCATGCACCGGGTCGGAGAAGAGACCAGACAGCGGACCAGAAGATTTGGTGAATGCACGCCAGAACAAGGGAGGAAAAGGGAGAAAAAGCTATGAACAAAAAACCCCCCAGGAACCTTTGATGACAGGCAGATGCTTGATGGGCAGTGTACTCTGTAGTGGGGTGGAGGAAGGATAGTTCTGGTAGGTTGGGTTTTCTGTGAGTTTTCTGGAGGATATAAGGCTGAGGAGAGAAGGTGAAGGCAACAGCAAGGAGAAGAGAAGAGGATAGAGGGGCAGAAAGCTGATTTCTTTCTTTGTCTTCGCCTCTGGGATAATTTCCTTTCTTTTGATGCCAAATGGTACTGGTATGGAGACAGTGATGCTCGACCAGTAGACTAAGGCTAAGGATAGATACTTGATCGTACTCTGGACTCTGTACCTACCTTACACCCACAGAGAGATTCGGTGTCGTTACTGGACGCTGAGACGCACTTGGGGCTGCTGCCCGGAGCTACCGTCAATGCTGTGGCCTACCATTGGGCGGCTACCGCCCATGCGAGAATGGGATTGTCACGTGATAACACATTTACGTCTTTTTCAACGCAGCATGACAGACAGCAGCAGTATTTGTAGTTGCAGGGGAGGGATTAATATTACTTGACCGACAGTACTTTTCATTATTTTTTCTCCATAACCTCTAGAGAAAGTATCTCTTTGTATCCTATTTTCCGCAGGTCTACCTGGTAGGTCTAAAGTCACTTTCGTCATTACCGTACTTTACTCTCCTACTACCTTACTACCTCAGGTACTTACGTATTGTGGCTGCCCCTCCCTATTACATAACCACTGCTGAAGTGTAAACACAAGGGGGGCAAAATTCTTCCTTTGCTTGTTTTCATTTTGCTGCATTGGAGGATCATTTTCCACAGTGGTTGCGTTGGCCCGGGCGACCGATTCCACCGTCAGGGCGTCAACCCCAATCAGCGCACAAATCCTCACACTAGTTGGGCCTAGGACTGGAAATTCTGTATGGATTGGTTTGGGATTTTGGAAGAGATCCACTGGACGATGGGGCTGAGAAGATTTTGGGTTGTTTCGAGAAAGAAGAATATCGAACTCTGACTGTGGAGAGGTGAACACTGGACTAAACAGAACAATAGTGATTTTTAAGAAGAAAGAAAGTATTGGATGTGGTAGATAGGTTGGGACTGTCGCACTCTTCTCTACTTGCAATCATACCGAGTATTTCGATGGATCATAGAATGTAGAATTTAAATCAGTACGACCTGATGGCCACTGATGTAACCAGGAATGCGTATGCGTCTCACGGTGAAACCATCCCTCATAGTCTGTGTATTAACTAGTATGAAACATGAATTTGACTGGCCTCCTTCAAGACAGAACAGCCTTGCGAAGGTCTCATTAAAGTCGTGATTATGCTATCTATTCACTCCCCTCATCCTCATCAGCCATTTCAGCATCCATGTCCAGGACTTCATACCGCAACCCATCGTTGTACAAGACGCAGATCGCCCGGCGACCTTTTCGTCCGTTGACGTCGAACCTCAAGGGCCTGGCCTTCTGACCGGACGGAGAAAAGGCATGCTTGATGAGGCTCGCATGCGTGGAATGCGGCGATAACAAGTCCAGAGTCGTAGCATCTAATGTGGGTTGAGGTGAGGTAGAGTCCAGCAGTCTGTCGCTGTAGGTGATGAAGAAAGGAGACGGCGAGCTGAAGGCTCCTTCGTTATCGAACGTGGATGCCGGCTGAAACGGGACGTTCAGCAGATAGGCAGATCCTTCTACTCATTCCGGGGTAGTTAGTTGTTGGCGAAATAAGCGTGCGAGGTTGATACATACTGTCATTCGACCACAGGAGCATCATGGTATCATCCTGCACGAACTGAATCTGTAGAATTTCTCCTTCCTGCAGATTCAGTGCTCCTATGCAGATTTCCCGGGTAGAACTAACTCCATTCTCGGAGTCTGACACGACGCGGTAGATGTAGACTAGAGGCACAAGAGTAAGCATTCATCAAAACACATTGGAACGTCGACAAACTTACGTAGATGATGTGACTTGATTGATCTCACGGCGATATAGATAACGTTAACTGTACCATCTTCGCTATTCTAGTGTTGATCCCGTCAGCAGCAACGCGTCTAGTCAAATCAATATCCTTACCTCGGAGCACATTGTGATATCAATAACCTCCTGGTCAGCGTCCGGATGAAGAGCAAGAGGTGAACGGTGCAGGATACCTCTGCGCTGTGTTATTGCTATCTGCCCAAAGACTTTTTCGAACTGGAATCCTAAGCGCTTTGTCAAATCATTCATCTTGGGAAGCTCCGGAGGGTTCGCATTGTTCTGGCCCTGATTCAGCTGTTCAAGAAGCTTTTTGAACGTGTCGTAAAAGGGCCGGTCATCTGCAGCCGTCCACTTCTCTGGCGCACTGGCAGAAGGCTTAGCAACGGGCAACCCCATCATGGGAAGCTGCTGGATAAAGTGCTGGAGTGTGCTCTTTGTCAGCGCGCCTCTAATGTATTTTAGAGTCTGTGGATAATCTATCATGTCTGTCTTCTCCATAAGTTCATCCAGAGTTTGTGACATGGGCTCCGCAGTCTGCATATCAATTTCATGGCGAAGCCACTGGGAGAAGGCGATGAACTGAGCCAGTTCCTCGTTGGTATTGATAAGGATCTGATGACAAAGGAGATGAAGACAATCAAGCGTCTCAACAATCGCATTGAGGTCGGTGGTTTCTAAGCCCAGCACTTCGCTGAGCTTCTGGAACCTAGACAAGCCAATAAGTCGGCTAAGCAGCACTTCGCATCGCTCAAGCGCGGGCAGTAGACACTCGTGCGTCAGCCGTCGGACGTTCTCATAGCCGCTTGAGACAGCCTTTTCCCACCGTTTATGTCCCTGTTGCATTGTCAGTTGCATTTCAGAATAAAGCACAGGAAGGTATGTACCCTTTCGCCGACAATATCTACCAGAAATTCCTTCACCGGCTCAAAACAATCGCCTGTCACCACCAGATGGTAAGCGGCCGTGACAAAGTCACAATGGCATTTCTCATTCAAATCCTCATTGATACTGCGCATGTATCGCGCAGGCAACTCCTGCGCATTCTTCCACTCAAGCTCAATCTGCCTCTGGACCTGGCCGATATACCGGAGCAAATTCTGTAACTGGGTAGTCTTGTAGGCTAGAAGCGACAAATACCGACCAGATCTCGTGATAAAGCGAAGATCAATAGTGAGTAGATGCAGTTCACCAGAAGAGCCAGGAGTCGATGCGGACGCCAGCAACGCATGCGTCGAGCTCAATGGATGCGACGCGTGCTGGAGTATCCTGCAAGCAGACGACCCGCCGTCCGATATCCCAGTCTTAAACGAGCCAATCTCGAAGCAGTCGAAGATGCGCAGATGAACAGTCCCATCATCAAACCCAACCAGAAGCACATCAACCGCATCATTACTATTTTTCGACGACGAGTGAAAGATCGCATCGATGGACGCCCGAGAGCTAAACACGTCATCACTAGCAAGCAGTCAACCAAAATGAATCCCGAATCCATCTAGCAAAAATACTCACTCGCTTCCCGTCGCAGGCAACGTACTCAATTTCGGCAAAGAGCTCTCGATATCCAGCAATGCCAGTTCGCGCGGCAAATCAGCCTTGAGCAGCGCCGCGGCCTTGGACGGCTGGGTATCCGGCGACAGTAGATCCGAGACGGTGAGCTGCCCCGCAGACTCCTGCAGATGACGCTGCGCAGCTTTGCTATCTGTGAAGTTGACTCCCCAGCCCAGACAGGTGATGCTGACGGGCTGAGCGTGAGCGCCCGGCTGAGCCGCAGGGTAATGGTGCACCGTTTTACCACTGTACGAGCTGATCAACCGGACGGTGTCATCAGCACAAGCAACCGCCAGTAAATTCCCTGCGCCTTGTCAGCAAAACATCCTATGGTTAAAGTAAGAAGAGATGATGACCATTATCCTTCCATCTCACCGCTCGGATCTCCCCGTCTGCTTCGTCCTCGCCCAGATACGGATCTCCTTTGAATGACCCCCCAAAGACCTTCTGTCCGTTCAGTCGGAACACGCGTAGCTCTTCATCCTCTGTGACTAGGGCGATCAGGTCCATCGTGGGACAGTAGGTCAGCGTGCTTGCCTTGCATTTTGCCGGCAGTGACTTTTCGCCCACGGGCGTGAGCTGTGGCTTGAAGACCTCTTCGGCCATGATTATGCTCTATTTTAATCCATCCTCTGATAATACAGAAGAAGTGAGCTGGGCGAGAGAGTAGGTTCTCGGTAACTATCTCAAGGTTGTTCCTGTAGTTGTTGGAGGGATGCTGGAGTGGGTATTTTACCGACGATGCTTGGCACGCGTTTGTCGCGTTGCTTTTGCACTCCAGCGAACTGGTAACTCAACATATCTCTTATTTCATCGGACCGAAGCGAGTATGGCCATTTAACGCAGAAGAGAAGCGGGGAGACCAAGCTTGTGGCCAATTACTCATAGTACTATGTATCTGGTAATACTTGGTGTTTCATAAATTCTGTGTCAACGTCCGGGTGAACTATATATTTCGTCCATCTAACTTCTGACGTGTTTAAGGTAGGTCGGCACGGAGTAACGTTCTCTTATAATCATAAATTTGTATATTTAAAGAACTGATCATTAAATCTATCTTTTCTTGCGTGTAGAAAGTGCCAACTGCTACAATGCCTGCATTGTCCACACTAAAATAACCGATATTCTATTCCTCGCCAGTACCAGACTGGATCACGTTCCGCAAATAAGCCAATTCGTCCATCATATCCAGCATAGACGTAGAAGCACGACTAAGGCGATTAGATATGTCTCGGTTGTCAGTAAGCGATGCCGTGCTGTTTTTGACATCCCCAGAAAACTCGGTGGTGGACGCGTCGGGAGTTTTCACCAAACCCAGCGTCTCGAAAGCGTCCATGGCGCCGAAAAAAGCTGCATGTCTTTTGGGGTCTCTCTCCACGTTGTACATGTCCTCAATACCGAGACCTGCCATGTCAAGATCAGACTGAGACAATGACACCGTCAAGCGGGGGAGAGGAAGGTTGAAGTGAGGTGAGTCGCCGGCAGTGGAGGTCGCAGGTGACGACTTCGAATTCACTGTCAGGTGAGGAGTGTTTGGATCGCTTGTGTCCGAGGCTAAGGAGGGTACAAGCTGGTCTGAGAATTCCGCGTCGCCGGGATTGCGGGACAGCTGGTTTTCGTTGTTGAAAGTGGAAGAGGAGGTCATGGACTCGGGAGATATTATCTCTGTATCTGTACTCCATTCCGAAAAGTGACTCCTCTCGCAGTAGGAGCTGCCGACAACGGAGCCTTCCGTTTCAGTGAAGTCAGAAAAGCGACTTCCTAGGTTCTCGGTATCGAGTTCTCTCTCGCGGGCGTCAATATCACGCAGCGCTTCATCCATCACTGACGAGGGCGAGTTGGGTAACGTAGGAAGCCGCTTTTCTTTGTACGTGAATGGGGTAGGCGTCGTAGCATCGGGAATGGGGGCCGTTCTCAAGAATGACGGCGACTCTAAGGCCGCTAGCAGCTCTGCAGCCATGTATGAAAATGTCTTTGACGAGCACTTTTCGCTCGCGCTCGTATTGTCGGGCTGCGTCTCAAGAGTTAGAGGACTCCTACACGACAGGTGCTCCATGGATTTTGTGTTCAATGCACGACGATCCTGAATGGACATTGTCAGAGGGGTTTCATGGTCCGCAGACACAGGTCGGCGGAAAAGAAAGTCTTCTGGGTGAAGGGAGTGCTCGTAATGCTTGACAGTCGAGGCCGTATTGAAGTCATGGCCAGATTGCTCTGGAAAGTCAAAGCGGCCTTTTCCACTACTACCGGTGCGGCATACCCCAGAGGGATCTTCGACTTTCGAATCAAGCTCCCCGTCAGAGTGGTGCGTGTTGCTGAGGTCGGGAGATGAAGCATTCAGATACCGGACTGCAGCCCGAAGGCCTCTCGATCTGGGGGGTGACACCGAGCGAGCAGCCTTGGAGCTAGAACTTCGGGGTGTTTTGTTTACTGAGCTGCTTGGCTGGGAAGTCGCTCTATTGGTCAATGCTCCTAGAGGAGATGTATTGAAGGACCAAGCCGGGGTTGGCGCCTGAAGTAGTGGCGGGGATGTACGGAGACGGGGAAGCTTTGGCTTTGGCGGCCGCCGTGGGTTCATGTACTTGTCCTCTGGGTTCATGGTCCGTACATCAGCCTTCCTGGAGCTGGGACTGTCTTGAAAGGTATGCGTAGGCCGAGTGTCGGGAAGGATGACGGGGACCTGAAGCACATTGAGCGGCTGACCAGGGAGCAACGGGCAAAGCGACGTCACTGGTTCCGCTTCGTTATAATACTCGACGTCGTTGTCCAACAAGTACTAGTTAGGACGTCAGTCTCGAATCACGACTCACAGGTGGAAGTACCCACATAATACCAATAAGTGCCACCCATCTTGAGTCCACCAGACCGCGCTGGGGCCTGATGAGTGGGAGTGCCGTCACACACTATGTCCGTGAATGTGTGACATCCTCTCCAATGGCCTGGACCGACGCGGCGATCCCTTTCCATGGCATATGGTTTCGAGAAGTTATCCCATGACCCGAGCAGTTTGACGGACTTGACATTGGGACTGGTAGTACTTTTCGAGGGTCAATTCAGATTCAAGCAAGCTGCTCGAGGACTTACAGCAAGAAGGTCATCAATGTTGTTGAAGACATGATTGCAATTGATATCGCTATAGCCGAATAAACAAACGCACGTAGAGAAACACTGAAGGTATATGCCGGATTGGTTGACGCTGAATTGCAAGTTCAATGAACGAAAAGTCCCAAGTATTCCAGGCGATCTCCTAGGATTATATATAGCCGAAGAGAATGGAAGACTGTCCGTTGTCTAGGACCAGCCCGGACAGCGCAAGTTGGTGAAGGCGAACTGAACGAAAGAAAAACGCCTCGACGTTTCGAATCTCGCCGGATGTCCGTTTGCTTCTTATGAGATCCAAGACGTCGGTATCAGGGGGTCGACTGCGCCGCCAAATTGACAGAATTTAGACCGAATCCGAAGCTATTAATGGTATCTGACAGACCAGTTCGGCAGTGACGCTTCGTAGTTGGCGTCTCGGGAGCCGCGACGACCACAATGACGGAAATTGGATGTTCCTGGGCGACAGAGAACGGAGCGACGAGCGCCAATGGGCTTGACGATACGAAGCGCCAGCGAAAGGGATCGACGAAACGGCGACAGTATATCAGCGCTTACGGCAGTTGTTGTGGTTTCAGGTCGAGGCGAGAAACTGATTTGAGTGCTTAAGAACCTTCAACGGACACCGAAGAGAGATCAAAAATTGACCGTTGTGATGGGACGGCCATCAATTGAAGGTAAAATAGGTGACGTGGGGAATAATAACCATCAAAACTTGAGTATCGTAAACAATCAACAGACAAGAAAAAAGCACCTTGATTATAAGCTAGGATCCACTGGCTGCTGCGAGAACCACGTCACAGCCCTGTAGGCCGATATCTGCAGGGGGGAAAGGAAACCGAGCGTCGAATCTTGAAGAGGAGAAAAAGGATTGGAAGAAATGAGAGGAACTACCCAGACTAGTGAAAAATGGCGACAGCACAGGGCGATGGATAACTTAATTACCTTAAAAGAGGCTGGCTTTCAATATTCGGTCATCGGCCGAGCGAGACCGACAGACTTCAGCTGAAAGTAAAGCCCTTTGTTGAGTCCAATAATAGGCTGCGAGGACTTTGGGCTCACATATAACGTCCTTATTACTCCGTATTATCCCCATTCTGATGACTGATAGCCCTGCTTTGAATGCGATCAGCAGTAGAGCCACCACAATGCAGTCAGCCAGCCATGTGGTTGATCGGACAGTGGAGAATATGAACATCGTCAGCTCAAGCCTTCGACTACCGCTAAAAGCACCCTACCATACCCTAGTACAGGAGATCAACCCTCAATGGCCTACAACGTTACCTTTCCGATCTGTAGGATAGTCCATCAGACCAGTCAACTTCACCAAATGATCAATAACGCAAGATCATCCACGTGAAGACCCCTGTGCACCCTTTACTGTAGATATCGATCTATGAGTCCTCCATATTCCCAACCGACGAGCCATACCTTGGCAAAATACGTACTCATGATACCATATTACCAGGGGCTCATGCCTAATGACTCAAGGTAGACATAATCATTCTCTAGGCAAAATCCAAGACGAACAAAAGACTTGTCAACAGCAATCTAGTAGTCTACCACGTCAACAGATAAAGTCCAAGTAGACTAGACTAGGCTTTGACCGGCGATGTCTCACTGGCCAGTCCTGATGAATCAATTCCAACGCTATCGGATTACGGACTGACTCTAGACTACTTAGCTAGCTAACGCATGTTTCACCGACCCTTAAACGAACCAGATAGACTAATAAGACAGCAGGCATCGAGATCCAAATTGACCAGTCGGATTCCCCGCACGCATTGAAATCCTCCTGGCGCTTACGGCCATGCAGGTACGCTCTTAGTGTGCTTCGGTGCCGGGCAACAGATTGCGGCAGATTGGGACACGTCAGAAACAGCCGACCACGACGTTCTGATGATTATTTCTGTCATTCCTGCGAGTACACCGGTAAGGGATCGATATCGTGGGATTTTGCAAGTCACTGATGTACACAGTATGCCCGAAGGTTGCGAGTTGAAGGAATATCGTGATCTCGATTCCCATGGATCATCTTCAATAGTCCGGAGACGGCGGATGGGTCCCGCTCTCTAGTGATGGCTGAATGGACTCAACCAAAATCTTCGAGCAATACGAGTACGGAAGATTCTTCCTTTTACCTCATTCCACATGTATTCCAGATACCGACCTTGTTCGATTAATTTGCCAGTTCAATATGAACAGGATCCTGCTCACATTTGAACAATGTGGCGCTTACTCCGGCGGGTTTCAGTCTACTCTCTTCACATGTGAGGGACGAGCTTGTCTGGGATGATTACCATACCTGTTAGCTCGTTAGCTCTGCTGGAATGTCCTGGCCAGAATAAACATTAAAATCTACCTGCTCTATTCACGCTGCTAGCAGAGGTAGACGTATTAGATAGGTGCGTCAAGTCCAAGCTGGAAACAAAAATAGCCGCCCTCAAGCTAATGAAACGCCACCAGAATAACAGAAGCAAAGAGCCACCACGTAGCGATCTCGTCAAACAAGAAAACACAACTGGCTAAAACGCCTTCCGCTTATCGTATTTCTTATGCACAGCACCCATCGTGCACTTGAGGATACCCTCCGCGCTCAGCGTCTGCCCGCGGCTCCCCCTCCACGGCACCGTATCGACAATATCCCTCAGATTATTCTCCTGAGTCATATGCCCCAGCTCATCGTCCAGATCCTCCAGATACCTCCTCGCCACCTCATCGTCTCCAATCTGAAAGAACTGGACACCCACCTGCCACGGCACAGCGCGACACGCATCCAGCCGCTTCGCAACGTCCACAATCACACTCTCCGCATCATCTGTAAACACCCCATCTGTAATCGCAATGATATTCAACGGCTTCACGAACCGCACCGGATCGCGCAGGTTGCCGTCCTCATCCGTCGCGGCCGCCATCTTCTCCACGCGCCGCAGGTACGGGGTCAGGATCTGCAGCAGCCGTTTCCCGTAGGGCGTTGGCCCGCGCGGCCGCACGCTGTTGAAGATCTCCTGCACGTCTGCCGCGGTGGTGATGTTGTGGTATGCGCCCGTGGAGGTGGCTGTTGCCTCGCGGCGGTGGTTGAGGAAGTAGATGTCGATTCCGTCCTGATCGTACCGCGTGCAGATGGGCGCGATGGCGGCCAGGGCCTCCTCGGCTTCTTTCCACCGCGCGCCGAGCATACTGGAGCTGTCGTCGACGACGAAGATTGTGTCGAACTCGCGGAGGAAGGCGTACGGTGAGTCGCCTGTGCTGCTGTTGAAGGAGGCTGTCGAGCCGGGTGTATGTGCGGCTGGTGCTGGTGCTTGCGGGGTGTAGGGAGGCGGAGACCAGACGTCGACGTTTCTGGTTTGCACGTAGGTGTTTCCCTTGTGGGGAGTTGACTGCGTTCCCTGGTAGGTGGTCATTCTTGGGGTCGAGGTGCTTGAACTGCCTGCTACTCTGGAGTGACGATGGCCCATCGTGACTTCTGGATTGTCGTTGATAGTATACGCGGGTGGGGGCTGGTGCTGTAGAGATTCCGGCGCAAGAGATTCACCAGGAGAATGAAGAGGGGGAGGAGATCGAGACTTGAATCTTCCAAAGAGAAGCAGCATTGAAATTGGGATCCGGACGATGCTGGTGGTATGCAGTCGGCCCACAAAAGGGGGAAGGTATGATGCCTTTTCTTGGTTGTGAATGAAGTCAGAACTCACTGAACAGGCGGTCTCAACCACAGTTCTACGGATCTGTCAACTATAATCTCCTTGTTTGTTCTCTTGCATAGGTGCGAATACTACTTTCTTATATCTCCTTATGACCCTTAGTATAACGAACAATGAAGGCATATACAAGGCAGACTAAGACTATCCTGTCGTTATATTACCACAAAGAAAACTATCTGTGCGCCAGGCTAAGAAGGCTGAGCTTAGAGAGTCATGATCTAGGATCAAGCCTTAGACGGTAATACGAGGGCTAAACCCCGGATGCAGGGACCAAGATAAGAACCACTACCCAAGCTAGATAAAGGACGTGCCAGAATACAATGAGGCTGAGTCGCGTAGTCAATTATTGTGACTAAGTCATAGTGACCCTTGCTCCCGTATATGGAGTGCAGCAGGTAAGCCTTGCAGCACTGCCCCCCGCAACCGTAGTTAGGCAAGGCTGTGTAGCTGCCTCAGGAACAAATGAAACCAGGGTGTGCAGTCCACCAGAAGTCTCGATCTAAGCTTTATGAAATATGGACGAGGTGTATTATGTATATGAATGTGTCATTTCAATCATGTACAGCATAAATCATCTGATAAGGCGCCTGACGAGATACACAGGACCGTCCACCCAATACGCCAGATCGCCCAGACTATACACCCAGGTTCAATCAAATCCCCCTCATAAAGAAAGCAGTCATTCAGCCTCCAAATGCTTCCAAGCACTTGCCAAAACTTTGTTCTTCACAATGGCGGAGCTCTTCTCCTCTATGAGCACTCCGTCATCGCCCACGCCGTCAAAGACCCCCGCTTCGGTTTCTAGAACATCAATCAAAGCAAGGGCCTGATCGATCCCCATACCGTGCCCGATGAGCCGCAGACAGTCAATGCCCCACTTGCGCACAGGGTGGTTCTTTCCCTCGGTTGCACCGGCCATGACCAGCGGCCACAGTAGCACGAGCCCTGCGGTGTGACTCTCATTGAGGGGGACAGAGCTTGTCTGACTCTCACCTGTACTGCCAACGCCGAAATGGTAGGGTACGCTGGCGCAGATATCCGCAGCCAACTGCCGCGTGATGCTGCGGATGCTGAAGCAGTGACCTTGCAGTTCGCTGGTAGCGCGTGCGCCCGCTGACTTGCTATGCAGTCGTCGCAGACAGCTCAGTATCATTTCGGAGACGATGATGCGCGCGCAACGATACTGGTTCCATGTATGGCAGATCCAGAGATCGCTGTAGACGTGGTATTGATTGTTGTATGGGAGTATGCCGCGACAGAGTCTCTTGAACTCTGCCTCGGAGTACGTATTCTCGACGGTGGTGTATGAAAAGTCCGGAGGAAGAGATGCAATCCAGGCTAGCAATTCTGCCTCGATGTCGTAGGCCGCTGTTAGAATCTCTTGGTTATCTGTCATGTACTTTTGTCTGACGTCGGCGCGGAGGTTGGCCAACTGGCCTACGATGTATATCAGGCGATCACCGTAAGCGTCTGTCTGTGGGCGGAGAAACATGCCAAGTGGTGCACATTCGAGCACCGACGGCGGCACGTGTACGCTGAGCTGTAAGCAGCTGGTAATCTGCGAGTGTTAGCTGTCATTCGTCAAGCTGCAGGAGCCAGCGAATCACGCACTATCTGAAATCGCAGCTGGACGAACAGCTTCAGACCCTCTTCGTTCTGTACTTGTTCTGGACCGCGCAGCTCAAGAATAGCCGCGGCTCCACGAAGATGGTTTGTCCACTTTTCAATATTTTGTGTTGTCCGGCTGGTAACGACCTAAAATTACGTCTGAGCATCATCCATGTGCAGAAAAGAGAGGACATCAAGGCCGCTTACCTCGAAAATTGCCAGCATCAAGACCGCCCCCAGTGTCGAATTGGCTTTCACCTCTGCTGGATTTGAGACAGCGAATGCTAACATTTGCAAAGCGAACCCATATTCCGCTCCAGCAGCGATAATCATCGACGTGTCTTGCCGGACCCGTCCAAGCATCGCCGTCCCCACAGCACCGACACTCGCTTTCATAGCCTCGTGGCTCACGGAAAAGCCCGAGCTGGCAAGAAATTCGGGACTCAGGTCTATCATCCAGTGAAACCCAGGCCACCGGTTGTACCGAAGGAAGTAACAAACCGCCTCATCCTGCGTGGTCTGGTACGACGGCTGAATCCTCGTCAACGGCTGCCGCTCAATCAACTCAGTCTGCACCGGGCTCTCATCGCCGAAGTCAATCACATCGCTACTCCGGCTGACCGAGACCGTCGTTGCACCGGATGTGGACTCCGGACTACTCTCACTCGGCGAAAGGGTGCGTCTGGCCGCCTTCCTTGCCTGTGTTTTGGACTTGCGCGCGGCAGCACTATTTCGAGCCTTCCGGACAACCTGTTGACTCTCATCGCGGAACATCAACGACAGCTCGTCTCGGTAGCCGGGACAGACCCTGTTGCCTTTGAGACATTGCGAACAAGCAGGCCGTTCTTGGTCGCACCGGATCTTCCTCGATCGGCATTGGCCGCATCCTTTGCTGGGTTTCCCACAGAAGACCATAGTGAGCCAATAGTTTGCTGTTCTATTTGGTCGCACAGGTACAGTTCGTGGATGCAGAGACCCGTTCCTGAATAAGTAAGCTGTGCGAGCAAGTGGTACCACCGGCGGGCACAGCGGAGAAGGCCGGTCACGGTGTATGGTCTGAAACCTTCCAAGTGATAGGGGAAAGCTATCGCGGTCGTTGAGAATAGATTATGGAGATGGAAGATCGTGCTCACTACTACCATGAACCACGATAGAATCGAGATGCTTCAAGAGGGGGGATTCCCGTCACGGTCCGTCCGGTTCCTGAAACTTCAGGAGACACCATGAGTGCACGACCCCACACGACCCCATCTGGCTAATTTGTGGGGTTAAACTTAAAGTTCGGCGGTTTCCCGAGGTTATCACTTATCACCACGGCCGTGACTCTGTTTTCGAGTTTCCGGTCAACTGTCTTGAGTACCTTACAGAGTTACAAATGTCAGACTACGGAGTACATGAAGGTCGATCTCTGATACAAGTAAGGGGTAACCTGCGCGGGGTATCCATTAACTTACTTGCCCGAGATCTAGTTGGCCAAGAAAGTCCACGCTCTATATAATCATTTCTCGTCAATCATGTATCTTCTCGAAGCCTCGAAAACTACCTTCATGTGGCTGTAAGGCTGAGCTCAAAACATCCAAGCGCAAACATATGTCACCTCCATGACTATGATCCCGAGGCAGCGAGCCGGTACTCCTCGGGAATGTGCACAGGCCACTTATCTACGCCGTCCAACATTGCCAGCGCCATACCACCGCTCAGATGTACCTGAATGTGACAATGAATCAAGAACGCGCCGGGATTGACTACTTGATATCTTATGGCCAACCAAGTGGGTCCAGATACACTGGGAGGCGTCGCGAATGTGTCCCGTATCTGCGGGGCCTTCAAATTGAAGCTTTCCGGAATATATTTCATCGCCTCAGCCACGGAAGCATAGTTGAAGGCTCCATTTCCTTGACCAATGACGAAGAATTTGTTCGAGTGCTTGTGAATAGGATGTGGTGGCTGTAAAGGTCCAGTCACTCTGAAGATGAGATCGACCCAGGTTCCGTTACGAGTTGAAATCGAGAGATCGGGCTTGGCAGCGGAGCGATTGAACAGAAGTGGAGGCGATTCCTCCACGGAGAGCGGGAAGCTCGAGTTTCCAAGAATCCAGCGGTAGGACACGTTAAACCGGGCGACGTCTAGGAAGAAGGTCTGGGCAACCTCTTGCGCCGGTACCTCCACAGGGAAAGGGGTCACCATGCTCTCGTCGAATATTACGACATCCGCTGTTGTGTTTGCGCCGGTGATGTCGATCGATGGTTGCGAAGGACGCGATTGAGCTTTGAAAAGTGTGTCGTAAGACATGCTCGCATTGGTAGTAATAAGTTGGTTGATTCCGGCGTTCGCTATACGCACGGTGTAGTCACCAGCTGGTTTATCCAGCTTCACCATGACTGAATAACGGTTTCCGTTGGCAATGGTGATGGCATCCACTCGAGCCGGGACGATGTATCTTCCATCGATGGCGTATATATACATGGGATGTTCGTCGATTGAGAAAGTGAGCATTGACACACTAGTAGCACTAATCAGGTCAAAGCTGGCGTACAAGGCGTGTGGATCAACCAGAAGTAGCTCGGTCGAGCCCTGAGACGGAGTACAGCCGGAAAACACTCTCGGTGGAGTGGCACTAAAGTTGTGTGGAGAATTTCCTTCGAGCAGAGGAATCGTCGGGGGGCGCAGCTGGAAAGTCAGCTTCAAATTTGATGAATGGAAGTGCCGTGTTTCTTTCACTTACCCAATATCAGTCAGCGAAGAGTTTCCCAGAAATGCCCACTTTGCCGCACTATACCGATCCAAGGTATTGCGGTCCAGACACTGTACCGAGCCCCTTCCATTGACTAATAACGCATTCACACAATATGCGTCTAGTCCAGTTGCCTCTTCCGCATGCCACAGCTCCTCGGAAGTCAACTGGCGCCAGTCACTCAGCACTATGG
The DNA here is from genome assembly GCF_001445615.1 of Aspergillus lentulus. Taxonomy (NCBI): domain Eukaryota; kingdom Fungi; phylum Ascomycota; class Eurotiomycetes; order Eurotiales; family Aspergillaceae; genus Aspergillus; species Aspergillus lentulus. The sequence goes on from NW_028322113.1 coordinate 727,583, forward strand.
GGGTTGTTCTTGCTTCGGCTCGACGCATGGCCTTGACTTCACGCGTACGATTACTTATCAACCGAAAGGGCTTCTCCACTTCGTCATCAGGACGGATATAAATCGCTCCGTATAAGCCATCATCAATCTGCCCTCTGCTGTGAGCATGATACATATAGCTGCCATACTGTCCTGCATTCCACTTGTAAAGAAAACTGCTGCCGGACGGGATTGGTCCCTGCGAAAGACCAGGAACTCCATCGGACCAAGGCGTTCCCGTTTGGTCAATGCCTGATTAGGTGAGGTGTCAGCCTTGACTAGCAATTGTTGTTATTAAACAGGCTTACCGTGGAAATGGACTGCGGTAGCAAAGGGAAGTTGATTATCCACCAGAAACTCAACATCATCGCCCTGTCGCAAGTACAATGGCGGAGCTGGAAATTGGCCGTTGGTGAGAATCATCTTCCGAGCAATACCAGCTGGAGCCCAGTCCTCCCATGTCAGAGTGACCTTGAAGCGTACCACACTAGCGGATCCCCATGAAACAAAGCATAGCAAAAGCAGGGCTAAGGAAGCTAGTCCATCGCGAAAGGAGCCCATGTCGACGACTGAGCTGATGTCAACTCAGCGCAAATTCAACGATGTGGGACATAATGCAACAGCGGGAATCCATTGTTTATAACCTCCGAAGAGGCTTACCAGGCTGCAGTGCGCCCGCTTCATCTCTGAACAAGTGGCATGGCTGGCTGACAAAAATTCCGATTTGTGCGTAGTGTGACCTCGTCCAGAACTCCAGATGCAAGAACATGCAGCCCAGTACATTCATTAGCTGCACACTTCCACTAGCCAACTGAGTCTCCTTAGCTCAGCCATATTGTGCAAACCGGATCGCTGGGTCTGTGGCTGATAGAGTATCGAATCACACATCCATATTGATTAACAGTTTCTGTTAAGTAAGTAGATATCCGTCGAATCGCTTCGACCGACGGCTTTGTCGGTGTAGTTCGACTCTAGCTCTGTTGTCCGTATCACAGCGACGTGCCCGCACATGGTTCGCCAAGTCAGCCAAATCAGCCTTCTGGAAATCAATAGATCCGCACTCGGGCCTCATAAATAATGCCCTGCGACCAGTGGACTATTCCAGTGTAGGATGTAAGCATGCAGATCCTCGATACCAAAGCGCAACTAGTGATTGCGGAGAAGCTTAGATGGTTACACGCTCACGGATACTTCGGTAGTTGGTATGGTCGTACGGATGTGGATGGCCTTAATGGGCAGAGAGAGGGCGAAGGAAATTCAAAGCAGTCAGAGAGATTGAAATCGAACAAGTTGACACTTTGTCAAACAAGTGGATACAAGTTAGGGTGCGGAGCTCAGCTGTTGTTGTGTTGTGGAAACGGCGGGTTGCAGTTCGGCAAGATCTCGGAAGTTATGGAAGCTGTACGGTAAAAGTCGAGACCTTCCAGAAAAGAATGGCCGGCCCGCTCCGTCAGGCAGATCAGGTCCGGACTTCGGATCTATACCTTGGCTCTGGTCCTCGAGGGCCAAGGGAATACAGAAGTTAAGGGAATTACATGCTACAAGAAGCTCATAGGTTCGGCAAATATATGAGATGGTCACACAAGCCTACAGATTCCAAACTACCTTATGTCCGCTCAAAAATCCCCTCAAGGCGCCAGTTCAGGGAAGAGTAGAAATGTCTGCATAGCATTTGGATCAACTCAATATCCTTAAAGGACGGCTAAATACATGCCCCATGCAATCCACAGTCCTGATATTGACGAAAGGCTTTTGAAAGGGCCGTCCGAGCTGAATCAGGACCTTCGGCGGCACAGCTCAAGCGTTCGCGACCTCGTCAAAGTCCTGCGACATGTTGAGAGGAGAAACACCCAAGCTACGTGCTAGAAACGATCATCCATCCCCGATCAGTCTTTGGTTTCTGGTTTTTACCCTCATATGGTTTACCAGGAACAAACTCGGGCGCGTCCCCACGAAGCTTCGAGGTCGGAGTCGATTCGGCGAACATCACCTCCTTGGGACTCTTTCCCTCTGAGGACGGCGAGTATATCTCTGGAGGTGGCGAATCCGTGAAACTCGGGTGAGGCGTGAAACGAGCTGGTTCGAACTCCTAGCGTTCGACAACATTTCAGTATCAAACGGAGTGGAAATAATCGATTGAAGGAGGGAGCCAATGAGTGTGACCAAACTTACCAGTCGTCCGCTTGCCCTGCGAATGTCATGCAGGATCATCTTGTACTGGTCAACTTGCTCCCTCATCCGCTGCGCAAGAATAGGAGGAGGAGTAGTCATCATTGCATGAGTTGAATTCATGGCAGGATGGGGCCCCATGAAAGGCTCTTGCTGCGCATAACCGAGAGAGGGACTATTGATCATAGCGTGAGCCGGATTCATGACGGGGCGCCCGGTCATGACAGGTCCTGGCTGCGCATACACAGCAGGGGGAGTGGCCATCATTGTGTTGGGCGGGATCATGGTGGGTCGGCCGGTATTGACCGGTCCCGGAAGGCCTGGAACCCAGGTGTGCACAGGTTGATGATGCTGATAAGGCAGAGGCTGGTTATTGAACGCATTGATGCGGGGTCTGGGGACTGGTGCTTGCGCGAGCTCAGGAGGAATGAAGGGAACTCTCGGGTCTCTAGAGAAACGTTCTGCGTCTTGCACAGGGACGGATGGGAATGAATCGCTGGTGCGGCCTCTCATTTGGTCTGGAAAATTGGTCGTGTTGATTGTGTTGCCAAGGTTGTTTGGCTGCCATTCGGCCATGTTAGCGACTCGGAACACAAGAGACTGTCATGGCAGGTTTGACTTGATGGTGTTGAAAAAAGACTCGAAAAGACAGACTTACCCGATAGCGCAGATTCCTACGCTCCTTCCGCATGATGCTTGTTATGGAGGATACTGAAGGATAAAGTTCAGGACGAGTTGAAGAAGCAAGAGTAGGATGTTGGGAAGTTGTGGGTGGCCATCACCTTTAGTATTGGGTAGGAAGAGGGCGACGTGAAGGATCTGTTGCACTCTGACAGTCAATGGTCATTCACAATAACTCGAAAGCCTTTGGCCAGCAGGGCATTATGCAAAGCCACTTGAATGAACAAACAAGCTAAGCATAACAAGTCTTTGTGATTCTGTCTTCATGTCTACCTTGCAGCAAAGACAAGCCGCTACAAAGCTGAGACTCTTGTCTTTTGTGCCCTTAAAGTTACCTCTTTCTGTCTGGTCGTGTGAGGAGGATCCTCACTGCCAAATGATGCTGATGCCTCTAATGGGCATCAGTTCGATTCATTTGTGGAAACACATTGAGAACAGTTCAGAAGCTCAACTACCGTACTCGTCGAGCGGAAAATGAGACAGGCATTTACTCATAATCAGTTCTTTTGTAGGGCTAAGCCCAATTTCCTCAATTTTCTAGTGTTTTTGCGGCTTTCTAATTCATCATTGAAAGCAAAAAGGAAAACAAGAAGACCCGGGCTGCAGTGTTCACTCGTACAGAAGCCTTTTTTTTGTGATTTTTGTTTTTACCCAGTTGAAACGTCAAAGAAGCAGAAGCAGACAAGCAGAAGGAGCAACTGCATCAACCAACAAAAAGGAAACCATCATATGAAGGCTGAGTTAGGGTTCAACGAAGGTCAAAAAAGAGATAAGTAAAGAAACATGCGAATCGACTCAACGATGTCCGAGGCCAGGGTATCAAAACGCAAGACAGCAAAGAATGTCATTGCTCATTTATTCGTCAGTCATAAGACAGCAATCAGGTGAAAGTGATACTCCGTAATCGTCATCAGTCGTGCAAGTCATAACCTGGGCGCTCTAAGAGGCGACTTTGGTCCGAGCTTGAAGGAACTTCTCGTATAGAGCTCGCTCCGCAACGGCTTTCTTTTCCATTTTCTTGCGTAGCGTCTCCTCGGCTTCTGTAACAACCGCACGTGCGTTGTTCACAGTATCCAGTTGATGCTTGAGTGAGAGAGTTTCCTGTACGCGTCATTAGTGAGAAGGGCCCAGTCACAGGAGGTCTACAACGGCAAGCAGACTTACCCGAAGCATCTCTGCTCTCTTATCCCTGTCCGTCTCTTCACATATCTCTCGGAAAATCCGAGGAATAAAAGCAGAGATCTCCTCATCTTTCTGCTCCTTAGGAAGATTCAACCAATCTGTGTTTGAGGTATGAGTTATCTGGGAAGAAGCAGCCCCTGGAGACTCGGAGATCGCTGCCTGTTCTTCTGCGATCTTTTTGGCCTGTGATGCCTTCTTGGATCCAGTCGCTGATCTGAGATGACGAGAAACGCGGGTCGAGCGCTGCGGGCTTCCAGTAGAAGCTGCCATCGCTGAAGATCTCCGGGAGCGGCCATCTGCAGCAGCAGGCGTTTGCAACCTAGGGTTTGTGGCCGCTCTAGTACGCGTTGACTTGGTAGGCCTAGCAAATGAGGGAGTTTGGTATTCTTCGTAGACACGTGGCGAAGGGGCCGGGATGGAAGATAATGAGGAAGTAGGAGTCGGGAACGCTCCGGGTGAGACATGGATAGGCGCACTAATGCTGCGAGCACCCTTGCCCCAACCAGCTCGTTCGGGCAGTCTGGGGGACTTAATTCGTGAGTTAGAGGCGGTCGTTGCCGATTCCAATTTACCATCATCCTTACTAGCACGATCGACTGCGCCGCTTTGTGCCTGGTCTGCAGACTCTTCTACCGCAGCGTCGGTGCTCTCTTGGTTCTTCATTCGTGCTTTATCAGCAGCATTTTTATGCTTGAAGATGTTGCGAAAGCTGTCAAGCATGCGATTGCCCCTCGAGTCGGGGAATCTGCCTTTTCCGCGCTGTGCGCTATGTTTGTTTTCGAACACGATATCGTCGAAAGTCACAGTGCGTTCCAAATCTGTTGCGCCGGCTGAATGTGGTATATTAGGAGTGCGAGGAGTAGTCATGGCAGACTCTCCTTGGCTAGCGGAAACCGACTGTAGCGAGGACGTCCGGGTAGGATGCGGGCTATCAGCGGCTGCTGCCCCCTTGACCCTCGCGGCTTTCGGTTCAGGCAAAGTTTTGTCCTTGTTCAAGAACGCATTATGTTCATGGGGAATTTTGGGCACAGTAGGCACCACGTACTGAGACGGAAGTACATTCGAACCGGGATTGTGGAGATCGGTCAAGCTTGGGCTACCAACAGGCTTTCGTGGAATAGAAAGCTCACGTCCACTGAAGTCCCTTCTGGAGACGTTCTCAAGAGAAGGCCGTGGCCGACAAAAGTTCCGAGAAGCTTCAGGGGTTCCTGCAGGGATGGCCTTTGCTTCATGACCTCCTTCAACCGATCTCGAACTCTGCTCACCGAGGCGTGCGTTGTGAGGGCTACCCTGTGTAGTAGTACGAGGGACGTCTCTTTTGAGATCAGGAGACAATTTCGAAGAAAGCTTCGGGGTGCCCATGATAACATTTTCCGCTGACGCCGCGATCTGCAGACGTGGTCCGTAGAAGCATTGAGCAGATCGCTCGAATGGCCGACGATTATCGCCAGTGTAACCGGTGGGCCTCTCAAGCTCGTCCGCGTCTTCCTGATCACCATCCCAGTCGCTACTGGAGGATGATGTGGATGAGTAGCGGGAAACTTCGTTTGCTATGTCTTCATCTCGTATAAACCCCCATAGAGTATTGATTTGATGTTGGAAAGGCGACACATGAGGCCTGCGAGTACTTTCAGTGGCACGGGTCTCACCAGCCTCGTGTCCAATGGAGCCACCTTCAGGCATGTTCTGATGCTCCGTGCCAACCTTTCGGACCGCGACGGGGATTGAGCTACGGTGCTCAGAAGTCACTCGCGTGCCTCTCTGTTGGTTTCCTCCAGTAGACGGGGAAGCCGGGGCAGGGATACGAGTTCCACGGCTTGCCTGTCGAGGTGTATGTTTCTTGCTGTTTTTGTCTGTGCAGTGTCAGGGAGAGCTTTCAAGCGAGAAGGACATACGTACCTTGACTGAGAGTCTCAGGACTTGCAGAGTCAAATGAGATTGTGCTGTCCTGGTCTGGATTTGCAGTAAATGCAGCGTTTTCTGCTGTATTCTCCACAACACCTGCGTACGAACACATGTCAGCATCTTAAATACAAGTCTTAGTCGCTGATAGCTGGAAAGACACGACGGTTGTCATGAAGTTACTCCTCAGCCACCGCAGACTTGAGCTAGCGGCTCTTGCATATCATTGCTGAGTCAAAGAAGGGTAAAAACGGTCATGAGCATGGAAACGGCAGTACAGCAGTGTCTTACCTTCAGAGACTGGAGACTGAGACGGGTTATCAGGGTCATCTGCGGTGTGATTGCCACCAGTCGAAGAATCAACAAAGGGATCCTTTGACGCCGAACCTGGTTCAGGTGGCATCCTGGCCCTTTTCTGGATTCTTAGGGGGGTGATCGTTAGGTCAGATGAAGTATCTGAGAAAGAAGATCGAGGGGAAACCTCGTCGAGGTTATTGGAAAGTGTTTGATATTGAAGGATGGATGAAGAGAGTGAAAGTGGACGACTACTCTGTTGCTGAAGGAAAGAGGAAGAAGTTGCGAAAGACTCAGTTTGGGTGATGCCTTCACCAGAATTTCTGAAATTTGGATGTGTTTGGATAAGAGAGGCGACATCTGAGAAAAATAACAGGGACTGGCGCACTGTGCGGTCCTCGTCTTCATTCACTATTGTAGGACCTGGTCCGTCTTCGACCTGTGTACTAGTGCCAGCCTCTGCGAAAAGCTCTGCGAGCTTCGGAGAATCAGCTGCCCTGCTGTATACTGAGATTTCAGAGTATCGTCGACAGTCCCCGAGTGTGATGGTGCTTCCTATCTTCTCAGAGTGAGTCTTCCCAGGCCACAGTCCTCAGGTATATCCACGTACAGACAAAGTTGACAGCGGTCTCTTCTGAAGCCTAGGGAAACCAAGGAACATCGAGGCTCGCCTGAGCTCTTTGATCTCCTTGATATGATAAATTGGCTTGCACTGTATGCCCTCCACTCAGCTTCCCCAAGGCCACAACAAACATCCTTGACAACACGTACCTCGAGGAGCCGTTCTTGCGCATCCTTACGCATCGCTTTCACAGAGGCCTTCAGTGCATGCAACGTCCTGAGTGCTCTGATATTCCTAAGATTCTTCACGACGCCTCTCACTCGGGCTTTCCTGACTTGATACCTCTTTCTGATCTCCTTCAGAATTCTCTCTTTCCGTGATTCTTTCTTGACCTCAACCGGTTTTGGCCGAAAGAACATCGGTTCAATCCCCATAATCTTAGGGATAGGAGGACCTGTATATTGGCGCGGCGGCCGATACTCGACAGGCTTAATCTTGGTCTCAGTAAACAGCATAAAGCGAGGGACTTCCTTTGGCTGAGACTCGTCATCCTGCTTATCATTCGATTCGTTGATCTGAATCTCAGGGGCCTCGCTGGGAGGAGAAGGGGGCTTGGGAGGCAACTCCTCTGCAGCTTGTTTCAAGTTCGGTGCTGATGCTCTGCTCCTAACGCCTGGTACATAGTTTTCCTTGATCGCCTTGCGCGATTTGCCGCCGGCAGGAATATTAATGGCACTTCTTTTTGTTCTGAGATTGGGAGCTGAGCGCTTCCCTTTTAGCTTCGCTGCACGTGGGTCATGCTTCATCTTGAGTGAGTGACCTGGTCGACTGCCCTGCGAGGAGCCAAAGACCTCGTCTCGCAGGCTATCCCTCTCAAGCTTGACTATTGAACGTCACTTCCCAGCAATCGAAACACAGGAATGGGAGATAAGCAGGGCAGCATACCTATTCCAGCTTGGTTGCCCTATGTTTGAGCACAGTTAGTATCTACACGTGAGGACGATTATGCAAGAAACACCAAGACTGGTGTTCTTGAAGATGAGAGATAAGATGGCAGCAAGACGACTCATTCCAGGGCTGCTAATTGTTGTTCTGAATCGAAGCGAGGGCTAAGCTGATATCCCAGTCCCAAGACAAGTGGCATATGGATATTAAGATGACTACCAAGGAGGTCAAAGAAATGGAGTGCTTCCAAGCAGACATGCAGATAATGACGGCTCTATTTTAAAAGAACACAGTGTGCGAGAGCAGACGAAGATATCTTCACTTCACTGTAGGCATAGGCAACCTAAGCGAGGCGATTCCTATTTGGGAAACCAACTACGTGATAGAGAGCACACCTCAGGCACTGGCCATTCACGGTCGCCTACTTGTGTTTGTTTATTGCTTGGGGTCATCTAGGCCCTGTTGAGATGCAAGTTGAAACTAAATAATTAGCATGGAAGCAGCTTTTTTGTATTCTCGTGCTTCTGATTCTGAGATCTTTGTCCTATATATGGGGACGCAGCAAGTCCGTCGACGCCAAGCTGACCCTAACTGAGGGACAATCGCATGGAAATGGACACCCGCCATCGAGGGACATGAACACATTGCTGTTATTTGGAGAATAGAGGAGCAGAGCTTCTTCGTATACTGATGCTCCTGCTGCGCATACCTTGAGTATTGTATGCCCACCAAATTTCTCGTTTACAGTGTGAGTAGAAATCTGCTAGCATCACATTTGTTTTGCGGCCGACCCGGGCCCCTCAGTGTCGACGTAATGTCCTCTTTTTCGTTTCACGGCGCTTCGCGCGTCTTCTGACGCGGCCTGCGTTTCTTCGCTGGGATCCTCATCCATCCACTCAGTCACCTCCCATTCTATTGTCGTCGAACTGTCATCACTGACCCCTACACCACGCCTTGTCTTCATTATGCGACCCAGTCGACTTCCCTCAATCATCTCCTCGAACCACTGTATACCCCGCGTCGTACCCCGGCGGTAGCTCCGAGTCAGGTCAGGCGCGCGAGCCCGCGAAGGCACGAGAACTGTTGAATGGGCGGATGATGTTTGCGTATGCTCAGCTGGACTCACGGTCACGCCTGTCCTCTCCTCTTTCTCACCTGCTTCTCCGGCCTCTTCCTCCTCTTCGCCTTCATCCGACGATCCCGGAAGAAGGTCGAGGTCCTCTAGCATGCGTTGAGCCTCGCCGTACAGACTACCAATCGTCACAGACATATAGTCCGCCTCCTCTCGAGGTATCTCACTCCAGTATGTGAGCGGAGTGCCGCAGTATCCGCAGAAGATGCGCTGTGTGTGAGGGGCATGGTGAGGCGTAAAGACCCGACGAATGGTGGTATGGGTTTCATCAGGAAAGTAAGACTCAGTGTGTGATTGATACCAGTTCAGGGGAACTCGCAGCCATGCGGTAAGAGGTGATCCATATGATTTTCCTGATACGTATCAGTTGTGAATTGACTTGGGTAGATACAGGGGATGCCGGAATACGTACGGTGATCCCGGCTGCTGTCAAAGTATATATGAGCGAGATCTGTTACATTATCTGGGATGTCAATCGAATACTGATTGCGACCGCATAAGCAGGAGCCGCGAAGAGGTTCACGAGTGCTCATATTCTGAATTAGGCTATTATCAAGTGTGGACGTCGTAAGTTGAGCTTGTCTAGTATCAAGTTATAGATTGACGCCGCGATGTATGATTGAATAGTAGCTGCGAGCTGGATGACAGGAGACACAAAGCTAGAAGATACAGGAAGCTGTTTAGAAGCAGTGTCAATGAAGAATGAACAGAGAGGATTGTAGTAAGCCGAAATCGTTGTTCGTATGGGGAGATATTCGATAAGGATACCGATGACGTGAAGAGGCCCAGACTGCGGATCCCCAGAGGCTTGGCCAACCTCATCCGGCGGCTAACGGCGACGCAGATTTCTATTTTCCGACTAGTGTCTTATGTAGAGACTCGACTGTACTGTGCAGCTGGTACAAAGTAACTAGGACTTAATCTAGTTAGTGGGAATCAGCGTGAGGCCAAGAAAGAAGGAGTAGAAGCACAGAAATTGGACGTTCGAAACACCTATGGAGTTCGATTCTCCGCACGCTACTAGGTTTTGGGTGGAGGATGGCTGGTTTCCTTAATCCTTGGATCCTCCAGAACCAGAACCAGACCCAGACCAAGAGCCAGAACGGTCTTTCTCTTTCTCTCGACAATGCTTTTGATCTCTACAACCCTCAAGGCTCCAATCCAGTTACTCCTCTAATTCTGTCACTCATTATTTGTGTTTCTGATTTCCTGCTTGTTTGTTTTTGTTCTTGAGTGGCCTTTTTATATACCACTCGTGCTCCGCACTCAAGTGTCACATGAAAAACGACAGTCACATGCTTCAACCTGTCTCAGCAATTTGATCGCAAAATAATACCACCACCAATATAAGACGAAAAAAGAGGGAAAATCAACATGCCATCTGCACAACCACCAGCATCCCTCGCCTCCAGCTCCTCCGAACCCTCCTGTTCTCCCATTCCCGCCAGCGCAAGCACAACAGCCGAGGACGCTCATACTCGCTCCTCTACTACCCCCAAGCAAGCGGCCGTCTCAGGCACAGGTACAGCGTCAGACCGGGATAAACCACGTCTCACAGAACAAGAAAAGAAGAACAACCACATCGCCTCGGAGCAGAAGCGACGCGCAGCGATTAGAGAGGGTTTCGATCGGCTTACGGAGCTGGTGCCGGGACTGGAAGGCCAGGGCCGAAGCGAGAGCATCGTGCTCCGCAAGACGGTGGATTTCATACACATGAAGCTACAGGAGAGACAGGAGCTTATTGCTGAGATTGAGAGCAGAGGCGGACACATTGACGATGCGTTTCGAACGTGAGGAGTGTCGTATCCCAGTGCGTTGAGGGGATTTCGTGGACACCAGCCGAGGTCTCGGCATTGCGGTTGCGGGTTAGGTTGTTGTCGCTGACTGCCGGACTTGGGCACAATGAGACGCAACCTCATTTTCATGGGTTATGATTGTATTATGGGATATGTGTGTTCTTTGGTTTATGCGATAAAATGCTGGACGATTTCCTGCCTAGCTTTGGTGCTTCTTCCAGCGAAAACTGGGGTGGTCACTGAGTTTCTGGCATACTTGGAACGCAGGCTGGATAGTTATGGCGCTCTGGGGTGTTCTTTTGTCACATTTTACTCTCTGAGAGTCGCATTTAGTAGAGCGACTCCCTGTTCCCTGGTCGGCTCTTGTCGTTTGAACTTGATACCTTGATACGGACTTTGAAGAATGCATAATTACCGATGAGAAGTCTGTAAGTCTAGCCCTACTGTTCTACTTGCACTTCTTGTCCTATGCCGATTTCGAATAAAAGAATAACTATCAATGTTCCTTGACATATCGCATACTCTATGTCCAGATCAAATTCCACAGCGGACAACCGTATCAATAATACACATTGAAATCTCTAATAATACACACTAAGATGGGTAGTCAAGACATATCATCACGAGTATTCAAATCAACGAACATTCCACAACCCAGAAGTCCCAGGTGAAATAAAACATATGAAGAGATGAGAAGTGTCCTGTTAGATCGTATAACGCCGCCCAATGCAATCTCTCTGTTAAATTCAAAGCGGATCGGCTGTGCGAGACTCGCTCAACACAACTGGCTGAGTCTACACAGGGGTTCTAACTGGACCTGAGAAACGAAAATCGGTCTAGTAGTCGTCTCTGTCGGCACGCCGGCGGCCTCTGGAGAAATCATCGGCGTTGCGGCGATTGCCAAACCTTGACTCGCGGCGGTCGGAATTGAACTCGCGGCGGTCTGAATTGAAACCGCGGCCACGGCGAGAGTTACTAGCGTGATTATCGCGATCGCCTCCGCGTCCGCGATAGTCACGTCCGGTCGACATGTCGTCGCTGGAACCGCGGTAGTCCGCAACACGAACACCAGGTACTCGATCAAGTCCCAAATTACGGGCAACTGTCGGACTCATTTGTGGAGGTTCGGGTAGGCCATAGCCGTGCACGACACAGTCGTTGATGGCCTGGATCAGGTCCCGCTTGCGAGCAAAATAACCTCTCAAGGGGCCAATTTGGGCCATGTATGCTCGCCTCTTCAGATCTTCTGGAACTTCTTGCACGGCGTCCTTGACCTCCTTGATGAATCTAGTTGCGGGAGACTCGGGGTCGAGTTCAGGCTTGCTCATATCGACCGTAGCCGTCGTGAAGGTCTGCTTGTCCACGTTGAGTGGAATGCCTTCTAGTTGCCTGTCGAACTCAGGCAGCTCTCCTCGGTGGGTGAGAACCCAGCCCTCGCCAGTCTTATTCGCCCGTGCCGTGCGACCGAGACGGTGAATGTATGTGGCTCGGTCCCTGGGAATACTGACTTGGATCACGTGAGTCACATCAGGGAAGTCCATGCCCCGCGCTGTCACATCGGACGAGAAAAGGATGGCAGACTTAGCAGCCCGGAAAAAGTCAGAAGAGCGTGTTCTCCGAGCCTGAGTCAGCTGGGAATGAATTTCGTAGACACGAACCCGGCGTAGCGGATGATGACGCTGCTCGACTATGTTGCGGAAAGTCTCATAGACCAAATTAGTCTGCACGGTTGAGTTGAAATAGACAATTGCCTTGAACGGGCGCTGATTCGGATTCTCCTTTTCACCCTCGACATATTTCGTCACAAACTCGAGAAGAGCAGGCATGGCATTCTCGTAGCCTCTGAGAACAACGTATTTCTGAGGCACTGTGAGATGGGTGGGGACTTCGTCATCTCGCACGGTCTTGACGAACTTGAAGTTAGGCTTCATGGTCTTACGAACCATTCGCATGACTTCCCTTGGAACCGTCGCGGAGAACATGAGCGTTTGACGGTCAACCTTCATGGGGTCCGGAAGGAGACGCTGGATATGAATGATATCTTCCGAGAACCCATCATCCAGCAAACGATCTGCTTCGTCCAGTACCAGAGTGGACAGATTGGGGGCCGTGACACCATTGTAAGAGTCGGAGAGGACATCCTTGAGCCGACCTGGCGTGCCGATCAACACATGGCACCCCTCTCTCTGGATGCGACGAAGACCCTCGCGCTTCTGAGTGCCGCCAACTGCAGTCTGGACAATAACACCTGAGTGAGCCGCTAACCGCCTAGCCTCCACAGCAATCTGCTCTGCCAGCTCACGAGTAGGGGAGATGATAATAGCGCGAATGTCGGAGGAGCTCGTCTGTGACCTCCTCCGGTTCAGCCCCTTCAAGGACGGGTCCTTCATGATATTCTGGAATACCGGTGTGAGAAACGCAAGGGTTTTTCCAGTACCGGTCTTTGCCTGGGCCAAACTGTAGAAAGAGATGCACGATTAGTTTCGGTCCAAGGGCTTTTAAAACGAGAGCATCTACTAACACATCATCTCCTTGCAAAATTTCACGCAAGGTCTGGCTTTGGACATCGGTCATAGTTTTGATTTGCATATCTTTAACAATTGCGCGAATGATTTTTGGGTCCACCAGTCCCTGCTCGGCCAAGTCGGTGAACTCTCTCAATGGCTCCAGCGGAGCAGCCGACTGGAAGTCATCAGGTTGCGCCTGCGCTTGAGCGGATGCCGATGAAAAGAAAGGCGACGACTCATGCAGCAGTCGCACAGACTGGGGGAAGGCTGTAACGGGAGAAGTCTGGCATCTTAAGAGCTGCGAATTCGACGGTCTGCAGATGGCCCGGGGGACGGAGGCTCGCAGAGCGTGGACAACGCCATAACGGCGAACTGCGCCCAGCATCATCAAATCAATAAAGGGGGAATATAATTGATATTCTATATCAACAATTAAAACGAGAAGAATAAAAATCGAGATGAAAACAACCTCAAAATGATGTTGGCTGATGCAGGATTAGCCACAGTCCGAAACTTCAAATCATTCTGAGAAAGGGAAAAATAGCGGCAGAAAAAGTTCGAGGCTGCAGGCGGTGAGAAACTGGCGGCGAGAATTGGGGCAAATGTATGATGATTGGCCGAGTGGCCTCAGGCACAATATCCACCAAGAAGCACCGTAGATAGGTGTGGTGATGCTCAGCAGCATTAGCAATAAGACGAATGGACAGGTGAGGATCAAAATGAGTACAGTGTGACTTATATCCTACTATTCAAATGCTACTGTCTCTCAGTCATGTCTATTGTGCGCAAAGTTGCCAACGGGATGAGTTCGTGGTATCTGTCTCAACAGAGCCTGCAGAGGCATCTTCTGATAAATACTAGGCTTTAGTAAGTTTGCGCCCTTGTTGTAAGTGTTACTGACTTCGACATGTCTACAACCGTCGAGGTTGAATGATAATGGCAGTGTTCACGGAGTCATTCCTTTGAGTTGTCCGACCAGGTCGTCGCGATGCACCGTTGACTCGTCCTCCAGATCGACAATAGAGAACAAGCTCTCGCCTTCACCTTGAGGATTTTAGCTGGCCAAGCGATTGGAAACTGCGTCTCCTCAATAGAACCCTTGAAATGGGTGCTCATATGCACATGGAGTCCTAGTAACAAACTTCAAACTTGTGGCGTGGAATGCTCCTGAACTATCTGTTAACGCAGATCGGCTATCGAACGACATCAGTAATGAAGACCCATTCCAGAAAAAAATAACTCCGTACTATAAAGTCAGAAAATCAAGCAGCTAGTCAACACATAATACATAATAATCCTACGCAATACTCGGTACGTCTCGTAATGAGATGCAGCTTACGCGAATTTCTGCCTCAATGACTTCATCACGTAATGAAATGGTATCTAGGAAGGTAAAGTTACGATACTCTATTTTAAGGTAAGGTGCTTACCCCCTATGTATCAAGCTAATCTCTCACTTGTGGGACTCAGATCAGAATAATAATCATACCATGTCATACCGTTATTATTATTATTATTACCCCTCTGCTCAGTACTGAGCAAAACATCTATGCCTGCAGCTCGGCCAAGCCGGCAATGCATTCTACTGCATTATTAGTGATCATCCTCGGATATGCACACCATGGGTGTATCGCTGCTTTAGGGAACACCTCCGTACAAAAAATCATGATGTCTCGTCTAGCCGTTCATCATTGCGCAACATCCATGCCACTCGCCAGTCTCAATGACACGGTTCTCTTTCCTAGAAAGTGTCCTTCACCCGTCGGGGATGGACATGAGTCCTCCCGATAGCTCCACTCATCCAGCCATGAAGACTTGGTTCCATGGAGACATGGTACTCTTAAGTCTCCGACAAGTTGATCTGGGAAGCCACTCCGCTGCTAAGGACCCTCGGCCAGACGAGTTGCCTAGGTACTTTCCATCTTTTTTGATTTCTCAAGAAGCTTTTCTGGTGTTGGCTGCTTGATAAGCCAGGCAAAAATCATCATTATTCATCCTCGTTGGGGTTGACTCTGCCCCGCTTTCTCTTCTTCGGAAAGTGGGCTACGTACTTACATAGGCTATCAGGGAGGTACAGTATATAAATCAGTACTGCTCTTCGTAGCTACAGACTAGCTATTTATTGTTGAGACCCCTCTAGAAGCTTTCTATACACATCATCCTCCCAATCCTCTCCATACACTTCATACCCTCTCAACCAAAATGAGCTCAAACAAGGCCCTCATCTTCAAGAAAATCCCGGAAGGATACCCAGTCCCCGGCGAGCACCTTACCATCGAGCCTGTCGAGTATGACGCCAACACACCCGCCCCCGAGAATGGCGTTGTCCTGCAGTCCCTCTACACCAGCTTCGACCCCTACATGCGTGGCCGCATGCGCCCGCGTCACGTAAAGTCCTACTCTCCCGCTTTGGAGCTTGGCAAGCCCATCGACAGCTCGACGATTGCCAAAGTCCTCCGCTCCAACAATGCTTCTTTCAAGGAAGGTGATTTGGTCATCGGCTTCGTCCCCATCCAGGAGTACATCGTTCTCGATGGCTCCCAGGTTGCCCGTATCCGCCCTCTCGAGAACCCCCTCGGCATTGAGGACATCCGTGTGTTCCTTGGTGCTCTGGGTATGCCCGGTCTGACCGCCTACTCTTCCCTCTACGAGATCGGTAAACCCAAGAAGGGCGAGACAATCTTCGTCTCCGCTGCCAGCGGCGCTGTCGGACAGCTCGTTGGTCAGCTGGCTAAGCACGAGGGTCTCAAGGTCATCGGCAGTGTTGGTTCTGATGAGAAGCTCGAGTACATCATCAAGGACCTGGGCTTTGACGGCGGTTTCAACTACAAGAAGGAAAAGCCCGCTGATGCTCTGGCCCGCCTGGCGCCCCAGGGTATCGACATCTACTACGAGAACGTCGGTGGCGAGCACCTTGAGGCCGCTCTGGACGCCATGAACAACTTCGGTCGTGTCGTTGTCTGCGGCCTGATCTCCCAATACAACACTGCTCCTTACCCCATCAAGAACATCCACAATGTGCTGACCAAGCGTATTGACATGCGTGGCTTCATCGTCAGCGACCCTGGCATGGGTGACAAGTACACTGAAGAGCACCAGAAGAACGTGCAGAAGTGGATCAAGGAGGGTTCCTTCAAGACTCTACTGCACGAGACCACCGGTATCGACAACGCGGCCGAGGGTCTGGTTGGTATCTTCCACGGTAAGAACAAGGGCAAGGCTGTTCTGAAGTTTTAGATGGGAGATGATTCGTTGGAAAATCCTGCATGTTAATAGTATAATCATCTCATAGACACATTATGACGAGATATGAGCGGAAATGAATTACATATGCCTGGCGCAAAAACATTTTTCAGATTTGGTCTCCGGTAATTGATGTCCGCACACATGGGTTTGACGTCCGCTGCGATTATCAGTAAGAACATGTATCTCGCAGATAGCTCTGTAGACGGATATCGATATCACGTAAGTCCAAATACAATAAAAATACTAGGAAGAGACAGAGCTGAAGCATTTACAAGACACCATACAAATCCATCTGCCGGAATATCGGCCATTTTCGGCTGGGCGGAGAGCCACTAGCGAATCAGAGCGCGCACAATGTGATGACCGCATCCCGAATGGGATTCCCGAGGTTCCAATTCAACCTCACGATCTCAAGCGTGCTACTGCCTTTGGTTCAGGACTCCTAAACGCCCTCAGGTCTGCAGTGCAGCTCGCTTTAGGACATTGTTTGGATCGAGTTCTCAGTATATCGACACGATGGCTTCGATTGCGCGCCAGTCCCTCCTTTCCAGGCACTCTTGTCTGTCTGCCTTCCGGTCGCCCTTGGTGAACAGGAACGTGTCGCAGGTTGTGGCTTTCCATGCTTCTGCGAAGAAGCAGATTCTACCTCCTCAGCCTCGTGAGTAACTCCTTTATTTGTTTATGAGTTTTTGGTCGTGATTGGTGGTGATTGCGGGGTGTTGCGTTGATCAGGAGGGGTGTGTGGAAGAGAGTAGAGCTAACAGATTGCGTATAGAGGTCATTCAGGGAACAAGTATGTTGAAGCCCCTTCGTTAAGAGCATCAATATTGTCTGAGACGCGGAGCGGAGTACACGCCGTTATTCAGCCAAGCTGCATCGTTCGATACTTGCAGCTTGAATACTCGAACCAATAAAACGATGGACTAACATAAGACTCCCAGTGAACGACCCTGCTCCTATTCCCAAGCCTCACCCTTCGGAGGGTAGCTACCACTGGACATTCGAGAGGTGCGTACGCATGTGGAACTTGGTCTATGAAGAGCCAGGTGAAGGGTATAAATCAAGGCAACCAACGCTGATGCGGATCTAGACTCATCTCCGTCGGACTGATCCCTCTGACCATCGCTCCCTTCGCTGCCGGCTCTCTGAACCCTGTCATGGACTCTGTCCTCTGCACCCTGCTGGTACTCCACTCTCACATTGGTTTCCAGTATGCTCTAGCCGTTCCATTTTTACAGGCAGTCGAGATTAACGTGTCACAGTGCCTCTATCATCGACTACTTCCCCAAGCGCCGCGTCCCTAAGACCAAGACGTTCATGAACTGGCTGCTGCGTGCTTTCACTGTTACCACGGCCGTCGGTCTGTACGAATTCGAGACAAACGATGTTGGTATCACAGAGGCCATCAAGCGGGTGTGGAAGGCATAGACCGAATTTTGAGGGTGTTGTTTGAGTTTTGCGTTTGATTTCGATGATTCTTTCCCAGGCGTCTGCCTATGTACATGTGCCAAATTTTCTATTTGTCTAGTCAAGCTAGCCTGCTCGACTGCTTGGGCTATAAAATGTAAACCGAAGACTTTCTTTATACCCATGCCCTTTTCACATCGATGGAATCTATAGCGAACGACCAGCGTAGAAATCATACCAAAGGATATCATCATGAGCCCAAGACCGAGCACTCAGCCGCTTTACTCCTCCTCATCCTCCTCACCGTCCAACATTTCATCCCCATCATCATCATCCGCCTTAGCCACCACCTTCTCAATCAACTTCAACGCCGCCTTCAACGGCAAACCCACAACATTATCCCAGCTCCCCTGAATACTCTCCACAAGGATCGACCCCAGACCCTGCAACCCATACCCCCCCGCCTTATCCGCCCCCTCCCTCGTCCGCACATACGCCACAATCAAATCATCCGTCACCTCCCGATCAAACACCACATCCGTCTCCTCGATGTGCGTCTCAAGCGCATACCCCGGCTGCCGCGCGCTCTCCAGCGGCGCCATCGCAACCATCGCCGTGTAAACCTTATGTACGCGATTATCGCGCAGCATCTTCAGCATAGCGATGTGCTGCGCCTCCGAGCGCGGCTTCTCGAGGATTGAGCCGGAGAGATTATCGACGACAATGGTATCAGCCGCCAGGATCAGCGCCGGCTCGCCCTTCTCCTCGTTGTTGATTTCGGCGGTGTACACCGCCTGTGCTTTCTTGGTTGCTGTGGCCAGGACGTACTCAAAGGGTTCCATTGTCTTGGGGAAGTCCTCGGCGGCATTGCTGGGGATGACTTCGAAGGGGAGGCCCAGGAGGGACAGGATCTGGCGGCGCCGGGGGGAGGCCGAGGCGAGGATTACGCGTTTGTTGCGCAGGGTGTTGAGGACGGGGAGGGAGAGGGGTGGTGGGCGTGGGAGACGAGGGGTGGGTGCGGCGCTGGCATCGTAGGCTGGTGGGGGGTCCGAGGTGGTGTCGTCGACCTGCGACAGAAGGTTGTCTTTCGAGTCGGCCATTGCCTTGTTTGTGTTTTTGTGGAATTGCAGAGGTGTGAGCAGCGTGCGATAATAAATGTTGTCGGAAGCAAAAGTTGACCTCGTTCGGTGTGGGGTACATGAAAGATAATATACCCCAATTGGAGTAGCGCTTGACTCAATTGGTAGCCCGATTGATCACTTATATTTTGGGCCATCAGCTACTGTATACATTGGCAAGTATTGAAACTGTAACTATTGTTTTTGGAACGTATGGTCTGCTAGTAGGACCAGTCACACAAACTATGTTACAGCATCAACGGAGAGGATAGCGCCCTGTCTCTAGCAGCGTCAATCGCAAGAGGACACAAAGCAGTCCTCTGAACAAGACATGTATGATCAACCTTCAATCCAGGTTATAGACAACATTGTAGTCTAGTCCCATGGGAAGCAAGTGCTATCGTGATGCATCCCTTCGGCTAGCTTTGAGAGCACAACAGGGTTTACAGCGACTTTTAGTTCAACAAAGGGTAAAGATACATCAACTCGAGGAACTTCGGTGTTCAAGGAGGTAGCACCCCTTCGACTCAGAGGGCAGTGTTTATGTACGTAAGGCTGGCAGGTCCTGCATAGCTTGTTGCTACCTCCATTTCCGCTTGTGCTTGTGTGACAAATCTCCGGGCCCGCCGCGGAGTCAGATTGAACGCTTCGAGAAAGGATGTGCGCACGGCCGTTGTGTCTGAAGACCCGACCATGGCATTATGATAAGCAACGTCCCGCGCAGTCTGAAGCACAGTCAGCGCATAAACCGCGAAGATCCTGCGATAGAGCATACGCGAACAGCGGACGGTATCTCTAGGCTTGCTCAGTTCTTGAGACTGGATTCTTGTTTTCAGCCGAGGGCCGCGATGATTCAGTCCTCTCAGAGGAGTTGGCGTCATTAGTGCCAGAACGATTCCTCTGGCTCGCACTTCTTGACCTGAAACCACAGATGCAAGTAAAGTAGGAGAAACTGCAACCTCGTCGTCTAGACCAGTATTCGGAGCATGCAAGAGCAGTCATGAAGATGCTGCAAACCACGATGATAGGGACGAAAACTAGGACGACAGCGAGAATGGTTGTTTGGTATCGATAGAACCAGTCGTTAGACATGTTTAGCGCTATCCAAAACGTCTCTAAGATGCAACGGCACGGGTATGCTGAAAAGTAGAGGATGTTCCCTGCATTTTGGAAATCAAGGATGAGATAGGTGTGGGAGACTGTCCCGGGGGATGAATATCAACGGCAGGTGCGAGTCGGGATGTACTCAAAGTCTAGGAAGAGCATCCCCCAGGCAGCGACGTCAGGTCATGTATTCTCTTTGCAAGGATAACGGCAATCGACGACCAGCCAGCATCAGTGGATTATACCGGGAGTGAAGCTATTCATGTGCTCCCCCGACGGGAGGAATTATCGTCTCCTTGATCGAAGCCAACGTGGCATCATCCAGACGAGAGAAGCGTATCTACCGGGGGCGTCAGTACACGACCATAGAGATAATCGAAGCATACATACCATCTCATCGGTGGCCCCGCGAGCAGCATTTCCAAACAACATTTGATCCGAATGACTCGCCTCAATCTCATGCTGAACACGCTTCGCCCAAATTCCGTCCCAATGCCAATCACCAGGAAGCCGAGCCTGCGGACTTCCTCGTTTGGAGTTCGTCGCCGATTCGCTATTTTCTCTTCTGTGTGCCTTCCATGCGTGCCACGCGCTTGGGTTTCCCGCAGCTTCGAGAGGTAAAAGGTCAAGGATGTTCTCATCGTCAAACGTTGATCGGATGTAGTTCAGCAGCACTGCTACTGGCACCGTTTTTCTTGCTTCCGAGGCAGATTCTCCTCTGTCCTTGGTGATATTGTCGCCCTCCTCTGCGCCGTTGGGCTGACGTGAGGAAGGAGAAGAAGGGCCATCCGCCGTTGTCGTGTCTCCTTCATCAGTATTCCGACCAGTCGCACTCACTGGCCTGGATGAACCTGTTGACTGTCGTCCTGTCTTCCTGGCCCGTCCAAACCAGTGAGGGAAGCCATGTCGGAGACTGAATCCACCGGGGGGTAGTCGCTCCTCGTCCGTCGCGCTAACAGGGTCTTCGGTCGATGCGCCCGTACTGAAGGTATATGTAGTAAGGGGTACAATTAAAGGATGGAAAACATCGGTCGAAAAGGTGACAAGGGGGGGAAGCTCGGGATAGGAGTCAGGAAATCGGATCTGGAATCGGAGGACAGCAGACGCATAGGGGCCTGTGATTGAGTCAATTCGAGTCTCCTCAGACAATGAGGCCAGG
Organism: Aspergillus lentulus; assembly: GCF_001445615.1. NCBI lineage: Eukaryota > Fungi > Ascomycota > Eurotiomycetes > Eurotiales > Aspergillaceae > Aspergillus > Aspergillus lentulus. The sequence goes on from NW_028322113.1 coordinate 748,805, forward strand.
GCAAATATACCAGACCGCACAAATATTACGCCTGACCACAGGGTAGGATCACCTGGTGTGATGGAGATGTAGATTCCGGGGGGAGCTGCATGTTTCAAGCTGGCACTGCAGGACGGATGGTTAGCAAACACAACATTGCTGGTACCGTTCAAGAAGAGGCAGTCATACTCACAATTCAAGCAGAAGTTGTTGTCTACGAAGAGCAGGGATATTTGGCAATCTGGATGAGGACATTGTGCTGATGGGTCGGCCAATTGTTCAAAATGGGTTTGGGCTTATGATTCCTCCTGTAGCTGGTGCTGAGAGGCCAGTGGATGTGGACACAAACAACCAAGATCCTAAGTCCGTTATCTCCGCCATCATGCCATCATATCAAGATAAACAGAAGAGAGTGTAGAGAATGTTTGGGAGTCATCAATTCGTCTCAGATTCTATATAAGTCTATGTCACTCTAATAGATTATAGTCTATGCTTGCAGATCGAAGTCATTGCCCCTGCATCTGAATAGGCATCTTCTCCCACTCAGAATTGGGCCGGAGCAGCCCCAAAATCGTCATTCCTTCTCCAACTCCCTCATAGATGCCACCAGCAACTCCTTCCACCCACCAGGCTGCTAGATTCGTAAACGCTGTCCCGACCTTCCCCTCGTTCAGTCGAAGCACCGTTGACCCCAGATTGACACTCCCCTTCCCCAGACTATCAGCAGCATCCAATGTCGCCGTCACAAGACGCTCCGTGATCCGGTGCGACCTCTCATACCGGTACACCTGCTGCAGCAAGATCTTCACATAAGGCAGCAAGAACTGCACGATGAGAAAGAATTGCACAATACTAGACGCCAGTAAACGGTGCAGGTACGAGCGCTCCGTCGGATACCGCGTCCCAGCGCCCTGATTGACCATGGTAACAGCGGCTCCAGCTCCGGGCTGCGCAGCCGCGGACGCCGCAAGTGTAACCTTGACCCTGGCGGGTAGATTGTGTTGAATCGTCATTGATTCCTCGTCGGTCAGATCTGCCGGCAGAGCATCAAGCAGGTACCCCAGCGCATTGATGTACAGGGAGCGGACGAAGCGGCCGTCGCAGGTGGACTGCTGAGCTTCGTATCCCGCGTTACGGAGAAGATTCAACGCTGTGGGCAATTAGCATACCATCTCATCAGGTATAATCGCTCATCGCATATGCGAGAAGGAGTAAGATGCATACCAGGAACCACCCGATTCCACCGCAACCCAGACTCAACCTCGTACTTCGCTAGCATCGAACCCCGATCCGCCGCATCGCCCTCCCTCTCCTCATCGAGATCCAAGGCCTCCAATGTCTTCCCCGACGAGGACGAAGCCGAGGACCTGGAATCGTACGGCCCCGGATAAACACTACTCCCCGCAGTCGCAGGGCGCGGAGGCTCTTCGGCCCCCGACTCGCTCGCCGCCGACGAGGGCGGTCTACAATAACCCAAGTCCGGTGTTGAGAATGGTGCCAATGTGCGAAGGGCATCTGCTTGACGCATCGGCCCTACCAGCCCATCGGTCGCTGTGTCAGAACGATCGCGATCGGTCGATCCCATGGCCCGGTGAAGAGAGGAATAGAGGCGGGGAATTCGCCTTCTAATCGCAGCAGGTAGCGCGGGAAGTAAAACAGGGAGACCAGTTGAATAGGCCATGGTAGCAGTTCTTGATGCTGTTGGATCCATTTAAATTTTTCTGTCGGTTGAGCTGAATTGGCACGGCTCTCAGACTCTGAGCAGGACAGGACATCAAAGACGCAGGTCTCGTAAGCCTTTCAGAGGACGGTGAGACCTGGGTGATTCAACATACTGAGACGCCACATGTGAAAGAGCGAGGAATTTTAGCTGCAGATGTCAAACAATATGGAAAATGTCCGAATATGCAGGTAAAACCGTTGGCGCAACGGCTGGCTTTCACATGCCAATCATCCCCCCGGTCGTGGCAAACAAAACAAAAGCGACTACTGCACTTCCCGATAATGAATAGGAAGGCGAAAACCAGTACCTATCTGAATAATAATTGCTATTAGACCGTCAATAAAGCAGGAGGAAAAAAGTAAAATCACTTATTCAGCATGACTAAGGCAGCTACAGAGTAACACCTCTGTGGACGTGGTCGGAAGCTGTTTGTCACTGGCGCGCCCTATCAATGACAGACCAGTCCCGATAGTAGGCGGCCCAATCACACAATGGCCCTAGGGCACTCTCTGCCTACTTCTACGCCCTTGACATGATCAGATCGAAGTATATTTATTGCAAGAAAATCTAAATGGTATATAAGAACTAACGCTGCACTTTATAACGACGTACAATTTCTCATTCAATGCATACGCGGGGAAGACAAGAAGAGAAAGAAGAAAAAGGAAAGGAAACTTTTCCTATGACCCCCCTCGACCAGGTCATGTCTGGATTGCGTGACACTCACTCATCAGACACTAATGTCCCTCATGTGGACTCAAATCCCACTAACGCTCGGATAGAATGAATCTCCGATCGATGCTTGATCTTGCTGGGTGACGGCCCCAGTTTGTTTCGGACTGGGAATATTGATAGGTGCTGACCCGACGTTGGAGAGCGGTGCAGCAGGATCAGTAGAGCCTGCCAGTTTGTATACGTCGCCCTCGGGTACCAACGCGCTATTGCGCGTATGTTCTTGTTCTACTCCGAACATCATGCCATCCATCCCGTCAATATGCATTTCACCGTACCGATCATTGAGTTGTTGCAGAAACTCCGGTTCGAATCCCATCTGAACGAATTGGTCGACTGACCCACTGGCAGGCGTGGAGAAAGAAGAAACACCGGCAGAGAAGTTGCTTCCCCAGTCGGTCGAAAGGCCGGAATTGACCCCAGACGGCGCAATTCCGAAGCTACCAGTAAAACTAGCAGCCGAGCTTCCCGGCATACTTGGAGCAGCTGAGGATCGACCGGTCCCAGCAAATGTAGGACTTCGCAGTGCAGGACTGAAACTCTCAGGTTTCAAAGGCATTTTGCTGCACAAGGACCTTGCCAGAGGATTGCCTTCGACTGGCGGCTGCCTTAGGCCGCCATGAGCCGCGAAGGGAGGCTGCATGTTCAGGTTATCTAATTGAATATGCTCCGAGTCAGGCACTACTTCAAGACCCGTGTCGCGCTTGAGGATACTCAGCCAGACTGGATTGTCAGCGCTGGTTTGGTTCCAAGGATCAGTATTGCCATAAATCACAAGCCGGGCTTGGTCTTGGATCATCTGATCCGTCGGTATGAAGCCTTCTGCAACTTGCTTGCGGATAAATGCAGTGAGCTCGCGCTGAAGACGATGGAAACAGTTCACATCGTTAGGTTCAACAAGCCCAGGAGACGCAGTAGTTGGCGAACAACATGACTGTCCGAGAAAATTGGAGGTTGTGTAAGGGTTTAATGTTTTCCGATCTTCGCCAATAAGGTAAGGGGGCATAGCATTTTCCACTAAGCCTTGAACGAATGGTTCGAAGCCCCAATCCCCTTGCCATTGGGTCATATCAGCACCATTCTTGAAGTGCGCAGCGAGGTGTTCCACACGATCTTTCCAGGTCGTGAGGGTCGTGCCACAGAATCCGCAACGTGATTTCAATTCTGTGGTTGTGCTTTGCCATTGGTTCATATATGAGTTGAACTTGACGTTGTGCATCAGTCGAAGATGCTGGTTGAGATGGTCCTTGCGGTAAAATGTTCGCTCCGCCAGGGTCTTCTCTTGACAGGTACTATAGCAGTGAGACTCCAGGTGGTCGGTGTCTGGGTCACTCGCCATGCAAAAGACACAGCGATTGGCTCCGTTGACGTACACCACACCTCCCTGAGGTGAGCAGGTCCATTTGTCGAGGGCAAGGTGCAATGACTTCTCGTGCCGCTGCCAGTCATACTTGGTAGCAAACGTTTCAGTACAAAATGTGCATTGGAATATACGAGAGCTGCGAGCCTTCTGTTGATTGAAAGGGTTCAAGGCTGTCGATGGCTTGCGACGACGACGACGATCCTTCCTTTCCATTGAACCAAAGGACTCCAAGGAGGACCGATGGGAGAAGGCAGAGGCAAATGACAGGTCAGAGACGGATGAACGACTGGCTGACCGACTTTCACCCAAGCTGCTGATGGATGGGGCCTTGAATATATTGGAGTTGGCATGGCTTGAGTCATTGCTGGATCCCTTCCGAGAAAGGGAACGCACGTGACCTGGCTGTCGTGTTGAATCCAAAGGGGTGTTCACCAGGGCTCGAAGAATATCGGTAGTGGAAGCAGGTTCGTTTTCGGGTGGAGAGTACTTCCATCGCTCAAGGGGCGTCATGAGCGCAATGTTTGGTTGCTGCAGTTGTTGCTGCCCGGGAATGTCTATGGCACCTGGAACCGACGAATTGCTGGACGGGGAGGGTCGGGTCTTTCCACGCCGCCTCGCGTTGGCAAGCCAGTTGCTAATTTGAGTTCTCTTCAAACCCGTGCGCTTTTTCAAATCGTCTTTTTCTTGCTCGGACGGGTAAGGATGGTCAAGGTGCTCCAGAAGCCATGTTTTGAGGATCCGTACGGCGTCGCGGGAAAGACGAGAACTGCTTTTCCTCCCCCGGCCTTCCATATCTTCTGATATGGTCATACCCGTAAGGGATTTCAGCGTCTTCCTCCCCTTTGGACCAACCGTTGGAATATCTGCATTTTCTGAGATCGCCTGGAGAGTTTCCATGTACTTGCCAGGCATCTTGGCGTGCGTGAAGCTGCACTCTCGGAACAGTATTATGCAGCACGTGCAGCCATTCTGTAAGGCTCCTCTGTCTGAAACGAAGCAGTCCAGATTCATATGCCTGCAAAAGTCGCAGGGCTCCTTGGCTCGATAAATTGGAAGAGCATTGTTGGATTGCGCATTGACCGACGGAGCTTCCGTCTGCTGGTTGAGATCATCCTGCTCCGGCGGATCATTGGGAAAGTCCAATGGCTGCTCATGTAGAAGGGCTTCGTAGTTTTCAATTGCATCATTCTCATCGAGCTCAAACCTGTCAGAAGCCACCTCGTCGTCTGGGGCATGGGAGCCGAACGAGGCTCCGTCGAAATCGAAGTATTCCATTTTCAGGGATACTTCACTCCGACACCGATGCCGTATTGCGTCAGTGGTGGTTGATCGACCTCGACTAATCGAGGTCAACGGTGCTGTTCAAGTCGACTCAATATGGGAATAGAAACGAGGTAGAGTGAGAGCAGGTGTATGATTGAAAGTTCAGAGTAGATGGAGGAGCTGACGGAGGAAAGAGGACAGACAGCCCAGTAGGCAAGGTCCGATATTAGGTCGGTGTCTTCGTCTGGGGTATCAGAAGCATGCCGAAGTACCGACCACGGACCAAGTCAAGCACTCTTTGTTCTGACCACCGTGCAGAAAATAGCTTGGACTGGAGGCTTGGAAGTTGGGACAATCGTCTACCTCGCCTTTGGAGGCAGTCGACTAGCAAGGATCCAGATACCCTACTCTGTGAGCATTAATTTTGATTGCTCAGTGATCGGTGGGTTGTCTGGGGCTGATGGTCACGTTCGGCCCTAGTAGGCATGACCGATAATTTTGACCCCCGCCAAACTGCATGGTCAAGGGCCACCTGTTTCCACACTTTCCAGGGTTGAGCAGCCACAGCGTTTCCCATGGACGGCAGTGGAGAGCTAGCGTGCCACGGCCACTGTCATGACGGCTCCCAATCCCTGGAGAGAAGGTTGCCCGTTCGGAGAGGGACGCACGAAGTCCGGAATGATGCCTGAGTCATCTGCATGTCTGGTTAGTGCGCGCCCTTCGGTGACAGCACTATGCCCGATTGAGACTAATTTTGGTTGCGGGGACGCGCGCTGCCCTTCCCGATTGGGTAGGAACGAATCAGCTCATGAACGATATCGGAGGGGGGAACAGTGGATTATCATCATTATCATCATCGATATGATAAGACTCTCGTATCAACGCGTGCAACTACGAGTCCAGATGCTTGGCGTCGTCGACTTGATCAATTGAGGCCGATCCCTTCTGGTCTTGACGTATGTTGTTGCGTTTTTGAACTTTGGTCTGACAATCCATCAATCATATTCAGAACTACGGTTATTACAACTCGTGTCATCATCACATCTGAGACTCAAGCAGTTGGCTACTTTCCATATCCACGAGACCATCCTGCCTACATGTCCAGTCCGAAGGGACATGAAACTAGTCGACAGCCTTGCTGCCGAGTCCATCATTTAGCGTTTCCTTTGTGTCAAGACATATAGACATATATTTTGGGAATATTGCTCAACTCAACCTTGCAGATTCAATGTAGCAAGCTGGCAAGAAAAGACAATTCATGTGCCATCGATAGCACTAAGACATTTGAAGTATCATCTGAAGCTCAGAGGGCGGGCCCCCTAACACCTCCTTCGCAATAAGCAGCCCCGAGCTCTCCCTTCCCGCTCACAAGATTCTCCTTCCAATTGCCCTCCTTCCACGTGCCATCAAATCCATAGTCCCTTCCTTCGTCGTCCGTCCTCCAGTGCCTAACCACATTCGCAGTGTCATCTAAAAACACATGCAGCAATCCGTTACCATCAAGAGCCTCTTCGTCCTCATTAAACATATGTGTCACGACACAAGCAGCGTGATAGTCTCCATATTGAAGCAGCGGGTTCTTGTCTTCTTCAGACTCCGACCTCCCCTTCAGCTTCAGTATTCCCTCCATCTTCTTGAATCCTCCTTAAAGTATCCCTAAGAATTGTCTCACGATCCTCAACATGTGCAACTGACCCCACATTTGTGACCCTCTCCGGAAAAGTTTCCAAGAACCTCGCCAGATTTATTTCCTCGCCGCCGAAAAGCTCTTTATCGTCGAAGATGATGCCGTCGGGCCAGACGAAAGCCGCGTCCAGGTTCTGCGACCATAGGAACTTATGCGCCTCTTCTTTGTCTGCGTCGTAGCAGAGACGGAGACAAAGTCCTTTGTCAGGGAGCCCGCGTACTCAGCGTAAGGCCGCAGCGACTGGTGACGCGCGGGACGTAGGATTTCCGTTATTTGACTGTTTGTAGGCGTTGGTGGAACTACAGTTTCTGACTGGTAGGGCTGTTTTTTCGTCAGATGTTGGGCGTCAAAATAGGAATTTGGGAGTGTAAAAAAGTGACTGACGTCCCGCACTCCCCAGCGCAAGGAATTTGTGAATAAGCCGACTACGCCGGCCAGAGGGGGACTCAGGGACGGGGTGCTGCGAAGCCTCTGTGAGGTAAGATGAATGCGAAGTATCCCATTCTGAGAGGAGGTAGATGTCCAGTGGGAGGGTGCCCCAGGCGGGGGGCGACGGGGGTTCTCCTTCAAGGATTCGGAGGGGCATCGTTTGGGTTGTTCTGATCGGTGATTGTGTACTGCAGCAGAAAGTGGAAGCGGGAGAATATGGAAGAGAGGCCGGTGGAAACAGTTGTACCTGGCAGAAGGTCTGGTGGAGTCGGAACCTAGGTATGTTGTCTTACTACGTAGGATTCGTAGCAGGTTACGAAATCTCTCACTTCGCTGTTTTCTTTGTCTTGATGAATTCCAATATGGACGAGACACGCTATTTACATGCTACAACAGCCTTCATCTCCCGTGTTTGGCATTGAATTCATTCGCTACCTTTCTCGTCGTCCTGATGATGTCAACGCATCCAGGAGAGTCAGAGTGGCAGCAGATTGAGACCGGGTAGGTTTTCAGTGGCAGTTGCACAATAGTCCCATCAACCGCCGTGACTGACTGCTCTTCGATCTGCTGTCTGACGTGCTTCTCAACATCTGCGAGGTTCCAGGGCTTCTTCTTCCGATCGATCACAAGCATGCCGTTCGAGTCGTATTTCACATCGCCATATAGCTCAGCCCAGAACTCGATCCCCAGGTCGTTGGCAGCTTTCTCCATCTGAGTGCCTGCTAGTCCAAATACCGGCACATCTTTTGGAATTCCCAGCATGACCGCCTTGGCAACTTCATAGTCCCGGCACATCATACCGTACAATACCCCATGAGGCTTTACATGGTGTAGAGGAACCCCTTCACGGTCGAGGAAGCCTTGGAGCGCCCCTACCTGGTAGATTGTGATTGCGGTAAGCTCTTCTGGGGAGAGCTTCATCTCCCGACGACCGAACCCTTGCAGGTCTGGAAGACCGGGGTGAGCACCGATTCGGACATTGTGAGCTTTGCAATTTCGCACCGTTTCCATCATGATGAGAGGATCGCCCCCATGGAATCCGCAGGCAATATTGGCGATATCGATCATGGGAAGGAGCTCGAGGTCAGGACCGCAGGTCCAGTTGCCATACTATGAGGACATCAGTAATGCGACTATAACGAGCGTGTTAAGCTCAGGGAGCGTATATAATTACAGCCTCCCCCATGTCACAATTGATAAGTGCCTTCTGCTGTATCGGTGCCATAGTGCTATATATCGCGATCCGCACGAAGTTGGGAAAGCTGCAAAGTCTCGCAACAATGGATGACTCCCAGAAAAGACTTGAGGAAGCGGCCAAGCAAGGACCAAGTGGCAAGCAATATAGATATGCCCCAAAATTCAGTCTTTTCAACTCGCACGGCTGAATGGAACTTTGGACTGAGGGGTTTGGAGCTTATCAGTCATGACGGCATAGACGGATTCTCCGCATTTTCTCCAAATCTCCAACAAACGGCGATCACGGCCATACCCCACGACGATCATACCTCGTTATCTGCCATTGACCCCAGGTGTTACCTTCTTTAATTGGAGTACAGCGCCGAGGTCCCGATCCTTCAGTTCAGATAATGTTCCTCTTAAGCGGATTGCGCCCAAGTCGTGCTGCTCCAGGGCGCATCGCTAGATACTGCTCTGCATCGCGATGGATTGTTTAAAGACTCTTCTCGTTGCCAACAGAGGCGAAATCGCTGTGAGAATTATCAAGACCGCAAAGTATGGTGAGGCATGTTCAAGCTGCTGAGTAGCTCTGACATTGTGATCCAGGAAGTTGGATCTTCGTACAATTGCAATCTATACCGAGCCGGACGCTGCCTCTATCCATGTTCATCTAGCGGATGTCGCCGTTCTCCTCTCTGGTTCTGCTTCGAAAGCATATATTGACGGGTGAGTCTGCTTTTCTCCTTTCAATAATAGTCTAACTCACGGTCTTCAGTGATCAAATTATCCAGGTTGCAAAGCAGAACAATGCGGATGCTATTATCCCAGGTTATGGATTCTTATCTGAAAATGCAGATTTTGCGAGGGCTGCGGCTGCCGCTGGTCTAGTATTTGTTGGACCCTCCCCTGAGAGCATCGAAGCTTTTGGCCTCAAGCATACCGCGCGAGAACTTGCGACGAAGGCTGGGGTTCCCATCGTGCCGGGATCACCTGGCCTGATCGAGCATGAAGAAGAAGCTGTGGAGGTGGCCCAGAAGTTGGGGTATCCGGTATGGCTCGTAAAACAGGAGAGAACTTTCAACGGGGCTAATGGGTGTTGCAGGTCATGCTGAAAGCCACCGCTGGTGGTGGTGGCATGGGCTTGCTTACATGCAATTCCGAGGCCGAAGTGCGCAAGTCCTTTGCAACTGTCAAGTCGCGAGGGGAAGCATTATTCAAGAACGCGGGCGTGTTCATCGAGCGTTATTATCCATCGAGCCATCACATAGAAGTTCAGGTGTTTGGCAACGGGAATGGTAAGGCGATTTTTATTGGCGAAAGAGAATGTTCGATACAAAGAAGGCATCAGAAGGTGATTGAAGAATGTCCGAGCCCTTTCGTCTCCAGAAGACCAGGGTTGCGAAAGAGCTTGGGTGAGGCTGCCGTCCGTCTGGCAGAATCAATCAGTTATGGTTCAGCAGGGACGATTGAATATCTTGTCGATGATGAAACTGGCGCATTCTTCTTTCTTGAGATGAACACTCGCCTACAGGTTGAGCACGGGATAACTGAACTCTGCTATGGCATTGACTTGGTTGAACTCATGCTAGATCAAGCGGATGCCCAGCTTTCTGGGAGGAAGGGCGTTGAAGCATCTTTCCTTGAAAGCTTATCCGTGGAAACTCCTTCTGGCGCTGCTATTGAAGCAAGAGTGTATACTGAAAATCCGACCAAGGATTTCGCCCCTTGTCCTGGAACCTTGCAAACTGTCGAATGGAAGGAAATACCAGGTTCGAGGATTGATACATGGGTCTATCGAGGCATCAAGGTATCCGCCAATTACGGTATATCTCATGAGTAACATCTCTTTGGTACTTTGGCCGGACTGACAGAAACGTATAGACCCCCTACTCGCGAAGGTCATGTACCACTCGCCAGATAGACAGCAGACTATAATGGGAATGAGGGAAATTCTAGGAAAATCACGCATCTGCGGGCCTCCAACCAATCTTGATTTCCTGGTTAAGATTCTAGAAGAAGAGGCCTTCATTGCAGGCAACACATTGACAAGATTTCTGGACGACTTCCAGTATATTCCGTCAGCGATCGACGTCATTTCGGGCGGCGCCTATACGCTCATCGAAGACTGGCCCGGTCGACCGACCATAGGAAGGGGCTTTTGTCATTCCGGGCCAATGGATCCGCTAGCCTTCCGCATCGCGAATGCCCTTGTCAATAATCCCGTCGGGCTCGAGGCTCTGGAGATCACCCTAAGCGGTCCAGATCTACGCTTCCTCGGGCCAGCAATCATCTCCCTTTGTGGAGCGCCGATTGAAGCTACACTCGATGGAGAGACTGTTCCAATGTGGTCAAGAGTCAAGGTAGCCGCTGGTCAGCGTCTGACTATCGGTAAAACGACAGGAAACGGCTGCAGGGCTTACCTTGCTGTCTTTGGCGGATTCCTCAATGTGCCCAAATGGTTTGGGTCAAAGTCGACATCTCCAGGTGTGGGAGTCGGAGGTTATCAAGGCCGGCAGCTTTCGTCGGGAGACCTTCTCACAATCACAAGCGAGGTTCCGGAAGTCAATGGTGATCTCCGTATACCGGAACACCTCATCCCCAATTACCCAAATCACTGGGAGCTACTAGCCATGCCAGGACCCTACGATGAAGGCTATCTTACTCCCGAGAGCATCGATATGCTGTTTGAGACTCAGTGGAAGATTTCACACAATGCGGCAAGAGGAGGTATCCGTCTCATCGGTCCCAAACCACGGTGGGCTCGCTCCGATGGGGGAGAGGGCGGCGCACATCCTTCTAATGTGATAGAATACGGATACGCAATCGGCTCGCTCAATTGGACCGGCGACGATCCCGTTATCTTTCCACAAGATGCCCCGGACTTTGGAGGATTTGTTAGCAGCCATACGATCGTAAAGGCAGATCTATGGAAGTTAGGACAGGTGAAAGCGGGGGATACCCTGAAATACAGAGCAGTGTCTTTGGCTGATGCCCTGGATGCGCGGAGGAATTTGGAGAGGTTTATCGACGAACTGGTCCATTGCTGCAAGCAAGAGCATGGGTTCAACGGCGTGAAACCGCTGGGAGGTGTGCCTCCCGAGCAGACAGCCGAGACTCGCGGCAAAGGCGTGGTGTATCGGATTGAAGAACAAGGGAACCAGCCCCTTGTGTCCTACAGACAGGTATGGTGCACTTGTCGTTAGATCATATGGGTCCCGGCTGATCAGCCACTTCTTTAGGCAGGGGACGACTATCTCCTCATTGATTATGGCCACGGGTCATTTGACTTGAATCATCGTTGCAGAGTCACTGCACTAAAGAAGGCACTCCATGAAGGAAAAGAGATCACGTTCTCGAATGGACTCATTTCAATGATTGGATGCGGAAATTGTAAGAACTTGTCCCGGCAGACGAGGACTTCATAACTAACTCACTCTGCGCAGCGCTGATGCTGTACTACGACGGCATGAAACTGTCCCAGCAAAGACTAATCGGCTATCTCTGCGACCTCGAGACCAAACTCGGAGATCTTAGTCAAGCAAAGATGCCGAGTCGGCTGTTCAGGCTTCCTCTCACGTTCGAGAGTCAAAGACAAAAGGATGCCATTCAGCGCTACATGGAAACACAGCGTCCGTATGCTTCCTACCTTCCAGATAACATGGAGTTTGTCGCCAAAAACAACGCTTTTACAAAGGAAGAGTTTGAAAACATCTTCCTGACAGCCAGCTTGATGGTCGTCTCTGTGGGATTCTTCACTGCCCTTCCACTCGCCCTCCCTGTGGATCCTCGTCAACGCATGAACTGCCCTAAAATGAATCCAAGTAGAGTATATACTCCGGCCGGCTCAGTATCGTGGGGTGGAAGCTGCATGGCGTGAGTACTGTTCAAGCATTTCAAAGTATCTAAAAGTTGACAGCAAACAACAGGTTGTACAATGTCGATTCGCCTGGTGGATACCAACTGACCGGAATGACCATACCGGGGGTCGACATCTTGGGCTCGAAGAAAGGTTACAGCGCCGACAGACCGTGGCTCTTCGAAGAATTCGATCAGATAACCTTCTACCGAGTCTCCGAAGAAGAATACGAAAAACAGTTGGCGCTGTTCAATAGCGGCCAGTACGAATACCAATGGGAGGAGATTGTCTTCGACATGGCGGAGCACAATCGACTCTTGCAGGAAACGCGCGACGAAGTAGCAGCCATTCGAGCACGCCAGCGTCAGGCGCAGGCCGAAATGGATAAAATTGAAACAGAGTTGCTCGAACGCTGGGCGAAGGAAAAGGCCGAGAGGGGAGTATCCCAGGATACAATTGAGAGTTTACTTCAAGGTAACCCTATTCAAGGTCCACCGGAGAAAGTCGATACTGACATGTACGTCACTTGACAAAGATCCTGAGATCATCGCAATCGAGGCCCCCTTGAATGCCAATGTGTGGAAAGTGGAGGTCAAGCAAGGGGATAATCTTGAAGAGAACCAGGTTGTGGTCATACTAGAAGCGATGAAACTCGAAATCGCTGTGCGAGTCGAGCCTTCTACAGCGGGTGCCACCGTGGAGAAAGTTTTGGCGCCGCCAGGTGAACCGATTGAGGCTGGTAAGCCACTATTACTTGTGCGGAAAGTCAAGACCTGAGTGAAGAGTCAATAATGATATTGTCACATTTGCTTTGGCCCAAGAGGATCTGTAAAGTATGCATCTACGTAGCATACCGTAACCACCAGGACAAACTCGGGGAATCTCCAAGTCTAAGAACCTCTAGACAAATAACAATCGTTCGTAGGTATGGTATCTCATCATCAATCATCAAAGAGAAGTGGAAATGGCTCGCTGAAGCGTCTATTCCCACCAGAAACTGACACTAATCCCAGCCTTGACACCACGAACATAATGCCACCATCCCACCGGAATATACAAGCATTCCCCCTCCTTCAGCACAGTCTCGACGTACTCAGCCTCCAAGAAGCCCGGCCACATCGCATCCCACTGTTCGGACTCGGCGGGGGAGAGCTCAATGGCAGCCAGGTCAACCTGGGAAGTATTGGACATGTCGATGAGCTGCGGCTGCTTGTCGACCCTGGCTTCCGAGCCTTTTCCTTGCAGCTGGGTGGTATCAGATAGGCCTGCTGTGGCATTGGACCCGGACGACGAATTGACGGCCTCCATGCCCTTCGGATAGATCTGTGAGGCCGGCGTATGAGGCGAGTAGAGCCGAATGTACTTCGCGCCGACCACCTGGACCAAGATGTTATGGTATGGATCATGGTGGAGAGGAGATATAGTCCATGCGGGGCCTATCCAGGTGTTTATGATCGGGTCGCTGGGGACACCCAGGACGGAGGACTCGTCGTCGGACGCTGCGTTCTCATGCCGTTGCTGCTCGTGCGACATTGTATGCGTTTCGCTCGCGCCTGACGAGGCATTGCCGGATTTCAGTTTCTCTTCTCGCTCTCGCTGCTTCTTGAGGTACACTGGCGTCCCTGGCTCCGGGCCGGGAGGCTCGATGAAGCAGTAATCGGGGATGCAGATGTCTTTCCGGAGAGCCGGGATCTGCGAGAGCAGATCATGCTGAGCCATGTACCCCATTTCGCCTGTATCGTTGCCGTCATCCTCGCACTCCTTCCTAGCCCCAGATGTCTTGCCTTCTCCCCTCCAGAGAAACTTGTCCACGAATTCTCGAAACTCCATGATTCGCTGGCCCCATCCTTCGTCCGTGTACGATCTGCCCACCTCCACGGGGACAAGTCTGCGGCCGCCAAGGGTACGATCGAACCAGTAGTCGCGTGACGCCCAGGGCCGGGTCGACAGCGCAGGCCAGTGGTCCACGGCGTCGGCGATTACCAGTGGTGTTCTGACGTGCTGGATATGGTGTTCGATGGCGTCGAAGGACGGTGCGGAGACCCGAGGGATAGGATGTTCCAAGGTCGTTGCCGGCACAGCATCGGGAGGGAAGAGCGGCGGCGAGAGCTTCCTGCGTTTAAAGGCCTGGACGTCGAGCTCTGAATCACTGGGATGGTCTTGGATGGAGCGCGGACCCGTCTTCCCTTCGCTGTATGCTTTTGTAGCGAGGTGAAGAGCGGAGAAGAGCGATTCGACCAGGTTTTCACGCAGGGGCGCCCCCGTCATAATCAGTGCATTGTCGAGGGTATGGATTGAGGACAAGAGCCATGGCGCGTCGGGGTCAAGTTTGTACTCGGTTTGGTCGAGCTTTGCCGCATTTTCAGTGCCATCTGCAATTCCAGAATTGTTGTCTACCGATGTTCTGTCGCACGAGAAGCCACAGTTGCTGCAGATAGCCAGGCACACCTTCGCAATGCTCGCGTCCGTGTAGAGTCTTCGCCAGCATGTCTTCACATCTTTGAATGGGAAAACGCGTAGTTTTGCGTCGGCAAGCTCAAGTGCACGGTCTGTGTTCTTCAAAAGAAGCTCACGTAGTGCAGCAAGATCGTTGTCGCAGCATTCGAGGATAGAATCGTCGGGACCGGGATTGGTGAGGGCGGCCAGCGCGTTGGCGACCATGGAGCTGAGATGCGCCATCTATGCACAAGGAAGGATTAGAGAGTCATGAAGTCAGAGCATATAAGTTCCGAGAGAGATAGAGATCAGTAGATGATAGAAGTAGGCTCAGAGGATTCTCATTGCAATTGTGCTTTTTAAACCGTGTTTTCCTCCTCTTCACTCCACACATTAATTAGTGAAAGCGACGTCATTGCAAGTGAATACAGTTGAATTGAATCACCATGCTATGAAGTAGAATAGTGTTTATCTGTTTTTGTCTTTTCAATGGAGGAACAATATGTGAAAAACAGATACTCAATAAACCAAGAGCATCGATTATTTTTAATGTGACTGGGATTGGAGTGCGGATTCAAGTAGATGAACCCCATTCTAGTGAATTATACAAAAATTTATATACATATCTCAGAAGAATTCGACCATATAAACCATTTTCTACCTATTGTACAAAAATCATCATTTCCTTAACTCCTCCAGATGTCATCGCCGATGCAACATAGGCTCAGTCTAGCAGCTCCAAAACAAGCTTTGGTATTCGACTGACTCCCTCGCCTCTTATGGCGCTTACTGGAACGGCGCAGACCTTCTCTTTCCAACCGTCTGGGTATCCTCCTGGGTGGTCAACCGCACCATTTTGAACGGTAGCGAGGTAATCCCGCAGGGTCTTGAATCTGTCTTGAGTTTCTGGCAGGTCGGCTTTGGTAGCCACGACAAACCAAGGTTTTGTGTGAATAGGCGGAAGTTCAAGGGAAGGGAGCTGCCCTTTCGTACTGTCAGAGGTACTGGTGGGAGAATTCCAAGAAGAATCTAAGTCGTCCACGGGATTTTGTGAAGCGAGTTCAGGCAGACCTCCAGTCGGTTGCCACTCATCTTCGCTTTCGAAGACAGGAGGTTCGGTGTTACGTATCCGTTCATATTCGCCAAGCTCGTGCCACAAATTCTGAAGGCCTTGCACAGGGTCTCCTGCACTCAAATCTACCACGAAGGCCAGAATACCCGCCCGCTCAATGTGTCGCAGGAAGCCTAATCCAAGACCGCGGTCGAGATGAGCGCCTTCTATCAGACCTGGAATGTCTGCTATGGTGAAGTTGGTCCGCATTGCTTTTCCCTTGGCTTCAACAAGCGGCCTTCCCTTGTGGTCATCGATAACGACAGTCCCGATACTGGGGGAGAGCGTGGTGAACTCCCAATTTCCAACGCGCGTGCGGCTGTTGGTCAATGACCGAAGAAGCGTGCTTTTGCCAGCATTCGGCTTCCCGACTAATCCAACATCGGCAAGCAGCTTCAATTCAAATTCAAGCTCCAGGCGCATACCCCCTTCTCCCCTCGAAGCGAACTTTGGCCGAGTGATCGAACGAGATACCCAGTGGGGATTGCCCAGACCGCCGACGCCGCCGGCGGCCAGCAAAATCGGCTTATCCATTGGTTTTGAGAGGTCGAGGTATATGGGCGCTTTGGGTTCCATAGCGGCGATATTTTGCCTTCGAGGCGGATTCCTTGGAAAGACAGTGGTCAGGTAATCGGAAGGATTGGAGCCCGGGTAGAGCACCCAGCGATCATGACGAACTGAGGGCAGCCCAATCTCATCGAGCTCGTCGACATCAACTGCAGGTGCCTTTCGTCGCTTGAGTTCCTCGGCCACTGGGTCGTATCGGTCTACCTCTCGCACGACCGTCCCAACGGGAACTTGAAGCAGGACATCCTCTCCTCGCCTGCCTCCTTTGCTCTTTCCTTGTCCGTTTTTGCCCCTTCCGGCTTTGATTACTCCTCGACGAGCAAGTTTGTGCAGGCTAGTAATGCCCTCGACAGCTTGGATGTAGATGCTTCCGCCGCTTCCACCGTCGCCCCCGTTGGGTGGACCTTCTTCGATGTACTTCTCACGCAGGAACGAGACACATCCGTTGCCACCCGACCCAGCATATATTGTCGATCGACATTTGTCCTGAAATATGAACCGAGAATAATCGTCAGGCGGTGGATTCAGGTGAGAAAGGTCAGGCGGATTTTCGGCATCTTGAACGGCGATTGATCGCTCCTTCGGTTGCGATGAGCCCCGGTCGCTGCTGTACCATCTACCACGTACTGAGGCAACTCTCAGGTATGATATTTCTGAGGTTAGTGGTCGCGCGGTTCGTTGAAGGATAGAAGGAAACGACAACAAAAGACTTGTTCTTGAAGTCATTATTTCAGATCGCAGTCTCGGCGTGGTTCATCATGGAGAACGAACTCTGATCTAGGACATAGACACTAAATTTGCGCGAGATAACGACATTCCCGACTTTCTCACTCGGAAACAAAAAGAGAGATAATATGAAGCAAAACGTCGTTAGTGAAGCTTCTCTCGATCTCGATTCTTGCGATAGTATCACGTGGTGATAACATTTATCAACACGTGTAGATAGCGATAGTAGTTGGTGCCTTGCAGACTCGCCCTCACGGAGTCACTCATCTCGCTTGAATCTTATTGAAGGCTGCATTCAATTTTACAACCCTGTTCGCGAGCATGGAAATGAAAACCCCAGCTACCTGGTCATGATTATTGTGGCTCACAACCAAATGCACGAACAAGGCCAATCAGACCAGCTATCGTGTGTCCTAATTGCTTGCTGAAATAGTAACAGAGTTGTCACACACCGTCCAAATTCTACATGTCAACTGCTTGGCATACGACCTTTGGGCCTAGCTTGGGGGCAATGCAGCTCCGATCGGACGAGATGTGATGATGACAGATCAATGGAACCAATCAATCGCCGATCAGCTAAAGCCTGCCGAAGAAAATCCTGGATATCAATTGAGAATGTGACCTAGGATACTAAGTTGCTAAGAACCTGAGTCTATTATTGGGCCCAGAACCATGGTCCGAACTTGCAAGGGCTAGATGCATGTCTAACTCACCCTAGCTGCCCCGGATCCAGGGAGCCTGGCGCGCAAAAGTACGTGATTACCTCGCAAACCCACCAGCTATCCTGATCGAAGACGGGGAAGTGGAAACATCGATGCCAAGTACTTTTGTCTAGTCAATGGTGGACGCGAGGATCGACACACACTCCGAACAACCGGGCTCGAAACTCTTAAGTCCAGAGCTGTCAGCGTTCCGGCCCACCCCCCAATGTCAATATGCGCTTCACTATCAAGAGTTTGCTGACTCAGAGTGCTTCTCGTACTTGCGTGACGCGTCTCGGACGTGAGTTGTCGAATCGCTTCCAGATCGAGTCTAGACACAGTATTTTGGATTGAGTGCTCGAGATATATACGGAGTACAGTGTCCGTCTTGGTGAGATCAGAGACAAACGCGACCAAGCAGAGTGGCTACCATCATCGCCTCACTATGCAATGGCACTGTGGGGACTCTATCTCCCAGTTTCCGCAGCCATAAATGGAAACAAAGCTCGCCTGTCTTCGGCTTGAAAGCTGAAATTATCTAAAACAAGGACTTAATGAATCCTTGCTTGTTTTGAACGGTGCTTATGTTGTAGGGTCAGTTTCAAGGTGTTGCTCGATCAGCATCGCAGTGCAGACGCCACAGAAAAGTTGTATTAACGAAGTAATATGGCTATATTTCCTTGAAACAATCTCCATGAAGACCAGTCGTCGGTGACACATAGAGTTCGGTAAGGATTGTCGGTGCAGGACTTCCAGAACCATTGGAGCCGGAGCGTCGGGACTACATCAACTTAAGTCAACCTGTCAAATAAGCTGAAGAGACGATCCCTGTCATCGCCATGATCACAGTTACCGATGATGAGGTGATGTCAGCGCTGATATTGGCTGCAGATGCATCCCGAAGGATCACCATTGAGATCTCGACTTGGCTGCTTATGGATTCCAAAAAAAAAAAAAAAAAAAAAAAAAAAAAAAAGAAAGTCAAACTAAGATTCCTGCTCATGTCACCAATGACTGCGCCAGCTATGCGACACCGGCGTACAGAGTACCACGTTCTCACCTGCTGACCATTTTGCTGGAGACCTGAAGACATGGACGTGGCTTGTTGAAGTGGTACGGCTTAGCTGTGTCTTTTAATACATGGGCCTATAGATATGCTCTACTCAATGGCGCACAGTGACGTTGGCTATAATGAAATATGACTACAGCTGACATGCATGCAACAAAGTCATAACACATTTTCAGCTGGAGAGATCAATTCTCGACAGCGCATTCTGTAATCTATCTCGACACCCAGGAGGATACCTATCTAGAACCCGACCTGCATCATTTCCAAAAGCCCTCAGAGATACTTCCATATTCCCATCCATGATACTTGGCTAACACCATAATTCTTTTTTACGTGTCCCACACGTTGACGCCCACAGCCCACAGCCCACATAAAATCCCTGGCATTGAGTTATCTAGACCTTGTCTAACGCTGTAGTCTGTCGGGGATAAGTTTTAGGCTCAAATGTCTCAGTACGGCGCACTCAAGCTTCCAATAGGCATTCGTTCCATGTCTATGTACCTGGTAACTTGATTGACAACCTTGGACGGTGCAGATACCGTAAACGATGGATTCCGAATAATCCAATAGGAAAGTGTTCCCTCACCGCGGGACAGGGGAGAGGTCGGAAGGTCCTTGATTATCCTGGCATGGTGCAGCTCACATGATCGATGGCAGGTGTGATAGTCGCAGGACTAAACAGGGCCTAAAGACAGGGCGGAACTAGGAAGGGGGGCCGGGGGAATGGGAAAATGGTACCTTTTGCCGCCCTAGGCATGAGACAAAAAGACACAGGTCGATTAGATTATAGAGGATTTTTTTTGGGGAGATTATTAAAAGAGGTCAACTAGCGTAAAAGGTCAAGACCCACTCTCAAGGTGATCAAAACTGGGTAATGCACTAAACTGTAGTACTAGTTGAATAGATTGTTATCCATCACCGCGGCACCGGATTGTACTTTCCGCTGCCGGTACAAAGTCTCCTGTTTGAGTCATTCCTAAGTACGGAGTACCAATTTACATTTTTGGCACGATGGACCTATTTGGCAAAGATGGAATACTCCGTAGTAAAATGGGTTAATAACTTAATTGAGTTGGAGAGCTTGTGGCTTGACCGCTTCCACGATCCAGGATGCGGTTTTGCTGGGATTCTTCCTAGCGAGTTGTAGTCTATCAAGACAACTACCACAACGGTCACCTGAGACACTCATGTGGTTCTATCAATGGACTGTACAGAGTAGAAGGAGCTACCTGACTATGTCTATGCCGCCGTAGCCGTCGTTTGGACTATCCCGCCTTTAGGACTAGCGTGGGATGAAAGGAGTCTCAAAGGACGGGATAATCAATAGTAGTATACGGAGATTGGAGGGATGAAACCTCGTAGCCATTACGTCGTTGACATGCTCGAGTTGCGGTGGTGTGGACAGACTCTGCGCTCCCCAGACATTCTCATTTCGGGCAGTATCAAGTTCTATCAAGCTGAGTAGTCGAACAAGTAACAATAATGGACGACAGTCTCCACCATTTACAGCAATCCTTCTTGGGATGTGGGAGACGGAATGTCGTGTACGTGATTCCCGAAGTACGACGGGAGGAACAAAAATACCATGACCGTACTTTTCGCTTCGAGGACTTGATGATTGGTATGATGGTTATCCCTTCACCCCTGTTAGGTAGTCATTGAGTTTGCGACGTCCCGAGAAACCTTGGGAGTCTGAGAAAGTGGTTTCCCTCCAACCAATTAGAGCCTTGATTCCCAGATTCCTGTTTCACGTCAAACCGAGATCCATGGATGTACCCGCTTGAGCCTAATTGAGGAGATTGATTGGTGCGGGGAAGCATGTCCGGTTTTTAGGATGTACTACAGGTGGGCCCATATTTTGTACTTCAGCTGTGTAGGATCATACCTTGGTTTACCTCCCTAGAAACAATTCAGTATTTTACCTCGCTAATTCAGATATTATCCCCATATTTATCGAGGGCATCATCATTGCCTCATTATTCTGTCGCAGTGACACGTAGAGAATCCAGGAGACAAAGGATGAAGAGGATAGACTAGAACTTGATGCTGCAGAATGGGAGGCCCATCTGTCACTCGGAATTGAGTAGTCCAATTCATCCCGAAAGGCTTCAAGGATCTGGGTGGCATGTATTTTCAAGCCAAAGCATCAAGACAGCAAAAGACTGTGGCATGATTCTCAGCCTCGCAAATATCTGAGTAGCTAATCTGGACTGAGGTATCTCAAAGACTGGAGAAATTTACAGCCAGCCACTCAAGTGAGTTAAGTCCGCCACATCCGCATATAGATGCGTCCGTGTTAAATTGTCGGATCTCCCATAATCCCATTATTCATCACGACTGAACACTAGATACCGGAGCCAAGCCCCGAGTCCCAATATTATGATTTGTGCTGTGACATCCACCATTATTGCCTAGGTAGATACGGAGTAGATATTCCTTGCCTCACCCAGGTTCTAGAAGGATTCCATACATCATAATGGACTGTTTTGGTAAGATCGGAATGAGTGAGACAAGTCTCTTCGACCAATACCCGCCGAGGATCCCGACATTCCCATACAGACCGCTTTTTGCAGTGTACTCCGTATCCTCCCATGATTATGACCAATCACAGCGGTGTTAAAAGAATGTATCCCTCGAAGCGTGTTTGGGAAACAAATCGAAGCGCAATTCTCTTGTTCAAATTGGCAACGACGTCACTTCAGGAAGATTTTCAGGAAGATTTCCCGGGACCCGAGAGACTGGTGCGGGCAGCGGTTTTGCCATAGGTGGAGATCCACCAGGCACGCCTACCTATCTTCCGAGGAAGAAGTCATTTCCTTGAGGGCTGGTAGGATCATGTTTGAGGCGTTTCGTCTCACTCGTAGACTTGATCGTATGACAATGATATTCGGGTACCAGTTCCAGCATGAAACATGAAATGAGCACTATGCCCATCACTGTAATTAAAGAGCTCCAAAGCCGAGCGTCCGGACCTAAGCTTACGAGGTCTGGTGATGTGCCTTCGATTCCTCGTCCACCGAAGCGACAAGAAGTAAGCTTGGGATGGACAGTTGTCATTGCTTTGTGATAGCAAATGATGTAAGCATGAGCTGATGAAGAGCCAACAATGTAGATTTGTAGAATCCCGATCCAGCGTATCACAAAATGCTAGACAGCCGTTGAGCCGTCTGTAAACAGTCAAATACTCCCTATGGTAGTACAACCATTGGTGTACCGCGGGGCAGTTCCGTGCCCCGCTTCAAGAGAAACAATCGAAGCTGCCTTGCATGAAAATGGAATGTTGATTCAGGAGGCCATTGGAGCAGAATCCTTCGCGAAGATTGCTACCACCTGTCGTGGCTGTGTTGATCCGATCGCGTGAGTAAGTAGTTTGGTCCAAGGCATTGTCCTCACCGTATATCTTTTGGGTTGACATTCTGCAAGGCGAGCAAGGGGCTGCTCCTCAGGCTTAGCTCATAGGCCAGATGCATGAAATGTCCGCCATTTGATTTCTGCCCAAGCTACCATGATATACACGCGTTGCTGAGCAGTTAACCAAAACCAACAGTGACAATCTGGTCAGGGGGTCAAGGAGAAATGTAGTCAGTCAATCAGCTCATGTCGTTGAATGTCCTGCATATGCCCCTCTTGCCCCTCCCCTCGAGCGCCTTCACCGCTTGCTGTCGAATCTGCCAATCCTGCCTTCGCATTCTTGTCTGGTGAATAAGAGCATTATCATGACTGCTCAGACATTAATAATTGATCATGATATTCCCTATGGATGCATCTTGATGCCAAACACAATCATACCTTACCCCCCCGGTTGTCTAGGATCTGAACGCGTCCAATGAGTCGACGCGACCTGCTGCATCAGTAACCTAGAGGCTAGTAGCTCTTGAGAACAATGTTCACATGATCATGAGCAGACAGATTAGTAGATGCATGGCGATGACATTTCATCTGGCTCCCTCTCCGGTCCGGGGTGTCCGAGTGGACATTAAGATAGACACGACTACGACAATTCAAACGACCTAAGAGAATATGTGTCGGGTGATTCCATCTACGCCTCGCTGCGTGCCATCAGAAACCTGGACCTGATGGGCATGTCACGCCCGACACCGCCAGATCATAACACCGTGGAAATACTTCGGGCTAATTCAATATTGGAACTCAAGCCGCTCCTTCAGGGCGCCGTACTCGCCTTGCCTATCATATCTCCAACGACCGCTGGTGAATATTAAAGATATGCAGCTCGTGCATACATGTAGAAGCCCAACACTGCATCACAGCATTGCACTTCTCGACAAACAAATCAACAACTCGGGATCTTCATGGAAACGACGACATTGGCTTTGGTGTAACGCTAGACAATTGATCGTTGCTCATGACAGCATCCTTGAATGTCATCTGTCTCCAAGGTAGACTTGGGTACCCTGTCTGCTGTGGGCTTTTCTGCTTTACGCAACGCATCAACAGTATCTGACCTCACGAGTGATAGCTTTGAAGGACGCCAATTTAGGTTGCATCTGCCTCGCGTGGGGTACCCTGTCACTGTGGCCCCTGTTACAGATATCAAATCTTGTTTGCAATACAGTAACACTAGGCTGATACACCTATCTACGCAGAGTTCCAGCATTCATAAAGATTATGTCGACGCCAATTTGCTTTTTACAAACCGGCAAGATCTGATGACGTCGCCCAACTGACCATTGCCAACCTCGGCGTACACCTAAGTACGGAATATAGGAAGGAACATTTGAGATCAATGGTCTGTATCGTATTCAGCTGCCTGATCTCCCAGACACAATGCGCAAGGAATGTGCTTGCATTTCTTCTCATTCTAACCGACTTCTCTACATCTTCGGTGCAATCTTCCATTGGACTCGAGTGGCTCCGGATCTCAACTGCACCAAGCCAGCCCTTTGCAGTAGTGGAATCTAGAGTAGGCTACTCGATAAGATTTGACGGGTACGACTGTAATAATAATAATAATACCATAATGGGTACCTCGTGAATATGAGTGATCCTTATTGACCCGCTTAGTGTTCATTTTCGCCAGGGACTAAAGATCTGCCTCAGTGCCAAAAGATAGGTAGATTGATTCCAGTGCCTTGGTTCCTTCCAGCGCCGACCCGCTATTAGCGTAATGGAGTCGTGGACAGTCGGATAACCTTTAACTAACATTTCTCTACATGGGTAATGCAGTACGGAGTAACATGTACCTTACCATAGAATAAGTAATTTGGAATCAGCACAGAACTATGCCTTTATCTATCCTACTGGACGCTGCGGAAGTGACCTAGAGTCTGGAAGAAGTCATAATCAATAAATACGTTTTATTTAAGGACGATTTAATCACTTTCTATTTGATGTGTTCGAGAGGCGGAGTATAGGCCCTAATATTCTGGTCAAGGCTACACATAAATCATTACGGCATGGATATAAAGAGCATAGCGGCGGATAAGCTTCGGAAAACCTGTCAAGTATTTTATTTTTCCCTCCATCTCTGGGGCCTTCTCATTGTCCATAAGTTCTTAATGCTCCTGTTAATTGTGATAGTGTGATCATACTTCCAGGCTTCACAGTCTAGTAACTTATTTAACTATTACTGAACAGTACAGTAAGTAAGAAAGATCGGGACTCAGCCGCTACCTTCCTTAGCTTAGTCCTTATTACTACTCCAAGTACCACTCTGGTAATCAATACTGCATGGAAGTTGACTGCTCACCTCCAAACCTTAGTATTCGACCCACTTATTTAGATGGCATGACTGATATACTTTTTGACCAGTGTACTCCGTACGGAGTAAACTAAAGATCAATAATAAGACTGTGAGACAGTGCCTTCTCTCTTCTCTCAGTTCTTTCGAAATTTTTATTGAGTTTCTGGTTTCAATTTGTAATTTCTATTTTGGCCCCCTTTCATAGCTCCCTTCCTGTCTCATTTCTCGAGGTGCCCCCTTTCTCCCTGAAATGTACTTCGTACATTATCTGGCTTCCGTCCTTGGCCTGGCTGACCGCTTTTGATCGTAGTCACATAGTGGTACACAGGTACACCGCATCTCTATCGTCACTCCTCAGAGGCATGTGCTTGCTTTCCCCTTTTCCTCTATTGGTGCTCTTCCTCCTTTTCCATACATGTACCAAACGATGGGAAGTCAGGAAGTGCATTGCATTCAAAGCAAAGGAAGAATACTTGCATGGATCTCTCGATTTCCTTTCAGGGAATGTTGAGAATGCAGGATCGCAGAGATTGATATGCATGTCATGAAGGGCAATACATCATTACCATACTTCTTCCTACCGGATGATAAATCCCTACAAATGGCAGTCAAGGGAATTAGTCAATGGTTGTCTGTTGACTTCCAGTATGGACTATCGCGTACAAATTCCCCAGGTTCACTAATTATCCCAAACTGGGGAAGAGATTATTGGACTAACATACTCCATACTCACAAACGCTATTTGTCTATTATGGAGACTGGGAAACAAACACTAGACTGGCCAGAGAAAGGGGCGGCAAAAAGACCATCTGAAAGTGGGTGGGTTTCAGTGGGTACTAAAAATTGCTAAATGAGATCTATCATCTTGACTAAGTCTCACTAAAACCATACTCTTGGAAAGCCGATCATCCATTGCCTTATGGCCCTATGGGTCTGTTTTAGCGCGCTTCTAGATACAACTACTGCTGTTCCCCGGAGCCCGGGGCTCAGGTCCATGGGTCATTGGGTCGACCGTTCAATTCTGCGGCGGCGGCTCTCAACTGGGGGCAAATTTGGGCTATTTGTTCACTTTCTTGATTATTGTTATTATTATTAATTTTATTTTTTATTAGCTGTAGGATTTTGTTTCATTTTCCGTTAGATACTGTTTTTTTCCCCTACAGTATTTTGTCTATATTTTATTAATCATATTTTATTCCTGGCCTTTTTTTTAAGCTGAATTATGTGGATTCCTTATCTGCCCTTCTGTTTTTTGTCCGCCCCCTGTCTCCCCCGTCAGGGATCAGGAAAACAAGACCGCTCTTTTTTGATCAGTGGATTATCAAAAGGATCCAGGAGCAATCGGGCCTTTTTCCCAGGCCCTGCTGTCCGGACTAGGGACTTACGTCGCAGACCGATAGCCTTTTACGAAGCTCTAGCTACCTGAAAGGGTATCCAAACTGATTGTCTTCAGTTTGAGTACCTGTGGATCGAACTGGTTGACTGGAAACTGGTTGTTAGAGACGGCTGCCATTGGATCCACATCCCTTTCGCTTTGCCCTTCATTATTACCCTTGGTACGGAGAATTTGTTTCTGATCTCTGTCATTATTATTCTCTTTTCCGTCAGTCTAGTTGTTAGCATAGGTCATTATTTGCCAGTGTATGTAGGACCCAGTCGGATGCCCCCAATCCCATTGCCCTTGTCTATCCACTAGAGACATCATAGCTTAAAATCAACAATATGAATGTGGATCCTATGTGCTAGTGTTCCTTGACTGTTTGCTGTTGACTGCGTCCTGCATCATCCTCTGTAGTCTGTACAGCTGTAACCAGAATGGGCTCCATTGTGATTCTTCCTGACCCAGATACTGGACCGTTGACGTTTTACTTTTCCCTTTTTTATTTCTTTTTTGTTTGAATCATAATTCTTATTTTTTTTTTTTCTTCTATTGATTTTTTACCCTGTCCTCTCTAAAATAATTATTCTTTTAATTCTCGCCTGCTCAATGATCACATATCTTCTTCCTTATCCACATCAGATACTTCATTTAATTCCCCTTCCCGTCCAGATCCTCCCTTGAAGACTATCTCTTCTCTCTTCTCCTACTTATAATTAAGCTCTTGCCTTTATTCCGACAGTATCCCCTTCTTCTATCCTTCCATTGTCCCATTGAATCCTCCGACTCCATTGTTCTGTCTTCACCTCATCTCTGCCTTCACCTCCTACCAAACACATCTCCATACCATTACACATCTTTCCCCAACAGCTCATTCTTCTCTTGGGTGCTTAAGCTTTGTTGCGCTCTAGTCATCGACTGCAAAGACCCCCATAGTTCCAAGCGAAGTCACTTTGTTCAAACTCCCTTGTAGTGAACTCGAGTGATCTTCCACGTCAGTGGAACGGAGCCAAAAGGAACGAAGACGACATAATACAGAGCAATTACGAACTTGAAAGGAGGGACAAGTGGAGCGCATTGAGAAGCAAGGAAGCAATGCTGAAGTTCCTCTAACAAGAGGTTCCTTCTTTCTTTCTTCAGGCGCGCAATCTCATCGCAAATCGCATTCACTCCCTTCTAGCCCAGCGACGACCTTAGGGCGACACATTGCTCTCGCTGCCGGCCTCTTTCGATAGAGAGGGATCCGGGCATACACTGCTATAGCTATATCCTGTTCTCCTTTGGCCCGAGTACATTTCTTGTACCAAGACGACGAGATGTTCAAACGGCCGTCATTCTTACAACGCCAGCGGCATAATGGTGGGCGCGATGATTGGTCCGCCTTTCCTGTGCGCCAGCTTTTCGTACTAGGTATGTTCTCCCTCAGTCGCTCTGCTTAGTGCCCAATCTCGATGAGGATGATGGGTTCATGTACGACGAACATGGATCTGTGCGTCTTTATTGGAGCAAACATTTCCTTACTGCAGTTGAAATCTCCTATTGGATCTTCAGGATGACTGACAGCTCTTCAAGCACTATGCCGCATCTGCGAGCCAATTGCATTCATGTCCATTTTTCCGTATGTCTACCACATGGTAGAGGCATTCAAGGTGACAGATGACGATCGCAAAATCGCTCTCTATGCTGGCCTGATCACATCCTCGTTTACTTTTGCGGAATTCTCGGCAGGCATGTTCTGGGGTCGGATGAGCGACAAGATTGGTCGAAAGCCTGTTTTAATCATGGGTTTGATTGGCACAGCTATCAGCATGATTGTTTTCGGATTTGCTCCCAATCTGCCAACCGCCATGATTGCTCGAGCGCTTGGCGGTCTCCTCAACGGAAACATCGGAGTTCTTCAAACGACCGTTGCGGAGATCGTGACTGTCAAGGAGCATCAACCTCGGGCTTACTCGATCATGCCATTTGTTTGGTGCTTGGGGTCGATCATAGGACCAGCTATGGGTGGTGCGTTGGCACAGCCTTGCCAGAATTATCCCGGATTGTTCCAGCGCCATACAGTCTTCGACAGCTTCCCATTTCTGCTGCCCAACCTCGTCTGTGTTGTCGTCCTAGTCTTTGGGGTTATCGTCGGCTTCTTGTTCCTTGAGGAGACTCATCCGGAGAAACGATACCGCCGTGACCCTGGTCTCGAACTGGGCAATTGGCTCGTCGCCCAATGCTCGGGCTCCCGCGTGCAACTGACAGAGGATGACACGGACGGCAAAGTGGAAGTCAACGAAGCTGACTATTTCGACTACGGTGATGTCCCTCCACCAGAGTACAGAAGCACCGAAACATCGCCTCAGCTGGCCCCTGTCAAGGATGTGGGTGCTCTATCAGATGATGACGACATTGAAGGTCAGGTCAAAGGCGAACAATGCGGGACACCTAAAGCTTTCACAAAGCAGGTGGTCTTCAATATCATCGCTTATGGTATTCTTGCCTAGTAAGTTCGGACCGATTCTTATTCCTACGACGATCGATTTCATTTTCTAACCATCATCCAACAGCCACAGCGTCTCCTTTGATCAACTTATGCCCGTTTTTCTCAGCACCCCTAAATCCGATGACAACTTCGTCCTACCGTTCAAATTCACCGGCGGCCTTGGTCTTCCCACCAAGACGATCGGTTTTATGCTCGCAGTACAAGGCGTCTACTCTATGATTGCCCAACTTTGGCTGTTTCCTTTCGTCGTTCGCCATTTTGGAACACTGCGAACCTTCCGATTTGTCCTGCTCGTTTGGCCACCACTCTACATGCTCGTCCCATACCTCGTTCTTCTGCCTTCAATTCTGCAGACAGCAGCAGTCTACCTGGCACTCATCAGCAAAATTACTTTGCATGTCATTGCGTTTCCCTCAACTGCTATTCTGCTTGCCAATGCTGCTCCATCTTCCAAGGTTCTCGGTTCGATTAACGGTGCTGCCGCCTCGACTGCGAGTCTTAGTCGCGCCTTGGGGCCAACAATCACGGGTCTGTTGCACTCCAAGGGCCTCGAAAGCGGCTACTCGATTATCGCATGGTGGGCCTGTGGCCTCGTTTGCGTCACCGGTACCATCCAAAGCTTCTGGATGGAGGAGAGCGAGCCGCGGACAGACAGCGAGAAGGCTGGCAACAGTGACTCGACTGCAGGAAACCCTATGCGGAGCTCCTTCACTGCAGGCAAGGAGTATGCTACGCCGGAAGAGGAACGCAGGCTGCTCTCTTCTACGCGGACCAGTGTCGATGATTTGGACATTGCCAACCTAGATTTGACGCAAGTCGAACCAGCACCGCGGTCGAATCAACTTGCATTTGCCGAGGACTGAAAATGATGTCCTTCGCGCATAAACATGCGCTAGATTCTCCTTAATCCTCGCTTCCCTTCATAATGCATCATCGTCAGGCATTATACGATTTTAACTATGAACTTGTGGTTGGGTGGTGTCGACATTCCACTCTCCCTTTCGCTTCTTCGCTGTTGTCACAGTTCTCTGTTTCGAGCCATGCATTTCTCATCCTTTTTCCCACTCTCATTCTAGAACATGATTCCAAGATGGACGATGGCACAGTTTTCTTTTTTCTATAGATTGCATGCATTTCAGAAGCGCGGGGTCTTGTCTGTTTTTCTTGTCTTTTGTTCGGGATCATTACCATGGGCATCATCGGGTACACATCATGTCATGCATCTGGGCGGCTTTTGTCATTATTTATCATATCCTAGCACCTTGAGCGCTGAATCCACTTTCAGTTGAAGGGAAGACTGCAGTCGGCCCTCCTTTCCGGCCACCGAAACTATCTCCACTTTGATACCTATTTGTGTTGAACGACAGTGCTCGATGAAGTAGTGCATCTTCTGCTCGATCCTAGTTGTCCGAAGAAATGATCTAAAAACGTCCATGTCGGATAACTCGAGTGGAGCAGGCGAGGCTTGACTTATGATCACTTATCCATCCTCTTCCCCTCATGCTGCCCGGGTTATGAATCACGTGATTTACAATGCGGGGTTGGCGGGAAAGTGACCCGGATAACGCCTTTTCTGTGCAATATTCGAGGCTGCGGATTGTCGTAATCTCTTAAGTCGATGGTTTAATTGGTATGATAAGGGAATTGGTAGTCGCAGAATGCCTAAGCTATCTTCTCAATACTTTTAGTACTGGTGTTTTGAAACCCA
The DNA here is from genome assembly GCF_001445615.1 of Aspergillus lentulus. Taxonomy (NCBI): domain Eukaryota; kingdom Fungi; phylum Ascomycota; class Eurotiomycetes; order Eurotiales; family Aspergillaceae; genus Aspergillus; species Aspergillus lentulus. The sequence goes on from NW_028322113.1 coordinate 778,898, forward strand.
AGATTGACTTATCACCGGCCAATCATCTCTAAGCCTTTTTCCTTCTCACGTGGGACAGCAGTTCGGGTACTGTCACGTATTGGTACCGGCCAGTAATTCGGTATTAGGTACCTTAGGAACAGAGAGGAGGAGCAGGAAGTTCTTTCATAGATCTGTCTGTTGATACTCAGCCAATGCACTATTACTTCAGTTAGCTACATAGATCTATATGTAACACTCTGCTGTGGTCGTCGAAGTCGAATACGGAAGAGTGCTTAGCGAGGTAGTACCTTATTCTCCATACGTACAGAGTACTTACACCATCGGCCGCTAAAGTCCCAAGGGAAAGAGTCTCGGAGTCCCCACAGTTTGTGCTATCTCCAACCTTCAACGTCGACCTTTTTTTCCCCTTCGACCTCCAGTATTTCCAATTCCACTTCTTCTTACTTGTTTGCCTCTGAATTCTCTTGTGGTCGCGGCAATTATCTCCGACATGGTTTGCGACTTTGCCCTGCGACCAAAACAAAATCAACCTTTGCCTTAACCATCGTCTCGGAAACTAAGAAAGCCCGCGGATCGGGATACAACTGAGGAGTAACTTTCCCGTGCGACGCGATTTCAATTTATCGAAGCGAAACACTCACCTGCAGAACGGCCAGAAGCATCAAGCCGTATGACTTAACATGAATGCTGATTCGTCTCGGAATCTTTGGCAAACTATCCCCTTGTTTCACTTGACCTGCGACAGACTTCCATTATCGAGACATGGTTGTCGCACCTCGGCGCCCCTTCTCCCCGTCTCGCCTTTCCCGTCATGTTGAACACTTCTCCGGCCTCGCCTACCTCCCTTGGGAGGAAACGACCGCACCCTCCGGCTGAGCCTTCCTCAACCCAAGCGCAGTCTGCGGCGCAAGCACAGCAGCAGGCTTCTCGCGATGGCGCTGCGAAAGCACCACCCGCTACCCTGACGGCTTCCTCGACCTCGTCTTCCTTCCGCAATGTCTCCGCCTGTAACCGATGCCGCTTGCGCAAGAACCGCTGCGACCAGCGACTGCCCCGGTGTCAGTCCTGTGAGAAAGCCGGTGTCCGCTGCGTCGGGTATGATCCTATCACTAAACGCGAGATTCCGCGCAGCTATGTCTATTTCCTCGAGGCCCGCGTGGCTTACCTAGAGAAAGCGCTGAAGGACCACCAGATTGAGTTCAAAGAGGCTGTGGCCTTTGATGAAGAGGAGGCCATCAAGGTAGAGGCTGGATACGAGCAGGCTCGGCCGCAGATCGCTGGCTCCGAAGGGTCGGCGGGTGCCGAGACCTCGACCACTACCGTTGTCGAAAGTGACAACTGGGCTCGGCAAAAGGGAGATAAGGCTGCGCTGGTTCAGCGAACGGGCAGGAACCCGGAGAGTGAACAGGATGCGGAGAACAGCCGAAATTATGAGAAAGAGGACAATTGGCGCATACACAATCTCGTGTCGAATATTGGCATGGTATCTGTGCAAGGGACGTCTGATCCACGGTATCTGGGGTCAACTTCAGGGATTTCTTTTGCGCGTGTCGTCTTCGCTGCGGTGAAGAGCTCCGTTGCCGGCAACGTCGGAGAGCGCGGACCTATGCGACCCACTGAACGCTTGCCGCATAGTGCCACGGGTACCGCAGGGAGTACCATGCGGGATTCGTTCTTCGGTCTTCAGACAAGGCCAATGATGAAGTGCGCGGCATTCCCTGACCGAGAATTGGCGGAAAAGCTTGTCAACCTTTATTTCGAGCATGCAAACCCGCAGATGCCTATCCTCCACCGGGAGGATTTCATGGAACTCCTCGATAGAACATACTCAGTTGAGGAGAAGGACCGCTCTCCTCGCAGTCTTTATACCCTAAATATTGTCTTTGCCATTGGCGCAGGTATCATATTCGAAGATAAGACCAGCTCAGATGATGAGGACAACAAGCAGGGCAACTGCAGCCGCTCACCCTCCTCCTCCACAGCAAAAAGGCCGCGGCTTTCTAGCCATCAGTATCAACCCGAAGAGTACCATGCCTCTGCCATTATTCATCTGGAATCTTTCCTCGGCGCTTCGTCATCGAACGACGGGTTCGGTGCGCTGGAGGAGCTGCAAGCCGTCCTCCTGTTGGCCAGTTTTGCCCTTCTTCGGCCCGTCGCGCCAGGCCTTTGGTATATTGTTGGAGTCGCTATGCGGTTAGCGGTTGATCTTGGTCTTCATTACGAGGACGGAACCGGTATTGACTCGGTTGGCGAAGAGAGCCTCGATCGCTCGTCTACCAAGGGTGAGAACAAAGGCAAGCCGCGGATACATACTAGCGAGCGTGGCCGTCGAGAATGGGTTCGCGATCTTCGCCGGCGATTGTGGTGGTGTGTTTACAGTTTTGATCGTCTCGTCAGTTGCTGTGTTGGTCGCCCTTTTGGAATTAGCGATCAAGCTATTAGCACCGAATTCCCATCCCTATTTGAGGACAAGTACATCACCAAGTCTGGTATTGTCACGCCACCCGAAGGCGCTCCCAGTTACAAATATGCGGCACACCATTACTTCAAGCTGCGAGTGCTGCAATCTGAGATTCAAGATGTCCTTCAACATCAACAAGCACGATTCGTGCGCCAAAAGGTTCCTTATTCGGCCAATACAGTTATACGCTCTGACCTTGCGTCTCCCTTCCTTCAAGGGTTCGACTCATTCCGCTCATGGCGCAGAGATGTTCACCAGCGATTGATGGAGTGGCAGGAAAGCGCGCCCACCCGTAGAGAAACAGGGGTGCAGTTTTCTGTGGAATTTCTTGAACTTAATTACTGGCAGGCCGTCATCATGCTCTACCAACAGAGCTTGACAGTTCCTGCGGAATTAGCCGCAGAGCTGACACCGGCGGAGGATGTATCCAGCCCGTCATTCTCGAATGTGGACGAAGCCGAAGATGAAGATGACATATACTACAAGGTTGCAGAGGCAGGGCAGAAAGTTATCCGTATATATCGCCAGATGCACCGTGTCCGACTAGTGAACTATACATATCTTGCAACACATCATATATTCATGGCGGGTATGACAAAGCCCCTCGTTCGATACCAGCACGCTGCTTACACTCTTCTAGGTATTTCATTTTTGTATGCGATATGGCACTCACCTTTCGTGCGAAGTCGTTTGGTACGTACCTCTCAACTAAACAGGAAGCAAGATAATAGTTAACTAATCCGGTTGTAGACCTTGGACGAAGTCGATTTCACTGTGCTTGCGGCCACATCTGTGCTTGGGGACTTGATGCACAAGTGCCCCCCCGCAGAAGCTTGTCGGGATGCCTTTGAACGAATGAGCAAAGCCACCGTTCAGATGAGCTTATCAACTACCGGATTTGGATCTCAGGTAGATTTATCTCGAATTAGAACTGCATCTCAGCAGCATCATACTGGTTATACGGGCCCGACGAGGAGTTCTGGAAGATCCGGTTTTAACCAGCGACAGCGCTTTTCCCATGTCACTAGGCGGCAGACGCAGGTACGCCAGTCTCGACCACTGCCAAAGTTCGACATGAACCTTGGCGATCTCTTCAATGACCCTGGGCCCGTTCCGGATCACGCCGGCAGCGGTACGAGAAAACCGGTACAGACGTACCCAATGCGCGCTGAATACCCTGAGTCATCGACACCGAACTTTGGCTCCGACCTGCCACCCCGGCCTCATCCTCAACGAACACCATCTATGGAGTATTATGGAGGCTACGAAAACCCTGTCTCTCCGCAGACACAGCAGCAACAGTATTTCTATAGCAATTCCCCACAGCACAGTGTGTCTTCAAGCGGCGCGGCCCCCAATGCGGGCCAGCACCAATTTTCCCCAGCGGACCAAGAGAGTGCGGCAGGGATCAGCCTTGATTTCTTAGACTTTGACTCCACGGGGGCGGAAAACACACTTTCCCTTGGCTCAGACGGTAACCCCGAGTATAACGTGTCAGCTGTACCCTCCCTGGGCCATGGGGCTGGCCACAGTGTTGGAATCGACCTCGGATTCGGCATGGCGGTGGACTTTCAGCATGACTGGAGCGAGAACGCCAATTACGACATGCTCGAAGGTTACTTCTTCGGGGGATCGGTAGGAAATCCACCGGGCGATGGTTCGATCTGAGGTTCTCGTCTCCGTTCCTCTTTTCTTCGTGTTTTTTTTCTGTGACGGCATCTTGCTTGCGGGTCCTGGGTCTACCTGGGATATGAGAATAAAAGGTGACATGAATTTATGACTCCTCGCTTGTACATCGTCCAAAACATTGATTGCATCGAATGGGGCTATTTGGTTTTTGTATGTTTGTCATAAGGCAGTTCTTACAGTTCTACCTTACATAATGGTATAGTAGCACATATAGTACAATCCATCCGATGATAGTGGTATCCTGCCGATTTCAATGTACTATCATTTTTTGGACTACCAACAGGGATAGAGTGAGGCCAGCACTATAAGAGTTTGGGCAGCAAATTCAGTGTCTTTTACCCCTTACTAGTGGTGAGAGGAGTTTGTTGACGCTTGAGTTGTCATGTGGAGACCAACCATGTGGGATACATCCAATCATTAGAAAAGATTAATAGTTACAGCAAGCCAACGCACAGCTCTCCTGTTTATTCTGTGGGTGGCTATATGTCTTGTCTGCAGATTGTGTATCATTTAACGTTCATTTATCTTCTTCTTCCCGAAACCTGTGCCTCTAGAAGTGTTCGAAGTTTTCGCTGGTGTCTGATTAGCAGAGATTCCATGCACATTATCGTATTTTGTGTCCGTTCCGTGAGGTTGCCCGGGTGAGGATCTCCCAGTTCCACTCTTGACGCTTTGCCGCTTGGATCGAGTCAAAGTCACCAACGCGAGCTTAGAGAAGATCAATCAGACGTGTTCTCTCGTCGTCATCAGATCAGCTGCGATCTTCATATTCGTCATATTTTGAAGAATCAGGTCTGTCGGTCCCCTCTCGTCCACTGCGACCGTGACTAGCTTTCGGTGTCTGTCTGGTGTCTCGACAACTCAACGAAAGAAACCATGTACAAGACGTCACCAAAAAGGAAAGATTGACCGGCTGTCCGCAGTAAATATCGACCACACCTTCTCTGTAACTATCTATTGGACTGTTTGGAGCTTTCTGGTTCCGGTTAGGCTGGCGGAAGCTATACCAAATACCCAACTGTTGTGTGTGGACCCCTTCGATCGCGGGGAGAGCAATCTTTTTCCTCACTGCTGCAACTACGAAGCAGAGTGCAGGCAATTTCTGCTTCCATTATTCGCTTCTATCTGCTCATCAGTCCTTTGCATATTTTTTTCTTGCTCTAGGTCGTTCCCTTCTTTTTCCTTCAGGGCCGGTAGTCTTTCCCTTTGCATCTCTCGCCTGCGTCGAGAGGTGCGCCTAACCTGTCTGCCACTCTTTATCGAGACCGTTTCGTCCTACGAATCATACGATCGTGCTTCTTGTTACGGGTTATGTCATGTGCAATACGACTGGACTTTTGAGCGACACGGCTGCAACCCGCTCATTTGGCAATACACAATATTGAAGGCCGTTGAGGGTTACGCTGCTCGCCCACGATGGTCAAGGCGGACGTGCGGAGGGATTATTATGCGGACCTGGGTTTGACGCCCAGCGCAGACGCTGAAGACATCAAGAAGCAGTTCAGGAAATTAGGTAAGGCGAGGGGATTGCTTGCAGGGCTTCGTTTGCGAGTTTCTTGTGGTTAATATATTCTCAGCCCTCAAGTACCACCCCGATCGAAATCCAGGCCGTGAGCTCGAGTTCAACGCCAAATTCCAGGCTATCCAAGCGGCCCACGAAATTCTCAGTGACCCCCAACAGCGCCTTAAATACGATACAGACCGACTACGTGCTGGATACGGCAAGCTTTATGGTCCAAACAAGGCGAATACGTCTCGGAAAGCTCCTACAACCCCGTACGCCTCCGCATCCACCGCGAAATCTCAGACTCCTAAGCCGCCGTTTTCAAGTCGCCCGCAATCTTTTCATAATGGGCCTTCGACCGGTGCCCAGCGTTATGCGAGCTATGCGAGAGCGGCCCCCAAGCAGCCGTGGGAGAAGACGCAGGATGAAGGACAGACCAGGGCTGATGCGTATCGTGGGTTTCAGGAGATGAAGGGCAACTCCACGCCTGGATGGTCTCATTTTGATCCGCGTACTGGACGAACAGGATATACAGGGGCAGCCCGACCGGATGCCACACCAAATGGGCATCCCACTAGACCGAAGTCTGCATACGAGTACTTCAAGACATCCCCCAGAACCACAGCCAACGAGTCATCCCGCACTCAGTCTGCGCGGAAGAAGCAAGGCTTTGCTCCCAGGACTGCTGGCGGGGATGAACCCATGGCTGCAAATACATCATCCTACACCAGCGTACCTCGAAGGGAACGCTTTCAGGCGCCCGACAGCTTTCAAAGGGAAACTGCCCCGTCCCCAACGGCAGAGAGACCTGCGGCAACATCCGGCTATCGAGCTGAGAACACCGGGACTCCTGATTTTGAGCGAACAGGAAGTAAGTATGCCGGTACCGGCGGCGAGCGGACATTTTTCTCGAGTTCCTGGCTGCGTTCTGAAGGTGTGCGCAATTCACCCAAAAGCTCCAGCCAATCGCGGACGAACCCTCCAAGTCCGACTCCTCCTCCTAATGGGAGACACAAAAGCGCTAGTCCTAAGTTGCGCAGCGACAGAGGTCGAAACTACGACTCGACAAGCTCAAGTGGCACCGAGGATGAATTCATCTCTCGCAAACCAAAGGCGGTCCCCAAGAGCAGGCTACAAAACCACAAATATGCCAATTTCCGTTCTCAGACAGGTTCTACTCCTAGGACGGGTAAGTTTCCTCCTCCGTCTCAGGTGACAGGCTCTCGATGACTTGTTTCTGCTGGCCTACTCCATAATGAATATCCCTTGAATCTGTGCGTGCGTATTTGGGTGCTAACAAATACCATCAGCACCGGCCAAGCCAGCGTCGTCTGAAAATATTTTCGGTGCATTCTCGTCAAACTCGTATGAGACTTTCGCCTTGGCTCTTTACATTGTACTCTCAGGCTGACTTCTTCAACTGTAGAAACCCGGCGCCTAATGAAGGCCAAGCACCACCAAATGGAGCCTTCAAGAGTAGCAGCCACGACGATTTACGCAAACCATTCACTGCGGATAGTTGGAAAGGCGATTTTGGGTTTGGGTCATTCACATCAAGCACGGCAGAGAATGGCCGACCTGAGTTCAACCATCGTCCGAACAGTCGTGGACGAACCTCGACAAGAGCGAGTCCTTCAAGAGCAGGCCAGCCGGGACTATTCAGCCAGGATTCGTCTCGGTCGGCGTCCGTTTCACAACCGCCGACAGCGTTTCCTGAGGCAAAGTTTTCTGTCGACGAGTGGGCTGCCAAGCTCAAGGATGTACGCTGGACCATGCCTCAAAACGAGGAAGCCTCTCAGCAGGCGAATACTCAGCGCCAACGAAGCCCTAAGAAGCAGACCAAATCAGGGTTTAAGATGCGACCTACACCACAACCTGCCAGTGTTGCGACAGAAGCGGAAGAGTCCCGGACGACTGTCGGAGATAGCGCAAAACAGGGGGCGACCGATACAGGGGCTGAGGAAGTGGAAGCCATGGATCTCGATGATGATATCCCTAGCAAAAGCACTGATGCAGCTTTTCAAACTGACAGAGCATCCAAAGATCAAGCCCCTCAGCCGTCTTCAGGTGTTGACAGCAAAGACACCGGCGCCAATTCTAAGTCTCGTCTATTCAACCTGAATGACCTAGGCAGCACAGCGCCATTTACCAGCACGAATAGTGGCGGCATCGAGGATTTGCAGGATATCCATGCGACACTACCCTTTGAGTCCCGCGCGAAGGTGCCAAGGACGACAGCACGCGATGTTCGTCCTAGGCGCCTCGTTTGCCCTAATCCACCGAAAAGACCCAGCCCACCGGAGCTTGTTCCAATCAGCGCAGGGTCGCAGCAACTCGGACTCCCCCGAGGCGCATGGGACCGTTATGTCGCGGAGATGGGTGCTTACATGCGAGAGTGGAACACTTTCAATCGTCGACTTCTGCGTCACTTCAATGCACGCCAGGATGCAATGGAAACAGGAATGGCCCCCAACTGGATTAGCGCTGTTGGAGATTCCACACGTATTAAGATCAACGAGCCGAGTGGCGAGGATGATGAAAAATCGACTCGTGAAGACGATGACGCTGAGAGCGACGATGCTATGGTGGCCGGAAGCGCCAAAGCAGGATTCAGTGCTTATTTGCGTGCATTTGACGAGGATGAAAGAGTGCACAAACATTGGGAAGTGGCCCGTGAGAACCATCGCAAATGCATTGTGGAGCTCGGGGAGATGCGGGAATGGATCTTGAATGGAGGAAAACTAATTTAGGCTGGATAGATATACCCCTACGACGTTTCTTGCCTACGGTCTTTTCGCATGGCATGGGTGTTGGCGGCTCGGCGTTCTGAAATGGTTGGGCCTGTTCTACAGTTAGGTAGCCTCTTCTGTCAGTCATGTATTTTTAGAAGCGTCTTGCACCACAGTTAGAGAGGGGAGGTTTTCTGGCACTGAGCATGACGGGTCGGATATGCTCAATCTACCGTGAGAAAGTCTGATACCAATCTTGAATTCATTCCGAGCCCTAGCCCTGAGCCCCGAGCCCTTACTTCCGATATCGGCATCATCTGACGTCCGCCACCTTCCCGATTCAGCAAGTGCCCGCAGAACCAGACCGGTAACAGTGTGACAGAATGCCAGGGCCAGATTGGCTTGCCGATGAAGAGCTAGGCTGTATGGTATTGTACTAGGCCCTGATTTGCTGCCTCCCCGCTGAGTCACTCTGCGCAAGAGGAGGAAAAAAGTAAGACTCAAATATCGCCCGCGCCTCCGCGGTTCCCCCTCCGTCCGTTTTTTCGGCTTTTGGATCTTTGACAGTCGCGACGCCTTCGCTGCTGCTCCATTCACCTTCCCTGCAAACGGGTCGGGAATTATTTGACCTTCTTCAGTCAATTGACATTTTCTCAAGCTAACTCTCGAAAAAAGAGCCGATTTAATTCGTGCTGTTTCAAGCCTAAAGCTACAGCCACACCCCGCCGCCTTATTTTAAGTACCGAAGCCGATCCTTTGACGTATACATACCGTCGAAGCAGTCTGGTCATTGTCAATTGATCAATTGAAGTACAACTTGTCACAGCAATTGCTTTAATAAGATTCTCTCTGCCACAATGGGTATCACGATCGTTCTGGGTAGCCAGTGGGGTGATGAAGGTGGGGCTCGATGAACACTGTTGCGCTTGACATGGACGGCATGCTAATGGACGTTATTGTCGGATAGGAAAGGGGAAGATCACAGACATGCTTTCGCAGGAGGCTACGCTCTGCTGTCGTGCTGCTGGCGGCCACAGTGAGTATCATATCTCCCCGCGGAGTTTCCAAACCTAACTCTTTTTCTTTCCTTCGCCAGATGCGGGCCACACCATCGTCCATGACAACATCACTTACGACTTCCACATTCTTCCCTCTGGATTGGTCTCTCCGTCCTGCGTTAACCTCATCGGCGCTGGAACTGTCGTGCACGTCCCCAGCTTCTTCAAGGAGCTGACCTCTTTGGAAGAGAAGGGGCTGAAGGATGCCGGCAAGCGCATTTTCATCTCTGACCGCGCGCATGTCTGCTTCGATCTGCACTCTGTTGTCGATGGTCTCGAGGAGGCTAAGCTGGGTGGTCGCAAGGTCGGCACCACCGGTAAGGGAATTGGTCCTTGCTACAGTGACAAGGCTGCCCGCCGGGGTGTCCGTATTGGCGAGATTATGGACGAGGCGGTCTTTGAGCGCAAGCTGCGGTCTCTGCACGCTGGATACACTGCGAGATTCGGAGAGTTGGAATATGATGTCGAGGAGGAGATTGGTCGATTCAAGGTATTTCGACTTGATTTCTGGCAGGTACATGGTTTGAAGCGTTTGATACTGACGCAATGGAATAGGAGTACCGGAAACGCTTGGTTCCCTATGTTGTCGACCAGCTTGCCTTCTTCAAGCAGTACAAGGACTCGCCAAACACCCTCGTTGAGGGCGCCAACGCTCTCATGCTCGACCTGGACCACGGAACCTACCCTTACGTGACCTCCTCGTCCACCGGTCTGGGTGGTGCCGTCCAGGCTCTGTCTCTCAACCCTACCAGCATCACCTCCGTCATTGGTGTGGTCAAGGCGTACACGACCCGTGTCGGCTCGGGTCCCTTCCCTAGCGAACAGTTGAACGAGTACGGCGACAAGCTGCAGTCAGTCGGCAGGGAATTCGGCGTTACCACCGGCCGTCGTCGTCGCTGCGGCTGGTTCGATCTCGTCCTCTGCCGCTACTCCCATGCGATCAACCACTACACCGCGCTGAACCTGACCAAGCTGGACATCTTGGACGACTTTGACGAGATCAAGGTCGCAGTCGCCTACGTTCTCCCTGACGGAACCCGCCTGACCGATACCTACCCGGCCGACGCCGCTGTCCTCGAGAAGGTCAAGGTCGAGTACGTCACTCTGCCCGGCTGGAAGAGCAACACAATGGGTGTCAAGAAGTACGAGGACCTTCCCGCCAATGCCCGCGCCTACATCGAGTACATTGAGCGGGAGCTCGGCGGTGTACCTGTAAAATGGATCGGTACTGGTCCCGCCAGAGACCACATGATCTGCCGGGAGTAAATGCTGGGCAGTCGAGGGAAAGGGTCTTGATCGTTCATGGCGGAGGCCTACAAAACTAGAAGTCTTCCTGGGATATTATTCGCTTTTGCCCATGTTTGTGTATATGAATGGATAGACGAATCTGATGAATATTGCTTACTCTGACTTGCTCGGGTAGAGGACTTTAGAATCCAACACGGCTGGACTAAAATGTGTCCAGACAATGGACTTAGTCTAGAGGGTAGTATCACCGTTATGACGGCGTAAAAATATTTTAGCAGAGGATAGTTCCCACTCCCAGCAATCCCAGCAAATACACCATGGTTCTCCAACTGATTCATTGGTCCACTTCTCCTCCCCAACTGTCTTTCGGTATATGCGCTGATGATCTGCCGAGGAGTCAACTTATCCTGTGTAACTACCCTCCAGAGGTTTGTGCTCAACAATCGGAATCCACGCGAATCCCCAGCATGAGGCCATTTCAAGAAAGTCGGACCCGTTCCTCCGACGCCGAAAAAAGACAATGATATGATTCTTCTTGAAATTGTCGACGAGATCGGGAAGAGCAGTCTGTTGACTGTATATAGAGCACCTGTATGCTCCAGTAGTACCGTATACTCCATTGCGGCAGGGGACACTGAAGATCATAAGTGGTTCCATTTTATTTATTCGAAACATATGGGAGTTGGGTTTGTCACGAGTAGCTGGTGAAGTGTATGTCCTGATAGAGTCTTGTATGTCGAAGCCTGGCAGGGAGATCAGCAGTATAAAGTGAATAGATCTGAGTATCTATTCACTATGCCATCCATATGAAGCTGTAAATATAGCATATCTCTCATGTCGTCTTACTTTTTGATACTATGTGAATGCATCAAAGACATATATGGGCATCTATTGAGTCTGTGAATGTAGGATAAGCGCAGCATCTCAAGAAACAGACTACCGTGGCCACCTTCCTCTTGGTTGGTCTCTCAGCTACAAGAGAAAGTTGATAAACCGGACCTCAGTCATATTATTCATTAGGAACCCAAATCATCTCTATAATACAGCTATATACAGGTAATCCAAACGCCGTCTATCAACATGGATCGTTAAACCATCAATATAAAACATTAAGCTGTCTTATGGCCGATTAAGCTGCTCTTTACGGTAGAACAGGAGGAATCCAAAGCTGTATGCAGTTAGTATATAGCCCGTCAGAACATAATCGAGACAGAGTCTTACCTGGCCAAAAGCTGGAAGAACAGGGCAATCCAGAACCACGCATTGGCAATCTTATCCACCGACGTGCCGACATTTGGCGAGATGCCGTCAGGACCTAGTCTATTCGGTGCGAATCCGCGCGCGCAGATGGTAGCGATCGATCCCACGGCCTGCGCAGCCAGGAGGACAAAGCAGACGTGCACTCTTGTCAGAGTCTGCAGGAGGATCATACCCAAACCAACCTGCTGGATCTCATCGAGGACACCGAGCCAGAGCCACAGACATCTGGAGACGATGGCACCAGACGTCAGGCTCCCCGCCCAAGGGAGATAGTACCCGATATTGGACGTTCCCCACCATGTTTGTGCCCAGCGCGGGGAGCCCAGACTGAGTCCGAAGACGGGAAGGATCCAGCTGTGCTCCTTGGACAGCGCGCGGAAGACAAAAAGAATGAGCACCCAGAGGATTATGAAGAAGCCGACCACGAGGATGACGACCTCCCATGTCTTGGCGTGTTTGGAGGACCAGAGGAACGACCAGTTGCGGCCGAATGCGGCGGCGAGGAACCAGTTCTGCACGATGACCATGAAGAAGAACCAGAGGACGATGCGGCGACGGAAGAGCGATGTGTAGAAGAAGAGGATCCGACTGGGTGCTTGGCGGTAGTATTTGGGCAGGCCCAGGGCGAGGATCACGCCGATGAGGAAGCATACCGCGGCAATCGGCATCACCACGGCCGTGAGCCTCCAGGTGCTCAATGCGAGGGTGGACACGCCTCCAATTTCCGTGGCGGTGACCTTGGAGCTCCAGTACCACAGTGCAACGGTGTACAGCTGCGAAATTCCCTGGATGAGACTGGCGCGGAACATCCAATCCTTGACGGGGACGGCGCCCTGGTCACCGAAGTTGGGAGCGAAGAACAACGAACCGCTAGACGACGCCACGGCGTAGACGCCTGCAGCGACATTTTGGGCCCATCCTCGCCCGACCTCCGACAGTCCAAAGGGAGACACACCAATTACAATAAACGCCAAGCAGTATATGAACCACGGGAGACTGAGGACGATCACCGCTGGCAGACGGGCGTACATGAACCACCATGCGATCGACGAGACGCAGTAGATCGCTGCGATGACATATAACTTGGTTGCTGTCTCGCCTACCTGGCCGACCAGCAGGGTAATTTGAGAGGAGTTGGTCGCGATGATCTGTCCAAGGCCTAGGAACAGAGCGTAGACGGGCCAGTTTCCGATCCGTCGTCGCATGAATCGCTGAATGGCCATAGGGCGCCTGTATCCTAGCCGGGAAAGCCAGCGATCGATTTCATCGGAGTCGCTCGGGTCCGAACCGGCCGTGGCGGTCGAGAGGCGGTTATATTGCGTCTCATGGTCGAGCTGGTCCGGGCTGGCCGAAGAAGAAATAGACTCCTTGGCATGGTGTTTCTTCAGCTGCGCGTCGTTGTACATGTTATAAAACTTGCGCTCGCTCTTCATCAAGTAGGTCTCGATGCAGCAGTCCGTCATTGAGTTCTTCTTGTCCAAGTTGTTGAGCAGCTGTTCGAATCGCCGGGTGAAGTGGCCCATGCTGTCCGTAAAGGTCGGGTCGACCTTTTGCAACTCGAAGACTTGCTGATTGTGGTCGCCCATCACTGAAGGCAGAGACAGAACGGAGACATTGCGGGAGTGGGCAAACGGCATGCCCTCGCCGGAATTAAGTGCCAATTGGAATGGGTATTGAGGCATATCAGAAGGCGTCCTCGGCGCTGGCGACGAAGCCCGCGAGACGAAGTACGGTGAGCCTGGCATGGAATGGTACGGCGGCGTAACGCTGTTCCGATTTCCATTTCCATTTCCTACCGACTCGCCATTGTCTTGAAATCCAAGAGCGTGGCTGACTGCCCTCATGGCCTCATCAGTGGAGATGTAGTCCACCCGGTGCGAATTGGAGTCATCCTCATCGACTTCTGCATCGGTGGCCTCCTCATCCAGCTGGCTCTCGACGACCTGACTGTCGCGAAGTGACTTCTTGACCAGACGGTTCCTGCCCTGGCCAGGTCCAGCTCGTCGGCCGAGGGAGAGTTTACGACCTAGACTGCTCCTGTTTCCGTCGTCCGTCTGCAGTTCTTGAAGCCGCGACTCGGCGTTCAGCATCACTCTTGAAGGCGGAGTCTCCAGACCGTCTGGAACAGACTGGGCCAATCCAGGCAGACTTGTTGTGGAGTCCCGCATGTTCTGCATCTCCCAGTAGATCTGCGGCTCCGGCATGGGACCAGCGACAGTGTTTTTGTTCTTTGTATGATGGATCTGGATGGCCGTCTGTTGCAAGGTTTCCAACTTCTGGATCCATTCCAACACAGGGAATCGTTGCTTGGCAGAGTTCGTGCGCATTTCTTCCCGGGTCTCCTGGTCCGAGTCCAGTGCGGATTTGATGGCAGTCCTCAACTGATGCAACAGATGGCGGGTCGCGTCGGATTCCACCGTGTACCACCAACCGGGCATTTGACCTAGACCTCCAATGCGAGAGCCAATCCCCAGCGCACCTTTACGACCGAACTCGACCGCAACCAGCCCAAATGGCTCGTCTCGAGACGGAATCAGAGCAAAGTTGGCGCCGGAAAACACATACGGAGGCAAAATGGTAAACTCTGGCTTGGAGAACACGCGCCCTGGGAACATGGCCATGATGCGCTCCAGTTTGATAGCAGCCAGCTTGCCATACAGGTCAATGATGGGCCCAACGCAGATCAGCTGGACGTGAGGTCTAGCTGACAGTATCGCTGGCATAACATCAGCGATCAAATCAACACCCTTCTGCTTCGACCACCGTCCGACAAACACGAGAAGATCGGCATTGGGATCTTCCTTCAGACCAGCCCACTTCTGCGCCTGCAATTTGTCTCTAATCCGATCTTCGGGAGACGGGATTGAAACATTTGTCTCAGCTCCATCGCCGACGGCACCAGTATCCGAGGGGTCTGGGTTCGGGAGACTGCCAATTTTATCAAGACTCCAGAAGATTGGGTAGCGAGCCCATGAGCGCTTTCCGTACTTCTTGGACACGCCGACTGCACCGAAACCACGCTGGTGGAATCGAAGATAGCTTGCGCCTGTATGGAGAAGATTGAGCACGTTTCCAAACTGGCAGTATTTGGTCGCGGTTTCGATAGGAAGATTAAAAACTGAGCAAACTTCCTTCTTCTCTTGTTGGGTCCTTAACGGCCAGAGACCCTGGAACTCGGCGTTGTGCAGTGATAGACAGACCGGGACGGTTCGTGTCGGCAGCAGGTAGAGGGGAGCCAAGCAACCGTGGAAATCGTTGATGTGGTAGAGATCGATAGAAGGGAACCGCTTGATCGTCTCCGCAATACACTGGTTCCATGCCGAATAGTAGACTGCGCTGTCGAGGTCATCCATCCGTGGGGGGTAAGGCTCGGCTTTAGTCTGCTGCCGAAAGACTGGCGCATCGAGGAGGACGTAGGTGATATTGTCGACGACGTGGTATTGCACATTCACCAGATAGGGCTTGTCGAGGATGGTGACCACCATTGGCTCCGCTGGTGTGTCTTCGGGATACTCAATGTCACCAACGCAAGGGACCACCCAGATAAGGTTCTGGTGCCTCAAGTGCTCGGACATTAGTTGTGCCATGACTCCCAGACCACCGATCTTGACCTTGACCTTCCAATCCTGGATGAGGTATTCCATAGTGGCGATCAAAACCGTACGTCGCTGTTCAGCTGCGCCTGCAACCACATTCTCCGGCAGCACCGCCTTGTCGGATATCGCCATTTCCGAGTCATCATCCCCGGCGAACTGTGCTCTGACCTTGCGCCAAAGCAGCGGCAGCTTATCCTCTTTAGCCGCAGTGCCATCCGTGTTCAGTTTGACGCGGTAGAAGGTTCTCATAAAAATAAAGGCACCGGCAAGGCCCATTAGGATAGGAACAACCCATAGGAGGATGAAGAGGACGAGCTGAACCCATCCAGACCCGACGGGGGTCATCTCATATCGAAGGTTGGCATCATTAAGAGAGATGGTCCAGCCGAGGTGCGGAAATGGAGGCAACGTGGTTATGTTGATCACGTTCGACGAGAGATAGGACGGCGGAAGCTTCTGGACCACAGACGCGTTGTCCACGTCACCATAGACCTCTGTAGGATCTGGCAGGCCATCTGGTCCCACTCCCCAAACACTGATCTGTCCAGTAGATGGCCACTCATACACAAAGTCATACTTCCAGCGACCCTCCTTGGCGTCGTACCTCATATTGCTATCCAGTCCAGCATCGTAGCCGAACTGATTGTACGGTCCGTTCCACCACAGATGAGGGAATCTTCGTGGCACACCATCCTGCCAGTCATGGTCACCTTCCTGGATGTAGTCACTACTACCGGTGAGCCTCGAAAAATACTGCACACGGACGTGAGTTCCCTTCCATTTCTGAGCATCCGTGCCGGTCCAAGGAGCAACGTCAATCGTCGTGTTCCCACCGGTATACGTTGTCCAATTTGACCATGTCCGACCGAAAGTTGTCGAGTAGCGGAACATGTCAGCCCCGGCGGCCTCATGCTGAATGTAAATGTCGCCGTCCTCAGATTTGTGCACAAGGCTTGTGGAGTAGTTGGCGAGAGGGGTTATCAGCGGGTTCGTTGGAGTTCCCATCCGGAACAAAAACCGGTCGACGGCGTTGGTCCGAACTCCGGACGTTGTTGAAACGTTTTTGACGGTCAGCTCGTGGATGCCATGGTGAACGTTCTTCAGCTTGGCGGACCATGTCCAGAGAGTGGGGACCTCCCCGACGTAGTGATGACTGCTTGTCCGTGGAGTGATCTTGCCGCAGTTGACACTGGATGTATCGAGAGTCGGTGTGATGCCCTTTTCGGTGGTAGAGTTTAGGGAGATCGCTTGAGTCACGCCGGTACAGTCCATCTCCTTTGAGTATCCAAGCTGAATATCGACGGTTTCCCCCGTGTCCTCCGCGGACAGTAAACGTGCGTCGTGGCCGGGAACGAACTCGGTAACAGTGGGACCAGGCTCAACAAATCTATCGGCCTCCACATAAGCTCGGTATTCCCATGGAAGGAGAGTCATGTTGCGAGCGCAACCGTATGACTCGTTCCTTCCCTGGACCTCAATTTCGCCAGGACCATCTTCCAAAGTGAGCTCGTCGTAAGGGGCGAACACATTCTTCAGCTTCGTTCCCGACTTGTAAGGAGCCAATAACGCGGTACTCCGATTCTTGCAGTCACCACCGTAGGTTACAGTCTTGTTGTCATTGTGATACACAAGCCAAATACTATTGTTGCCCTTGGAAGCCTCTGGCTGGACCTCAGGGAAGTAGCTTCGCAAGACCGACCACAGACCGGTCACTGTGGGGGTGTCCGATGAACCAGGAAGATAGACATCCTTGGTAAGCTGGGAGAGGGTCTGGAGATAGAAGCCATCATTAGCAACAGGATAGTGCTCCCGGATTTCGAACATGCGCTTCATGATATTGCGGAGTGGGTGAGCAGGATTGCGCTGGTCGTAAGTGACGGTGATGTCGTGACAGCCGTACAGACCCCTTTCATTTGGGAAGTTGTAGAATTTGGTTGTATTCAAGTTGAAGCAGCCATGCGTCCACCATGCGGTCTGGTAGGTCATCGGCTGCCGACCAAAGAGATAGTTTGTTGCCGTGGCATCGAAAACATACATATCCTGCTCCTCACCCCACAGGATGAGGGGAATGCCAGGGAGCTCCAGCGTGACAATGAAAAGACCCAGGAGGTATTTCTCCGTACCGTTTTTGATCGCGGGCCAGCGAAAGTTATCCTGGTTCGACACACCATACATATGCCTGGGGTCGAGCTGACCGGTCATGGGGTTTAGGAAATCGTTGGACACAAGCATCCCGTTCCATGCCTCAATGAAATCTGTAGGCAAGTCGAAGCCAGCAACAAGGTTACCATCCATTCCGAGGAAACGGGTCATCGAACGGTAGATAGTATAGTGGAACGCGGCTGCATCCAACGCCTGGTGGCCGTCCTCTCTGAGGAAGTATTGAGCGTCTGAATCGTTCTTCAGCTTGACAGCAGCGCCTGCGGACTCTGGACGCTGATCTAGCTGGCGCCCACGGCCAAGGTAGAGACTGCCGAAGGTATTGCCAGATGTGATCTCGCCTGGTATGAAGAAATTATGCTTGCCATATTTCTTTGCACACTCGCGGAATGCCGCCGATATCTCACCCAGGGGCTCCAGGGTCGCCTGAACAGCTTTATCATAGCGGAAACCGTCGATATCCAAACTGGCAATTTGAATGCAGTAATGCTTGGTGATGATATCACGCACGGGCTTGTGCCATTCACGCAGCCGATCTTGCACCGAGGCGAACTTGGTGAGCTGGCGCTTCCAGTCAGGGAAGTTGCCAAATGCCTCTAGTTCTCCATACTGATCAAAATCACTATTATAGCAACCCTTCAATTCCTCAACCCCGCCGGATGACAACGGCAAGCCAGTCTCATTCCAGAATTTCGGGTAGTCGCAAGTCTCGTTGTACTCATTGCTGAACTTAAAATCGGCATACCGACGATCCGTGATCCACTCGACCTCATATTCGTCTGGTCGGAAATCGGCTGAGGTGTTGAGGTGGCCTTTGAAACCGATCAGGTTGCTCAGTCTGCGTATCGATGTAAGCTTGCGGTAATACAACGTTGACCGGAGAAAACACTTACGTTGCCAGCGTATTGTCCATAATCACATACATATCACGGTTGTGAATCTCGGTGATGGTCCGTCTCCAGTCCTGCAGTGTGCCATGGTGCATGTCCAGCAGGGTTGTATCGACCGGCGAGTAGCCATCGTAGGCCCAAGGGAGGTTCATCAAGCCTGTTCCAGCAAAGTAGATACCCTATATTTGTAAGCAACGCATCAGACACGGAAGCGGTTTCAAACGCACCTTGAAACCCATGCCCCGGATATAGTCCAGCGTATCAATCAACCCGACCAGATCCCCTCCATGACGCATCTGGTTGGAGTTCAGTACATGCTCAAAAGCGGTACCGTTGATGTCGTCATTTGTTGGATCACCGTTCGCGATTCGGTCCAGAAAGATCGTGTAGACGGGGAAACGCCAGTTGTCCGGCGAAGGGTGGTATTTATGATTTGGCCATTCTCCCCAGTAGTCAATCGGCGATTCCGCCGATCTGTTTTCGTTCAAGTTATAATCAACGAGCGACTCGGTGTAGGGCCAACACAGTGCACTGACGCTCAGCAATGACAGGATGAGAGCGACTGAGCGCTGCGTCTCCGTGAACATTTCTGAAGTGCCTTCAAGCTCTCGAGAGTCGTGAACGGGTTCAGTCGATCATGCTCTGAGATGCGGAAGAGCCACAGAACGGATGGTAAAAATAAAACGAAAGACGAAAGAACGAGTGGTCTGTCAACTCAGAGGGAAAATTGACACTGGGAGTTGCAACACCACCAGACCAGGAACAGCGGGGAGAAAAGTCATCCAGCGCTGAGCAGGCTGCGTCCAGACTATCCACTGTATGCAGGTGGCCATTGTCTCACTAAAACTCTTCGCAGTCTCCATATAATGACGACAGACCGGTGTCTCAATAATCAAACGATATGAGACATCTGGGACAGTTCCACAGCGGTGGGGTAGCAGTGGGCTGCCAACCACGCGCCACGACATCACTTCGACGGGTTTTCCGTGGCTATTCTGGGAAATTAATTAAATTGGAGCCTTTAGTGGGCCATCTTAAGTCGTATCTGTAGGTGTGTGGACTCCTCTGGACTTGTCTGGAGGGATCAGTGAGATTCTGTCAGAAGCCACTGCAGATTACGAAAGACACAGTAAAGGTACATCCTTGTCAGGTGGCATAGTCATAGGCAGCAAGAACTTCTATACTAGGTAATGTATCTTTTTCCTCGAAAACAACATCGACTATCATGGTACCCATCGAATACATCGTATCACCTCTCATGCATCGTCGTGTTAACCCACTCGACTAACAGTATGAGCCAGATTACACTTTGTGAGAGGGCCCGATCGCGATACTGTATCGCTGGTGGAACTTGAACAGCCTTCAAGCCCAATGAGCAGGACTGTACGGAGTAGTAGCTACAAGATACGGGCTAAGACTGCCCGATCGACCCGCCATTCGCCTTAGTGAAGCAGTTGTTGTCAAGGCCAAGCAAGTAAGGCAGAAAATTCTAGCATAGGTCCGAGTTTTCGCCTATCATCTTATCAAGTCGAAACAAGCACCGGCTCCGTTGTGGACCAGCCACTCGGCATGCGCAGCCGTGCCGCGGTTATATATATCTCAGGGTCCCGTAAGTGGCGTCCTCCTCCGACACCTAGCCAACGATCTTTCAAGCTAGTCCTATCGCCCTGGCCATGACTTACGAGTTACGACCAAATTGCAGGAGAAACAAAATAATGACTGTTCCTTCCGACAGCTCCGACCCGAATTGGCCGAGCACATCATTTCCTTTTCAGGTAACCGGCCAAATAATCAATAGGCTAATAAATGTGTACTTAGAGTGTAGTCTACTGTGAAGGTGCTACGGAATAGATATCTAACTGGTACACTTCGGGCACAACCTTACCCAGCACGGCCACCAGCACAGGTGGATCAAGGACGATCCGGGTCTAAGAAGATAGCCCTGAAACACCAATGAAAAAGCGGTCTGATTGAGTATCCCGACATTCAATAACAGTTATGCTCACTAGTCATTGGGTACGACATATTCTAACGTAACAATAGAATACGGTCGCAGACTGTCTGCATGTCAGAATTCTATAGGGGACTGGATATGCATCAAGAGTAAGAAGCTTGATTATCATCCCTTCAAGCGGGCCAATTCTGGACTAGAGTTCGCACAGACAGCCACAGATATCAACCTGGCAGGATATAAAGAACCGATTAATTATAGATATTGCTTAGGTAGATCCTACCATGACTTAATCTACCAATCTACAAAAAAATCCTTAGAGCTTTTGTACTATTCTTACCGATATCGTCCTCTCTATTTATATTAGGTTAGATCGACAGGTTACTGAAATTACTGTAGATCTTCACTCTTATCTATTCATTTTATTTGCATATATGAACCCCATGATTTTGTTACTGTTACGACTGCGGACCGAACCAACACTTCTGCTCACAACGAAACTGTAGTGGTGGGTGGTTAAATTCCATGACCTCTTAGTGTATTGTTGCCTAGATCATACATCTCAGCCAGACAACCCTTGGACAAATACCTATAGACTGATAAGAGAATGGATTTAAGAGGAAGACATAGCATAGTATCAGACGGCTCGGCTTCTACTCAGTCGACCCTAACAGCCATCTCAGTCCATTGACACAGTCATCTTGCGCCCGTCTCGACACCTCCAACTGAGGCGCATATACCCAAAAAATATGCGGCAGCGACTAAGACTATCAGACATTTCTTCCCAGAACAACTATCGGCCAGAGCATACCTTGTAGAATGAGACCCGTACTTCAATGCCTGCATTTTGAAGCCCTTGCACATAGCACACTGCGTCATCACGGAGGATATCAACCTCACAGATCTGGACGTACGTCTTTGGCAGCCCGTCAAACCGGCCCCAGAGAGGATAAGCCCTAGGATTTGTCCTCTCTGTACACGGGACCCCAAGTGAATCTGGAGAAATGTTAACAACCTATTAACCGACTCTTATTCCACACGAACCATGATTCTCCGCCATGCCTTGCCTATCAAGCTTCTCCGTCTCCAGCTCTTCAGTCCACGACTGGTGCAAATCCCTGAAACACGGCGGGATCAGCGCCGCATCCGCGCCACGTACCGTCACCGGAGCGCGGAGCAGGACTCCGCTGATAGTGACGCCTGCAGCAGCAGTTGTCTTTGTTGGATCTCGCATCCAGTCTCTCGCCTTCTGCGAGACAACCGCGGCGAGCTGTCCGCCTGATGACGTCCCGCTGATCACTACCCTTACCGAAGCGCCGTGCTTCGGCAGAAGGGTGGGGAGGTTGGTTACTATGTACTCAAACGCATCCCATCCGTCGTTGATAGAGATAGGATACTGATGCGCCGGGCTGAGTCGATAGTCGACGCTGATGACGGTGCTGGGTCCACCCAGTGCCATGTGCCTGCACGAGACTATGTCTCAGTCAGTTATTTCCCTGTAGGTGAGAGTAGGTCACATACTATCTTCCGTGTCCAGAGAGCCCTGCACAAAGCCTCCAGAGTGGTAGAATATGACGACTGCATCGGATGAGTGGTCTTTGGGAGTGTAAATCCGAATGGGGATCCGGTGATTGTCCCTGGCTGGGACTGTCGTGTCAACGCTTGATACTTGTTCGGCAAGGACACGACCATCCGCGGAAGAGAAGAAACGCTCGTTTCTGCTTTCGTCGTCGTGGCTGACAGTGGGATTCTGCGCGAGAAACGCAGTCCATTCAGAATGGAGCAAAGGCATCATACAGTATGTGGTGGATTACTGTCTGATACTGGTCTCAGAGAGGAGATATTCGACGAACTGATATCGACAACGTTGCAGCCTTATTAGAAGTGGAATTAGGCAGCATTTCACCATTTCTCGTATTCTGTAGTTTCATCCCACTTGGATACGGAAAGGCTATCGTATGGGGCCATCCCAGATAGACTCGCCGAATATGTTCCGTATATCATTTTGTTCGTGCTCTCCTCTCTCTGTCCGTTATCCGGCTGATAACAGCCAGCTCATAGTTTTACTGATACAATATCAAATGAGCCCTCCACGACACGCCCTGTGAGCTTGACCCAAGCATCACCGATGGCTTCAGATATCGCCTCGACCTCACAGTAAGCTGGCATAGACTCATGTCTGTAAATTAAAATGTAGATATCTAAACGTCGCAAGGGAGTCCAAATGAAACGAAACGATGAGAAATAGTATACATAACAAAAAAGATAATGAAAAAAAGATATGCGTTAGCTGGGAGTCGAACCCAGATCTATTGCTTGGAAGGCAATAATGCTAACCGCTACACCACTAACGCTGTTTTGTTATGTAATTCCGCGTCAAACAATGACCTATAAGGATAAATCAGTGACAAGCTACCGTTATATCGCTGCTGTCAAATATTCTTCAATAACCCTTCTACTCCCTTTCACATACATACATGATTCTAGGTAGATCTACTCAATTTATAACAGACTTCACTATTTTGTTCTGGTCAGGCTGGCGGTAGAGAGCAAGAGCTACAGCTCTGTGATGACATATATTCACTCTGCATATCCAATTCCCATCTTCTCTAATAAATAAAAATTCAATACATGATCAATCATGCAAAACCAGTAGCCACCCATCACCTATAAATAATTCGGTCTTGATATCCCGAGCTAGATATGACGGTGTAAAAGTCCGAGATACTCGAGCTCATTTTGAAAATCAGACCCGCTATAAAAGCAGAGGCACATCGGGCTCGCATCCAAATCCAGAACATGCTTAGAAAATTTCCTGTTATCAAGACGCAAGTTGTTGCTTGTCGACGCTCTATCCATCGTGTGTTCATGACTACTTATACATGCTAATTCTACTGTACTGGCATAATGGCTAGGCTGGCCGCGTAGCATTGGGAAATGGGTATGCCGTATCAATTCCCCATCCCATTTTGGGAAATTGGGATTCCCATGGGACTTCCCCCAGCCCATCTAGTTGGGATGGGACTCATAATTCTTATAGTAAATATAGGGTGGGAAATTCATACGGTGTTCCCATAGAGTAATATTAGAATAAGAATGGAAATGCTATAGGTCTCCGAAATTTGATTTATAGAGTAGGAGTAGGGCTAGGCGCATATTCTCTATAGATTTTAGGAGCCCTATGGATTTCCCTTCCCATCCCTAAAAATCAAGAATTCGCATGACTAGGGGCAAAAGAGGAGGAAACTAGCAGTGGGAATTCCTTTGGGAATCCTTTCCCTTCCCAACAGTTAGCGTAATAGTGTCCATTACTCCCAGTTTCAGCCAGGCAGCTGAAGGCTAGCTTTTTAGAGTCAAGCTTGCTACTCCTCTTACCAGTATTTACATACTATCTAGAATAATGAGGTGGTTGAGGTCTTATCTCTTCAGTTATTTACGTAATATGATAGTAAATAGTAATTTTGCTCATCCAGATGAGTTTATTAATGCGTGATAAAAAGGCTGCAGCTAATATCAAATGACTGCAAGTAAAGTAGACACTGCACTACACCGCAGCTCAAGCTGTATCCAAAACCAAGCATGAGGAAGGCATGGGAGATCGCCAGGCACTGTTGCGACCCAGGGGATTACTATTGTCATATCTCAGGCTCGCCATCAGCGAAATTGAACCGCCCCCATGAGTCCCGGACGCCGGTAATTCCTAGAGCAGGACTCTGAGGAGCCTGGAAAGAATTGGATCTGGCATTGGCTGGCCAGGAGATGGAGATTGCTGCGGCTGTGGTGTTGGTTGTTGTGTCGGCTGTGGGTTGGGTGTGGCGGAAGGGGTTTCTGATTCAGTCAGATAACAAGTACATCGCTAGACGAGGTGAATAGTGGCTGCGGGAAAGTAACATACCAGCGACACCGACGCAGACGTAGTAATCTGGTAATAGAGATTGGCATGAAGTCGGCTTCACAGCGGGGTTCCACGAGTAGAATTGGTCCACAGATATTCCATATTGATTTGCAATGGCCCAGCAGTTGTCACCTGATACCACCTTGTGATACTTGTTGCCTGTGGCGAGCGATATCGTCAGAAGCAGTTCGCAAAAAGGCACATTGCTGCGCTTCGTTCGCACTTACAGTTTGCTGGAGTACCCGACAGCACCGGGCCAGGGGGATTCGTGGGCGTAGCCACTGGGGGTTCCTCTTCCTGAACGCCGACGCACACGTAGTAGTCGGGGTATAGGGCCTCGCAAGAGTGGCCAACCGACCTTGTTCACAATGTCAGTAGGGATTGTCACCTGACTGGTCAAACAGACTTACGGGTTCCAGCGGTAGAAATCGTAGATCGAAAAGTTACCGAAACCGTTTATGATGGACCAGCAACTGTCTCCCGTTTTAACCTTGTAGAAAGCATTGCAGTTGGCAGCCAAGCCGCCCTGCGTGGGAAAGGGCAGATCGGCAGCCCCAACTACAGTTGCCTTGTCCATACGACTCGCTTCTTCGGCAGAATCTGCCGACCGCATCGTCAATTCTGATACAGCAACACAGTAGGAACGGCCACTCTGAAGTTGACAGTCATCCTTGAGAGAAGGGTTCTTAAACTCGCCGTCAGAATCGTGGACTGGCACATGTGTAGTCCAGCACTTACCCAGTTCACCAGCTCTTCCCTTGAAATGTCGAAGTAACCCTCTAGGTCAGCACACCGGTCATTATTTGTAACATCATTAACCCAATAGCCGCAATTTTTAGCAACGCTTGGGTCGGTCGGGCTAGTCGGAGAGACGCTAGAGGGCCATCTCTTGACGACAGCCGAGTTGGCTGCACCTAGGAAGAGAATTTGAGCAATGAGGATCGAAGTGAGTCCCATCTTGAGCCAGAGTTGTTGATTGTGTTGTGAAGACAGAGATCGTTCAGAATCTCGAGAGAATTTATACTTTTCAAGCTCACATTCTCTGCTGAAGCGAAGCTGCATTGCTCACGGTCGATGGAACCTCACAATGCACGAACCCTTCGTGACACCGCATAGTAAGCACACACTAGGGACATTGTATGCGTCGAGACCAGAAAAGGGTCTAGACTCACATTTCAGACTACTCTGAGTACTGTAATGCGTTCCGCTCCGTCATTGCTTGTCGTCTTCTTCGACGAAGTTGCGCAACGTGGGAGCTCCACCTTCCGTGGGCTTAATTTCCCAGAGAGGTTCACCGTCGTCATCAAATTCGGCCCACTGGAAAAAAGTGCAACCTTTCTTTCCTGGATCATGTCCCGCATAGCACATCCACATATATCTACCCTTGTTCTCACGTTTCCGTTGCACACATCGCAAAATTGCTTGTGTGCCACAACGGCACCGCGGAATGTTACGCGGGTGGAGAGAATCCCGATACCATCGATAGGTGATATTGATACGCCGGTTACCTGACAAGGGATGTGGTGAAACAGTCTGCGCGGGTACAATAGCATGTTTCCATTCTTCCTGCATCTCGGCATGCATAACAAGGAGAGAATTGTGTGGAAGGTGTATGGAGATTTGGCCCTGTGCATCAGCGCGACCATCAATCCCTTTCGATGTGGTTTTCCGTCTGGACGGAAAATCCGCTGTCAACCCCATGGCTGACACCTCACTATCGTCCCCTCCATCGTCATCGCTCGCCACGATACGTCGCACCCGGAACTCTCTTTCCACGCCTAAGCTCAGGCTTCCAATAATAGCTCGCGGACCAAGGTAAGTCAGCTCATCCGAATGGTAGCCCACACTTTCTGTTGGGCCATCATAGCAGTTGACGAATGCTGCATTGGGCACCCATTCCTTAGGCGACTGATACTTGAGCTTCTTCCCATCTGGATAGCACGCTCGTATACGCTTCTGAACCTCGTCGTTCACTGCGCGCTGAACTTTGGCAGAGACGGCGCGCAAGTACGGCGTAAGCTGGCGCACGTTCGAACGGTATCTGCCTCCATAGGTGTATTCCGATGTTTGTTGGCGAATTTCCTCAGGAGTAGCAACGTACAAGCTGCTCGTGTGAGGGCTTTCAACTGTACGATCAAACAGCTGAAACCTGTACCTTGAAAAGTGCTTCGACTCATCCAGAAGTTCCAGTAGTAGCGCGTCTGCTTCATCTGGGGGCAGGAAATTATGGATGATGGTACACGGAGTATGAGCAGCAACATCTTCTGGAGAGAAAAGATGTAACGTCTTTCCTTTCCGTGTGAGTTGCCTTTTTGGTGGCAACCCTGCCTCAGTTTTGATATGTGAGGTCATAGACGTCTGGATCGCTGACACACCACCTGTTCTCTTTTTGACAGGTTTATACCCACGTTGAGCTGTAATTACGGCAGATGCGTCTTCAACCGACCCGCCACTTGAAATGAGAATGTCCAGTAAAGCATCCTGTTCTAAGTCTGGAAAGAGTGATAGGAGCATCGCCAACTTCATATCTGTGGAGTCCTCATCAGGGGGCAGCGTCTGCTGCGTAGCCGACGGACTCAGCCGAGGCCGCTTTCTCGAGATGAAGCGATCCATTCGACAGCCATCTGATTTCAGAATGAGTCCAAGATTATGTCCTGGTGCTGTAGAAGGCGAAGATGATTAGGCGACAAACATGACTAACTCGTATACTGACACGTGATTCCTTCCGATATGACCAATCAGAATGCTTTTTCAAACAGCATCTAGTAATTATTCGCCATTTATAGAGTTCTCTAGGAAGCTCGATATACACTATGACATTTGCATGTCTTAACTCCAGTTACCGTTACCCAAGTAGACCTGAGACGACTTATGATAGTCCTCCAGACTTCTTCCCCGTCGCAGACCGTCGTATACCTCCACAATTGCTGACAATGCCACTTTTGTCCAGCCAGGATAATCTTCTTTTGTTGGCTTCGAGTCACGGCGATGTACATCAGGAAAGTTCTCCTCTATGACCTTGACGGGACAACTGGAGTAGTCCGCATCCTTCTCCACCATGGACGACATATCTACGGTTGTTGTGAGATGCGACAGCACTCCATCATCTATCATCAAGCACATCCGCAATCGGACAGGGAGTTCTATCGCGGGCAACGCTAGAGCTACCTTCCAATCATGAAAGGCTTCCCGGACAGTCTCCTCGTCAAGTCCGTGGTATTCCTCCTGAGCGTTGAACACTTTCGAGGCGTATGTTGTTTCAAGTAGACGGATCTGTTCCGGGCTTCCTGGTAGACATCTCGAGAGGGCTTTCTGAATTTCTTCGTTGAGCGCTCGGAGGAAAATCGGTATCAGCCGCTGTGAGTCTGGCGCATATGTCGTGCGATAGACGATGGGACCCCAGGTGAGGGTGAGGAAATCGCGTTCGGGCCCAGGAGGGAGGGATCGGAGTCCAGGTTCTGACCCCAGGCGATAGATCTCTTTCTGGAGAAACATATTGGCAGGAGAGTGCCAATGCTCAGGTTCTGTCATTTTCGAAGCTATCCCACTGGATGTATTAAAGGCTTATAGATTAGCATTCTCAAATGGTGGTCAGTATTCATCGATCGATCAGTATGTGAAGCTTCTGCCGATTCGGAGTCATTGTCGTCAGAGTGACATCGACAATGAGGACGAACAGTGAGAACAACAAACAGACGGTCATTTGAAACAAATATGTGTTTATTGGCGTACATTAAGCGATAACTTCTGGTCCTGAAGCTGTTTTTGCAGCGGCGACTAAAACATCGAGCAATGACGATGGTGGGATCTGCCTTGTTCCTCACTAAATTAGTTTCCCATCAGACCTCGGTTCCTCGCATGCGATTCTCCCCGCAATCTTCAACTTCATCCCTCTCAGTATTCTGCTGCAATCATAATGATACCCTCATGACCGGTCTTTTCTTCGGGTTATTTTAATTCTTATTTTCAAATACTATACCCTTCTTTTCCCACTATGCTTCATTTCCGCACCGAGGGCTACAACGGCTGTGCGGTCAAGTACTCCCCGTTCTTCGACAACCGGTTGGCTGTCGCCGCGTCGGCCAATTTTGGGCTGGTAGGAAATGGCCGGCTGTTCATTCTAGAGCTGACGCCGAATGGCATCGTACCCGCCAAATGGTGTGTCTCATTGTTGACTTGTTCGCAAGCAACCGGAACCTATATTGACAAAGCCACCAGGTTTACTACGCAGGATTCTCTATACGACCTCGCCTGGTCGGAAATCCACGAGAATCAAGTCCTCACAGCCTCCGGCGATGGCAGTATTAAGCTCTTCGACTGCAATTTGGAAGACTTCCCCATCCAGAACTGGAAAGAACATAATCGCGAGGTCTTCAGTGTCCACTGGAATCTCGTAGCCAAGGACACATTCTGCTCGAGCAGCTGGGACGGCACCGTCCGCGTCTGGTCGCCGCATCGGCCGCATTCTCTATTCACCCTCCCCACACATAGCTGCACCTACTCGGCGGCCTTTTCGCCCCATTCCCCCGATATACTCTCCTGCGTCACGTCCGACTCATACGTCCGCATCTTCGATCTTCGCACGCCCGCCTCCGCATCCAACCACCTCACCCTCCAGATTCCCATCCATGCCGCACCGGCATCGCCCATTCCCGGTAAAGCCGGTGTTCCTCCTGCCGCATGCGCTCCAGCCGAAGCTCTCACCCATGACTGGAACAAATACCGACCGTCCATCTTAGCGACCGCAGGGGTCGACCGCACCATCCGGACTTTCGACATACGTGCCCCACAGCAGGGGCCTCAGGCGGTCATGACGGGACACGAATACGCGGTCCGGAAACTGTCCTGGTCGCCACACCTTTCCAATATACTACTTAGCGGTAGCTACGATATGACCTGTCGCGCATGGAGCGATCAGACCACTGCGGGCCCTATGGGGGATACCGACCCTATGCGCGGTGGTCCCGGCGGCCCGGTAATGGGCATGGAGTTGGGGCGTATGAATCGGCATACCGAGTTTGTCACAGGTGTTGATTGGTGTCTTTTTGGCAGTGAAGGATGGTGTGCGAGCGTAGGGTGGGATGAGAACCTGTATGTATGGGATGTGCGAGCAGTGATGGGATAAAGATGCTGTGATCTATCGTTTCTCCCCTTCTACCTATCCTGTATTGGTTATTTAGATTACCACGAGATACCATTATGACATGTCTGCGGGACAGCAACTTCAGCTTTCCCAAAGAAATTACACGAATATGCAAAGTCCTGTGTGAACAAGCTATCTCTCGCATTTTTGTTTTCATCAAGTCAAGCCATGAGTTCTATCTGATGATATAATGATCGAGATACATTGTATGCAAGACGCTCTATTTCAAGACATGACTCGCCAAATATCATGGAATTCTGCTATTTGCAGTCCAAGCTCAAGCCACTTCCACAATCATCGTCACGGTATATCCATGATCTATCCATTTTGGGGTACGCGGCCCGGGTATAGGTGGTGAAAGCCGAGCGCTGCATCCTGGAGATATGCGCATCCTGCTCAACGATGTTCGGCAACGAGCCGCAACAGCGGAAGGAAGGGTTGAGAAGTTAAGAGACCAGACAAAAAGATGACCAGCTTATTTACTAGCCAGTCTCGCCTCCACCTTCCTTCTCTCAGCCTCCTTAGCAGCAGCAATCTCTTCCCGACTAGCGTCAAAGGCCACATGCACCTGGTTGAACGGGTTCTCCTCGCTCTTGTCGAACTCCTTCTTGCAGAGCTCCACGCGCTGATTCCTCCGCAACCCGGGGTTCTCCTTTTCGATCTCTGGCAACCGGCGCGCCTCATACGCCGCATACGCCGCTTTGTACCGGCGCTCGGGGTGACGGTCGATCTTCGACGAATCCTTGCCGGTCAGGGACAGCGCATCCAGCGCATTATCGATACCCGTGGCGTTGAGGGCAGCGCCCTTGCGGCTGGCGGGCTCATCGTCCAGCTGTGACAGATCCAGACCGCGAGTCTTCTTCTGTGCTTGCTTGGCGCCGGCACCCTTGGGCTTGGAGGGTTGCGATGCTTCTTCGGCGGCGAGGAGGGCCTCTCGCTCGGCCTTCTTGCGAGCGGCTTCGGCTTTCTTGGCTTCGGCGTCTTCCCTATATTTTGCAGATAACGTTAGCAAGCCGATACTTATCTATCGATATGAACAATAGACACCGCGATGTCGCTCACTTCTTCGAATTGCTCTTTGAGCCCTTTTGCCACTCCTTCTCCTCCTCGGCGGCTCGCTTGGCGTCTTCGGCTGCCTTCTTGTTTGCGGCGGCTTCGGCTTTCTATATGCATATCGTGGATCGTCAGTCTCAAGACTCCCTCCTTAACCTGATACAGAAAACATGCTCGTGGCGATGGCAGAAAAAAAGGCGGGGGCGGGGTTGGGTTGAGAGACATACACGAGCCTGTCCGGCTGCTTTCTTGGAGTTTTCCCCGGCAGCTTTCTTTCCTCCCATTTTGAGTGCTAATTATAAGTCGAGTGTTAAAAGGCTTTTTGAGGGAAGTGTAGACAGTGGGAAAGAGTTGTGCTTGACTAGAGTTGTTGTGATGGCGAGTCATCCTATGGATACTTTTGCGGTTCCGACCGACGGCGGTAACTCAATGACTAAGCAGTGTATAGGGCTATCCCGCATTCTTACCAAAACAGAGTATTAGCATTCCGGAAAGAAACCATAAACTCGATTTACACGAGAGAGGTTCAAGTTTCTGAAGCAGTTACAGATAAGCTTACTAAATAAGGGCCCACGGCAGAAGGATAGAAGTAAGCTACAGCAAAAGCAATGAGTGATACAGATTCCAGTAGGACTAGCCGACTTGTTCTTATTCTGGCGTGACTGCGCCGCTTTACAGATAAATAGCCGTTCCTTTCCGTGGCCAATAACGTTGACATCAGACCTATCGACTACCTAGTACCTAGACTATATTAAGCATGACAGGTCGAGACATGGCTGCGGGGAGCTCCAGGCACCATGGTTTAACGAGTTTCGATCTATATCAATGATTGAAGTTGGTTAGAGAGAATACAGGTTCAGAAAATTCTGGTCTACTGTTGTTCCTTTATACCTTTATATAGTCTTTAAGTATACTCTTCTCGTCCCCCTGTTTTCTCCTCATCACTAGAATCTACGCCCAGTACAAGTAGACCAGGGTAATGGAAATAGTAGATTAACTCTTAATGAACTACGCCCTGTTGGAGCCCATAATAGCGCCTGCACTAATGACTGCACTTATCATGCAACTTCACTGTCAGCTTTTCCCATCTGAAACTCTTCCTTCCCTCTTTTTGCCCCAGAGAGGAGAGACTCGGAGGAGCGGGAATCGCTGTTTCAAAAATGCCCTTCACTAATGGGGAGGGCAACCTGCTCCATCTCAACCAGGAACAGTTTGATTTCAACCTTCAATTTGAGAGTCTCTTTTTCTCGATTATTCCCTCCGTTTTGTTTATTCCCTCATCGCTATGGCGGACTCTGGCACAGATACGCAAGCCCGTTGTGGTGAATGCGCCTGTCTTGCAGTTCATCAAAACAGTATGTATGCCCTCCTCTATTACACGGCTTCTGCCCACTGGCTGACTGCTTAGGGTGCCATCATAATTTATGCTGGCTTGGAACTTGCACTCCTTATACTAGCAGCGGTCGGGTCCTTCCACATTAGCCGCATGTTGATCGCTTCCTCCACCCTGCAGCTTATATCGGCCCTTTTCATGCTGACGGTAAGTGTGGTGGATCACAGCCGCAGCCCTAGACCATCGATGCTGCTTAACAGCTACTTGTTTCTCACCCTTCTCCTCGATATCGCCCGAGCAAGAACTCTGTTCCTGTCGTCAGACTCGGACCACGGTTCCGAGATCGTTTACAGCAGTATATTCTGTGCATCGGTCGGGCTGAAGACCGCCATCTTGTTACTAGAGGCCTGCCAAAAAGCAAGATGGGTGGCCTGGGATGCAACGAAACACAGCCCCGAGGAGACGAGCGGAATATTTTCGCTAGGCGTCTTCTTCTGGCTGAACAAGCTCTTCGTGGCTGGATATAGACGTACCTTCACAATCGAAAGCCTCTACCCCCTCGACAGCACCTTCGACGCACAAGCCCTGCATGAGGAATTCGCGAAGAAAATAGACTACGCCAAGCTGAAGGGAGATAAATTCGGCCTCCTGAAGGTGCTAGTACGTACATTGTGGGTGCAGCTACTCCTGCCTATCCCTCCGAGGGCGGCTTTGATTGCGTTCTACATCTGCCAACCTCTCTTCATCGAGAGTCTCATCACGTATCTGTCTCATTCGGAGCCAGATCCAAATGCGGGATATGGGCTAATCGGCGCTGTCATACTCATCTACTCGGGGATTGGAATCTCGTATGCCTTGTACTGGTACGCATACCGTGCTATTACGGCATATTTCAGCGACTCACACGATCGCTAGGTACTGCCACCACCGACTGCGGACGATGGTCCGCTCCATACTAGTTACTGAGACGTTTAAAGCCGCCACAAGAGTCCGGCTGGGATCAGGCGATGATAGCGCTGCGCTGACACTCATGAGCATCGACATGGAGCGCATCAGAATGGGTCTCCGCTTCGTGCACGAGACATGGGCGAGCATGATCCAGGCAGGCCTCGCCGCCTGGATGCTCTATCGGCAACTCGGGGTCGTGTTTGTTGCCCCCATGGGCGTGGTAGTAGTTTGCTTCGTTGGCTTAGGGATCCTGGTAAACTTCACCGGTGACTCGCAGCGCTCCTGGATGTTCGGGGTCCAGAAACGGGTCGGGCTCACAGCCACCGTCATCGCCAGCATGAAATCACTCAAGATATCCGGTCTCGCTGGTCCTGTGGCCGAGTACGTGCAGCAGCTGCGTGTCGACGAACTCGCTGCTGGCGCCCGATACCGCAGGATCATGATCATCGCCGCCGTCTTCGCATTCATACCTCAGTTGATCAGCCCTCCGCTGACCTTCGCTTTCACCCAGAAGACGCTGGATGCTTCGACCATGTTTACCAGTCTTTCGTTCCTGACTCTATTGACTCAGCCGCTGTCACAGCTTTTCCAGTCTATCCCAGAGTTCGTTTCGGGCCTGGCCTGCTTGGGTCGGATTCAGGCATTTTTGGAATTGGAGCCTCGCCAGGACTATCGGCAGCCCCTGGTCGAAGCCCAGAGTTGCGGTATGGAGAAGAGTTCAACACAGGTTAACGAGAAAGCTACGGATTGCATTGTCATCCGAGACGCAAACTTCGGATGGAAAGCAGACAAGTTCGTCCTGAACAATATCAACACTCAGATCCCCGCCTCGTCCCTGACGATGGTCATCGGTCCCGTCGGCTCAGGCAAATCAACATTCTGCAAGGCCCTTCTAGGCGAAATTCCCTTCAGCCAAGGCAGCGTCGTGACGAGCACTTCCCCGCGCCACGTCGGTTTCTGCGAACAAACCGCCTTTCTCTGGAACGGTACGATCAGAGAGAATATCGTCGGATTCACCCCCTTTGACCGCGAGCGGTATGACCAGGTCATTGAAGCCACTTCCCTGCGCTTCGACCTCGCCGCCCTCTCCCAGGGAGACCAGACGAATATCGGGTCGGATGGTGTAGCGTTGTCGGGCGGGCAGAAGCAGCGTCTGTCTCTTGCGCGAGCACTATATCTACCTTCAGACTTTTTGATCCTGGACGATGTGTTCAGCGGGTTGGACGCTGACACCGAGGAGCAAGTCTTCCGGCAGGTCTTCGGACCGGATGGTCTCCTGCGACGACGGGGGTCGACGGTGGTTCTGTGCACGCATAGCGTCAGGCATCTCCCGACTGCGGACTACATCATCGCGCTCGAAAACGGCAGTGTTGCAGAGCAGGGCACCTTTGCCCATTTGTCGACCCGTGCGGGTTATGTTCAGCGTCTGGAGGTGGGACTAAAGCAGGAGGGCGATGATACTACTGCTGACGATGAGCCTGGTCCTTGTCCCGAACACGAGGGCCAGACTGGGGCTGGCAAGAAACTCGAACCTGCGATTATTGTTAACAGCACGCAATCATCCACCCCGATTGCCCCAGCGGTGGCCGCAGCCCGGCAGGTCGGGGACGCCACCGTCTACAAGCTGTATATCAAAAGCATGGGATGGTTTGTGGCGGCTTGTAGTCTGTTGTTTGCGGCCCTCTGGGGTCTGTTCACCAATTACCCAACCATCTGTGCGTCTCCGCTGCCAATTATCTTCAATCGATTTCATTAATTAACTTGATAAATGCAGGGCTCACATACTGGAGTGACGCCACCGAGTCCGTCCATCCTGCGCACTCCAGCTCCTACTACGCGGGCATCTATGCCCTCCTGCAGATCTGCGCCATCATCGCCCTCCTCCTCCTGGGAATAACGCTCTTCATCGTCTCTGTGAAGAAAGCCGGCGCCAATCTCCACCAGCAAGCCTTACACACCCTGATTCGTGCACCACTCTCCTTCTTCACGGATACCGACACCGGGGTGGTCACGAATCTCTTCTCCCAGGATCTCAACCTCATCGACACCGAACTCCCCGAGGCTACCCTCAACACCCTCTTTTGCGTATTTCAGTCGATCGGCCAAGCAGTTGTGATGCTCACCTCGTCCGTCTACCTGGCCATCAGCTACCCGATTTTGGGCGCCTTGCTCTACTTCGTGCAGAAATACTACCTCCGCACGTCGCGGCAGCTGCGATTGCTCGACCTGGAGGCCAAGAGTCCGCTCTACACACATTTCCTCGACACGCTCAAGGGGATCGCCACGCTGCGCGCCTTTGGCTTCATCCCGGACGACATACACAAGAACGCCCGTCTGGTGGACTCCAGCCAGCGCGCGGCGTATCTCCTCCTCATGATCCAGGAGTGGCTGAACCTGGTCCTCAACCTCGTCGTGATGGCCATCGCGGCGGTCCTGACGACGCTGGCCGTTTGGCTGCATTCGAACTCGGCCTTCGCCGGTGCATCACTGTACTCGCTGATGACCTTTGGCGAGAGCCTCTCCGGGATCGTGATTTACTACACCAGACTGGAGACCTCCATCGGCGCGATCGCGAGATTGAAAACCTTCAACGAGACTGTCACGCCGGAGGACCGCGACGGTCCCGGAGAGGAGGACATCGTCCCAGACCCGAACTGGCCGGATCGTGGGCTGATCGAGTTGCGCGGTGTATCCGCCCGGTACAAATCCACCACCGTATCTGAAGCCGACTCTAACTCCGTCATCTCTGGCCCCACCAAGCCGCCCCTAGCCCTCAAGAACATCACTCTAACCATCCACCCGGGGGAAAAGGTCGCCATCTGCGGCCGCACCGGCAGCGGCAAATCCAGCTTCCTCGCTCTCCTGCTGAAACTCCTCGATCCGCTGCCCTCAACCGACAACAACCATGACCCGGAACCTCCGGTCTTGATCGACAAC
Source organism: Aspergillus lentulus (assembly GCF_001445615.1). Classification (NCBI taxonomy): domain Eukaryota; kingdom Fungi; phylum Ascomycota; class Eurotiomycetes; order Eurotiales; family Aspergillaceae; genus Aspergillus; species Aspergillus lentulus. The sequence continues at coordinate 814,735 of NW_028322113.1, forward strand.
ATCCCGCTGCACCGCATCCACCGCGCGACCCTCCGCCAACGCCTCATCGCCGTCCCCCAGGACCCCGTCTTCCTGCCCGACGGCTCGTCCTTTCGCGCGAACCTCGACCCAACCAATACCGCGACCCCGGCGGAGTGCCAGCGGGTCCTCGAAGCGGTCCGGCTGTGGGGGTTCGTCCAGGAACGGGCGGAGGGGCTGGATGCACCGGTCACGGCGGGGACCTTGAGTGCCGGGCAGAGGCAGCTCTTCTCGCTGGGGCGGGCGGTGCTCCGTGCTATAATCCGCCTGCGTTCTTCAACGTCTTCCTCCTCCCCTGAGGAGGGGTCCGACAACCAAGATCAAGGGGGGGTCCTCCTCCTCGACGAAGTCAGCTCCAGCGTGGACCGGGAAATCGAGCGGATGATGCAGGAGATCATCCGAGCGGAGTTCGGACACTACACGATCATCGCGGTGAGTCATCGGCTGGAAATGATCATGGACTTCGACCGGGTGGTGGTGATGGATCGCGGGGAGGTGGTGGAGGTTGGGAATCCGGCGGCCCTGAAAGGGGCCCCTGGGACTCGGTTTGGGGAGTTGGTGGCCGCTGCTGGTGCGTAGCAACCAACTTTTCACAGCATCTGTTCAGTACTAGCTCTAACCATAGCATACTGAATCTCAATTGAATCATATTCATAATCACACTCTAGACGGCAAAATGAATACAACAGACACCTAAGAGACAAGATCATCCCCACTCACAGCCCCTACAAGCCTCCGCAAACTTTAGATTAAGCTTATTCTTATTCTCTTCCTTTAATAGAAATAAGGACAACCCTAAGCTTTACTATCTTTTTACCAATAATTTCTAAGAGATATATAAAGTTATAGATAATGTGGAGTTAGTTAAGAAAGTCAAAGTTAATAATTAAGAGTAGTTAAAAAAGGATACTCTTATCAAGGGGGTTCTCTACTTTTTTCTTTCATTTCTTAGACGATAGGGTTAGGGAAACTTTGGTCTAATTAAGATTGTAGTTTCTTTTTAAGTTTACTAAGAGAATAGAAAGAGTAATATAAAAAATACTATAACCATCTCTTTTATTGTAGTTACGCTAGTCATAAAAGAAATTATTCATGGAATCATATTCATTTCATTGACTCTAACATGGTGAATATAATATAACAGACAAACGATTGACAACCTGTGGTCAATGTGCCAATACAACCTCAAACAAACAAACATTGAATGCACGCTCTGAATGGGGGAAATGATGAACAAATCAAGGAACAAACTCCACATAGATCCCATAAGCGTCGCAGTAAATCGAAACCATCATGTCGTACCATCATCAGTATCTTGTCAAATTATTTTTTAAAATCATTCAATCAGTTATCATCTCAGAAGTCGGTCGCCAATTCCGTTGGCGCGATTGTCTCTATCATCGCAGGACACGTGGGTTCACATCGCTCAATCACCAGATCTAGATTTGCAGGAGACGTTTCTACCCTCTGCAATCGAGCTTCCGAACTTTTCGAATTAGCAAAAACACTCTTGGAAGATGCTCTTGTGGAAGATACTGGAGCAGAACTCTGAGGCGTGGGAGCAGCAGTGCTGGAGGACGATACAGTAGCAGATTCAGAAGCCGCTGAAGGAATAACCTCGAGAGTTTTTGAGCTGGGCTCTTCCCTCACGGTTTCTTTTTGAAGAATGGAACTTTCAACAGTCATGGCAGGTTCTGCTGCCGTTGAAGAGAGTACAGTCGAAAGGCTCGGCTGTTCCGTCCAGCTCGGAGTCGAATGTTGCTCCAGTGAAACGGTAGGTGAGAGCACAGGCATGGATTCAAACATATCCCCAGGAAATGGTCGAAGATGCGAAGAGGAGGTTTGAGGTTTGACACCAACGGCAAGGTATACCGCCAGCACACTCAAAAGGACAATTGTCACGTTGCGACGGTCACTAGCCAGTACCCGGATGTAGTTGATGAGCAGCGTCTGCAGGTCGATTTCTTCGACTGACCTCGGAGAATACGTTGGGGGTGGCATGGCTGGAGCCTTCGCTGGCGTTGTAATTGAGGCTGGAGATGACGGACGAGCAGGCTCCTCAGGAACAAATAAACTTGGTTCATGAATCAATGGGGTGGGTGTATTCGTCCGCGACGATTGATCGTACAGCTCTGTGCTGATGCTGGTGGCGGGCTCCCTGAGTTGCGGCACCTGTAGCCTAAGATCAGTGCTAGGGCGATCATTGTCCAAAAGTCGCTTTTCCAACTCCCGCCTAATCTCAGACGGCAGCCAAAGGCCGACTTCGACATCCACCTTTTCCATCTCCTTCCAGGCTGCAGCCCAGGCACCAGCTCTCATCAGCCCGTTCGCGGCGAAAACCTTGATCTCCCACTTCCTACTCGAATCGTGCCTTGGGAGTCGTCCTCCACAATCAGGGCACTCTTCTCCTTGCTCATCATCAGTAGCACTGTCCTCTGTAACCGACTGGTCACCCTTCTCCGATTCCGTGTCCTCATGTCCCAAAAAGTGGCCATGATGGAGCCGCGGACGCTGGAGTTCCAGACTTTCCAGCAATCGTTCCTCAAGCAGATCATACATATCCTCCGGGTGAGAGATGAGCACACCCCGGTCACGAATCACACTGGAACCAACCTTCTCCTCCAGCAACTTCCATCTCCTCCAGTACTCCGGAGGCAGCACATCTCTCAGTATCTTCTGGTCCGGGTATCCAATCAAACCTGGCACAGGCAGCGAAGGAGGAAGCAAGGTGCAGTGAAGCAAAACAAGCGGATACTCCTTCTTAACTTTCGGTCTCCCCGCGGACCCCGTAGGCGAGTAATAAGGTGATCTCTTAAGCGGAGACGACCCCGCCGAACGAATTGAAATATCCGACATCCGATGTCCGCCCCTCCGCTTGGGCGGAGTCAGGAACTCGTCATCATCCTCATCCTCCGTATGCATCTGCATTGCGCGCACAGAACTGGGCTTCCGGAACGCAGCCTCCCGTTGCCTGATTGTTTGTATGGACTTGAACTGTGCCTCCATTCTGCCATGACCGGAGTTATCTTGATTGATCCAGGAGTGGCGGATTCGCTCATCTGCGCCGCAGCCGATCGCAGGTTTCAGCTCGCTCGGGGGGTGGATCAGCACCGAATCGGGAATTGAGGAGATTGAAGAGCGACTGGATGCACGCGAGTCCAATAGAGCTAAGTCGTCATCGTCCAGGTCATGACCAGCTGTATCGCTCGTGGAGTGTTGCGTTGAGGATTCCGAGGAGTTGTACCCGCAGTCCTGAACAGACATATGAGCATCGTCACTCAGTCGTGTTTCTTCCTCGCGATCTGGTGAATCTTCGTGGGAAGCCGCTCTTGTCCCGTTGACGCGGGCTAGTCCGTCGGCTGAAGGGCTTGAGCCGAAAAGCGGTTCGTTTGCAATGAAATTGGCAAATTCGGTCAAATGAGGGGCGTCGGATATATCCTCCATAATAAAGACATGGAATGCGCAAGGAAAGAGTATCGAGAGTAGCCTCTAATCAAGAATGCGTGTGCTGTTGGTCGACACTAATGATGGGGAATGCGACTTATCAGACGGAGGTATCTATAAGTAAACAACGCTGCTAAACATGCAAATCATCAACAAAAAAAGTTTGAAGATGGAGATGCATAACTGTTCTCTTGAAGATAGAGTAGATGGAATAAATTGAGCATCTCTTTTGATGAAGAAACAGTCGTCCTTACAGCAACCACCTGATGAGTTGTTGCTGGTGTTTTCATCCTCTGGTTGTGCAGGGCAACCATGCATGGAGAGATGGCGGTCTACTCTACCTTAGTGGCTGGTCAACCTCCTAGATCAGCACTGCTTGGCGCAAGGTTTCGTTCGATAGATTAAAGCTCCATAGGCCTTTAATTATTATCTGACAGGGGCATCTACTCGGTATTCGATCTGAGAATTTCCAAACGAATAGGAATGGCAGTTGAGCATCTACCCGTAACCAGTAAGGCCGTCTGCATGCTCAGCGCTCACTATAACCTCGTGATAATCGCATCTATCGAAATTGACCAATGGGCTCAACTTGGAATAGGACTTTGAATTCAGAATATAGATACAGAATGGGATCAGTATGCTGTCGCAAGGGTAATATAGATTGCCAGATCAGATAGTTACAATGCATGACGAGGGTTAGTTTTGTGACTATCTTCATAGATGCTTGCTCGCTGAATCGAAGCATAAGATTAATGCAGAACGAAGTGAATAGCAGATTACGCTTGATTAGAATGCATATGCAATGCCAAGACGTTAGAAGTGGCTTTCCTTCATTCAATCATGACTGAAGTGACAAAATACCGGTCGTATATTCATACAGTCATCAGATGTATGCAACAAAAATGACATGAATTCATTCCGAAGGTCGGGTATGATTTTCGTCTGCGCTCATCAGAGGGTAATTTTGTTGTTCCTCAAAGTAATGGAGGACATCTTGCGGTAGATATTCAAGGTAAGGCAGAATTTCACCATTGAAGGGGAATGGAAAGTGCTCTTGTTGTTGGAGAGCATTCACATCGACATCCTGGCTTTCTATAAAGACCCCACCGAAAGTCGAGCCCATGTTGGATTGTAGATCTGTCGATTGTGGATTTATATGGCTGCTACCTGCATGCCGTTCGCTCTGTGCAGGCGCCATAGTGTAACTGTAGTGAGAGGTTTGAGATTGCAGTTGAGACGAGGGCGAAGAGGTGAGGCCCTGGGTGTAAGCTGGTTGAGTATTCGATGTGTTATCGGTTCGGTTAGAATATGATGTATTTAGGCCCAGTAGGAGATTGGCATCGGAAGCAGCAACCCGTCCAGGAGGGACAAGCGAACCGTATTTCGCGGGTCCACTAGAGATTGATGAAGATCGTGCCCCGTCTGAAGCCCGCGTCGTTTCCACTGACTGCCGATACGAGCTCGAACCTTGCGCCGGCAGATTGGCGTAGCTGTGACTATACTGGGAAGAATAAGTAGGTCTATTCGAGTCATAATCGGCTTGGGAAGCTGGCATCTGGTATAACAAGCTGAGGTTCGGTTGAGAAGAGTTGGTGGCTCCAGTAAGAGCCCATCCAATGGCTAGGATAAATACGTTAGCTGTCGCATTTTGTGAAGTGCCAATATGTCATGATTGTTATACCTTGCCCCGGGTCAATTTTCGGTGATATTCTGCCCCCTTGTGCAGAGGAATTTCCAGCACTTGCCGCCTTTTTTGGCTCAACAGTGGCACTCAATGGTGACTTTGCTTGTCGGTAGGTCGAAGCAGCGGAGGGCGGGAGTGGAAATGTCTCAGTTGCATTTTCCATCTCCTCTTCAGTATAGAGTAATGGATCAACGATACCCTTAGCCTTCTGATCGAGAACGGTTAGAATATACCTAGTACCCTCCCAATATGTCTCAAGAGCCTTGAGGGCTTTGTAGCACCGCTGATAGTTTTCTCGGGCAGCGGAAGCGAGAAGTATATGCTTGGCGCTCGACTTCCGTTCCGAAGAAGAGTCCATGTTTGGCATCACGAAACCACTAGACTGGTCATTGAGAAGCGGTTGACACGGAGGGGAACCCGATCTCGAAGGGGGAGACGAATAATATGCGCTCTCCATGAGAAAAGCGCAAGCAGCGATGTACATTGGCTGACTCGTGAATGGATTGCCGATAAAGCTCTTCCCATCGACAAGCTCAGAGAAAGATAGAATGTCGGCTATTGTCTTGGCTGAGGACATCGACAATTCTCTGCTGTTTGGGTAGAGATGCTGTATTGTACCGCCAAACGAATTCAGGAGAGTCGGTTGGTGGAGAAGGACGATGAGGGTGTGAAACCACTTCATGTATGTTAGGTCAAGAGCCGAAATAATGTGGATGTTGGAAATCTTCTTACAAAATGGAGAAGTATGAAATTTGTTCCTTCTTTCGCTTTCACGTAGGCCTGGAAATTGGCCGCATTAAAATGCAGCCTGGGTGACAATCGCTGGTAGATGCCTGGAAAAAAATATGTAAGTCTACGAAGGGACCAGATGATTGGGGAGGAACAGAAAGATGACCGCCTACCTGTCAAATCACTTTCCATCCCGGCAAGTCTCTTCAATGTCTCTGTTGTGACATGGTTTGCATCCTGAATACCATTGATCAGATCCGTGACTCTTCCGTAAAGGTGTATTATGCGAATGAGTGGTGGGAACGGTGCAGGCCAGCCGTTCGATAGTTTCGATTCCGACTGTAGCGGGAAACATAACTCTATTTCCTCGTCGCGTAGCGTGACTGGCCTCCCAGTACCAGAGGAGATTACACGATCCAGGAAGAAAATACTCCAAAACGTGTCGACTTTTTCCCGCTCCCAGGCGCGATGGTCCTCACTATGCTTCATCTCGGCGCTGGGGCTTAAAGGAACTTGAGCACCATCGCATTGATCATATTCTTCCTCCCGTAGCTGTCCTGCCCGTCCAGACACAACTGCACTTGGAGTCACGCCCCTCCGCCCATAGCTGTGTTGCAGTCCCTGCAGCTTCTGCATTCCAAGATCCTGAGCCATTCGAATGGCAATACCTAGATACATCCAGAGACCACTGTCATGATTCGATCCGAATTGTTCGTAGGCCAGCAAAAGACAGGCTTGAACAACAGAAAGCGTGGGGCATGAAAGCGAGTCGACCAAGGCGCCCATTGCCCTATGGGCAAATGCTTGACCACGGTCTGAGTTCTTCACGTCAGTCTGAAACTCTGAGCCATCGATAGACGGCGCCTGAGGAGGACCCAATAGTGGGTGTGGCGAAAATCTCGCAGCCAAAGCGCAGACTGCGTCAACGAGCATGGTATCAACTTTCTTATCCTTTAGGCCACGAAGAAACCGATCTCGCTGTAAGAATGGGAAACTGCAGCCCAGATGAACGAAGAACAGGTCGCAAAGGTGCATGACGAGGTTGCTGACAGGTAAAGTATCGTCTCGGTCATAGAACGGAATGGTGTTCGCGTCTCGGAACTCACGGTTATCCATCAGCGAATCTATATGACCGACCCCCACGTTTGCAGACTTTGGACTGCGAAGAGGCGAAAGGGACTCTGTAATATCGCTCGAACCGTCAGAAGCAAGCGAAAACACTAGCCATAGGAGGTCATAAGCACGAAATGGATTGGAAGCATACCTGAAGACAACGAAGTATTGCTTTTGCGAGACCCGCGCACCTGTACTACCTGCAGGCAAAATAAGTAAGTGGGAAACTCCCGTAGCAAAAAGCCAGACGAAAGTACTAACCATCTGTTTGAAGCCGGGAACAATGGCTGTCGGCCCAAAATATCTAAAGTAAGGAACGTGGGTGCGATGGCTTGAGCTTAGGGAGGTCCGACCTTTTGGAAATAGTGTGAGTCAACGCAGCCAGCAATACTAATTGTGATCGGGTTTCTCTAATAGAACGTACTGCTTTCCGGACTTGCTCCGGTTGTATGCTGCTCCGACTCACGGATATTGCTCGAAGGTGTTTCTCTCGACACAAGGGCATCCTGAGAGCTTGTATGATCGGCGTTCCGGTCAAGGCCACCGCCTGCGGGTTGCTTATACTGTGAAGCACCATCTGGACTTTGACTCTTGACCGTTCGAGGATTCGTTCGCGCGCTAGCAGAAGGCAGAGGGGTGAGGCTAGATGTTTGTAAGGCATTTTCTGAATGCGTCCGAACATGAGTCGAAGGTTCGCTATATCCTAAACAGACATGTTTGTAATCCAAGCAAGTTTTACACACTAGGGGACAGGTTATCAGTAATAGCATCGATAAGTATAAGTGCGGCGTCAGCTTCTCACCTGGCTGTTCACCAGAGCATCTTATTTTCCGCTTGCGACATGTCCGACACCTATAGGAGCCACCAAGAAGGCTACGGTTAGCTCCGTAAAGAACATTTGTCAGGAAGGCAAGCTTACGCCGCATTGACTCGACGGCGCTTCGGCTGGGGCTGTCCATCGCTTGAGACAAAACGTATTTGCCTTGCGGGAGGAACATTACTGCCGCCGTTCTTCACAGGAGACGAATGGCTCATTGCGAGCGAATATTCATCCGTGGTCACAACACATGTCACATTAAGTAGTTGATTATTTGCGACGCTGGAGCAAACGATCGAGACTGAGAGTCAGATCCCAGGGACTTGGCGAGGGAAGTTAAGACTTTCGTATATTCCGGCGACGCGGATGAGGATGATCGATGGGACGGAGCGCCAGCAGAAGAGAAACTCCATGGACGTTATCCCACTTTGTGGCGGACGCAAGATTGCAAGATCGCAAGGTCGGGATGTGGGAGGTGAGGGGGAGGGCACGGCACAATAATTATTCTAATTAATGCGTCAGCAGGACTATGTTATTGGTCAAACATTATCTTTACTCGTACTGTCAGCGATTATAACCATTATTTTTCCATAGCCCATCTCAAGCGACAATGCTTCTGTACTGAATTAGGATGGCCGAGGGTGCTTATTTGCGCAATGCTCGGCCACACTGGCTTAAAAGACGCCGGACCAGCTCGAAGAATGCTTTGATCACTCCGACGTAAAATGAGAGGGTGACAAATCTGGAATGGTATCAAATGTGAAAGAGACAGGTAGACGAAATTAGGTAGAGAGTAGACACGTATGGATGGACAGAAGCAAGAAACATGGATAGGTAAGGTAGCTAAGGTGTTCTCCGTCTTCCGCGCCCTGGCTGGGGCCCCAAAAAAACTAGGGACCGCCATGTGACCCTCCCCATGGTTCTGGATGCTACATCGGCTTGTCCCGTGATTCAGAGATGTATTGATTTATACAAACTGGGTACAGCATACAGCAAATATCGATCTGAGCAATAATGAACCGAATATTTCCTTATTTTCGCGACTCTGTAGATCCCCCGTTTCTCTAGTCTGTGGGTCCAACCGGTACATGGTTCGTCGGCTTTTCATATGCTTTTTACGAGAGATAGAAGCCACTAATATCAAGGAACAATTGTGCCTGTTGCTTGAGCTCCATGTTGAGCTTCTGTGCATGCAGGGACCAGCCGTCGGGGAGAATTCTCCTCATCTGGAGAAGACGAATTTAGCCGGAGGATGGGGAAATAATGGACTGACAGGATCACTAGTCCATGGCAGGCTTCCCATGGGTCATGGCTCAATGGACTCAGAAACGGAGTGAGTCCGAGTTCCACAATCGGACAACGGAACGAGCCTCGAAGCCTACATGGAAGGCTAGAAGCCCTTAACAAATCCGCTGGTGGAGGCGTCGATAATCTTTATTCCCCACGTACCGTGGTGTGAATCGAGCCATCTAATTTTGTTCAGTGGCTTGTTGCTGGACCGAGCTTTGACCGAATTCGAAACGCAAACTTCTATGGCCAGTGAATCTCCACCTGTCCTCTCAATCTCAATAGTCACAACTGAGCCGGAAAGGAGGCGCCCGGAAAGGCTAGATCTGCGACATGCCAGATTTACGCGCCTATCTATCAACGGAACACCGAAGAGCACGGGTTATGAGAAGAAGGGCTCGACTTGACTCTGAATGGAGAATTCTAGGATGTGATAAGCATGTCTATATCTTATAGCCTCTACCCGCGAACCGACAGAGGATCACCTTCATCCCGCCTAAGTGCTGTACAGCCATCTAGAAGTTCGGTCTCGGAATTTCGATGGCATCAGTGGTACGCCCATAGGAGATACCCCCGAGCCGACTGATGGGCTTCAGGACCTTGAGGTCGATGACGCTCTTGTCCTCGTTGATAGCGTCATCCCTCACCCAGAAACGAACACCCTCAATAATCGCCAAAGTGCCCGTTGTCTTGCCCGTCGTCCTGCTCTGGAACTCCTTAGTCTCGACGAGCTTACCTTCAATAGAGAACATCGACTCTTTGACACGGGCAGCTTTAACGACAGAGCAAGGTGCTTGGTGCAGCCCGGAAATCTCCCACTCGGAGACTCCGTACGGTGCATTGATAGCGGTCGCGTTGGCTGCCTCGACAAAATGCTCAGAGATGATATTAATCACACATTCACCCGACTCGATCATATTCCTTAGCGAGTCCTTCGCCCTCTCAAGCGAGCCAACCAATCCAACAGTGAAAAGAGGAGGGTCGTGATTTATGACCTGAGCGTAACTGAACGGCGCCAAATTCGTCGTCTTTCCGTCTTTGGATCTGGTGCTGATAAGCGCAATGGGTCTGGGGACAATTCCCGAGATTAACAGTTTATAGTTTGATGCTACCGGTCGTCCTTCTTCGTATGGATCGATTTCGACGTGATTCTTCTTCAGGCTCTCTCCACCATCATTGGCACCGTCGCCTTGTCTCCAATTTGGATTCGGGGGCTTCGAGAAAGTGACCGGCGCATCACGCTTGAAGTCAGGTCGGGAAGCCTGAATCTTGTCGAAATCGTCGCCGACCTTGAACATTGTAGCAGATTGATGAAAAGATCGATAGTAACGGGATATATGGATCACGCGAGGACGATATGACTGCACTCGAGACCCTCTGCCTAAGATATTAGCAAGTCGCACGGTCTTCGAATTTTTAGCACCGACTTGCTGCAGAGACTCCTTCCCGAGACGACACCCCTCAGTGTGCAAATGGTGGTCGGACAACGTACAACTGTGTCTGCAATGATCTTTGAACTCGTGAAGCCTGATATGGGATTGTACAACTCATTACAGACTAATTCAAGGAATTCCTCAAGAGGTTCCCTTAACCCATAAGTGCTCTCTGTCGATCGGGGCAGGCTCCTCATATTTATTCGTCCCGAGTGTTGGACCAGCACTAACTCCACGGAACATGTATATTACGATGTTCTAATTTCCACCCTCTTTGTCACTATAATCCGCTTAAAAGGGCGTGGAAATATGCCACCACTACCGATGGCCGGGCCGATTTTCATCTGGTCAGATACCCGAGGCCACCCCAAGTGGGGAGCTGTCTCTTCTGCTGGGTCAAACCGATAAGGGAGACTCTGGACCATGGAGTAGATAGATGCGTCAACTTCTCGAGAGCGAAGCAAAATGGTAGACGACTATTTCGACTAATAGAACATCCTTGTTGGTCATCGTATCCGCTACGTAATAGTGTGCATTAATTAGATAGGCATACTTTCTTGTCGACAAGGTCCCTGATCTATTATAAATCGCAACATGGGATACCGTCGGTGTTACCAATCCAAAGAAGCCTGTGCCTCATGGCACTGCAATGTGTCGCCAATTAAGTTCTTGATTCATCGAGGGACTATAAATATGTAGATGAATCGCCGCTCATCGCTGAACTTTAGACTATTAGAATCTCAGAGGCGTTCCTATCAGTCTGACATTACCAGCCAAACTTTCAGAGCTCTTTCCCAGATCTGCCCTCTTCAACTTGGTGACCAACATGACTGACCAAGACTATGAGACCTTTAACCTGGGAGACTGGGAACTTCAGAGCGGGGAGAAGATACTTGATGCTCATCTTGCGTACAAGACATTTGGAGACCCAAGCTACCCCGCAATCGTGTACCCCACATGGTTTTCTGGCAGTATGTAAAGACTGACAGAGAAAAAAACACACATGTCTGTTATACTGACCTTCACCAAGTGATATCCGACAACTTCTGGCTTATAGGGGAGGACAAAGTCCTGAATCCGAAGAAGTACTTCATCATCATACCTGCGCTCTTCGGAAACGGACAGTCCTCGTCTCCAACCAACCAGCCGAATGTTCGGCCATTCCCGAAATGCTCATTTTATGACAATGTTCGCGCTCAGCACAAGCTTGTCACAGAGCACTTGGGAATCCAGCATCTACGTGCAGTGATCGGCTGGTCAATGGGAGGAGCACAGACCTATCAATGGGCGACTCAGTATCCTGAGTTCATGGACGTCGCTATTCCTTTCTGCGGCTCCGCAAAAACATCGCTGCATAACCAGGTGTTTTTGGAAGGCGTCAAGAGCGCCTTGCTTGCAGTGAAGCGCATCCCATCGGCGGGTTCGGGAAAGATTGGCCTTCTAAAGGCCGATCAGACTCTGGGGACATGGAGCGCCGAGGACAGAGAGATCGGTTTGAAAGCATTTGCTAGAGTGTATGCTGGCTGGTAAGCCTGCGTCCAATGGTCCCCTGTAATATCGAACAACGCAGAGCTGACTGATCATGTCTGGACAGGGGTTTCAGCCAGGCCTTCTACCGGGAGAAGTTGTACGAGACAGCACTTGGTTACAAGGACCTGGAGGACTTTTTGCAAAACTTCTGGGAGAAGTGGGCTTTGTCCAAAGGTAACCGTCCGCAGACACTAAGCATATCCTGACCTGGCCCCGTTAACGATTGACCCGTCGGATAAGACCCGGATAATCTGTTGGTGATGCTTCAGACCTGGCAGAATGGAGACGTGTCCCAGCAGGAACCATACAACGGTAATTTTGAGAAGGCTATAGCCTCAATCAAGGCTAAGACCCTGGTGATGCCAGGAAAAACTGATCTATATTTCCCGTAAGTGATGCTTCGAGCTTTGGCGTCTAATGCTAAATGTCACTGCACAGTCCCGACGACTCCGAATATGAAGTCTCCTGCATGGAATCTGGCATTGGAACTCTTCGCGTCATTCCTTCTATCTGGGGTCGTAAGTTGATCCGATTTTGACCATTGGCGAGACATTTCTGACGATCCTCCAACACAGACTGGGCTGGTGGTCCTGGAGACAGCAAAGATGATGTAAAGTGGCTGAACGAGCAGCTGGCGGACGTTCTGTAGATTCTGAGTTGAGATAGTGGCAGATATCAACTCAAGTAGGCTCATTATCTTGCAGTTTGATTAGTATATTGTTGCTCATTTGTTCAATTTGAACTTCAAGTGCTATAGTAAGACAATATCACGTGATTGTACTTCCTGTGGCAATGGTGAACATCATGTGATAAGATTCTGATAAGTCAGCATACAATCGTTGAATAATCTTGGAACTCCTCATCTTGATTGCAACTATTCACTGGGTCAATTCGATCTCCTGTAGTCGTTTCATCAATTCAGTCCTTCCTTTGTCTTTCTATCCTCTATGAGTGCTCTTCTACTTCTTTCTTAATTTAATTTGTTTCGGTGTCGTTCTGTATCTTCCCTTCTGCTTCGTTCTCTAGCGAACCCTCCTGCTCTTTATCTAGCCGCTTCCCGCTGACGCCTACACGGCGCAACTGCATGATTTTGGTCAACTCAAGCTGGATAGAAGATGTCAACACCACCAGTGCGTCAGTGGGGAGTTACTCCTCCTATCTCAACAGCTCTCCCGACTCCCGATGAACTCGCTGCCAACGATGATTTGATCTCGGAGCTCAAGGCCCAGAACAACTTCGAAAGTCCCGCGGAGACAGAGCGGAGGTGGGATCTACTTAGCTACCTTTCTCCTTGTTGTTCGCGCTCACACCATGTTTTGTTATCGCGTAGGAAACAAGTTCTTCAGCTCATTCAACGCGTAACCCACGAGTTTGTCAAGGTCGTCAGCCGAAAGAAGGGGCTGTCCCCTGCAGCAGTCGAGGCAGCAGGTGGAAAGATTTTCACCTATGGAAGTTATCGCCTGGGTGTCTATGGTCCTGGTCAGTAGCGTGGAAGCGTTTATCACAATGGTTGTGATATTGACAAAATGCGATAGGCTCGGATATTGATACACTGGTGGTCGGCCCCAAACATGTCCTCATTGACGATTTCTTCTCAGACTTTCCCCCGGTGCTCGAGAAGATGGCCCCCCCCGGGGCGATCGAAAAGATGACACCAGTTCCCGACGCCTTCGTCCCGATCATCAAGCTGGAATTGTCCGGTATCAGTATCGATCTTATCTTTGCCCGTTTGATCGTGTCGTCGGTCCCTCTCAATCTCGACTTGAAGAATAATGATTACCTCAGGGGGCTTGACGAGAAGGAAGTGCGGTCGCTGAACGGAACCCGTGTCACAGATGAGATTTTAGAACTGGTTCCCCAGCAAAAGACGTTTCGTCTTGCTCTACGCGCAATCAAGCTCTGGGCTCAGCGTAAGGACATCCCATCTGTCTCTCTTCGCATAATCTCTCGGCAACCATGCTGACACCAAGTTACAGGCCGGGCCATTTACTCCAATATTGTAGGTTTCCCGGGTGGTGTCGCTTGGGCCATGCTAGTAGCACGAGTCTGTCAGTTATACCCACATGCTACCGGGTCTGTGATCGTCGGCAAGTTTTTCCGCATTATGAACAAGTGGGCGTGGCCCCAGCCTGTTCTGCTAAAGCCAATCGAGGACGGACCTCTTCAGATGAAAGTCTGGAATCCCAAGGTAAGGGCAACCAAGGACGCTGGCCGCATTCTTCGCAGTATTGACATTGATGATAGATTTACCATGGCGACCGGTTCCACCTTATGCCTATCATCACCCCCGCGTATCCATCGATGTGTGCGACGCACAACATTTCAATGTCCACAAAGGCGGTTATCCTTCGTGAGCTCCAGCGGGGAGGTGATATTGTAGACAAGATTTTCTTGAAGCAATTGACTTGGAATGATCTCTTTGCACGGCACTCATTCTTCACGCAGGATTACAAATACTATCTTAGCATCACTGCCTCAAGCAGAACTAAGGAAGCGGAAGCGGTGTGGTCTGGTCTTGTTGAATCCAAGATTAGACACCTCGTCGGAGCGTTGGACCGCAAGCCTACCATCGCAGTGGCTCACCCATTTCCAAAAGGCTTTGAGAGAGTGCATATCGTCTCCAATGAAGAGGAAGCAGAGGCCGTAAAGAACGGTTCTACCAAGTATCAGGATAAAGGTACGAAGACGGAGACAACAGATGAAAGGAAAGATGTTGCACACCAAGCCGCAGCTCTCAGCGGAGTTGAGAATGCCGAGGTTGAGCCTGTCGGCGAGAAGAGCGCAAATGGCGGGGACAGCCATATCATTTACACCACGACGTATTACATCGGCTTGGAGTTGAAGCCATTGGAGCCAGGTATGTATGGCGCTTGACTTCCGAGAGCTAGCTGACGGTAGAAGGTGCCTCGCGTTCGCTGGACATATCTACGGATGCCCAGATTTTTAAATCTACATGTACTTCGTGGGCCGGATACCAACCCGGCATCAATGATCTCTCCATCACTCACGTTCGCAAGTAAGTCTGGACATAGTTCGCTTTCTTCTCTGGATATGTTTTGACTTGAGTACCAGCTTTGATCTTCCCGACGATGTCTTCCAACCGGGAGAAACCCGTCCCACGCGCCCCAAGAAGAAGATCATCAAGAAACACGAAGCAGGCGCTCAAAAGCGAAGTATCGAATCTTTGGACGTAAGTGCATACAAGAGAGTCAAAGAAGATAACGAGCGGGAAACGGATCACCATGCGAAAGCGGATATTTCGCATTTCGGTTGATGCTCTTGTAGTTCCGACATTGGATTGACTAATTTCAATTACTTTCTAGGACGCATCGCTTCCAGCTGCAAAGCGGCAGGTCACCTCCAACGGAGTCTCCGGTACGCCAACACCTGCGTGAGCATCCCTCACCTGAGGCCGAACTACTTGTCGTGTTGGGGCTGGTCCCCATTATGTTCTCACTGAAACGATACACTTACGACGCTGAAACCACTGATGGAAGTTGAAATCCCAACGAACAAAGATAATGTGTTGGTGAACAACTAACTCCAGCTGACTCTGCCTTTGCAGTGCGCGCTTGATTAACGTCTTGGACTGCACCTCGACGAACAGCGCAATCGAGGTCAGATAACAAGGTTGGTCGTCATTATTCTCCCGCTTTATCCCTCTCTTGTTCCCCATCCTACACAACGAAACAAACATTTCTTGGTTCGATGCCGCTTTTCCAGCAGTCTTGCGAGAGGGCGCTCTTGAAGCCATCACAACATGGCGCATATCTGCATTACTAAGTATGGGCGGGCTTTTTTCCCACGGCGTTTGATACTGGTATGGTGGAGATTTCCGTCTGACACAAAGATGGTATGTGGCTGTACATATCACCGTCCCTTTACGCAGTTATTATCTGGTCCAAGTGCCAGTTAGGTTAGTTGAATAAAGGTACACATTCGGCGTGGCCTACGGGCCACATAGTCCAGTATCCAATTCCCAGTCTGTGAATCAGGTTTCTTGTTGTAGACTCTTCCATTAGATATATGTGCATTCAGATCATTGTAAACTATATATACAGCGACGTCTATTCTCAGCTCCATGCTTCCACCAGCTCACACAGAGTCGACTCCCCACCCACATTGCCCGGGAAAACCACAAACGGGACACCCTGATGCCTGGACGTCGGCTCGTCACATCTCCAGAGCGGCACACCGGGCGCAGCCTGACCAACAATCATAGCCCGCTTGATATTAAGCCCCTTGGTAGCAGCGTCGGACGAGGTGATTCCGCCCTACGCCAACCACTCAACCATTAGCTAAAGAATTCTCCCTTTGGGACGCACGATTCCCTACCTTTGCAATAATATATCTCGGCCGCACCTGGATCTGCTGCAGAACCTTAACCAGCGCCTCAGCGACCCTCGCCCCGATAGCCAGCGAGGAGAGCTCATCCTGCCCCGTTATCAGCTTCCGACTCGTCATGACCAGCGTATCCGTGCCGGACTGCAGGTGCGTCTCTGTCTGCTGGACGACTCGGCGGATCACGCTCTCCGCGCTATCGGGGGAGGCGATCAGATCCGCGACGTCCATTTCGATGATGGCCAGGGCGCCGGTTGCGCCGCGGGTGTCGGTCAGGACTTTGAGCTGGGCGGTTGTCTTGGGGACGTAGGAGCCGGCGAGGATGAGGCCGCCTGTTTCCCGCGGGGAGGGGAGGGCCAGTTGGTGGGCTGTGATGGGTGGGATGGAGCGGATTCCTAGCCGGGAGGAGACGAAGGCTGCGCCGGTGCGGTAGAGGAAGTGTTTGCCTTTGGCTTCGGCTGTTCTTTACTCAGTATTGGATCAAAGATAGAACGGGCTCGAAAACGTACCCAGGAGCAAACCGGCGACAAAAACGTGCATGTCTGACTCCGCTGCGGCGTTGACGATGACGACGCCGCCCTTGGGGAAGCTCATGAGCTTCTCGTATACGGCCTGGGGCCCGCCCTTTCGAATATCCTCGATTGTGATCGAGTGCAGCTGCTCGGGGGCGAACCGCCCTGGCGCTTTCTCCATGACATAGTCTTTCAGATTCGAGCTTTTGTACCCAAAGGTTGCATCCTTGGCGAATTGTGTCAATCCCGCTGGCACCAATGTCTCCCCCTCGGCTACATAGTGTACGTCGTTGATGGTGAATCGTCCGCCCTGGAAGAAGAAGGGGGCCAGCACCCATGCATCTGCGGGGCCGAACACGGACTGCGCGACGTCTGCTTCTAGTGGGAAGTGGCCGCGCAATGTACTGTCGCCTCGAAGGACGATGTCGACAGTCTGAGACGTGGATCTGGCTGCCTGCAAGACGTTTTCGCAGATGGCGCGGATGAGTTTCTCCGCTTCAAGTGGGGGAAGAGCGCGTGAGTTGGTGAGAACGAAGAACCCCGGGGAATCTTGTTGAAATTCCTTCACCAGCGTCGGGACGTCCCAGACGGTGAGCACAGGAATATCATGACAAGTTTGGGTGCCTGTAGGATCATCGTCTAGCACAACCAAGCGATTCAGTGAAGATGTCGAGAGGAGCTGTACGATCTGTTCCTGCGTGTCTGCGGGGTATTCCCGCGGGAGCTGTGACAAGGTGCTTTCGCGAGGCAGCGCGGGATATTCTTTTGGGGAAGACATGGCGGTTTATTTGGTCGTAGCACATAAAAAGAGACAATAACGTATGAATGAAGGAATTGAGCGTCTCCGTAGTCTCAAATACTCAGTCCCATACGGAGACACCCCGGGCAATTGACTATACCGCGGGGCATTTGATATGCGGGGAAACTCCGTTTCTTGGGTCGGAGCAATCGCCGAAGGCCCCAAAACAACAAAATATCATGCACAAAGCAGAAATTCTGACAATTGCTTAGAAGCCTTTGGAAGGCTGGACCCTCCGTGGATAAGCCCCGTTAACTTTGTTCGTTAGAGGGTCAGACTTGTTCGTCGACTTAACGTTTCCCCTATTAAGGTTTCGGGTGTTGCTGTATCATCACCGACAACAAAGTAAAAATGGCTCAATTAATGAATGCAGGGCATGTCGCACATGCTATTCAACAGACAAGATCGCGCATGGACATTGCTCTTGACAGCTATAAATCAATCATGAGAAGATAAAAGGGTAAACGGAAATCCAAGCCCGGTCTGTAACACCGCCAACGCCGTGACATGTGCAGGGGATATGCAAGATGGCCATGGTCAAGAGAGTAGTGATGGACAAGGCAAAAGACAAAAATGCTGGTAATCGAGGGGGGGAAGCACAAAAGAAGGTAAACAAACAGATTTCCAACTGGTCATGAACACATATTCCTTTTTAATTCCATTGAAATAACACCCATTCCACCCAACCCCAGAGACCTCATCCCACGCAGATAGCCAACCAGCAAGCAAAGAGAGAACGCATCGCAAATATATCGTCAGGAATTCAGGATTAGCTTCGAGCAAATTATCGAGCAATGGCAACAACAGCCAAGTTTCATTTGAGCAAGGCAGACGGAGCGAGACTCGGACTTTAACCGACGACGCTGCGGAAGCTGAGAGCTTCGAGGAAGCCACCCAGATCCTCCTTTTGGACTTCAACGACACAATGCTCGAAACTGTCGATGCGCACTCGAGTGTTGGTCTCCTGCACCACCTCCTGGAAGGCGATACCGAATCGGTTGCGCAGAAGGTGCTTGTTGCCGCGCATGTCAAGCTCGTCCTCAGACTCCGACTCGGATTCCGATGATGACTCCGATTCCTCCTCTGTCTCCTCGGCTTCTACTTCGTCGTCGTCATCGTTTGCGCGTTGGGCACGCTCGGCTGCGCGCTGAGCTCGACGTTCCTCGCGCTCTTTTTGCTTCTTCTCCTTTGCTTCCTTTTTCTTACGGCGTTCTTCTTGACGCCTGTGCATCGCCGCGTAGTCGATCACACCTCCGCCGCCACCCGTACCGACAACAACATATAGGCCTCGGTCTTCGTCGAGTCCGGCCAGTACCAATGGGGTCCCTGCGGCTCGCCTCTTTCCGATCTTTACGCTGTCGCCTCGCTCACGCTCTTGGACTCTGATGGCCTCAGCTATCCAGAGAGCCAATTTTGTCAGAGCTCCAGGATTTGTAAACAGTTTGACATCTGGACCGTCCTTAACAACCGCAATGCGAAATGCTCGCAGGTGCCGGATTTGGTGCTTCGATAGTAGAGATGTACCGGTACGCAGAATGGCCCGGTGAAGATGCTGAGCAAGCGGGAGTGCTTTCAGAAGGAGAGTGGGTGATTCTGAGGTGAGCGACAAAGCATCGTATGCGCTCCAAAATCGCGGGAGAAGGCTAGACAAATCAGACTCGGTGGAGTCATCGGCGCCATTCCCCTCATTTGCGCTTTTCGGGCGCGAGAGGCGCTTTGTGTCCCACGTGGCACCAGGGGCTTCCTCTGGCCCAACCTCGAGGATCGCGCCTATAATGACGCCCACATCTGTTGCGGAAAGACAGGCTTTCCAGCCCCAGCAGCGCACGAAGCCCCAGCCCTCGCGGGAGGAGACATGACCAGATGCGTCGGGCGGTACGAGTCCTTCCAGGCCATACATTGGTGCATACTTGAGAAGCCGTTGCCGTAGCACTCGCTTCAGTTCCATATCCATGTGAGTGTAGTTCTGATGACACTGGCTCAAGCTGATTCCCATCTTCGCGAGAAGCTTGTGCAATCGCTTCCGACCATTCTCCGTCCAAACGTGGAGTCGTGATGCCAGATAGGGACTATGTAGCATACTTTCGTAGAGTGACCAGTGTCGGACCAGAATGAAACGCGGCTCTGGAGATAATCGAATAGACTTGTCTGTAGGGGATTTGGCGGTTGTGGGGATCACGCCGTTGATCTCACCTCTAATGTCTCTGTCTCGCTCATACGGGTCGGGCGGGTTCAATCGATGAACTTCGTCCCGTAATATTTGACGAACACGTTCACCCCGTTCTCCACCCCAGCCAGCAGACCCCCCGGATTCTGATGGATTTGAGATGCCAACACCAGACATTGTACGACCACTGAGTTCCAAGCTGGAGACGCCGACAATGGCCAACCACAGAAGGTCGTTATCTTCCCGACCAAGTTCGGATGCGAGAGAATACACAAGTGACGATATCGGTTCGGAATACGATGTGCCGGTGGAATAATACTTCTGTAATACTTTCTCATGCTTCCTCTTGAGCCGAACCAGCCGTCGCCTCAATGATCGTGCAGACGGCTGCCTCGGCAGCGCGGGTGACGGCGAATCTGAACCCGGTGTGACGGAGCGAGAAGAGTTCGATGAGTTATGCTCGTCCCTCGGCCGACGACTAGGAGACGAAGTAATGGAGGATCCCTACACGTGGACGTTAGAGATCACAGCAAACAGCGAACATGAAGGCAGACCGCAAACATACTGAATTACTCCTCCGCCGCTGACGCGGGGGACCATCGTTCTCGTCAAATTCCTCCTCGTCTTCGCGTCCCGACCACGATTTCCTCTTCTTGGACCCCGAGCTGGACGGATGTTCTTCGTCATCCTCGCTCCCAGATTCGTCAATATCCTCTTCATCCTCGTCTACCTCCGGCATCTCCAACAGCGCGCAGTATGCTTCCCTCTCCGCGCTCATCTCCTCCTCGATATCCCCGTCATCGTAAACGACAATACCACCCGCGCCCGATTTGTACGACGGAGTGATGCATCCCTTGTCGACACCGCGCGTGTTCCGCCGCGGAGCGCCATCACCCCCATCCGCCGAAGCCGCCGCTGCCTCGCCGCCAAAGACATTGCTCAGATTCCACGGTCGCCTCGAGTCGAACACCCATACCTCCACCCCGCCCATATCATCGACCTCGTCGTCCGGGCTGCTCAGACAGAGTATCTCGTTGAGATCCACCAAGCCTCCCACGCCTAGACATACGACCACGCCTCCACTGCCCCCATTGTGCGTCTGCATAGGCTTGACCAGCTCCTCGCCGGCGCGTGCGAGATCGCCATATCCGGCTACCGGTTGGATCTTGTGGGGGATATAGTCGCGCTTCAAGAGGGCGGTCAGGATTCGACAAGCGCAGAGGGCATCGGGTTCGAGTGCTACGAGGACCAGCACGGGAGGAGAGAGCGGATGATGTGATCGGAGGAGTTGTAGGTAGAGGTGCGATATGAGTTGACGAGGAAGATACATTGCAGCGCACTTCAAGGGAGCTCGAAGCACACGACAAACCCGGAACAAGAAACTGAAGATAAGAAAGAAAAAAAAGGAATAAATCTCAGGCCTTCGAGAGGCCCTGCTCTTTACAAGAAAAATCAAACAGCGTATAATTAAGAAGAGCCCAGACTCAATTGCGTTATACCGGCTCCATCGTTCCTGTTGTTTGATTGTTATGTTATCGAGGCTGTTCTCGCAGGCACACAAGGGTGCAATCAGTCGCGAATCTCCAGCGACGCGTCGAGGCGTGCCGCACGTGCGGAGACCAGCGCCAAGCCCACTCAGTCATCAATCAGGGCAACATTGTTTCCAAGGAAGATAGATAGTATTTACCTTAGTCTAGTCAATAAAGCACACCCCATATAGCATTGATGTCATCTTCTCTTTTTCCTTGTAATGGATTGTAGACATCTTCAACTGAAAAGGCTAACGACACCCAACTCTAACCTTGACTGGTTGATCCACCGTCCTGACCGGGAGATACGTCTCATCCTAATCCTCAGTGATCAACGAGGAATCCTCTCCAGAAAAGCAAAAAAGAATTCAGATCATACCAGACCAGCAATAAAAAGGCATAAGTGACCAGTGCCGGGCTCAACGGCGACCTTATCGGTGTTAACGATACGTGATAGCCAACTACTAGTGTCCAATTGTGATAGATAGATAGTTCAAAAGCAGGCTAATCAGCGAAGCTTGTCCTGTATCGGCTCTGGTCGTAGTCCATGATTTGTGTGGTCATAACGTGATGGATTGAATATGCAGAGCATTATTGATGGCTCGCTGAGCTTTACAGCTACTTCAGAGAGTTCTGGTAATGGATGGTTGAGTGACGACAGGGTTGTGGTTGGGGAATATATATCTCTATGGAGCAAGATATGGATGTGTTCCTCAGTCAATTGTCACTAACGCATGTTGTGGGTGCACAGTTTGGATTATGTCGCATCAATAATATGTCACTGGATTGTAGCAATAATGAGGACGGATATTTTCATATGGAGCACGCTGATTGATGACAGAGCCCATTGCCTGTAAGAAGGCCACTAGGGACTGGTAGTTGTGAAAGGAGGCATATGGACAGAAACAAACACAGCTCGACCCCTTGATTGGCCAGGATGCACCATGGGATACGACCTGAATGGAAAGCGCATGTCAGAAAACACGCAGCCATCAGGCCGTACGCACTGGGCTGACCAACCTGTTTACGATCGAGTTTACTCCTTAAGCGCTGGTTTGCGAGCACATACTATCAAGTGTCATATAATGGGGATTGAAGATTCCAATTAATAGAGGGGGTATTATTGTGATTCTATAATTGCACCAAGCCTTTTGAACGGGAATTAAATACATATAGATCATGAGCAGCACCAAAATATTCACTCATACTATTGCCGATACACTGCGAGAGCAAAAGGCAGATCCATCGCGTTGAGCGTTCATGAAACAATGTCAGAATATCCGATGCCAGCCTTGACCTTTTTGGACTGCACATTTACTTCGCGTCGTCCAGGATGGCCTTGTCGGTCAGAGGAATGTGCTTGGGTCCTTCGTAGGAACCTTGACGGACGAACCACCAGATAGCCACGAAGATGGTCAGTCCACCGGTCATCAAACTGGCGTAGTTCATCGTAGCAGCGCTGGTGGGCACGGAGTAGGGGAAGCAGAAAATCACAATGAAGGCGATGATGTAGATGGAGCTAAGGGTATTGATGACGTAGCCGATGCGTCCCATCCAGAAGTAGCCAGGTTGGAAGGTGGAGCGCCGGGTGAGGACATGAGGGAGGATGGCGGCGAGGTAGGAAAGAGAGGACAGCTGCACGAAACAGCCGACGAAGGCATTGAAAGCGGTGGTGGATCCGACGTAAATGCAAGCAAGGATGGTAATGATCACACCACAGACCAGGGTCGCGTTAAAAGGGTTGTGCATCCGGGTATTGATACGTCCGAGCCAGCCGGAGAAGGGGGTCGCTCTATCACGAGAAATGGTCCACAGGGTACGGCCGGCGGTGATGTAGCAACCAGCACATGTGATGACAGTGGGCAGGAAGGCAACGACCAGCAGTCCAAGGGAGCCACTTCGAGTACCCGTGGCCTGGCGGTAGATCTCGGCGAGGGGAAAACCGTAGGGGTTGCTCATGACCAGGTCGAGGTCATTGATGGAATAGAAGACGGCGATCATATAGAGCAGACCGGTGACGAAGCCGACAGACATCTGAGCAAGGACGGCCTTAGGGATGTTGCGACTGGGCCTATAGCACCGGGTTAGCGTACTAGCCACTCACTCTGACTGAATTCGACTTACCGTGGGATTTCCTCGGCAAGGTGGCTAGAGCAGTCGGGAGTGCCAACACTGTAAGCACCATTGAGCATTCCTGCCACGAAGACGAAACCGTTGCTCGACCAGCCGGTCTGGTTGTTCCAAGTGCGCCACACTGTCTTATCGTCGAGATACGCTTGGCCGTTGACATGAGGCATCACGGCACAGACGATGATAGTGATGAACACACCGGCAAGAATGAAGAACATGCCAAGATTACCGATGTGAGGGAGGAAGCGGTTCATGAAGAGCACAATGCAGCAGCACATCCAGGTGCAGATGATGAAGCTGATGAAGGTGTGCCACGCGTGAGGGACGAAGTCAGGATGCATGAGCGCGTACATGGAGACGGTCTGTTGGCCCAGGATGGCAGACATGGAGGCAGCTCCTAGGATCCATGCAAGACAGTTCCAGAATCCAGCAAAGAATCCGCAAACACGGCCATACTTTCCAGCGGTGATCGAGGCCCAGTGGTAGACTGATTGCCCGGGTTAGCGAAGCTCCTAAGGTGGGACAGAGCAGAGTCGCGACATACCACCACTGGCAGAAGGCATCGCTGAGGCGAGCTCTGCAATAGATGCTGCGACCATCCAATAACAGACGGAGACAGCAATGCTTAACTCTGGTTAGTATCGACTGATGTTGACTGATCCAAAGCAACCTTACAATTCATAGATAACTCCGGCTGGCCCTCCATTATACATAGCAGTGACCTTGAAACACACGTTAGCTCAACTCTTAGGTAGTAGTGGTCGCCAAGGATGAACATACTAAACTGCCACCTTGAGCAATCCATGTGTTTCCTGTAGTAACAGCGACGGCACAAATACTGAGCAAGCTGAAGTTCCGTTCGAGCTCTTGACGATGACCGGATGCATTGACCAATTCGGTCGAAGGGCGTTCCTCTGCGCTGGACTCAACTGCAGCCATCTTCTCCGAGTTTTCCACCGCTGCCATTTCGGATGATGCCATCAAAAAAAGGGCGGGAATTGAAACCGATCGGAGAGCGACCGGATGAAGACGAATATTATTATGATTCGAAGCACAGGCGAATTATCAAGAGGACGACAAGTCGATGGATGGCGAGGTAGAATACCACTGGCTGTGTCCTGCACGTGTACGGGTATGTGGAGGTGCGCTCTTATTACTGCAGATCAGTAAGGGTGATGGCGACTATGAGAGGATATCGACCGGTGCTGGCATGTATCACCTCCAAAGCCGTCCAGATGGAGGATGAAGAGAAAAATCCAACATCAGCTTTGGACGTCGATCCGGCCGGCAGCAGTTTATAGTAGTTCGATATCCTGAGGGATACCTGGAGGACAAGCCGGTTGAACACCCTTGTCCTTCCGTCGTATTGGTATTGTATTTACAGCTAAGCATGGGGTCAGATCTAGTGCAGCAGGGATAAGCATTGGTGGGCGAATCAAAATTCACGAGGACCTCCTCATGGAGGCTAGACGATCAAAAGCGGGACAGATAAACCATAGATGATTGGTCGATGATAATCATGGTTGCAACAGACTTGTATGAAATGTACAGGGGTACGCCGAGATGCCTTTTCCTAAAGAGGGAGCTTCAGCAGATGGCAGACTCTATCCAGATATCTTCGGCGAAGTTGGCCTCTGAGATGGGAGATCGTAGCCAAACACTGGTCCAACTTGGAGGAACCGAGCCCCGTGGGACAGGTAGATACCTCTATCTCCACACTTTTGATATCTTCTTTGTGATCTGGGGGAAATGCGTGAATGACTACAGGCAGGAACCGATTCGATTAGAAAGCGGACTGCATGTAATCTGCATACAAATATGCAGACTTAGGCACGTAGGTAGTATGTAAAATTATTCATATGGCCACCCATACATAGCCTGAGGCATGCAGTAGTTTAAAGGAAAAGTCCACTTGGGCCCTTGGCTTCTCACGTGCTCTAATTCCTTGATCAGGGCAGTAGTCGATTAATCATCTCACAAACTCCCCTTCGCTTTAAGTTTGTCTCTCAAGTCAATGGAATGACTCCGATTCTAGACGCCAATTTAGCTGTTCACAGAGTTTGTTGAGTTCCTAACCTGTTATGAATACTGGCGGCAGATGATCGATTTCTAAGAGGTACTCGGTAGCTCGAGAGGGAGGGCTGGTCCGGCAAACGGTCTGCCCGTGGCTCGCCCTTGCCACAGAGAAGTATATTGCGTGGAACCTAGTTCCAGTACAGCCAATAAGACGGAATTCCGCACAGGTCTGGACGCTGTCCATGTAACCGACTTATCAGGAGCAATGGTGTTATCGGTACGGAGTGGTGGAAATACTATGACAACAATATACTATTCATAAATAGTATGGGGGTTCTCGCCTGCAGCTACAGTAGTATGGTCAACAGTCTCACTACTCTGCGCACTAGCCTTGATTTCGAAACCTGTTGGAGACTTTTGAACGATAAGGCTGAGCAATAGTAGCGTCCACTGTGAACTCTCTTGACTCGCTTAGATGTACCGATGGATGCGCCGCTGACTTCTAGACTATCAATAGTGGCATTATTCCAACTTCCACGCATCCTTCGGACATCATACAACCGAGAGTAGCATGCAGCAGCCTCTAAACTGCCATGCCATTAGTCAATCTGAAACAGTATCAATATAGTTGTCAGCTAATTCAAGCTTGCAATGGACCTCTATCAATATGCTTGATGGAGCTGTCTCAGTAGGACAGGTGGGCTGCAGCCTATCGTGCAACTATCGAGAACATGGGACTGGGAACATCGTCGGCTATCCCGTCATTATCATCCGATGAGTAGGATGGCAGGTTAGCATCTTGTTCTTGTTCTATTCCGGTATACAACCTCCGGCGCTATTGAAGCGTCGTAGAGGGGCCAAGCCAAGCAACACGCGAATGCTGGTGGGACATCTATTCTCGTTCTCGACGCCGAATGAAAACGGCGGTAAACAGATCGTCAGGTACGCTGGCATCGCTACTACTACGTGGATACGACCTTGCCAGAGTCTAATGACGATTTGAGAGAACCAAGAAACTGTCGGTTGCTGGATCCGGCCTCTCGCTAAGCCCCCTAGTCATGGCACTATTGAAACTCATACTCAACGGGGCGTGAATCAGAAACATGTATGTAGCAGTCTTGATGCTGAGAAAGAGTGAGAGTCCACTTCACTCCTTCGTGTGCGCGACTTATTTCTCTGAAATAGCATTTAAGAATGGGGGCCACTTGGCGACAGTACGATGGAACTCGGCCGTAGAGCCATAGCGCCCTGGGGTTTCATGTGAAATGATAAAAGCCCGTCATTTCACGTTATTCCGCAATATCCAGGCGGCGGAGAATTACCCGATATCACCGGAAGCTAAGCATCGACCGATATCGAACGATCGGGCCATTATGGCCCCTTCTCAAGTCGGAAATCATGCCGGATCATCCTGTGATTGCGCATCAAGAAACGATGGTGTGCAGGAAAAGGTCACCTATGCCGGGTTACTACTTACTCGATAACCGACTCACCATTGCCTGTCAAACTACCATGGCTGATGAGTCTCGACTCTCGATGCCAGGTGGTAAGCAGGAATGAGCATGTGCCGCGTCATCGGAAGAACTCCCGCCCTTCTGGTGGAGGCTTAGAGGCTAGAGAGGCGTAGATAGACTCTCTACTTCAGACAGCGTCAAGTCCTTCCATCACCGCAGAGACCGAGAAGCCCCGTGGAGTGTTCGACTCAGTGATTTCAAGGCAAAATCAGCTGTCGACCAATGATAATGACTGATAGTTGGAGGCTTGTCCTATGCCCACATACTCGAGTCTAGACTAGAGAAAAATTTGGATCGGGAACAGCTGAGGCCTGCGTCAAGAGAGCTAGCACCAGGTGGCTAGCATATTAGCCATATATGATCGTGTACGAGGAAACATACTTTTCTGGGCGCAGTAATAATGCTCATTTTCCTCCGGAAGGGCGGCCGGATTCCGCAGTCAGTTTAGACCTGAGAGTTGCCTCCACTGTTGCTGGGACTGTGGAACATCATGCAATGCTGCAGGACAGCCAGCCTCGGCCACGTTGCAAGCCTACATTAATGAACAGTAGTAGTAGTGCAATTTATTGTTGCACACCAGATAGATTGCTTGCAAATTGCAGGCGAAGTACCGGCTTCGACGAAGTTTCCCCTGACCCACAAAAGACAGGGATTAGAAAAATTTTTACTTCGCATGCAAGGATTCTGGACTAAGAATCCTGGCAACATCGCTTCGGTCGGTGATACTAAATTGGCCAAGTGTATGTAGCTACTGATTAGTCTGCACTCTGCAGAGTCTGCAGAACTTAATTGCAGACTATGCACTTATGCAGTAGCATCTAATTGCTTATGTACCTAGTTCTTTCAACAACAGATCTGAGGCAAACGATCGACCACGCTCAGATGCAAGCACAGTCTCCCTTGAGGGGAGGGATCGACCTAAGACGGCGAATCCGGGTGTAAATCTATGGAGCAGTACCTGGGGCTGAACCACAGAATCGGCCAGAGTCCAAATTCGAGAGAAAGGAGGGGACTGGACTAGAGAGGTAGTACTCCGTACTGGTACTGAAGGTGGGACGATGGGGTGAGAGCTGATCTGTTTGTGTCAATTAGAAGAGAAAAAGACCACCAGCACTAACACAGTTTAGAGTTAGCACTAGGTTTTAGTTCAAGCTAACTCTCCACTGCCGGCGAGGTCGTCCCCTTGTTAATGTTACCTTGAGCGTTTCCACTTCAAAATACACAATACATACAAACATAGCAACAAAAATTTGACTTTTTCTGCCCGGGCTCGTTGAAATGAAATTTACTGATTGATTAAATTCTCAACAAATCAACTTTGACAGTGGCGCTCCCATGGTCAATTGTGCAAACACTGAATCCATCCACTGCTTCATTCCACGACGTGAGCTAAACCAGGCATTGCTGACATGGCAATTACCTTGCTCTAGGTCCTTTCTCTGAATCATGCTTTCGAAATTCTGATTGGAAGGGCCATTGTCGGGTCCCGGCCAATCTCATGTCGTCGTCGTTCAATTATCCGATTGTGCCATGCTTCCACGGTAGTCTCAATATACCTAGCAGGTCCACATCTCTTGGTATCCCCACTGGCCAGTATGAACATCTTCTCAGCCATGGGTCATTATTATCTACCCATTAATCAAGTTGTTTTTGTCCTCTGGGCCCTGGCTACAGGTGGCTGGCCCGGGGTTCGCCCACGAGACTAACATTGCCAATCCTCCGGGACAGCTACTCATGCACGCAGTCATGTACGTCCAATCAACCATCCCTGCTCACTACTTTCTTCACTTCATGGTTGATTATCGCCTACTAACAAACCCCTCTATCAGCGCAATCAGACCTTAACCCCAATCTGGCAGGCGTTCTGGTGTTGTATGTCTTCGCTAGTTGATGAGCCGGTTTACCCAAAGTTTATCTCTCCACGATGTCGGTACCCTGCTTGTCTTATTTATCTCACTATGGTCCCTGACATGGGTGCCCTTTGATTGCCTGTTTAGCTAACCTCTCTTTTGCTTTCCGGTTTATCAGGTTGAAGTCCGACACCATGTCAGGCTTAGGCCCGGACTTTTCAAAGAGCTTTGCAACGGAAACATGGGTGCTCTATGGTGTAGGGATATTGGGAGCTGTTCTGCGATTGTTAGTATCATGCCTTGAAAAAGCGATGCGCCGTTTTTGTCAGCCTGATACTAACTTCCTTATCTTGCTAGTGTCGCACGTATACGTCGACTGGGTATCCGCAACCTTCAAGTCGATGACTATCTCATGCTCTTCGCCGTCTTATGGTACACGCTATTATGTGTTGCCCTGAATCAAGTTGCCTCGGGTGGGGGTTCGAATTTGATGACCGAAGAAGATAGATTGAATTTGACGCCGGCTACCACTGCTGAGCGCGTGAAGGGAAGCAAATGGGTTTTTGTGTCGGAGCACTCGTTTGTTCTGGCTATCTGGGCGATGAAGGCTTGCATGCTGGTGATTTATTCCCGTATCACGTAGGTCTTCTCTTCTGGCGCCTTTCCTCGAAGGTACTGCTAACATGGTTCTTACAAAGCGAGGGTCTGAATGCACGTAAATGGGTCACCTATCTTTCGGTCTACGTCGCCCTCGGCTTCTTGGCCGTTGAACTGTCTTTGTTTCTCATCTGCCGGCCTCTGTCCAACTACTGGGCTGTACCCACGCCTGACTGTCAGTTCACGTCCATATGACCGCTGTCGCGAAGGAAACCTTGTGCTAACTCAGTACAGACCAATGCTCGTCGTACCAGTACTACGAGATCATCCAGGGCGCCATCTCCATTTCGGCCGATATCTTCATGCTTGCTGTCGCCATTCCGCTCCTGTTGCAAGTTCGCGTTCCTCTCAAGCAGAAAGTAATCCTTCTCGTCCTTTTCGGCATGGGAATCTTTGTCATTGTTGCGGCCGTCCTGAACAAAATCTACTGCCTGGTTCCCTCATTGATCTCCTACGTCTACATGAACTGGTATTTCCGCGAAGCAACCGTCGCGATTCTCGTCACCAATCTTCCTCTGGTTTGGTCTCTGCTGCGCGATGTGTTCCCCGCTCTCAAGAGCTGGACAGGCGGATCTAAGAGAGGCACAGACCGGTACCGGTCAGGACCTTGGACTAGCAAGGGATCCGGGCTTCGGGCTTACGGACCCGCCAGTCAGTTACGGTCTGGGGATTACAACATGCAAGACTACACAAACACAAGCACGGCTATGCATCAGAAAGCGGTTTCCGATGTCAGCGTCAACCAAAGCGATGAGCGGGACCTGAGCGATGATGGGTCAGATCGTGCTCTCCGAATCCGACAAGACGTGACGGTGACGGTTGAGCGCGAGACCCGCCCACCAGAATATTGGGACACCCACCATGCGCAGATCACCAATGGTCGTCCCCAACCTCAGCCCTGATGAAGCACGATCGACTTTTTTTCCTCTTTCTTAGCATAGACTTAGACGACTGTACATACTTTTCTTCTCCTATGTGACCTACTTTTTTTTTTTTTTCATTTTCTTACGATCTACTGATATCCGCTACCAAAAGGCTTTTTGACTTATTGTGTATATATACTCGTGGGGTACCAGGTCCATCCGTGGTCGGGATATCGAGGGAGGTGACAAAGGCCGCAGACCAGGAACCCCGAACCAAACCATGGGGTGAGAAATCAACTATTGATTGATCTTCAGAGATTACCTGCACAAACCCTGGATATACGGAATTGATTCGTGAGGGCGAATATGAGGATCGCGCACAAACCAGAATATCCGCAAATCCGGTCGTCCAATGCCATTTGCGAAAAGCAGTATGGGAAAAAATTTGGCAGATAATGACAAATGGTCAAAGTTTTCAGCTGGTATGTATTGTGTCCCGCTCCCACTTCTGCAGATCTCCCGGGAATTGCGTCAGGTAGCGTGGGGCAGTGCGGTATCGTTGTATTTGGAGGTGGGAGATTGTAAATTTGCATTTCTGTGCCTGCCACTGTCCTAGTGCTACTCACAACGGAGAAGCAATCAATTCTGATTGACTCTATGAAGTCAGTCTAACCTCTAGCACGAGCCCAGGCCGACTCTCAACCGCCGCCTTTCTCGATCAGGAAATCTTCTCGATCTTTTACATTAGGCTGCACAGGCCAAGGACCTTGGCTCTCCGGAGTCATTAACCGGTGTTCCAAATCTAACGGAGTACAGAGTACTGATTACATGATTCCAAGCCGAAACTTAATACATGAGCAGCATAGTATCATCACTTCACTACCTATTCCTGGTCCAATATTCGTACTCCCTCACCGAGAGAACCAGCAGCCATCGGAGTATGTACCTAGGTACTTGGCCACGTACCTGATGTTCGTATACTCAAACGGCAGGCGTCATCCGAGACGGCAGCAAGGTACTAATTCAGATCAAGTAAGCGTCTCCATTCGGCCCCTGGTTAAGATTTAGCGAAAACTCGCTAGTACCTGTAGTGGGGTCCTGCCAAAAGTAGAAGCAAAGATGGAGCATCCATCGGCATCGGATCATGTTGCGCCACCGGGAGTTGGAATGACTGAAATGCTACCTTGCCTAGGTACTTACGTATGAGCTTGGTTACAACGTATTTTGTTATTTGTTTTGGGATTGAGTGTGAAACAACTATTGAAGTCTGGAGGAGTGCATCAGCTACAGGTCGATGAGCTGAGCTCCACCGGCAGTGGGTGCCGCATCTACGCAGTTAAGAATGGAGTTATCTTGCGACCTGCAGCCAAGTTTGGTACGAAATTCCTTGAGAGGATAGGCTCGAGTGGAGAGGAGACTAAAAACTTTGGAAGGACACCGATCAAGCTGAGGACCGTGGGGTGCGCTCCCACCTGCAAACCACGGTTCGTTTTATCTTGCTGGTCAAGGTCAATCTGTTCATTTTCCTGATATGGACGACTTGATTCTTTTCAGGCTGGTGTCAACGAAAAAAATATCATCCTGGGCGGACAATCGGGATAGTTGTCGGGTTTGTCGTCTCAAGAGTCAGGGTGTAAGCGAATGATTCATTTAGGCCAGCCCACACGCTAATAACGTGTAGCCTGCGCGCCACGTGGTGTTCGCATAGTCTGTCGCGAGTCGTGAGTTGGTCCTTCGCGCAAGGATTATAACCCTTGTTCCTCTAAACTAGACTAACTGTACGCACATCCTGTCCATGGACGTCATGTAGGCTGGTATGGTGGATATCAGTTCGCCTGTTGTCCGGTGCTAAAGCCGGATGACTACTTTGTTTGTCCATCTCCGAGAATAGTATGACTGCCCAGATTCTCAATCGGATGTATCTATGCGGATGGTTGTATTTTTCTGGGCTGCGATCATTGAGGTCGTACTGCTTGGCGAATGCATAGTTCATGTTCATGGAGTAGACCAGATTCACTAAGATGCAGGTGCAAGGATACGGAGTAGATCGGGCAAGGCGCACGGCCACTGTGCCTGTTCGCCGGTTACACCGAAGTGGGTATATTTCGTAGAAGAGCAGGGTAGCCTTGCTAGATTCGATGCGAACCTGCAGGTCCTGAGTCCTGACAAATACGCGCTTGCAATTCATAATACACCTTACGCAAGTGATTCTGGTCAACCATCCTGTCGGGGATGCCGAACGAGGAGCGTCGAGTCATGAGCGCAGTTCTAGGCTACGCTTGTATCCAACACGGTAATCTACGGAGGAAAGGAAGATGGATATTTTGAACCTCTGGACAGTAGTAGTACAATACACGTGACTTGAACAGTGCCCCGCGTGTTTGCGTGATGATGGGAAGATCATCGTGTCAATACTCGCTAGACAAGACAACGTACTTGGCGATGGCTATGATTCTCAGCAGAATTCTCTCACGGTAAGTGCTGCCGAGTACTTCTCCCCACCGCTATGTATACACTAACACATCGTTTATGGTTCCTAATTCCAGAGGCATAGTTCGTCAAGGAGTGTGCACTGCACTTGCACAGCCAAGTGATAAGCAAGAGATCGGCGACGATTGATTACCGGCTACATACTCCGTGTGGCTTTAGCAAACTTTGGCTCTGAAGTTCTTAGCATTGCAACTTGCAACTTGCAACATGTCGGGGGAACTTTCTCCCTCGTTCCTGGGCTTGGAGGGTCTCCATGTCTTCATCACCGGTGCTGCTGGCGGCATTGGACAACGAGCTGTTCAGGAATTCTTAGGTAGGTGTAGATCTCATTGTATTGCCTTTTCAAACCCCGTACCTGATACGTAAGCTAGAGATCGACATGGCCTACTGTGCTTGTCTGAGAATGCGATCGTTTCTGTAATGCGCATTGACCAGGACTGGTCGATGGACTGCGTAACTGTCATTATACGAACTACATTGAAGTGTGCTAATCGTGTCTGAATGCAGACCAAGGATGCAAAGTAACAGCATATGACCTCCGCCCGTTCGAGGTCCCAGACACCATTGGCGAGAGTTACTCCCGACTCAACATCCAGCGCGGCGACATCTCCGACGAAGAATCCATCAGATCCGGCATCGCACTCGCCGTCAAGCGATTCGGCCCTGTCAACATCCTCATTGCCAACGCTGGCATCACCGATGAAAGCCACGATTATCCTATCTGGGACCTCCCGCTGGAAACATGGGAGAAGACGTACAACGTCAACGTGCGCGGCACGTTTCTCACCATCAAGCACTTCCTGCGGGCTGCGCGAACCGCACAGCAGACTCTAGGCAAGGAGCTGGAGAATCTGGCTATTGTCGTGACGGGAAGCGAGACGGGGGTGTTCGGGCAGGAGGGTCATGCCGAGTACGCATCCGGCAAGGCTGGTCTCCAGTATGGATTGGTGAAGAGTGTCAAAAACGAGATCGTCCGTCTCAATAGCAGGGCGAGAATCAACGCCGTTGCGCCGGGATGGGTGGACACACCCATGATCGAAGGCAGACTGGATGATCCAAAGGAACTCTGGGCCGAAGCCCAAGCAACGTATGTTCTTCAACCAGCCCGGAGGACTATCCCTGACAGAATCTAGGGTACCCCTCAAGAAGATCGCAAAACCAGAAGACGTCGCACGTACCATGGCGTTTCTGGCATCGCACCGCGCAGCAGGCCATATCTCGGGCCAATGCCTCAGCGTCGACGGAGGCATGGAAGGCCGCCTCCTGTGGAAGCAGTCGAACCCGAGCACGGAGACAACAAGCCAGGCCCAAATTCAGTCCATCCCGCGCAGCTTACCACCACCCAAACGCAACAAGATCCGCGTCGCAGTATCCATCGACCTAGACGCCGTCTCCGGCTGGCTAGGAACAGGCCACCACCCGGACAACATCCTCGCCGACTACTCCGCCGGCTTCTTCGCCGCCAAAGTCGGCGTCCCGCGGCTGCTCCGCATGCTCGCGAAACTCAACATCGCAGACCGCTGCACCTGGTTCATCCCAGGCCACTCAGCCGAGAGCTTCCCCGACGAAGTCGCGCAGGTCGTCGCCTCAGGCGCCGAGATCGGGCTGCACGGCTACGCCCACGAAGGCGCCTACCAGATGACCCCGCAGCAGGAGCGCGACGTCCTGGTCAAGTGCATTGACATCGTGACAAAGCTCACAGGCAAGAAACCAGCGGGTTACCGCGCGCCGCTCTACCAGCTCCGCGAGTCGACGCTGGATCTCCTTGAGGAATTCGGATTCGAATATGGTGCGCCCCTCCCCATTCACACCCGTCTCCTCTCCCTGCGATGCTAATTGATCATAGATGCATCCCTAACAGATCACGACTGCCACCCCTTCTTCGCCCCGCGCCGTCCCCCACTGCAACCTATCGACTTCTCCCAGCCGGCCTCCACCTGGATGCACCCAATCCCACAGGAGCCGGGGGCGAAGTCAGAAGTAGACCGGCGCCCCCTCGTCTGCGTCCCCTGCAACTGGTACATGGAGGACATGACCCCCATGCAATTCCTACCGCATACGCCCAACTCACACGGGTACACGGATGTGCGGGTGATCGAGAACCTATGGCGAGACCGGTTCCTGTGGATTCGCGAGAACGAGGTCGAGCCGATCTTCCCTGTGCTGATGCATCCAGATACGAGTGGCATGGCGCATGTGATTGGGATGGTGGAGCGGTTGTTGGGGTGGGTGAAGGGGTGGGGGGATGAGGTGGAGTTTTGTCAGACGGGGGAGATTGCGAGGTGGTTTCGGGAGAGGAATGCTACTTAATCATCATGTTATGCTACTGAGTAGACTACGAGGGTGTAAGACAGTTTGAAGCCATCAATAGACTCATGATTATCATCACTATGTACTAGTTTGTAGACTATCATGCATGTACACAAAAACCATATAACCTATAACGCCAAATAAATGACAAAAGCAAGTCGTAGCTCATCACCTCGTTTACCGTAAATCCAAGAAAGCTTTTACTCGTAAAGATCCATGTCACCGCTTCCATCCTCAATCTCAGCCAGCGCGTCATCCTCATCCACCATTTCCTCATCTTCCTCGATTTCAACCTCGTGGTTCGGCAATACGTCAATGCGTCCTTCGCGCATGACCACCCGGGCGACCTCGCCGTCCTGGATACTTCCACGCAGGATGAGAACGGCGAGTTTGTTGAGGACCTCGCGCTCGATGATCCGCGCCAGAGGACGGGCACCGTACGCTGGCGAGTACCCTGCGTCGCCGAGATAGTCCTTGACTTCCTCGGTGCACTGGATGGTAACGTTGCGGTTGTTCTGCTCGAGACGGCGCTGCACCTCGTTGAGGCGCAGGTCGACAATCTTGCGGATCTCCTTCCGGGTGAGCCGGTTGAAGATAACGGTGCTGGAGATACGGTTCAGGAATTCGGGCAGGAAATAGTCGCGGAGAGCGCCCATGACCAGCTCGCGGGTCTGAGGGTCAATGCGGCCGTCCTTGGTGGTTGGGCGGGAGAGGAATTCGGCTCCCAGGTTGGAGGTCATGACGACAATGCAGTTCTTGGCGTCGACGATTCTGCCCTGACCGTCGGTGATCCGACCGTCGTCCATGAGCTGCAGCAGAACGGTGAGGACCTCCTTGGCTGCCTTTTCGACTTCGTCGAATAGAAGGATGGAGAAAGGCCGACGGCGCAGACTCTCGGTCAGCTGACCACCAGCGTCGTGTCCAACGTAGCCGGGAGGAGCACCAATCATCCGGCTCAGCGAGTGCCGCTCCTGGTATTCGGACATGTCGAACCGGATCATGGCCTTGGGATCGTCGAACAGGAACTCGGCAAGCGCCTTGGTCAAGAGAGTCTTACCGGTACCGGAGGGACCGCAGAAGAGGAAGCTTGGAGGCGAGTTGGGATTGCTGAGACCGGACCGCTGCAGCCGAATGGCATTGGAGACCGAAGTCACGGCCTCCTTCTGGCCAACAACGATCTTGCCAAGGTACTTCTCCATGTGCAACAACTTGTCCTTCTCGGTGGTCTTGAGTCTGGTGACGGGAATACCAGTCCAACGGGCGACAATCTCGTTGATCTGATCGGGCCCGACCGCATCGGCAAGCAGGGCCTCGCCATGATCGCCATTTCGAGCACGACGTTCCTCGTCCGCCTTGATGCGGTCGGCCTCGAGTCGCTCGATCAAGGCCTTGGTTTCGGGAATGGCGAAGTACTCCAGATCGGCAGCCGTCTGAGTGTCGCCGGACCGCTCCGCTTCGTCTCTCTTTACCTTGAGCGAGTCGAGCTTGATCTTGGCATCTTGGATCGCCTTGCTGCGCTGCTTCTCGCTTTCGTACTTCTCACGCAAGGGCCGCAATTCTTCCGTCACATTTGCTGCTTCTTGCTTGGCAGCTTCCAACCGGGCCTTGGACGCTTCGTCTGTTTCCCGCTCGAGGGCGTGAATTTCGATCTGCAGCTGGCGGAGTCTTCTCTCGAGGTTGTCCAGGGCCTCGGGCTCCGACTCGCGGGTCACCCTGACGGCGGCAGCTGCCTCATCGATGAGGTCGACGGCCGAGTCGGGGAGTCGGCGAGCAGTGAGGTATCTGGCAGCCAATTCGGCCGCGGCAACGATGGCACCGTCGAGAATGTTGACACCATGGTGTACTTCGTACTTTTCCTTCAGACCACGGAGGATGGAGATGGTTTCAGAGACGGTAGGTTCCTTGACGAGGACCTGTTGAAATCGTCGTTCGAATGCTTGATCCTTTTCAATGTACTTGCGGTATTCGCCAAGTGTGGTCGCACCGATACAATGCAACTGACCACGAGCGAGCATGGGCTTCAGCAGATTGGCAGCATCCATACCTCCCTCACCGCTCGAGCCTGCACCCATGAGAAGATGGATCTCGTCGACGAATAAGACAATCGTGTCCTTGGATTCTTCGATCTCCTTGAGAACGCCCTTCATTCTCTCTTCGAACTCACCCCGGTACTTGCTACCAGCGACCAACGAGCCGACATCGAGAGAAAGCAGCCTGCACTGGGCCAGATTGGCCGGAACATCGGCGTTCACGATACGACGAGCCAGGCCTTCGACAATGGTGGTCTTACCAACACCGGGCTCACCGATCAGCACCGGGTTGTTCTTGGTCCGTCGGCTGAGAATTCGGATGACTCGACGAATCTCCTCCTCACGACCAATGACGGGGTCAATTTTACCCTCTCTGGCCAGAGCAGTCATGTCGATGGTGAACTTCTTGAGGTTCTCATTCTCACCCTCAGCGTCGGCGGTCTTGGAATCTACCCGCCGTGTACCACGGATCTGTTGTACCGCTGTATCGATCAGCTTGACATTGGGGATATTTGCATCCGCGAGTGCCCGCTGCACCTGAGAGTCTTGAACGACCGAGAGGATGAGGTGGTCAATGGCAACGTAGCTGTCCTTTTGTGTTTTCGACAGCTCGGTCGAAGAACGAATGACTTTGGCGAGGGCGGGTGAGACGCTCACTGTGTCGGGAGGAGGATCTTGACTCGGTAACCGGACAAGCAGCTTCATGAGTGCACGCTCGAGGAGCTGCGGGTCGCCATGAGCGCGCTCGACGACCTGGCGGAAGAGAGGGGCGGTGGAAGAGTCGTGAGAGGAATGTCCGGCAGCTTGTTGGTCTTTCGACTCATCTGGTGGAGGATTGAGGAGAGCATGAGCGAGGTGAATCGGGAGGATCTGAGAATGGGCGTATTGCTCAGCCAGATGGCTCGAGTCCAATAACGCCTTGTTGGCTCTGTCTGTGAATTGAGCACCGTTCATTGTGAAACGGAACCAAGTGTCAGGTTATGATAATGTTGATGTGGGGGTATCTTTAGCACAAAAGAAAAGAAGAGAACAGCTTGCGTGGATGACACGGGAGCTAGATATAGCTGGAGTTGGGTATCATCAGCCCATTCTTCGCAACATCGAGAACAGTCTCTCTGCCCCATGACGACACTCGTCCGTTCCACCGCCTTCCAGAACAATCGACAAGTGTCACGTGATAACACACGGCTGACATAATCGACAGTGTACTGTAACTAAGGTAGTACGTGCTACTGTTCATGCAGCTGAATTTTGAGCTTTTTTTGCTTATTCAATATTATTATAATTGACTGACGAGGTTACTAAATCAAATTAGATAAGATTCCCATTGCAGCCGTCGGTATCTACTGAATAGCGCTGTCAGTTGTGCGCCCATTGCTCGAAGTGGGTCCGAGAGCCAGAAGCATTGTGGGATGCCTTGTTGCCTTTCCTTTCTGCCTTCTTGCCTTGCTCTGGACCAATCACAACCGTGTCTTTCGACACCACTCAATATGGACATTAAGGTATCAATGTGGTCTTTCTGAGCGATCAGCCCGTTTCTGCCACTCCTCTTCAACTTAATTTGGTTGAAATGGGGATAAGACAGAAGCTGGAAAGATAATGGAAAACGCCCGAAACTGCGTTCAGTGTCGAGTGCTCGAGTCAGCCCATCCGAGCAGAGAGGATGATCCACCCCACGTTTGCCTCTACATTGAGGATAATAGGTACCTCTCTGAGCTATCAGTCAAGTCTCAAGATCTGTCCTGATCAAAGACGGTTACTTTAGAAATAGCTGGAATCGATACTCCATAGCCCGTTATCGTGGTATATAGCTTCATCCTCTCGGTCTCACCACATACCCAACCATGACGTCAAAGCGGGATTCGTTCTGGTTCATCTCCCATCCAGAACAGATACTGACCAGATATTCTCCATCTGCACTGGTCTCCTCAGCGATTCAGGGCAAAACAGGGATGTCTTCGGCTTCCGACCAACGAACAGTCATGCTGGAGTGTAGGTACTTGGTATCTCAAAGAAGCTAAGGCACACTAATTGGCAGGAACAAAAACCGTCTCGCCTCTCAAACGCCTGCGGACTTGTTTTCCCCCACTTTTTCCGGCTTGATTTGTTGTGCAGGAAGCCCCTCGTCGTGGCCGTGGTTCAGGTACTGCATAATCCACTACTTGGTCAGACCTCGGAATTGTTCCTTTTGACATACGTAGGAGGCGGCGAATCAAGGTAGACGATTCAAGAAAAATGAATGAGTGATCGTTCGTGGCATGGGGGGGGAAAGGTGTAGATCTCAATCTGTCCGATTTTTATTATGTGGAGGGGTAGATAGATATCAACCCTCAGGTACATACATAGATATTTAATATTCCTGGTGGGAGAATAATGACTTGCATCAATCATACAATCACAGACAGACACAGTGAGATAGATATCTCTGAAGTAGTAGCTTTAGCCAAGTGGGTTCAATCCAGCAAATAATAATCGTAGATTGAAGCAGCATCTCCCAGTTTCCTCAAGGCAGACCTTCTTATCTCGGACGGGCTGCAGCTAAACGTGGTTCAACCGTCCAGACGATCTCCATCTTGTCCCATTCCTATTACTATTATTATTATTCTCGCGATTGAACTTGGTTATCCACTGAACTAAGAGGGATTTACTTTTTCCGATTCGAAAAAGAAACGAAACTCGACTCTTCCCCCTCACACTGTCATATCCATCTCTCTGCATATAAAAGCTTGCTCATCTTCCCCTGGTCACTCTCGCCCCTTCTCTGTCTGAAGCATTCTTCGCCATCCTGACCTGACCCATCTGATCGTCGGATAGGATTATCGTCGACGCTTCTCTTCTTCTTTTGATTGTCCCTGCTGTCTCTGTACAGTATACGATTGAAAAAGAAAAAGGACAGCAGTAGACTACTACGCCGGTGGTGGAACTCCCCTGGTTGAAGTAATACTCGGCTCATAATTGCAAACTGCTCCCTCGGTTGTCATCTCGACTCCATTGACATCTGCTCATCGGAAATGTCGCAGAAACCCATTTTTGTTGCTACCCATCCTCGAGCATGCTCCACGGCCTTTGAAAGAGTGAGTACTACTCTCCTTGCTACTCTTTGCATTACGCATAGTCTAGACGGACAAGT
This sequence comes from Aspergillus lentulus, assembly GCF_001445615.1. Lineage (NCBI taxonomy): Eukaryota > Fungi > Ascomycota > Eurotiomycetes > Eurotiales > Aspergillaceae > Aspergillus > Aspergillus lentulus. The sequence goes on from NW_028322113.1 coordinate 855,128, forward strand.
CACTGACCCTTCCATCATAGGTCTTTATGACTCGCCGTGATTCTATACAATGTATCCATGAGCCCTTTGGCGATGCCTTTTACTATGGTCCCGAGAGGCTCAGCTCCAGATTCGCCGATGATGAACAGGCCCGTCTAGACAGCGGGTTCAGCGAATCGACGTACAAGACGGTGCTGGATAGAATCGAGCGTGAAGCTGCCGAGAACGAGGTCCGACCCTAGTCTTTTTTCCTTTTGTTTTTCCTTTGTCCTCTGATTTCCTCTATTCTGCCTCATTGTCGTTCTCTCGTAATCTCCCCGGTCATTCCGCCATGGAAGCCATGGCCATATCCGGGAGAAAACCTACACTCACCTCGGTTCTCCAATCCCCCTGTAAAACGCTCCGTCAAGATGTTGACCGCGGATTTTGGGTTAAATGATTCTCATGCACAAACCGAAACCACAAGGCGCCAGTCTTCGCAACGATACTTACCTGATACAGGGAAAGAGAGTCTTCATCAAGGATATTATCCACTACCTTCTGCCTCCCGACGGCAAGCCTGCCAGCATTGCCCCGTCACTCCAGAGGATCAAGCGCGGCGTAGGCACCAATGGACAAATCACCGGCGAAGAAAACGGCGTGGCCAACGGCCACGTCGACCAGGGCAGCAACGGCCAGGACCAGACCGGCCAAAACGGTCACCCCAAGTCCCGGACCGGCGAGCCCTACCCGTACGACACGGAGCCCGAACCAGGCAATCCCACTGTGATGCCCAAGGAGCTCCTGTCGCGCTTCCACTTCGCCTTCCTCATCCGCGACCCGCACTTCAGTGTCCCTTCCTACTACCGGTGCACCATTCCGCCCCTGGACGACGTCACCGGCTTCTACACCTACGACCCCCTCGAAGCCGGGTACGACGAGGTGCGCCGCGTCTTTGACTACCTGCGCCGCGAGGGCCTGATCGGCCCGCACATCGCCACGCGCGAACAGGACGCCAACGAGCTCACCGACAACCAGAAGCCGCAGCCTGTTGTCCCCGGTCTCGGCGCGGGCCACGAGTCCGGCGCGGAGATCTGCGTCGTCGACGCAGACGAGATGCTCGAGAAGCCCGCCGCCATGATCGAGGCGTTCTGCCGCAGTGTCGGGCTCGATTACGATCCCTCCATGCTGTGCTGGGACACCGACGCGGACCACAAGATCGCGCGGGACGCGTTCGAGAAATGGCGTGGTTTCCACAACGATGCGATCGAGTCGAAGGGTCTGATGGCGAAGAAACCTGTAGCACTCTCTTTTCCCCCATTTTCTGTAAAAAGAAGAAACTGACCGTCCATAGCACCCTCCCAAATCCGAAGAAAAATTCGACGCCGAATGGCGCGAAAAGTACGGCCCCGAGGCCGCGGCTCGCATCCGCGAGGCAGTCGACCGCAACATGCCGGACTACCTGTACCTGAAGCAATTCGCCATGAAAGTGTAGGCTTGCGCCGCTGCGGAAACCGAAGAAACAAGTGGGTAAATTGCAACGAGGAGGATTTAAGCAGTATTTAAGGTTGGCACTTGACATGCCCTGCGATGATCCATGTTCCCATGACGATGCCAACGATGATGATGAGATCTTAGCTCTGATGACGCCATTTTCGGGTTACTCCATACTCCGTACTTCGGAGTGTTTCTAGTTGTGTTTCTGATTCTGATTCGTCTCTTTGTTTGTGTCTGATGTCTTTGAGTGTAGGGAGATTATCATACTGAAGGTATACCCTTGTCAGGGTTATAGTCATAGCGATAGCTGTGTTAGGATACTGCACTATTTCGTAATGATTTACCCGACTTATTGGCACTAAGCAGTAGGTTAGAATGATACATAGTGCCACTAGTACAGGCTGAAAGACTTGACTTCGTTCATCATACAGTACTATCTATCCCCATTGACCCAGTAGTTCTCAGGCCATCAAATGAACGCACATGCCGTATATCGAAATCACAGAATCAGAAGATATGTGCCAATGCCAATGCCAATGCCAACTGCCACAAAAATGCCACAGATCCAACCCCTCAAACCGCGCTGTAACCACCTCTCGACCCGCTCCCTTGCAGCGTATTGATGACCCTCCGCAGCCAGTCCTGGAAAAGGTAAGGAACGTCACGGAGGGTGTCGCCGTGCGGGAGAAGGTCCCAGCCACGGGCACCGTAGCGGTTGTAGTTGAGCCAGGAGCCGAAAATAAGGTAGGCGGCGACGCAGAGGAAAAGACTGTAGACATCATTAGTTGTTCGCCTCAATGTGACAAGGTTGTGGAAAGGGGGCAGCATACATGATGATCAACCAGGTGAAGAACCCCCAGTGGCTTGACCCGTCACCCTTCCTATCGCGGACATAATTGTCACACGCATACCGCGTCCGCCACTTCAGCTTCAACACGTACGCATTGTCGTCCGCGGGCCCGAAACTCTCAAACTGCAGGCTGCGTGAGGGATCCGACCCGTCATTCGGATCCGTCTTCTCCTTATCCTTGTCCTTGTCCTTGTCGCCATCATCCTCCCGCACCATCACCCGCCGACGCGTCTCCTCCTCGCTTGATTCACCCTCCACAGAAGACAACCCCTCCAGACCCGACCGGTCGGGGTCACACTGGAACTCAATCACCGCCCGGGCATCCTTCTTCTTCTTGTCCTTGTCGATGTACTCGCCCCCCGCCAATTTCACCAGCAGCCCTTCCTGCCCATCTCCCTTCAGCCGCGTGACCTCAGCGTCTTTGCTGCCGTGACCCAGGGGGTCCAGTCCGGCAATGGGGAAGGCATGGCTGATCTCCTCCAAGCGGTCCTCAGTATACTTGTACTGGAATCCACAGACTAGAACAAACAGTCAGCACTCATTCATTTTCCCCCTTTAAAATTCAACAGGTCCAAGATGCCACGGCACGCACTATTCTTTGAAGTCCCGCACTTCAGATCCCCCCGGATCGAGGCCTTGCCGAGCGCCTTGCAGATGTCCAGCACGTAGGTCGTATTCACGATGTAGTCCTCTGCCTTCTCGACATGGTAGATCGTGTGCACGCCGTGCAAGCCGTAGAGGTCGTATTTATTCCCCTCTGCGACAATATTACGGCAGTCGAACCCCCCTGTCGCCGAGGCTAGACCGGTCAAGAGGGCGGAGGAGAAGAGCACCGATGAGGAGAGGCTCGATTGTATTCGCATCGTGGGAGGATGTCACGAGGGTGTAGGGGAAGAGCAGTGCGTAGCGTAGCGTTACACGATCGATGAGGCCGTTTCTTTTTTTCCAAGTTACCGAGAGCGCAAGGATGATATTGTTGCTTAAACAAACGGTGATGCCTGTCTTGAAGGCAGAGAGTGAGGTCACGGACCGACTAGTGTCAGAGTCGGAAACGCGATTTGGACCGGTTGTCTTGATAATAGAATGGAAAAAAAATGTGTGCTTATGATGCAGTATACTGGGGAGTAATATATGTGGATGAGAATTGGTAAAGGGGAATCAAAGGATAGATTGCCGTGCTGGCCGGATGTGCACAGAACGAGATGGATGCGGTTTACTCGTGCTGCAGTTGGGGATTCGTTTCTCCGGATTGCGATCGATCGTTGCAGGACAGCTCCTATCACCTCGTTCCACAGAACTCGGGTACGAATGAAGTACAACTGATTCTCAACGAGCTGGACGATCACGCCCTCGTAGCAGGCAACAAGCAGCTATTCTATCCAGTTCTAAATGGTCCTTCTTGCGGAGGAGAGATGACAGGGGGCTGCTGATGATGTCACCCGACCGCTGTCATCCCAGTTGTGTCGATGTCTCTATCCTGACCACAAATCTAGAGTCTATATACCAGCCTTAGTAAATCTGCTGCTTCCTATATGTAGCTACCGGTATTTCATCTCTATGATTTTGAGGCTACGAGTCACTACACTACGGAGTACACAATGGACGCATCGCAGCTCCTGAGCATCATTGATGCAGCACGTGTCCAGTTCAAGAATCACAGCAATTCTCACCAGTCTTACACCTGTATACAAAACAAATATAGATCATATGGCAATACTATCAAGTACACTGTCTTTCTTTAAAAACTCCATGACCACAATAGACAATAACAAGAGTAGCTCCTCCATATATCCTATCACCTCATCCCATCCTAAGACAGCCTATCCTGCCCCGCACGGACCACCTCCCACCACAATCAAATCAATCTCCAAATCCGACCAAGAATCAGATACCCAAGCCCATACATCCACCACCACAAGCTCGAAACGTATCCCACGGGCTAGAAACCACCAGCAAAATGATGAATCACCGCATGGTACGCCTTAGATAAATCCCCGTCCCACCCCATCTCCAACTGTAGAACCCAAACCTAACGCTACCCTCCAGCTCAGCAAAGAAGACGAAGCCACAGCCGGCAGCGAAGAAAACGAAGTCCGGCGCGAGGACCAAGAAAAGATCAATCGGTTCAGCCGTCTTCATCAGCGCGAGTCTGTGCTCGAGGAGCAGCTCAAGGCGAAGCAGGTACGTTCACGTTCACGCTTACGCTCACGCTCATTCCCCGATGCCGGGGGTGCCATTGGCTCCAATTGATGATACTGATGCTACGTAAATAGAAAGACAAGGAAGATCTAGAGGAGATTTCGACCGAGCTCGAGTTGGCGGATGAGGATGAGTTAGTCCCGTATGTATTCCCTTCTGTGCTCTGCTTTGCTTTTATTTATGTACACCGTCATGCGGGGGGTTGGTTGACGCATAGCAGGTACAAGGTCGGCGACGCCTTCTTCCAGCTGCCGCTGGCAGATGCGCAGTCTCTTCTGGCGTCATCGACGGAGCAGATTGATTCGGAGGTGTCTAAGCTGGAAGAGACCTTGGGAGATGTACGGGAGGAGTTGCAGCAGCTCAAGGTCGCGCTGTACGCGCGGTTTGGACGGAGTATCAATCTGGAGACGTAGATTTTTCTCTTCTTCTACTTGCTCTTCCTTTTTCAATAAGATATTCAACTTTTGGTCAGCATCAATGATGAACAGATCCGTCAACCGTTATGACCCGGTTGATGGTATAATTCTATGGATATCACTATCTGCATGGATATTAGGATATTGTACTGTATGTATACATAGGCAAACATATAAGCAGAAATCTGTCGTAAACCGTTATCTCGTCTCGTACGTGGCCCAAACCCTCGATCCAGTTTTAGTACTGGCGAAGATAATACAAAGGCACCGACAAAATCTATTTGGAAGTAGACTGCTGCGCCGATTTCGTACTCTCGCTCCTGTTGTGGCGGAGCGACTGGTCGGGAAGAGAGCGCGTACATGGAGCATGAGCTCGAATTTGTTGGCGACGCTTCGTACAAGGGCACTCTCACGGCCTTTCTGACAAGCAGTCTTGTACAACTCAGATGATGCTCGCAATCGTCATCCGTGACTGAACCGAGTTCATTTCTTTTGGCGTTGGTGCTGGCTCTGCAGGCTCCGCTTTGAGACGTACCGGTTCGGTCGGTTTCGCGGCCAGCGGAACATCCCGCCGCTCGTACTCTTGCTGTTGCTGCTGCTTCTCCTTCAAGAGATATTCGACTGTCCGCTCGACCCAGTCCCAGCCCTCCCAAGCCATCTGTGAACCTCCACCGCTAGGCCAATCATTCCGGGCACCAGCGTGGGTGAACGATACTGGGCTGTCGTATTTTGGGGACATGGCCTCTAGCTGAGAACCGGCCTCACTGCCTTCCCATACCCAGCTGCCGTCACTGGTTCCCTGCATGTCACCGGACACATACGCCATCATTTCTTCGTCCCGCTCCAGAACGGCTGCATCACCGCGGCGCAACCGCTCCAGCAGGCATTTGAGGAAGAACGCGATGTACCGTCCACAGGCTGCATTGACGGTGCGCGAATCTCCAACCACGGCGCTGACCTGAACGCACACCAATGCCGCAGCAAATTCCTGACGAAACAAAAGCAAAAGCGCACAACGCCAGATATGTGTACACAGCATCGTCCCGGCCGACGATGCAAACAATGGTCGCCAGTCATCGTTCCCTGTACTCGAAGCATAGCGCATGCAACGGGAAAGAAGATGGGCAGTATCTTTTGCGATTGAAATGCTGTAATCCAAAGCCGCCGATCGAACCTCGGGGGAGCAAAAGGGAGATATGTTATGGCGGTGGAGAATGAGGCGGGCGTTTTGAAGATAGCCAATCGGGGCAAGAGAGCGCGGATCAAGAGGTAAATCAGACTTCGGATGGTATTGGGGAGGAAAGGTTGCAAGGCAGGCGCTAAAGTGTCGTTCGAAGGTTTCAAGAGTTCCGGTGGAAACAGTGTAGCTTCGTAAGGTCCGAGTCAACTGCCCAATGGAGCGGACGACATGGATGGTGGCTAAAAGTGGAGTGGTCTGCTGGCCTTCAGGCACGCAAGCACCCTCTGCGATGTATTGCTCGTCAAACGGACAAGGAAGATCAACGTCGCAATCTTGGTCGTTGATCAAAACCGGCTTCCCCATCTCCAGCGCAAGAAGCCTAGAGAACGATGAGCATCGTTGCATGTAAAGAAATCATTCCAAAAGACAAACCTGTCCCACGCGTACATCCCCCACCACACGCGTCTTCTCATTTCCCTCTCGACAACTGGCCACGGACCGGATTCAATATGGAGGCCTAACTCCTGCGCGATCCTCACTGCAGATCCAATCCACACCCAGCTCGCTGATTTTGAATTGACTTCGTAAAGGAATATACTGACCAAGAGAGCACATCTAGCTTGATCAAGTGTGAAGTTATCTTGCCAGACGTCAATGACCCCGCAAGAGATTCTGATAAACTCCTTCCCCTCCTCTTCTCTATCCCGGTCCAATGTGTGCAGAGACCCGCAGGCAAACACACCGAAGAGAACCGCGGCCCATTCCCGAGGAACGCCCACAAGGGATCCGTTGCGGTATACATTCTCGTATTCAATCATGAAGCTGGGCCAGTGTATGATTGGTAGAACACAATGGATGCACGAATAATACTGTGTGAGGAGGTGATTCGCGACCTCTTTCGGAGGGAGTCGAGGTGGATCAGCAGTCAAAAGCGATTTGGGGCCGGGCTGACGATACGGCCTGGGTACCTTGAGAATCCCCCGTCCGTAGTTTCGCAGATTGGCTCGAGCCTCGCTGAGATCCTGCAACACCGGCGCTTTTGGTCTTCGGGAGGGACGATACGGGCCGATGTCGGGCAGCTTCAATTGCGGTTGTCCAGTGCCATCGATTTCCAAATCCATAAGATTATCTGACCTCAACATACCCGCTCGCAGTTGCTGAAGTTGCTGTTTGGTCGACGAAAGTTGTTTTTCCAGATCCTGCACTTGTCTACTTGCACGTTAGAATCGCAGGACCTTTTCCGGACGGAAGAATCGCCGTAGCCACGAACTTGATAGAAGACATGCGTCTATTTGTTTCCTTGGTGAACTGGCATCGCACTTTTCGATTGGTGCATTCCGTACAGCTGGTCGATTCTGACGCATCACACTAGACAAGACAAGGTCAATGAATCCATGGTCATTGAACTTGTACAAAGAGTTATTACCTTGACTTTCCGCTCGCGACAAGCATCGCAGCTGGGATCCTTCCGTCTTTGGCGATACGCCCTTTTCTGATGTAGATGACCCTGCTGATGGTGGTGACTATGATGATGGTGTTGCTGCGGTAGTGGCTGTTGCTGCTGATGCTGCTGCCCCACCACAGATGCAGGCGGAGGAAGAGTTGAGCCCCCCGATACAGATCCATTGAGCGAAGAGACATCCGAACGGATTGGAGGAACTTCGGCGGGAGAACCGCTAGACTCATAGGAACGAGTGTATGTCGAAGTTGTCGAGGGTGTTTGTCCCAGAGGCTGTAACAGCTGAGCCATTCTCAGTCCGCTGCCGGGCCTGCTCGGCGGAGCGGAACCTAACCCCGCGGAGGTTCCCTGTGGGAAAGGACCAGAAGGAGAGGTCACTGACTGTACTGGAGGTAACTCATAACGACCACTCTGATGGTTTGGGCTAGCCGGAGAGCGGTAATAATGCGTCTGCATGGTTCCTGAATCGCAACATGAAAAGCCAGTTCATCAGGGGAGTTGGTGCGGTGTCTTGCTGGAAAAGTGTGCGTTGTCCACGTTCAAAGTGGCGTCAGTTGGGTTGACTTGGCTGCACAGAGGGAAAGACAACCCCAGAGACAGATTGATGATGGAAAGCTTATAGAGCGAAGACTTGGTAGTGTATATGAAGTTTATTTCTGAAGGCGGAAAGGGTTGAGACGACACTGAGGGTAAGAAAATTAAGAGCAATCAATGCAAATAATAATAATAATAATAAATAAGAAAAATGTAAATGGAGCAGAAGAAAAGATAAAAAGGACTGTCAGTCAAAAAAAGGAAGTTGACAAGGTCAAGCTGGCTGTGGTGGCGAAAGAGCGCAGACGTGTGCAACGGCAATTAAATAATGTATCTCACTGTCGAATAAAGACAACCAGTTCCTTGGAAAAGGTGCAAGATTAGAGTTGGTGCGGAAGGGCAGACGTTATGGCCCTTTTGGTGTTCACGTCGTCCAATCTTGAGTGTTCAAGTTGATAGGACGACAGACTGCGGGGAGAAGCCGAATAGTTAGTGGTGGTTGTCAAAGTTGAGGCCATCCAATTGATCCACGGATAGGCAGCCGAGATGTGTACCTAGTTGCCGAGGTCTGTGATTTGCTGCTCAAGGGAACGTGGAGGATTTAAGTACTGGGCGATCGAACAGGTTATTAAATTAACCCAAGACAAAGTAAGAGATCCATACCATATGACAAGAACAGAAGCGGGAAGGAACAAGCGAAGAAGGATTGGAGAAGTAATTAGCAGACTACTAACCAAGTAGTAGACAAGGATCCTTGGATAATGGAAACATTAGTTATGATGCTAACTATGGAATAGGGCTGCTCCCTGTTCAGGATAAGACCAGATTACATTGACACTGGCTACCAAATGATCGATCTTTGCTGACATACGAAATACAACAATAATGACTGTGCGCTTCAATAATCAGGGTAGTATTCTACCAGAGTAGATGTATTTAATTAACAAGATCGATTTGAAGAAGAGGGGGGAAATTATAATAATAATATTAACGAGAATCATATTAATATAAAATGATGGAAAGAAAAATATCAGTGCGCAGGGTCTTTTGGGAAAAAAAAAAAGAAAAAGAAAAAGAAAAAGAAACTTCCAGGAAGCAACTCCGAAAACTCTCTCGGCAGACCCCTGTCGAGAGAACAGAGCCAGAGCATGGCTGAAACAAAGCCAGTTCACACCAAAATAGCACAGAGTAGGCTGGGATCTCAGGTGGTGGAGATAGGACCGGTTAGACGAGGAAATTTTCATGAAAGAGCACACGGTGTTTACTTGATTGCTCACAGACTCATACAGTCTACGTCTGCGAAAATGTTCCTGGGAACCTACTTCGGCATTTTTTGGCGGCTTGGCTATGCTATGATACTACTATTAGGCATGACGATTCGAATGGTCCTGTGGACTGATAATGGCTCAAAGTTTCAAGTGTATTCCTTACTCCTTAGTAGTCTAAATGATGGCAAGTTGCTAACTGGTAACTAGCATGATGGAAATCCCGGAGCCTCGTTGACCATGAGTGGAGGCAAATAAAGAGATTAGGCCTCTGTTTTGATTATTGACAAGTGCTAGCAAGTAGACTAATTTCGAAGTGGTATCCCGAGATCGGCAGTGGCAGTGTTGAGTGTAGTTCGCTTGCCATGTTATTCACTCTAAATCCAATGTCTACCGCAGTATTAAGGTACCTGCTCTTTTTGGATAAGATCTCTGACTTCAAGAATGAGTATTCGTATGCAAGTTAACAAGGCAAGCGGGCCTGTAAGGCATCTCACATCCGTGGCAATCATCTCCTAGGACAATGGTTCCCTAGATGATCATCATCAAGCCTGGAGTATGATATTGGATAGGCAGTTGAATAAGGCATGGTACGTCAGTCTAAGTATGGTTCTGTCGAAGGCTCAACCGTTCTAATTTCAAAAATAATGTTTAAAAGGATCCAAGTGGTCCGTCGAATTAGAGATGGGCTGGACGAAATGTCATCCAGAACATTTGATTCGTCCGCTTGATTTCTTTTCTTTTTCGTCACCCGGCGAAGCTGGAGCCCGTGCTGTGCTTATTTTCCGGACACTGGACAGAGGGTGCTCTCCTGCTTTAGATACCATTACGCATGTGTATTTCTTGAGTCAATGATCGTGCGCCCAGCAAATCTGTCAGAATAGAAGGCAGATGGATTTTTCCCCCTTGCGTTGTTGCAGATTGGTAAGCTTCGGCAATCTATCAACGGCCGCCTCGGACTACCCCCATTGCTGAGCTCCATGGAACCTTAAAAGGCTGAAAGGCCTAGCCCGGATGCTGAGCCGGGAGGTTCTGTCTTGGATACGGACTAGTCTAGGGATTTCATGGAAACGGCTCTTGAAGTTTTGAGGGCGTGGCGGCAGCAAACCGAAGGATCTGACTAGTACTAGATAGTAAGGTCGATACGTGGCTCATGTTCTACAATTTTCGTGGCTTTGAATTCAAGTTGAAAGGCTACCTGGGTAATCTAATGCCTAACCAATAATCCGACCGTTTCTCGAGGAGGTTCCATTATCGTCAACCCCTGCGTTGTGACTGGTCGAAGTCCGTGTTTCGACCGAGTTACCCCCAGGTCAGTACCTCCTCTGCCACAGTGCCTCGTGTTGGTGGCTTCGCCGATCAATGACAATACCGGTAAACTGTGCGTTGATACTAAGGTTCTTCCCTCATTGCATTCGCTCCTGCGTCGATCCAGCCGCCTAACCGGCAATGCTTTAGGTGCGCTACCAAAAGCGGAGTCATCTTATTATTGAGCGCTTGTGTGGTTCAACCATCGCCAGATTACACCATCGGAAAGCGATTGGCTGAATGGCCACAACAATAAAGGCTAACTCCTTAGTTCTTTGATGAATTGAAGGACGCAGTGATCTTCGATTGCAACTTCAAAAGGGGCAGATCCTCTTGGAATACGTTCTTACGCATAACCTGCACGAAATGGGGAGAGAAGAGAGGCGGAAAAATAGCCATATAACAGCAAACCAAATCACCATTATATTTGCTATGCATCCTGTACGGAGTAGGCTTATGGAAGGTACAGCTAGGCGGCTCGTGCATTGCTTCCCAGACGCCGCCTACATCTAGCTGCTTTGATGCCCGTTCCGGTTCGTCCTCGTGTGGCACTTACCATCTGAAACTGTGACATAGCGCACACGCCATGTTTGCCTTGCAGGGGGCCTTTTCTCCTGCGTTGGACTATACCAGTTGCAGAGATTGTCATCATTATTAATAGGATGCAGGTTCTTTGGAGGCCAGCAGACCCTCTTCTTTCCCTATCGATGATGGAGTGGTTATGACTACTGAATTGAAGCGGTCAAGATCCATAGGAGAAGATCAAGAACAACCAAACTTGGCACCTCGGCAAAAACGCAATCTTTGTCGCATCACCTTGACAGCACTAAAAAGCAGAGAGGTTATTTCCAAGTTGTATCCTTTTCGGTAAAATGTCAACGCCATGGGCGAGTTATGACTCCAGTGGCGCCGTTCGATGGCCAAATAATACCGGACACGAGGGCGACAAATACATCGTTGTCGACTTGCCATGGAGAGACATTGGACCGCAACTGAACGCTCAGTGGGAAATTGTACGGAGTGCTCCATACACAAATGGCTGGTAGGCTGCACACCCTCATGTCATCACCAACCTGTGACATACCACCTTCGGCTTTCGGGTCGCTTAAAGGTAGCTCATTACTGGACACCGGATCGCTTTCCAGAGTGGAGTTAGCCTAAACTTAGCAGCCATTTACCTCGTGTGCCCGTCACAGTACTCAAGGAGCCGAGCCAATTAGAAAGTATTGAAGGACCTACGGCACTGTTGCCGCACGGGAGACATGGAATCAGACTCGGGCGTGTTGCAGCATGTTTTATTGGCTTTCGGGCTCCACTCACATGTGGTGTCTCCCACGAAAAAGCATGAGGATTTCAGTCACCGCTGCGCACCGATTCGCAGGTACTACGAATCCACTTGAATGACGGTCTGTTGGAGAAGTCGAAAGGCGAGCAGTTTTCGTCATCCCAATTTTAATAGAAATGATTTATTTCTGAAAATCTCGGATATTAGTTATGGAGATCTAACAGTAAATCCGATAGAAAGATCCTCTATAGTAGGTAGACGGGAGAGCCAAGTGCAGCACTCGGGGATTTTCGCTTGGTCAAAAGGGGCGCGCGTCTTATCCCTGACACTTTGACTTCAACAGATTCAATTTCCCTTGGCTGCGCTTTTCATCCCTGCCGTAAACCTCGGTCTTATGATCTCTTGTCCACAGATGCGGCCATTGCCTGGAATCCCCTGAACACACCGGTCCACGTGGCTATGCATTGACCTTTGAGCTGTGGCTTTGGCCCTCGAGGTCCGAGATTCACAAGATGGTGCTAATTAAGTATTTCCTCGTAAAGGATATATTTTCAGGACATTGTTGTGTTAACTATTTGACATCCATTGGTCACGCGATGGTTTGTATCTCAGTATCCTTGCCCCCTTCTCTATCTCTCATTTGAGCTTTGATATTGACCAAGAGACACTACCCTACGCACCTCGCTTAGAGAACAAAGAGTGCAACATACTCAGGTTTCAGAGATGACACTAACCGACCTGATGCTACTTGTTCGCCAGGGGCCCCGTCGGCCATGCTCTTGTCAGACGTCAAGTTGATGATTACTTAATTCCCTAGCATATGAGACAGCGATCCACTCACTGATCCCTGATGGCTTGGCTCTTCGGAATCGTTGCCGAATCGGTTTCTTATGTTCCATCAGTCTGTGTCCGTTTCACTTCTTTTGGACATATGCACCGTACAGGGTGACAGCGTCACCGACCAGAGAATCCTTCGATCGTATGGACGACACTCCATGGTTGGCCGATGGCGTGCCATTCCGTGGCCCATCATGGCCATGCCGCGTCAACACCATACAGCCATCCCTTACATCAGACCAATGTCAGCACTAGCCTGACCTGTCGTTCGCTTCGAATTGCAAACAAACTTGACAGCTAGACTGGATCCCAGCAGATGCGTCTCATGTTTACGGAGCTGAGAGTGCAAAGCCCTATCGGAACTCGGAATGCAGGCAGCAGTAGCTCCGGAGCGGGCCATCTCTTCCAAAGGATCACTATCCGAGACATTGATACCGAATCTACTCACTACTAAACCAGATTCAGATAAGCAGATCACAAGTGATGCCCGCTAAGCTTGACTAGCCATTATCTGGAGAAAGTGGACTCCGAGACAAATTAATCCTTGAATATATTATGATTCACCCTGATGGAGATCTTGTTTCACTGCGGATTACTCCGTACCGATAACGGCGATACGCAGATTAGACCATTTCTGGGTTTCAAGTCTCAACGGGAGACAGTGGATAGCGACCAGCTGACCACCGACAGTCACCACTCACTACGCACCCTCGGTTAGAACCGTGAGACAAGCCCCATATGCGTGCCACATAAGGCAGCATTAGTAGCATGCAATCTTATCATGGCAATCCAAAGATGCAGATTGGAGACAGACAGCGACCCGAGATATCATCCAGTTATTTTGGATTGATTCTTCGTCTTCTCCCACCTATCCATAATTACCTCCACCAACTTACTCAATCCCTCCATCTCCTCCTCAACGGCCAACTCGAGGGCCCGAGGATCGATGCTACAGCCCACGTAGACAGGGAGGCTCATCCGTCGGGCCAGGATCTTGGCGACTCGGGACGTATATTCCTCCGTCGAGGGGGAGGAGTATAACACAGTTGATATGACCGAACGGGGGGAATGGCGCTGTCATACGTCATCAAATTATTCGAACATGATAAGATGCATATCATTGTTTGAAACGAACGCCAGCAGGACATAGATTTATATCTGAAGGGGGGAAAACCTACATCAGGCATGGCGTAGATGAAACTCCCCATCGGCTTCAGCGAGCCTCCGGGCTCTCCTGGTGTCGTAGTAGCTAGGAATACTGTGACGCATGTCTCTAGGATGGTCAAATGGACATGCGCGGTTGTATGAAATGCTTTTGGTAGTGGGAAGGAGATCTCTTGTGGTTTGTAGGCCGGAGTGACAAGTTCAGTCTGTGGTGCGACCGGCTGTGCTGTTGTCATGTTGAGAGTCTGAGCTGTATTCCTGCGACTTGAAGATATCAAATCAAAGGTATCTCCCGCGATTCGTTCGGGTATGATGCGTGTGTGTGTGTGTGTGTGTGTGTGTGTGTGTGTGTGTGTGTGTGTGTGGCTAATTTGAAGAAACTGGTATAAGAAAGGCGATTTTTGTGGTGACAACTGACATGTCGCCGATAATGAAGCACCGCTTTCTGGATGTTTCCCCACCAAACAGAGCGGGCCCACGTATTTCACCACTGCAGTGTGCAGACTGCAAAAGAGAGTTCTTCCAGACTCTGGATATCCCAACAGCACATGCCAGTCGTATATGATACTAGATCCGATAAAACGCCTTAAGTTGCAATGAAATAGTTATTGCGCTTCTGAGTTTTGCGCAATTGGGAGCCTGTCAAGAGACGAGCCCCTCCACAGGACTTCAGCAACAATGGCAACTGAACTACAGCAGAATGATCAGGTTGATGACTCAGAAGACGTTCGAAGCTGGTCCGGGGATTTTGATCCTCTGGCAGACCCCGAAGAACGACGGGTTCTCTTCGCTACGTTGGATTCTTTCAGGTGTGTGAAGCTATACAGAGGTCGCCAGAATATGTGATCATTTCCGTTCGAGATGCTATGGCTTTGATCTTCCATAAAGATATCATACTGCTAATTCTACAGCCATAATTGCTGACATGGACCAGGCAATATCGGAGGACGGCACATATGAACACTACACATCGCCGCCGGCAAGCGTTTTATGCTCTTCCATCGTCGCACTGGCAGATGCTGGCGGAGCCCCCATTCTCCCTCTTGGACAACTTCAACCGCGTCGATGACGCCATCGATGTCAATGCCGAGATCACGGACGCAATTCTCGCGACAGGCCTCGCGTCGTTCGGCCTACCAGCCGATCCGGATCCCAATGATCCACGGCAGAACTGGCACGGCACGGCCACGTCTTCAGATGTCAACAAGGCACACTCAACCATCCGTCAGTTCTACCGCGACTGGAGCGGCGAGGGGAGAGCCGAGAGAGAGGTATGCTACGAGCCTGTTCTCCGGGATCTGCGCGACGAATTCAAAGACCGGCACTCTGCCGGGGACGAGATCCGAGTGCTCGTCCCGGGCGCCGGTCTGGGAAGACTGGTGTTCGAGATCTGTCAAGCAGGCTTCGCCGCGGAAGGCAATGAGATCTCATATCACCAGCTGCTGGCCAGCAGCTGGGTTCTAAACCACACCCGCGGTCCTCAGCAACACGCCTTGTACCCGTTCGCGCTGCACTTCTCCAACCTCCTATCACGCGAACAGCAGCTGCAAAAAATCATGATCCCGGACAAGCACCCTGCGACAGCGATGATGGAGGCTCAAGCCGGGGACGCGTCGCCGTTCGGAACAATGAGCATGTCTGCGGCGGATTTTGTCGTGCTCTACAACAATCCCTCAAATAAAGAGGCGTTCGATGCCGTGGCTACCGTTTTCTTCATTGACACGGCACCGAATCTAATTCGCTACATTGAAACAATCCAACATTGCCTCAAGCCCAACGGTCTTTGGACCAATCTTGGACCCTTATTGTGGCACTTTGAGGACGGCAGTAACAAGGGCCAGGGCAGTGGAAGTGATCACTCTCAAGGCATTGGAGAGCCGGGGAATGTCGAGCTGACAGAAGAAGAGGTGTTTTGCCTTGTCGAGCGAATGGGCTTCAGCATCGAGAAACGGCAGTCGGTGGAAGACCGGCCATTGTGTGGCTATATCCAGGATCCGGGGAGTATGCTGCAGAACCTGTACCGGCCGTCACATTGGGTAGCGCGCAAGAAGACAGAAATCAAAAATTAAAGAAATGAAAGAAGATTTCTTCACAACGCAATTGAATGGATTGTGAAAATCTGCCCTGCGATCTAACACGACTCGGGAGGTCGAGGGTCGATTTATTGCTGCTGATCACCCGTTATTTTTCACTAGACGTAAGACTACTGACTCGCTTCAGAAATATATAAACTGATAGTACCTTATGTCAATATACAGCAGGAAATGAGTACCTGATGAGTGCTTGAGCCTTGAGACCTGGTAATCCGGATCGGTATCACACCATACGAAACACAGCATCCGTACAGATACGCGATTCAGCCGCAGACAAACCAGGCAAACAAAGGAAAGGAACATGGCTTAGCAACTCTAGCGCAGTGGCTGGGTCGTGGCTGTTCTGCGATTTTCCACGAATCTACAGAGAGCCATTTGGACGGTTTACTTGTATTGACAGTGGCATTGGCAAAGAAACATTATTTCTTTGTACACTATCTATGAGTGAGAAGTGAGTTCAAAGTCGCAAAAGAGATGGATAGTTAATGAACGTTAGGTTGGGAGATGGTGGTTTGACGGACTTTCTCCACTTTGGCAAGGCAGATCGCTCGTATCCTGATTCTCGATCCTCGGATTCAGGACCGAAAGTCTCTCCACTTTCTGTTTCAGGAACGGGAGAGTGTTGGATAAGTGCAGAGAATTAGGACTCTCATGCTGGCTCATGGTCACAATGCTTAAATGTGTATCGATCGCATTTTCTCCAGATTAATATGGCTCTATCAAAACGCTGTGCTATTCATGAGTGATTGGATATCAGGTAGATTCCTGGCTGGTGGTTGAGATGTATGGTAATGTACAATACATGACAATACTGGCAACCAAGGGACTGCGAGTCGGGATATCCATGGCGAGGAGAGCTGTCAATCACCATGGCCTCGACTGGGAAAGAGATGCTAAAGATAGAAAAATATTACTATCAAACAGAAGGACTCGATATCTTCAAACTTGCAGATAAATGTCGAAGCAGAAACTGTGCTATTGCAGAGAACATATTAGTAACTGCTGCGTTGCCGACCAAGGGCTGAAGCCATAAGCCAAGTCAGTAACAATAAACATCAGGATCATTTGCATCTCATCTTATTGATTCATAATGATCACTTCCAATCTACGATTCAATCAATATTGTTAAAGCATATCGCCTCTGTTAGCTTTGATGATCCAGCACGTCAAGTCTTCTGTGACGCCTCCACAGTCTCAGCCTTGCCCCATGCAAACTAAATCACGACAGTTGATCCCTTGATTCCATTCATCCAGCCTTGCTCGTGTTCCTCCATCATTATCATTCTTCCTCTTCCTCCACCCAAATTCTGCCTAACCTGTCCAGATTAGAAACCTAAAAAAATTCTTCAAACAAAGGAGTTGTTTGTTTCATCCGCCATTTGCAAGCACTGGCTTTCCTCTTTCTCCATCATCGGCTGACTCGGTCTCTTTCATTGTTTTCCTCTTCCCCCCTCTCTCCCCGCCCCTTCTCCTTCCCCTGTCCTTCTCCTGACCTCCTTCTTGTCTCTTCTTTTCGGGTTGCCTCCGTCACAGGTCATTTCACATGGACCTGATGAGCTCACGATTCAAATCCTTCGGCTTCAAACGCAATAAGAACAATAGTGGCGTCTCCGTCTCCGCTACCCAAGTCGCCAGTCCCAGCCCATCCACCCACACTCTCGTCGCCCCGCCTTCAACCGCCACTTCCCCCAGCTCTCCACCTTCTGGGCATAGTTCCTCATCGACCAGTCTCCCCATGAACAATCAGAATACATTGGGTCGTCCTCCGAGTTATACTTACAACACCGCGGGGCGGCCAACCAGCCCCATGCCACCCGGTCAACAGTTGGCTCATCACCCGCCCCCACTGAACACCAACGTGCAGTACGGCCATCAGCCTGTCCAGCCCATGGGCGCTCCGCCTGGGTATCCGTTGCAGCAACCTGTCCCACATGGAATCCCTCCTTCGTTGCCGCAGCCTCAATATAACGTACGGAACCCCGCAGTCGAAGTCGAGGGTGCTGGTCGGAGCAAGGCACAGCTGATTGTTGGTATCGACTTTGGTACAACATTCTCCGGTGTCGCGTTCGCTTTTGCGACCAACAATGAGGCTCGGGAGGATATCATTACGGAATGGCCCGGAGCAGGAACGCATACCAAGCAGAAGGTGAGCGCTTAGAAACCTGCGGAAGACATCGCCTGGCGCTTGTTGTTTCTGACTATTTGCATTAATCTAGATTCCCACCGTCTTGTACTACGATCAATATCAGAAGGTGGTAGGCTGGGGCCCGGATATTGCGGAGGCTCTGGCACCCACTGGATACCCGAAGACCGGCGTGCAAAAGGTCGAATGGTTCAAACTACAACTCATGCTCTCTGGCAATACTTATATCGACCCCATCAACCTTCCGCCTCTTCCTCCCGGCAAATCGGAAATCGATGTTGCGGCCGATTACCTCTTTAAATTGCGACAAGCGATGCGGGCGCAATTACAGAAGACTCTTGGTGAGGTGTTTACCCGAGAAGAGCGCAATATCCGATACTATCTCACCGTGCCTGCGATCTGGAATGATGCCGGGAAGGCAGCAACCAGGGCGGCGGCCCTGCAGGCTGGATTTCTGCGAGACGAGAACGATAACCGCTTGACGTTGATCTCAGAGCCGGAGGCTGCTGCGCTGTTCTGTGCGAAGACCGGTCTGCTTCAGCTCAAGGTCGGGGATGCGATTCTGATTGTGGACTGCGGTGGAGGAACAGTGGATCTGATCGCGTACGAGGTTGAAGAGGAGCAGCCATTCAGCGTAGCTGAGTGTACGGCGGGATCGGGAGATTCGTGCGGTTCGACGGCTCTGAACCGGAATTTCAGCAACATCCTGCGGGCCAAGATTCGCAAGATGAAGTTGCCCGACGGTTCGAGAACCGCGGGCAAGGTGTACGCAAAATGCATTATGGACTTTGAGAATCGCATCAAGGCCGACTTCCGCAACAATGGCCAGAAGTGGGCCGTGGATGTTGGTATCGAAGCAGACTTTCCCGAGGCTGCCATCGAAGAGGGGTACATGACGTTTACCAATGAGGAAATCCTTCAATGTTTCGAGCCCGTCGTCAACCGTATTCTCGAGTTGGTACGGAACCAGATCATTGCCATTCAAGCGCAGAATCGATCGCTCCAGGTAGGTTTATCTCTGCGACAATACTGAGATCCCACTGACAACTTGGCAGAACGTCCTCGTGGTCGGCGGATTCGGTGCTTCGGAATATCTGTTCCAGCAGATCAAGCTCCATGTACCGCCTCAGTATCAGTCTAAGGTGGTGCGACCCATGGACTCGGTTGCCGCGATTGTCAAGGGAGCCGTGACCGCAGGTATCACAGAACGAGTGATCACCCACCGAGTGGCGCGTCGGCACTACCTCATGGCCACTCTCCAGCCCTTCAAGGAAGGCTATCACCCGGAGCAGTACCGTGTCCCCAGTCTGGACGGCAGAGACCGGTGCAAGTACACACGGCAGATCTTTGTACAAAAGGGCGAGCGAGTCAAGATCGGCGAACCGGTCAAGGTCAGCTTTTTCCGGCAGGTGGCACCGGGAGCAACACTGATGTACGAGGATATCCTGTACGCTTGTGACGAGGATGTCTGTCCAGAGTACACTAAGGATCCGCGTAAGTACTTGAGTTTGTTATTGTAAGTGGTGACGTGGACTGACGTGAACGATACAGGCATCAAGGAGGTTGTAACCCTGACGTCGGATCTATCACGCAAGAACCTCGAGACCGACTTTGAGCGCATGGACACGCCGCAGGGCACATTCTACCGGGTATACTTTGACATCTACCTGACGCTCGACGGTAGCGAGTTCAGCGCCGAACTGGTTTGCCAGGGTGAGGTCATGGGCAGATGCCGAGCCAAATTCCGGTAAACATTACGAGAGAAAAAAAAATAACGAAATGATTTTGTCACGAGGGTGGATGGCATGGATCCTTGCGTGTCATGGCTATGATTTATATAAGAGTTTGCTACTCGCGGACGGACTATAAGAACCATTGGCCGTCCTCAATGATCCGGCGAGTCAACGTACGAGTGTGACGGATGCGGAGTCTATATCTTTCTCTTTTATATGGCATGTGCGGAGCCACTTGGAAGATTCTGATGCTGGTATATGATGTGGTCATGTCCTGTTTGTTTTCTTCTTACCTAGATACCTCTATGATTTTTGACGATTTTAATTGAACCTGATATAGTATGACTGAGCCTCGGATAAGAATGAGTCCAGTATATTTCGTAGGTCCTGCCTAACCTTTCCCCTTGGGTAGAGGTACAGGTTGCAAATGGTCAGGGACAGGGATACCCAGACCACAGTGCAGACACCGTTGACAAACGTGGTTGCCGCCTAGAACCACTGACATATACAATGGGATAATACAGTAGTCCGTAGGTTAATTAGCAGCAGTGGTCGAGTGACCTCCTGCCTCTCTTGCATGACACTGACTTGTCGTTTGCACGTGTCGGCTATCCGTTCGCATGCAGATTGAGTGTCCGCGGGATCTAGGTCCTAGAGAGTCAAGGTAGTGGTGCAGCCTGCATCTACCGTCTAGTCGAGATTTAATGATGTGTCAGCAATGACGAAAGTCAGCTGATGCCAATGTACCCATAGGAATTGGGAATGATCTCCTCCCGGGGCGGGGAGGCGAGAGTCCAAGCGAGGAGATTAAGTTATATGCATGCAATACTGAAAGTCTCTTTGCGTCACGGAGGACGCAGTACTTGTGTTTGTTTTTGACTTCGCAGTCGAAGTATCTTGATACTCAGATTGGCTGACGGCGGTGCTGATGACTCAATGCCGTGTAGACTAGACTACGAGACCATCATGAGTCCATGACTGAATGACATGAGATGATGAGATGCGGAGAACCCGGTCAGGGTATGGGAGTGGCACAGTCGGTGGCAGCGGTGCAGTGCACGGACAGTCAGCCCTGGCTCTGGGTTGGGCTTGGGGCGCGGATCTTCAGCTTGCACAGCCTTGAGCTAAGAGCTAAGTAACCAGTTAGATTTCTTGGGTTCGCTTTGATGAGGGATCTCTTCAGTGGTTGACAAAAGGAGTTGGTGGAGCATTGCTGGGTTATTGTAAAGCCTGGCCAGAAGAGTCTCAGTGACGACTGACGACTGACAGGCCTTTTCTGTCCTGTGACCTCCTTTGTAGTTCGTGCGTAGTACCTTAGCCTATTCTATTGACTGGTGACAGTGGTGAGGCTTTAAAGAACATGGTGCTTAGTTCCCATGAGCTCGGTTCAGGTACCAATAGCTATTACCAGTACTCAGTACTGTGAGCCGTGAGCAGTGACAAGCTGGCGGGTAGGCAAAAAAGCAATACCGCACTAGATAGCAGATCAGCCCATCTTTAGAGTTCAAGGAAAATCGAGTCTCTCCGGAGCTACTCCGTACTGTTGTTAGTAGCTCGGTAGCCTACAGTAGTCAAGCCTCTGGTCGGGAGGGACGAAAGTCTGTTAGCGTTGGTAGTTGGCACTGTGCAGTACCTTACTACGAGGCCACAAAAAAGCAATTGGAGATGAAAATGAGGAGAAAAAGAAAAAACACACACAAGAAAATTATTGACCGATTCTGAAGAGAATGAAAATTGGTGATCCTCAAGGAGTCGACCATCGACAATCCTCGACCTTGACCTCGACCAGCTAGACCTGAGCTGCTCCACACGACCCAAACAATGTCGTTGCGAAGGATAGCGGCAAGCGCGCTTTGCGCGAGATTGGTACTGGCGGTTGCAGCGCAAACCCCCAGATTATTCGAGTGGACCTGGTAGGCAGTAATATAAGTATCCTGGCAAATGAGTTATTGGTGGTATATGGTTTTCAATTCAATAACACCGGGTGGCTCCATAACCATAAGACAAAAAATGAAAATCATAGATCTGGACTCCTCGCCAAGTGGATCGCTGCCAGGTAGTCTGCGTGATCATTATCCTTACCTTTCCATTTTATAAGATATTGGATGTAAGTGGCTAGCACCGCGGGGGTTCGCAAAGATCGTCTCTGAAACCGTCCCATATACGTCGGAGACTCTGTAGACTGTTGGATTTATACGGGTAACACTGACAAAGTGGTCGGAGGGAATTCCCCAGCAGACTTCTCAGCACTCAGGGGAAATCATGTCGAATCAGAGCCATCTGAATTGTGTACATAGGTAACGTTGATGAAACTGTCCGCGGTGTAACCACCGACTTCCAAATCGGGTTGGGTTCACGCTGCATCCCACGCTTTTCATTTCTACTGTATCTATTAATTTCCTAGTAATGCTAGTGATCGATAGTAATACTAATAATGATGATGATGTGGGATGAGTATGACCAATATACCTGCCAAGTGCTATAGCCAGAATCCTCTTCGGCCTCGATCCTCGGTGGTAATTTTCAGTCGGAAAAGAGACGGGATACCGCTGGAATGGAGCCGCAGAGCCTGACCTCGATAGGCAGGGGGATCATCATCATAATGATTTCCATTCAGCTCACGGGGTCTGGGATCTAGCGCACGGACTGTATCCGCGTGAGCTGCACCTGACTTGACCTACCAATGTGTAATTGCGATTATTTTCAGGATGGGATGGATGAGGATATGGTAGAGTACACGGTGGACCGTTGATTGATTGTCAATCTCCTCACTATGGGCCTCGTCTCAGTAACAGCTTCGATAGCATGTGTACCTAGATACCTCTCTAGTAATAGAAATACATAGTGGCAGCTAGCTGGAGTGTGTAGTAGTGTGTATGGCGGGGAGCCTAAGGTAAATCTCGACATGATTTTTCGTCTGGCGCGCTCCAATCATATCGCTCCATCCGTTATCCGAGGTGTAGGTACCCACTCATTAGTTTACTCCCTAACTTACTAAGGATTCCTTGTGGAGCTTGCTTTTCCTACCTGCTTGGTCTTTGCTTCGCACTGCAACACAGCGTGAGCTGAGTAGTAGTGAGAAGATACGGTACCTTACACTATATTCTCCTTACTATCTCCTAATACGTCTGCTGATCATGTGGATGCTGTCAGGTTCTATTTTTTCTCTACAAAGGCAGCGAATTGCGGCTTTTGCGGGGAAAGTCTTGAACGTATCATCATCCAGTCCAGTCCAGTCTTGCACAGCTCCCTGAAATCCGGAATGCTGGACCCTCTTGAGTCGCTCGAAGTTAATCGTCTGACCAAGATGATCTTCTTCTGCTCCATGGGTCCAGGCAACTATAATTGAGGCCATTGCCCTCCATTGAGAGCGGAGGTCGACCATGTCTAGTTGCCCGTGTTGCCCGTGTTGCCCTGTCGAGTCCATCCTGGATGTGTAGATTACACCAAAAGTCTCTTTAGAGTGTGCCGCTTCTTCCTGTTCTCCTTTTTTTCTTTCCTCTTCTTCAATTCTCCATTTCTCTGTCTTATACAGTTTGTTTCTCTATCGTGCTTGAATCTGCGTTGTTGTATACCATTGTCAAAGGCGATGAATAGCTTGTCATGGGCTGTCCTCTTCATCCTCCTTATACCCCTTCTCGTCATCAAACTACGAAAAGGGCCGCTGGCATCATATTTTCAGAAACCTGCCCAGCATGCAGGCTGCACTGATGTCAAGCGCATGGCACCATACCCGGCCCAACCCATCAGAGGAAGGGAGCGATACCGGGTCATGATGGACATCCGGAAGCTGGACGTGGAGAACTGGCTCACCGTCGATAAGAACTACATGGACGAACATCTTGTGCGGAGTCGACTGCTGCGGGAGGAAAGGGAACAGGTTCTCCAATGCCTGCCAGAGTCGTACGATGCGTGTCTCGAAGCGCTGGAGGAAGTGGTTGAATTTCTCTGCCAGCGATTCCCGCACGTGTTTGAGCGGAAGAAGTCTGGGGACGAGTCGACCATCCACAATCGAATGACGGGGGAAACTTTCGTCTTCGGAGGGGAGAACAAGCAGGTGGACCCTCTAGAAATCGCCGTCCGGCTCACCATGGAGGACTTGAGTATTCTGATGCAGAACGCCGACGGCGAGTATTATCTGTAAGTCGAAGTGCAACGCAGCGCTGATACTTTACCTGACTGACCACGCGAATAGAGCCGCTAGCGCCAGTCTTTTCCCTGTTGGCTGGACAGTCAAGGAACGGATCGGTTGGACAATCTCCCAGCTTCACAATCCCGTGCCTCTGTGGCACCAGCAGGTTGCCAATTCTGTTAGCAAGTAGGTATCCTCGAATGTCGTTTCAAGAAAAGAACGTATGCTGACTTTCACAGATTCCTCGCTCGTCTCACACCCACTTCTCCAATGGAGCGATCCAACTACTTCGTCGAGGTCAAGCGTCCCGACGAGACCCTCTTCGAGATTCTTTATCGTCCAACAACCCTCTCGGAAGACAACCCCAATCCGGTACCAGAAGACATCGTCATCCGCCGCGAGCGCCAGACTTTCCGCCGCCTACCGAAAACAGGCACCATCGTCTTCGGCGTCAAAACCTTCCTAACGACGCTGGACGAACTGCCCATGCAGGAACTCCAAAATCTCGCCAAGGAGACCAAGAGTTGGCCCGACTACGTGGGCGAGTACAAGGGCCGCGAGATCTGGGGCCCCAAGGTCCTCGAATTCTGCGAGAAGCGCACGCAATCACTTCCGCAGCAGCCTGAGTTGGAGAAAATGGAAGTATGATTCTTGATATTTTGTAGCATTAGCGCGTTTTCTTTTTTTTCTTTTCGTTTTTACAAAACAAACGGATGGGTGGCTCTCTGATTTCAAAAGTCCTTAGCATCATCGTCATCATTTGTCTTTCGTTATGGGTCGGCTTTCTGCTTGTTTCTGCTCGTTTTTGCGAATTTTCTGTTGCTTTCAATCTTGCTACAATCATGGACTACCCTTGATTTCACAGGCAAGCGTTCAACACTTTGAGGGAGACCTTACTCTTGTCTCCTTGGTTTCTGTTCCTGCTTGTGTCACCAACGCTGCTTAAAGAACGTGCTCTGAATCATTAAACTCGAATACAAGCATTCCTTCCACACTGACCATCTACGAAGAAAGTACGATAAGAGCTTGAAATAGTGTCATTGTAGACGCTCGAAACTGACTACTGTTCCTGGCGCTAAACCCGGTAAAGATGAATAGGTACAACAAAGGTAATAAGTATCAACAGAAGCAAAACAGGCCAGATGTGCTGTATCCGTCGAGTCTATCAGATTATAGTAAATAACGAAAAGGAACGAAAGAAATGAAAGGCAGGTCTAGTCCGAATGCCGCTAAATCTTCGACCGAGGAGGCTCGTCCTGCTTTAATCGCACAACTCCCTAGAAAGACAAGAACAAGCATTAGCGGCCGTTTTCTTGCAGGCAGTAGCCCAAACCCTAATGTTAGTGAGCGCAAGTGCAACGTAGACGTACCTCCTGTGTGCAAGTGGCAATCAGCGTCCCATCCCGCGACCAGATCTTCTGGATCGCCAGCCCCCGGCCCTCGCCCGCCCACGGGCTCTCCATCTCCATGAGCATCCACTCGTCCGCACGGAACGCCCAGGGATTATGGAAGTAGATCGAATGGTCCAGACTAACCATCATCCCGACCTCCTTCCGGTTTTCCTTCGGTTGGTTCGTCGCCTGGCTCAGCGCGCCCTCCAGCCGCCGCCGCAGATCGGTCGCCTCCTCCTCCTTCAGCTCCTTGATCGCCCGCGCGATGTCCTCGTCGTCCAGGTCGGACGGGTTCTTGAGCGCCTGCAGCACCCGCCGTAGCTCCGCTGGCGATGAAAACCGTGGGATGTTCTGCACCCGCGCTACCGTCCCGATGAAGTAGCTGTCCGTGATGTATGCCAGCGCGGAGAGGTGCGCTTGGTGGCCGCCTGCCTCGGAAATGCGGCCCCGCGCGCGAGCGAACCGTCGCACGCGCTTGTCCTCGGGGTTGGGCGAGTCGCCTGCTTCAGTGTCAGTTTCCAGCACCTCATATAGTCCCGAGCCTAGCTTCATGGTGCAGCGGAGATAGCGACTTACGGTTGACGGTTCCCGCCTTGTGTGTCTCAAACGGGCCCCTGCTATCCTCCAGCGAGCCTCGGGTTCCCTCAGCTGGGTCCGCGAGGCTCGGTTTGGGTGTGGCGTGCTCGAGGCGCTTCTTGCCGCCGCTGTTGGCCCGGCTGAAGCTCAGGGTGGTGGTGAAGATGGGCCGGCCGCGCTGCCGGGCTTGCACGGTGCGGGTGATGAAGCTGCGGCCGTCGCGGACTCGTTCGACATGATACAAAATCGGGATCTCGGAGTCACCTGCTAGAACGAAGTAGCAGTGCATGCTGTGCACGGCGAAATCGGTCGGGACCGTTCGCATTGCGGCCGAGAGGGACTGGGCGATGGCGGCTCCGCCAAAGATGCCGCGGGCGCCGGGGGGATGCCAGAGTGGACGGGTATTGGTGAAGACATCCTATTTGTGTCAGTATAAATAAAGAATAATTCCTGTTGAGAGGGTCTAATGGCGGCGTGAAAGGAGAAAGACGTACGGGGCCGATGTCAACAACTGGGGTCAACTCCAAAACGTTTTCGATCGGCGCCTTGGATTCATCTAGTGGTGGGGGTTCGAACAATGTCACTCGTTTCGCCATTTTGACTTTCCAGGTAGCAATGTATGCTGTACTCCGGCGATAAAAGATAAGGATTTAGGAAAGGAGAAGAGTAATCATTATTATTTGAAGCGGATGATGACTGCGTCCTCGATCTTTACGCGGTGCACGGGACTCCCGAATTGGAAAATGCCGAGGCATCTCCACCGTTTGGATGTGCCGACTTCAGATGACGATAGGCATCACTAATCAGTCCGTCGAGAATAGATTCGGCTGTACGGATCATCATACTTATTGTCGGCCAGCTCAATGTGCAGGCAGCCTTCACGTCATGAGTTTTATTGATTGGCCCTTTTCTGATTCTTTACAAGTTTGGACCCCGACTAACACTCCTCCATTTGGAGCATTGTCAGCAGTATTGAAATTAAAGGCTCATCTGGTCATGACAGAACTTTAGCCGGATTTCCTGAGCACATGTGCTCATCGTAGCAGTAATGTGCACGTGTGTCCAGGCCGTTGAGATTTACACAAAGAGCAGGCAGCCGCTGCTTGATTTATTTAAGCATCAAGCAGACGCGACTGGCTCATATATCTAGCAAAAAAAAATAGCATCGAGCAAGATGCGATCTATTTGAAGCAGGTTCTATCAACAGGTCGCAGGTCGACTAGCCGCGGACATGCGACTTGCGCTTGTCAATTCACAAGCTTTTGCAAAGCAGAAGGCTTGCAGTACATCCGACGTCAACTCTATCGCAGATATCCTGGTCTGATCACCTATCACGTATTATCAGCGGTGCCTGCACGTATCCGTTTCGCATAACGCATCTGTCCACATGAGTCATGACAGGTATCGTTTCCCGCGCCATCAAATGAAATACTCCTCCCTCGGCGGCATATACCGATCCCACCCTTTCCCCGGGCTCACGACCTCCGGCACATCAACCTTGAACGTCTTCTGTACCGCCTTCGCACTGGACCTCTTCTTCTTTCCATTCCGCTGCAGTAATCGGAGCAGCTGCTGGCGCTGCATCTCCTCCTCGGTGAGTAGGATCGGGCTCCCAGTGCCGTACTGGATGCGAGTTTCGTCCGCGACGGTCCGTCCATAGATCCACAGTGCGCCTAGCGCATAGAGAAACACAAAAGCGCAGCACAGACTGACCACGATGGTTGCCAGATTGTTCATAGGGAGGATGTTGCGGCAGAGGATGTTGAAGACGAGGTTGAAGAGGCCGAAGAGGCTCGATGAGAGGCAGGGGCTGGGAGTCTGGTTAGTCTGTAGTCTGCTTCGTTGGCGCACCTCTCCGGACCAAACATACAGAAAGACAGAGTAGAGGAGATAGGCTCGTTGGTCGATCTGAGCGCAAACGATCACAAAGGACAGCGAGTAAGCAACGCCGATCAGGACCATGGCGGCGATGGTCAGGATCGTCTTGTTGATCTGCGGGTTGTCTTCAGGTTTTTCAAGTGCGAGTGGAATCATCAGGTACCTGGATATCATCAGACCCTACATTCGTCTACATTTGTTTTGTGGCATCATTTCCGAACATACCCAACAAGCGACAGGGTCGATGCCATAGCCGCCGGGAATTGCCATACCGATCGCACAGTGTCAGTCTCTCGAGTCGCGGGTCGTACTGGTTCCTGCGACACCCAGAGCTCCTGATACTGAGAAGAAGACATTTTATCGGTGAGACATCAATTCCAAATTTTCTTATATCGGACGGTTTCAGACCCGGAATCAACTGTAGCAGAAGCGACAGAGCGAGCGACAACAAGCGAGCGTGGGTATGTTATCGAAACATTATGATTATGGAGTAGTTGTGGGCTAAGATTGAGCACGAGAGAGAGAAGCGAGAGAGAAAAAGACTGAAACAGGACTGAATGGGGGATCGTCAATATTAATATGGCTTGATATCTCTTGATCCCAGTGATCTCTGAGGAACCAGCCACTGACACTAAACCGGCGAGATGAGCCTATCTATGCAGCTAAGAGCGTGTCACAAAGGAACAGACCACTAGGCGCACAGGACTATATTTAGTGACTCCATGCATGATGCTACCTGACTAGGTCTATCAGACTATCACTATTTTAATTATGCCGATCTGTGAGGGCCTTTGTCCTGTAAGCTCACTGGACACCGAATGACTGAATGCTGAATGGCCTGAGCCCTCAGCCACGTTTCATAGCAATGGGGGCGACGATGATGTCAAAATACAATAGATATTCAACTAAAATTGAGTGTCGATTGGTCCTACAATTACAGTGCTATTCAGCCTTATCTATCGTAATCACCAAAGCTGTGTATCCACTACAAACCCGAATAGAGTCACGGATGATCCGACAACGTCTCCACATCCAGATGCTTGGTTATCAGATGCAAGTCAAACTGATCAGGTACCTCAAAACTATCACAGCACCCGTCTGTTGGTAAATCTCTTTAGACGATCGTCAAGGAGTTGATACACACCTAATGCGATTATCGGCTTGTTTTGTGATTCTTCCCCCAGCGGATTCGATGAGCGATTTCATCCTGCAGAACTAGACATCAGCGAGGAGGGATACAAGATAGATATCCACTTGAGAAAGAAGAAGAGCTCACCGATCGATATCCGACTCACTCATGTGGTCTTGTAGAACGAGCTGGATACGTCAGTCCTCATGGTCCGAGTCTGCACGCGACCAACGTGGACGGTGGACAGCTCACTGTATGTAAAGGCATTCTGCAGTGATCGACTCGGAAAATGGGCGCTAAAGTCATCTTCTTTCGCAGGATATAAGTGGCAGAGGCAAGTACAAATACGTCTTATATAACACCGAACGTATCGAGCCCAGAAAGTCATCATGATATCATGTTGACTATATCGACCATTCTATTCCGACGAGAAGTATCTATCAGGGTCCTCTCCGTCTAATCTAATCCCGTCTCTCCAAGGATAACATGTAATTCCTCGTCCGGAACTTATTCAAATCCAGATCCTCTTCTGGAATATCATACCTGCCAGCGTAGCCCTGTAAGTCTGCATAGAGTACAGAGTAGATTAGGTAGGCTTACACATATGCCTTGAGGAGCCGCTCCTCTCTCACAAAAGAGCCACCGTGAGATTCAATCTCGTTTAGAACCCTGCGTATAGTCAGACGCTATCAAGACTTTAATGCATATTCCAGGACATACTCCTTTTTATTTCCTACCGTCACTTGCGGCGGGAACTTGACCTGTTTCAAGGATCAGTGTTGCCGTATTGCCTCCGTTGTCGGACTCGAGGGTACGAACCAGATAATGAGGCATGGTGAGCAGATAGACTTTGTATGTATCGTTGACTCTCTATCGTCTGTCTATAGACTCAGTCACCGAAGAATTGATGAATATAAGAACGCAGCTCTCGCAGCGATGTCATCGTGGTATCATCTGCCCGTGGCTCGGCTCATGGCAATGGGAGTTGCATCATGGTGGAAGCATTATCCACGGATGGTTATTGCAGCGAACGAGGGCCGGAAAGGCGGTAAATATATCAGATGAACGAGAACAGAGCACTCTAGTCAAGGACGAGGACTGTGTCTTTGCCAGCTAGTGCTATTCATGAGGTCGCTGGCGCCTGTTAAAGGACGAATACCTTCAATACCTGTGTCAGATACAGGCCAATGAGCCTCATATGAACGGTCAATATTCTCGTACCATCAGTAGAGTGGAAGACGCCAAACTTGTGATTTGCATTGAGACCAGGCACATACATGCGGGAGAGGTTGGCGTATGGTACACATGCTAGCTATTCGAATATTATACACTACTAGTACAGTTCTGGGAAGCATATGCTTCACCAATGCTGGACGACATATGTCCTTCTCTGTTCTCGCATTCGGACCGACGATCGGCAGAAACGCAGTGGTCTGTCAAGATCGCCGTGAAGATTGAAGTTGAGGAAGCTATCATCTTCAAGAACGTCCATATTTGTACACATCCGTATCACTGTAAGCCAGATCGTGAGTAAGTCTCCAAAAAAAATCGACTAGTGCAAAGGAGACACATACAAGTGACTTTTGAGGCTCTCCCTTCCTTCTGCCCTGGCATTCACCCACACACTGACGCTCACCTTCGATACGGGAAATATGCCGTATCCTCGACTGTCAATGGTGACCGTTCCGGAGTGCCACTCGAGGATATCCGTCCACTGCTCTCCTGCATGCTGCTGACCAACAAACATGCGCTTCTGCGATGGGCCGGCGTTGCTCATGATACAAGCTAAACCCGAGGGATGCCGCCGGTTGCCATAACGAATAAATCCTGTTTGTCTCGTCAGTACGGTGAAAGTGAGGGCCAGAGTGAGGCAGTGCGCACCGATGCAGTTCCGCTGGTCGAAATAATCCCGCTGTTCTCCGTACGCGTAGAGCTTACGGGCCTTTGTGAGAATCGGAAGCCTGCCTCCACACGAACGCTTCGTTGGATGTTTGCCTCCCCTGATCCCGTAAAGATCGCCCCAGAAGACACAAGGTTGTCCTTTATTTTGTAGTAGGATCAGAGCATATGCCAATGGCTTGAAGAAAGATGCGACCTGCACCTGTTTACAATTCGTCAGGATGGGAACAGTCATTGTAGACCGTGACAATGGAACCATACCTCTAACATTTGGCCTGGTTGCTTTACTTTAGGTCAATAGATGCCAAGACACTGAGAAGAGGAGTTGATCCTTACTGTATCATGAGACATGACAAATGTCTAGGCGGTTAGCTGTGGAGAGCAGTCAGAACACATTTAGAGAACTTACAATAGCATGTTGAGGTTTGCTCTGGACTAATGTACCATCGAGAATTCCCCGTAGGTCCGCTTCGGGGGTCAGAGAGATTTTCGAGAATCGGTCAACCAATACGGCATCATAGAGATGAACTCGATGTTCCATCGTCTCCAGGAAATGCAGGAGTTCTTTGAGATCACAGCGCCAGTATTCCGAGATTACGAAGAAATCAGGTCCTAGGGTCTTCCGAACATGATCGACAAAGTCCCTCTGGAAAGCAGCTGACATGTGTTTTGCAGCGTCTAGCCTCATACCACTGAGAGGCAGTTGAGTGCCAATCCATTCGCCCCAGTTAAGGAGATCTCTTCTGACTTCTGCATTAGAGTAATCCAGATTTGCGAACATCAGATAATCGTAGTTGCCGAACTCGTGGCTGACATCGTCAGCCCAACCCTTGTTCGGCCCCGCGATCTTGTAGATCGCGTTCTTCTTTTGCGATTCGTCCCAGTCAACTCCATTGAAATGGTACCACCGATATTTCATCGAGCTATAGAGGTCGCCGCGACCTCTGAAATCGAACCCCACCCACCCCTCGATCTCCTTTGGGCGTGAGATCTCGACATCTCGTCCTAGCGTGGTGTGTCAGATATCTGGTTAACCAACCTCTCCACTGAAGGGAAACATACTTTCCGAGTCTACTTGGACAGCCAGGAATCGTTCTGTGAAATCTGCGCCTGCTTTATGATTGAGAACAGCATCCCAATAGACGCCAACACCGAGATCTCGAGCGGCTGCGGTGAGCTCCAGGAGCTCTTCCTTGGTTCCCCATTTCGTCGCTCGCGATCCTTTCTGGTCGAATTCGCCCAAATCGTACAGATCATATACGTCGTAGCCATTTCCACAAGGATCCATCCCCTTGCATCCTGGAGGTATCCATATGTTGTCCACACCGATCTCCTTGAGACTTGGTAAAATGTGCCGTAGACGGCGCCAGTGAGCTTGATCAGCTGGCATATGCCATTCAAAAGTTTGCATCAGAAGCAGATTATCTGGTGCATCCCAGGACGGGAGCTGATCCAGGCGCCTCGCTTCCTCTAGTACGGCATTAGATCATATCGCAAAGGAAGAAAAAGGAACGCAGACCTTCAATTTCATTCCATCTCTGCCACTCCTTTCTTTTCGTTGGGAGGCAGCTAGAAAGAAAAGAAAACATTGGGAGATCTGAAGCAATTGAAAAGCAAATCTTGAGAAGGGAAGCTGAGTTCACAGCCGCGATTTAAAGCTTATATGTTTCGGAGTGGATGAGGAAATAGAGTGATTAAATGAAGATATAACGCGGCCCAGTTTGTTTGGAAACACAGCATCGCATCAATAACGAGGTGGAAATATGAAACTAATTATATATAGGTCATGACAATTACTCAGATTTTGCCAATGCCGCTAGTTTCAAGATATCATCAGTCAAATAGTTTTAGCGCAACGATACAAGAACAAACAGAACACAAGGTATATGTGTGCAAGTGGATCGTAGCAAATGGGAGGATATGTGTCGTGGTGTCGTGGCAGCGCCCTGATACCTTTTCTGTGCACTTCGAGCTTAATTTAATTGATG
Organism: Aspergillus lentulus; assembly: GCF_001445615.1. NCBI lineage: Eukaryota > Fungi > Ascomycota > Eurotiomycetes > Eurotiales > Aspergillaceae > Aspergillus > Aspergillus lentulus. The sequence goes on from NW_028322113.1 coordinate 888,042, forward strand.
CTTCGAAGAAGGAATAAGCTCGTCAGGATTTCGATTATAGGAGCTAGATAGGAGAAGCTGTCAATTTCTTGTAAGTTGGTACCTGAGGCCTCCACATTTCAATCAAAGCCATTCTCCTGGATCCAGAACCTTGTGCCTGAGCCGCTTTGAGCCTAGGGTGGCTAACCGCTAAACGGCATTTATCCGAGTGAAATCAAGCCAATAGGAGACAAGGAATCTCGAATTCACTCTTGGCTGCCTGAAATAGATTCCAGGCATATGATTCGTGGAATCCAGGCGGTCACTGAAGAATTTTTTGAAGAAGTCATGCCTCAGGCTCATACAGAATTTCACAGAGACCCGACTCGATTGTGGCCTTCCAGTCTTGACAGATATCCACTTTGAGTGCCGTCATGAGCATATATTGGTCGTTGAAGATGAGTGACGACATCGGTATTTTTCCCAGTCAAACTTTGAGAAAAAGGAGTGCTTAGGAGGTCACATTCCGCCAAACTGAGCGACCGTCTCCCTTGATCTACTGTTTACCTTGCGGATGCGACCAATATAGTCTGTAGCCTGAGTAGTCTCGAAGAAAGCACATATCCCAAGCATATCTCAGGGTGTCAAAATCTTCAGACCGGAAAACTCAAACATGTCTGTTGATTGTGCCTCTGGGATTTCTGGATACTTAAAAAAGTTCTAGTATGTTGGCCGGGCGATCGGAGTTAACGTGGCAAGTGGTGTTCGTGCTGCCGAGCGATGCCCGCATTGGCCCGCGAAAAGTTTTCGGGATCGGTGCCGCTAGTTCCCAGTCTGTGCTCCCCAGTCTCCCCGATGTGAAATCCTTTTCCCTTCAGTTTCATATCTTCCTCCTCTCTTCCCTTTTCCCTTTCCAAACTCTGCAAAGCTTCAATTGCTTTCGTTTATACCCATCCCCACTCTTCGTCATCTCCTATCTGTATTCCTCTTTCTCCATCCTTCTTCTACCCTTGTCTTTCTTATATCTTTAGACCTGCATAGATACTACACATAATCCACAATGTCCGCCGCTGCTCCCACTACCGGCTCTCCCAAGCTCGACGCCGTCGTCGAGAAGGTGGCTCCTGCCGCCCCTCAGATGAGCGGCTTCCAGCTCTACTCCAGATTCGCCTTCGCTGGTGCTGTCTGCTGCTCCGTCACTCACGGAGCCCTCACCCCTGTCGATGTGTAGGTCCTACTGTTCAGCCTCACTGCCCCCAAATCGCATCGATTGCGCCTAGTCCCGAAACCCCCGGCGCGCTTTGCGGTGTACATCAACTGGGTACTGATGTATCTCTCTTTCTCAATGCAGCGTCAAGACCAGAATCCAGCTTGACCCCGTCACCTACAACCGTGGTATGATTGGTGGCTTCAGACAGGTCATTGCCAACGAGGGTGCTGGCGCTCTCCTCACCGGTTTCGGTCCTACTGCTGCCGGTTACTTCCTTCAGGGTGCTTTCAAGTTCGGCGGTTATGAGTTCTTCAAGCAGCAGTGCATCAACCAGCTCGGTTACGAGACTGCTTCCAACAACAGAACCGCTGTCTACCTCGCTTCCTCCGCTGCCGCCGAGTTCTTCGCTGATATCGCCCTGTGCCCTCTTGAGGCCACTCGTATTCGTCTCGTCTCTGAGCCTACCTTCGCTAGCGGTCTCATGAGCGGTTTCGGCAAGATCCTCAAGAACGAGGGTATCGGTGCTTTCTACTCTGGTTTCGGTCCTATCCTCTTCAAGCAGTAAGTCGATCACTCTTCGACCATTGGAGTCGCCTGGTGATTTCTAATTGGTAAACTTCAGGATCCCCTACACCATGGCCAAGTTCGTCGTCTACGAAAAGGTTGTTGAGGCCGTTTACCGTAAGGTCGACAAGAACACCGTTTCCGATGGTGCTAAGACTGGTATCAACCTTGGCTCTGGTCTTATTGCCGGTTTCGCTGCCGCCCTTGTTTCTCAGCCCGCCGACACCATGCTCAGTGTGATCAACAAGACTCAGGGCGCCCCTGGTGAGAGCACTGTCTCCCGTCTCATCAAGATCGCCAAGGACCTTGGTATCCGTGGCAGCTACGCTGGTATTGGTACCCGGTAAGTCTCGCTGTTCTCAATTCTCTTGCGATCCAGGATACAGTAGCTGATGTGCCCATTCTCTAGTCTTTTCATGGTTGGTTCCATCACTGCCGGTCAGTTCGCCATCTATGGTGACATCAAGCGTGTTCTCGGTGCCACCGGCGGTGTCGAGATTGGCAAATAAATTAACGACGTGACGCCTAACTGAGAACCAAAAATGTCTGAATTCGGTCAATGCCCAAATCTTCCGTACGGAGCGTGTTAGATTTGATGATTTGCCGTTAAAAAAACAAGCTGCAGCCCACTTGAACCTCACCAAACTCGGCAGATGAATCTTTACTTTCCTGTCTCCGGTCCAGTGTCTTCACAGCATCATTGTATTTCACATTGTCTGGAATGTAGTATAGATTTGAATAGACGCTTTTTCCTTTTGTTCTATCTTCGGAGATTCGGCGGCATTGACTTTTGTTACTTACTCCCTCATTAGCACTTGTTCATTTCATTACTTTTTTGAATACTGAAAGCATTCTTTTCTCGAACCATCTCAATTGAGCCAGGACGAAGCAAAGAACGGATCGGATTATCCTTTTTGAGTACTTACCAAGGCTTCCTGAGAGTCTAGACTATGTCGCGGGCACTCGTAGGTCTCAAATCTGTATCATAATTAACCAGTCCAGCATCGAGTGACAATATTCGGAAGGAGAAAGTAGATTGCACCCCCTGTTCAATCCTTGGGCGAGTGGCATTAAAGAATGGTAGATGCTCCCGTACACAGCCTTGGATACGTTGATGCCAAGCCAGCGGATCTTCAGGCACTCCGTTTCCAACGCCTCCCCGCTAGATCACCATCTTCATTCATTATTAATCCCATTTCAGCTCATTGTTAAACCATACGGCACACTCGTTTTCTATCCAGTTTTTTTTTTTTTCCAGATGCATATCTGACATAATCTCCGTTTCTTTTCTCTTCTCTCTTTCTCGATATCTTTTTCTTTGCTCGCCTATATACCCAACCCTTATGACCTGATTGTCACTTGTTCGCCATGTCGCCTCATCTCGGTCTCCTACAAGTCCTCTCCTTCATATTCCTTCTTCTCGCAACTCAGGTAGTGACGGAACACACATCAAACTGGGCCGTTCTCGTTTCCACGTCTCGATTCTGGTTCAACTACCGCCATCTTGCAAATGTACTCTCACTATATCGCACCGTCAAGCGGCTGGGGATACCCGATTCGCAGATCATCCTAATGCTTCCCGATGACATGGCCTGCAATCCTCGAAACGCGTTTCCAGGGACGGTCTACAGCAATGCCGATCGCGCTGTCGACTTATACGGAGATAACATCGAGGTTGACTACCGAGGCTACGAGGTGACCGTGGAGAACTTTATCCGTCTCTTGACCGACCGACTGGACGAAGACGTGCCACGGAGCAAACGCCTGGGCTCCGATGCTGGGAGCAATGTGCTAGTTTATATGACCGGACACGGAGGCGATCAGTTCCTAAAGTTCCAAGACTCGGAGGAGATTGGGGCCTGGGACCTGGCGGATGCATTCGGCCAGATGTGGGAGAAGAAGCGTTATCATGAGCTGCTCTTCATGATTGACACTTGCCAGGCTAATACTATGTACACCCATTTCTACTCGCCAAATATTATCGCGACAGGATCCAGTGCGCTGGATCAGTCCTCTTACTCTCATCATGCGGATAACGATGTTGGTGTGGCGGTGATCGACCGTTGGACATACTATGTGCTGGAATTCTTAGAAACTCAGGTGACAAGTGCCAATTCGAAGGCGACGCTGGGAGATCTGTTCGACTCGTACGACGAGTCGAAGATTCATTCGCAACCAGGCGTTCGGTGGGACCTCTTTCCCGGCGGGGAGCAGGAGGGCCGCCTGAGAACAGTGGTGGACTTCTTCGGTAATGTTCAAAATGTCGAGGTCGAGCATGCGAATGCCACCGAGCCAGGCTCTCTGAAGGAGGATCTTATTGAGATCGCTCGACTGGTGGAAAAGTGGCGCAAGCGTGATCAGGAGTTTGCATCTCGCATGGAGCCACTTCATGAGAACAACACTGATGCACTTCCATCCTTTCAATTTACAAAATCTCGAAATGTGGCGCCAGTACGCATGGCTGCTGAATCTTCTTGGGAGAAGCGGCTCGTTGGAGCATCTGTTCTCGGCGCATGCGCTGCAGTCTGGCTCGCTGGATCGATCTTAGGCAGGTCCTCGGTTTGATCATAATGGCATCTCGGATCTTATCAGTAATCCAATATACTTGTCATGACATTTTTCTGGTGTAGCCTTGTGTAGTTTATCTGCATCTGCCCTGAACGTTGACACCCACTCCGCGCTCTAGCAGCATATATGTAATCTTGTTGTGTCCTTCAGAATAAGCAGTGGTTCACAGCCTTGCTACACAGTACAAGGTGCTCCAATTTCCTTTTTATATCTGCACCTATGGGCATGGATCATAACACGCTTGGATCAGACTATCTCTGCCAAATCCCACCATAAAAACTAGGGCAAATCTTCTCACGCCAATATCAGAAATTACATTTCTCTTCATCGGTTGAAAATATCACTCTGCTAACTGCACCTCATCGGCCTGTAAACCCTTCTGTCCTGGGACTACCGTAAATGTGACTTTCTGTCCTTCCTTCAGAGATGCAAAGCCTTGTGTCTGGATTGATCGAAAATGCACGAAGACATCTCCACCATTATCCCGGCTTATAAAGCCAAATCCCTTTGTGTCATTGAACCATTTCACGGTTCCCGTTTCTCTTTCGCTCATTTTGGTTCAACTAAGGTAGTAGATGGTCAAAAATCATTTCCAATCTCCAAGGGTATGAGCATCGCACTCTTTCGATTCAACAGTCAGGTCCAGAGTAAGCTTCTGGACAAATATGAGACTTCCTTTGCTTGAGATGTGAGCCAGATCGGAGAAGCCGGTAGACAGATATAACTCAAATGGGTGCCTTTTCGGATGTTGTGCTTGAGAAGCAAAGTTGACTAGAATTTTTGGCTCAGCAGGTGTACGCACCCTAATATAAGAGCGTTTTTGCGCGGTGTAACCTCATTAGCATCTCATTAGTAGTCTACCCTCCAGTTGCATTAAAGGGCCGTCCGACTACGCTGATGTGGTAGCGCTTTATTGGAAGATAGAAATGAGCGGGGTAGAGGGGTGTAGAGATCTAACGGATAGGTCACATTGCCAGTACAAAACTCCCCAAGTCAGATACATGTTGGTAGGCTGGTCCCTTCTTTCCTTCATTGCAACTAAAGTACTTGCTAGCATCCGACCTGCGATGGATCATCGGCTGTGTTTGGTTGGCGCGATGTCTCTTTACTATAAGTAGCCATCTGGTTTTCTTGGACTTGATTTCTCTGAAATATTGAAAAGCAAAGCTGGTTACTGTAGTCGGGGACATTAATATTCGTGGATATTTCCGATTGTTGTTGTCAGTCTCCTATGGATGTTCGGAGTGTCCGAAGTATATATTTTCGGAGCACCTTTCTTAGACATATTATTCCCCATCTTGCCCTCTAGTTGCGTTCGAACTTAAAATTCACAAAGCAGGCTACTACTCATACAGAAGGCGCCAAACGCAAATAGTATACAGCGAATCCTCCCTACAGCTGGGAACATTGACTAAAGCCGATTAATGGTCCAATATCTCCCGATATGGATATACAAGAGCGTGCACGTGACCACGCGCTCCGCCTCGCGTCTCGCGCTTCGCGAGAAACATCATAACTCATCCTCCAGCATGCTGATTGCGAACCGGGCAACGAGCTTCGTGACCATTACACTATGGTCTTCAAGCCATTCAAACCTCCTCTGATCAGGAAACAGCCCAACCCTTCCGTCTCTGATGCAGTCCCGGCAAGCGGTTCCCCGGGACATCGCGAACCTCCAGCAAAGAAACAACGTCTGGACCCAGAAATCACTACTCGTGTTGATTCGCTAAGCCGATCGTACACGCCGAGCCGCAGGCCTCTCCAGCAAGTCATCAACGCAGGCAGCTCCTCCAGCGAGAGCACGACTGGTGATGATTCATATGGGGACAGATACTACAACGTGCTATGGTACCTCTCCGGATAAATTCCCAGCGATGATCAAGCTAACCGACATTTGCGACAGGCGAAAACCGTCGACGAAGAAGAACAAGACCTGGGACGGTGACGGTATCATCTCTGCCCGTGATGGGTATCTCTACCTACAGGACATATCGGGGAAGGATATGGGACGGGTGATGCATGGACCCCGACTTGAAGCAGGAACCGTACTCTCGATAGGAGGCAAAGAAGTTGAGATCGACTCGGAGATACCTAAGAAGGAGTACCTAGCCGGCAGGCCATTCCTCGAGATGAAGGAGGTCACTGGCCCCGTTACAGCACCGGCACCGCCGAAGAAGACGTTCACGCCGTTACTGGGGAACCGAAGCGGTACCTCGCTTCTGACAACTTCAAGTCAGAAGGGCCAGGGTGGGAAGATAGGCAGCTCGACTCTACCAAATCCGGCATCTAGACCCAGTTCTATATCCAATGCATACAAGAGGCCGCTACTAGAAAGCACCGTCGTTCCCGTGGGGCCTGTTGGGAAGCCGGTTCCACGCCATGATCCGAACCAACCCGGTGCACTGGTCATGAAGCGACCGGATTCAGTGCCCAAGGGGAAGCAAATCGTTGACGTTGTCGTCGATCCGATTCTCTCCAAACACCTGCGACAGCACCAACGCGAAGGCGTCCAGTTTCTTTACGAGTGCGTCATGGGTATGCGATCGTTCAATGGAGAAGGTGCTATACTTGCAGATGACATGGGCTTGGGGAAGACTTTGCAAACGATTACGTTGTTGTGGACTCTGCTGAAACAAAATCCAATCCATGAAAGCCCTCCTGTGATCAAGAAAGCACTCATTGTCTGCCCGGTGACCCTGATCAACAACTGGAGGAAGGAGTTTCGGAAATGGCTGGGTAACGAGCGTATCGGTGTATTCGTCTTCGATGATAAAAGGAAACGCTTGACCGACTTCACTATGGGCAGGGCCTATAGTGTCATGATAGTCGGTTACGAGAAGCTTAGAACTGTTCAAGAAGGCCTAGCAAGAGGTGCCGGAGTCGACATTATCATCGCCGACGAGGGCCACAGGCTGAAGACGCTCCAGAATAAGAGCGGCCAAGCTATCCAGTCACTGAACGCCACAAAAAGAATCATTCTTTCGGGCACCCCAATCCAGAATGACCTGAAGGAATTCTTTGCGGCAGTGGATCTGGTAAATCCAGGTATTTTAGGGAACTTCAAGGCCTTTGTCAGAGAATTTGAGGGGCCTATCGTAAAGAGCAGGCAGCCGGAGGCAACCAAGAAGGAGATTGAGAAAGGCGAAGCTAGGAATGAAGAACTGCGAGAGCTCACTTCCAAGTTCATGCTACGCAGGACGGCTGACATACTGGCGAAATATCTGCCGCCGAAAACAGAATATGTCTTGTTCTGCAACCCGACCTCCACACAAGCCAATATCTACAAAAATGTGCTCGCCTCTCCAGTATTCCAGTGTGCCATTGGCAACTCAGAAAACGCCCTGCAGCTCATTACCATTCTCAAAAAGCTCTGCAACAGCCCTTCGCTGTTGTCACCTAAAACTGGAAACGAAAAACCCAGTGAGACCATCACAGCGCTTTTATCGTCCCTGCCTCCGAATCTCTTACGCCACTTCTCCCCTTCATGCAGTGCGAAAATACGTGTACTCGATCAGTTACTCCATAACCTACGCACATCTACTTCAGAGAAGATTGTCCTCGTGTCAAACTACACCTCGACGCTGAATTTGCTCGCCAACCTGCTTACCTCGCTCTCTCTGCCTTTCCTGAGACTAGATGGCTCGACCCCAGCGCAGAAAAGGCAGGCCCTAGTAGAAGATTTCAACCGTCTACCCCCAAATCTTTGTTTCGCGTTTCTCCTCTCCGCAAAAGCAGGAGGCACCGGACTAAATTTGATAGGCGCAAGCCGCCTTGTCCTCTTCGACGTGGACTGGAACCCAGCCACCGACGTACAAGCTATGGCGCGGATCCATCGCGACGGCCAAAAGAGACATTGTCGGATCTACCGCGTCTTGCTCAAGGGAAGCCTGGAGGAGAAAATCTGGCAACGCCAGGTAACCAAGATCGGACTGGCAGACAGCGTTATGGAACACAAAAACAGTGTGGCTCAATTCTCAAGGGATGAGCTGAAGGATCTCTTCCGTCTCGACGAGGCGAGCCGCTGTCAGACGCATGAGCTTCTGGGCTGCGACTGCGGTGGATTAGGGCAGATGGCTGGTCCATCGAGCAACGACACCAGCATCCCAGCCACGGATGCAGAGGACTCACCGTCCAGCGAGCTCTCAGACACGGATTCTGAATTTCCCGACATCCCCACGCTCATAAAAGCATCCCAGCTCAATATGGAAGAACAAGAGCGGCGGATTCGTTCGCACCTGCGTGATGGTCGTCGAAGCCGAAGCCACACGGGCAAACGAGGAAACGACAGCATGGGCGACGAACCAGCCAAACAAAGCCGAATACAGCAATCGCTCTCGCATTACGTGCATATAGACCCTGGTGTGTTATCAGCGGCGACGGATGAAACAGCAATCGATTTGCAGGCCGCACTTGATGACGACGACGTCCTTCTTCCCTTACTCAAAGACGAGGATAACAGAGTCTCGTTCATTTTCAAAAAGTCTAGTACTGCAGAGGCGAAGGGGAAGAGGCCCTCCTCGCCAGTGATTGTAGATTAGGAGGTTAGAACTATACGCTATGCGACATAGAGAGAAGTATAGAGAGCATTTGCATTGGTTCAAGGTTATATGGTTACATACATATAATATTATCGCGAGATATATTCGCTCTTCACGATATCTATGGAATTGTTACCTAGGACTATCTCGTATATCGCATATGCAAAAGGAATCGCGATCCAGCAAAGAACAAAAACTGAAGGGGGTATGGTATACGCAATAAACAATCGTCAAAGCGAAACAAAGTAGAGAACAGGAATTTCGAGTATTACAAGAAAGCATCCGGCCTGTGTGTGATATGACGAAATGAAGAAAACTGATATCCTCAAACATCAAACATCCTAATATCTAAGCTTTCCAACAAGTCCAAACGTGTATGCCGCCTCAGCTTCACTCTTCATCTGAATCATATATATCTTTGAAAATTTGCCTATGACACCACCTTCTTTTGGCATGGCTCCATCGTTAGCCTCTGGGATAGACACGGCAATACCGGTCCTTGCGACACGTTCGAAAGCGCTTTCGCCCAAGCAAACATCAAGCAGTACTTCGCCGCGTGTTTTGCCACGAACGACGATGCGCTTCTCCGGTTCGGTGGCCTGCCGGGGCGAGACGGATCCAGAGGTTGGTGGGCTACCTTCGTCAGCGCCGACGCTGGTATCACTGCGTCTACTGCTGGATGTGCCTGGGCGGCGAGGTGCGGAGCGAGCGGGCATGATTGTGAGCCTGGCAGCACCCATATCGCGCCACTTCGATTGAGTCTCGCGCACGTACAGCCGGATCTTGGCGTTGGACAGGCCGATTCCATCGGCGCCCTTCATGGCAGCGGCTATTCTGCCGATGCCGGAAGATGAATGATGCGAACCAAAGCCGGCAGAGCTTGAGTGCAGGCTATCCTCCTTTGCGCTCCGAGAGGTGATGGACGAGCGCGAGAGATTGAACATCTTGCCTCCGGATCCAAATTTTTTCAAGGCTGAGAACGCGCTACTCATGGTTCCAACACTACTTTCAGAGTGGTCGGCTAGCGACCGAGGCGAGTTCGACGCGCGGTAGCTCTTTCGGCGTTGGGGCCATCCGAACCACCTTCCAGTCTTCGTTGAACGTTCCATAGCAACGGGTTGGTTCGCAAAAGGACCACGTGCGTTTTGCAAAGCAATATAGGTTGGGTTGTTGATACGTGCCTGATTTATGAGACCATACAGCGCCTCGCACTCGTCTGCATTCCGAGAGCGGAACATGATATTGTTGCTCCAATTGATCTTCGATTTCTCAGTTGGAGGCGAACGAACGCTAATATCGATGGCTGTACCCCGCCGGATGGGCACCAGTGGTGTTAGCTCGAGGGCAATTAGTAGCTGTCCTTGACCTCTATGCTCTTCATCATCCATGTCTGACGTGGCCATGGAGCTCATTTCATACGCCTCGATGAGCCCAGGGCTGACTGCAATTTTGCAGTCAATGGGAGCTATAGCTTCCCATGTCCCTTTTTCGGACCATGCAAAGACAGAGGCAACGGCTGTGGAAGATTTTGTTGGTTGCGAAGGAACGGATCTATATCCACCCTGAGATGCAGAATTCGAGGGTGACAGCGAGCTGTTAGATGATGCGGCCAGAGTCGATTTGGCAAGGTTGTGTGCATCAGCAGGAGGTAATGAGGAGGCGAGCTCGTCATCAGAGTCACCATCCGACGTGTCCGACGCAGTGTAATCATCCGAATCTGAGTACATGTCGTAGCGTCGCACGGTTGACGTGTCTGAATCGGAATAGGTATCTGATGCTGTGGAAGGCTCATATTCGTGCTTCAATGGCGACGATCCACGCCTTCTCTGTCTTACATTGGTAGGACTGAGAACAGGTGTGTTCGGTAGACTCGGCCCCGTGGAGCTCGGTGAGCGACTGTGTGGAGGAGGTGGCGGAGGCTGCTCGTCGTTCGTTTGACTCGAGTCGGAGTTCGATCGAGAGTGCCCCTTGCCTTTCGAGGGACTTCCTGGTAGACTGTACGAGTCCACGGGAGCGTACTCTTCGTCGTCCGATACCGATGCCAACGACTCCGTTATGTAGCTTTGACTACTGCCCTTTCTGATTTTGGGTATGCTGGGCAGATCCATTGAGGGCACAGACGATACTCGCGGAGATCCCTGATCAACCGTGTCTCTTGTGGGAGTTTTTGGAGATTGCGGCTCCGTGTAAGGCTTCTTTTCGCGGACAACGACTGGGGATTGGACAGGCTTCTGATCTTCTTGACGATCCCGATGAGAAGTCGCTGACGCTTGCTCTTTGTCTGAAAGCGCATCTTTCTGCGGGCTCGATGGGGAGCTCTCTCCAGGTCGGTGAACTCGCTTAGCCTTCGATCGTTTCAGACCGGCTGACACTCTTTCATCAACAAGGGGAGTCCTGCGCGGATCACGAGCGTGGAGTATTGATGGTGGAGATTGTGGTGTTGAAGCGTAATCTGACTCGCGAGTAATTGCAGAGTAGACGGATGACTCAATAGCTGAAGTGGTTTCACAAACAGTACTGGGTTCCGACAAGGATTCTTTAGGGGTTGAAGACCGCCGAGCTGTTCGATACGTGGCCCTTTCGCCAATAGGTATATCCACACTTGTAGGACTTGGTGGGCCTTTTTGAGCCTGCGGTACATCGCTTGAAGGAGCCGTTTGCGCTCTTTGTCGTTGCTTTGCTCTCTCAATGAAGCTCTGGGTCCGACAGAGGGCTGGTGGTGGTGGGTTCACTCCCAATAGTTGAACCCATTCAAGTGCTATATCCTCCTCATCGATCCGTAGCGATAACAACTCCTGCCACGCTTTCGCTCGTCCCGGAGGGCTACGCAACATGACCACAATCTCCCCCTTAAGGTCTCCATTACGCGCAGAAACGCACGCCAGGTCCATTGGAGGGAACAGAAGCCAACGATCCGCGTGGTCAATTTCACAAATCAGCAGATCCCCGCCCGCCCCGTTACCTGGGCCGTTGTCTCTTAAAAGAAGCTCCGCCCGACAGTCTACGACCTGGCCTGTAGAATGATACAGAGACAGATTGAAGAAGTCACGGGCGCGGACGCGTCGAGTCTTGTCGATGGTCACATCAGTAAGGGCTCCTAGAGTCGCAGGATCACGCGCGCGAGTCGAGTCGATACTGGCAGCGGATTCGTCTTCAAGCCTTGCCCGTTCCTCTCTTGCGCGGCGACGAGCTTCCGTAACCAGATTCTGATAGACCGAGGCTATCTCTTCCGCTTTAGCAGACGGAGCGAGCATATTGATGCCCTTGAAGGTTTTCGCAAGGTACTTGAGTCGCACCAGCGGTCGTTTGAGCAAATAAGCCACATCCACCTTCTCACCTTCGCTGTTGACCACGTCACCATTTTCGTCTCGAGCCATTCCCTCATCCAAGCTCTTCGTATCAGCATTCTGGGCGACCTCGCCCTCTTCTAAAGGAGCCAAGTTAACGATAACGTCTCTGAAGCCTAATCGCCAGGCCCGAAGGTATTCACGGTAGACTCGCTGAGCTCCCTGGGCCCAAGTTAGCAAGGAATCCGAGTTATCTTGCGGGATTCGCTTATGCAGCGTCTTCAAACGCTCGATGGCCACACCCATGTCGACTATCGGCTTAGTAAAGTTCAGCTCGTCTTTCGGATCAGTTGATGGTCGAAAGAGACCTGCCGCAATAGCCGAGTCTGACCTTGAGAGGACGCAAGTCAACAGCACGGGTATTACGCCGCCGACGAGAGTCTTGAGCTCGCGCATGTATTTCACTTCGTCGGCCGCTAACTCCTTGAGCAGGTCAGCGACGGTAGCATTAATTGCGCGGCTCTTGTTCGTTCGCAGGCTACGAGCAGAGCGTAAGCTTCTACTGCGCGTATTTGGAACTGAAAGTACAGACATGAGATCATCATGTGTTGTGAGTCGCCGCTTCAACTGAGAAGAGACAACAGGAAGCGAATTTGGGTCAAACTGATCTCTCTCCTCCGCATCACCTTTGGTCTGCGATGGTGTTGGTGCGGACTTGTCTTGAAGTGAGCTAGGTTCAAGTGTCTGCGATGGCCCATCATCACCTGCACTCATTGTGTCAATGGAGGCAATAGTTGAAAGTCGATGGAGGCCTGTGCTAGGAATGGGTCGTTTGCGGATAAGAGGAACAGGTGCGTTATTCCCGGATACCTCCGAACCGTCGGAGAAAGGCTGAGTATCTGTGTCATGATCATCTGCCTTCAGATCTGCATCACGGGTGGTAGCCTCCTTTGCACCTGATGATGATCTGCTATGCCTGTGTTCGCTGGACTTCTTCCTGTGGGTAGCAGAGGAGTCATCTCTCAGCTGTTTCGAGGATACTTTGCTCTCCTCAGATTTCTTTCTCTCACTGGTGGCTGAGCCTTCCCTACTACGCCCGTGTCGTTTGGATGTACTCCTCCTCAGACTCTCGCTCTCAGGGGACGGTTCGGAATCGGCGTTGCGGTCATGTTTGTCTTCCCGTTTAAGCGATGGTTTCGCTCGGTTCATCCTAGTGTTTAAGGGTGCAGGGACTTCCACGTCGGGATCCATGTCTTCCAGGAACGGATCAGAAGTGCTAGAGAGCCACGCCTCAATTTTGGAGCCCCTAGTAGGAGCTGGCTTGGGCGGCTCCGGTCGCGCGAACATCTTTCGCGACTCATCCAGCATATGCCCGAATATACCTCCCTTGGGGGGCTTGAGTGGCGCGCGAGTCTTCGGCGGAGTCTTAGGGCCAGGGCCTCGCGCCCGCCTTCTGGAGAGTTCCGAGAAATCTGCTTCACTTGCTGCCCAATCCGCATCCTCCTCGGTCACTTCTCCCTTTTTCTTTAAACTTTCCAGCGGCTCCAATGCCTCTCCACATTGAGAGCGATTTGCCGTCCCTGGCCGCGAAGTAGACTTCGAAGAGCCCCTCTGCTGCGCCTCATCCTCAGTCTTGCTCTCGGTCGCCGAATCCACATCTCGAGAGGCTCGAGATTTCCTACGCTCCTTGATAGTCGAGTCAGATGCGCCTCCAGCTCTCTCCCTGTCGCGGCTGCGTGAGGATGGCGCCGATCGCTCTTCTCCATCTTTCCGACCTTCTTTTCGCCCCAGTCTAGGAGATGGTAACGAATCGTTGACTGTATACTGGGAAATACGCTTCGGGGGCGGTAGTTTCGGCGTTGGGGTTTGAGTGGAAGCCCGGTTCAGCTTCCAATGCTCATCGCTGATCAGGCGTTTTCTGGGAGTGCTGTTGCTGCGCTTCCTCGTAGTACCCTTAACGGGCTTTGATTTCGCTTCACTCATCGAATTTTCATCGTCGTCCTCGTAGTAAACAACATCGGTGGCAGTGATGACCCCGCCTCCCTGCTGCTGCCACTTACGGATCTTCTCTCGTACAGAATTGGTGTCATATAATCCCAGGGGCACCCCAATATCTAGAGGTTTAGATTTCGTCGGGGAAGTTTTGGCGCTTCCCCCACGGTTGGAGGGGCGATGCGGAGTGGCGGGCGTCGACGGCATCGATGTCTGCTATGGTGAATGCTGATGATTAGCATATTTCTGCAGAAAGAAGCAGTTACCCGAGACATAAAATTGCTGCCACGAAATTCTGGAAGCTTAATGAGCCGAGTCGAAGTCGAAATCTGGGGCGAAAGAATGTTTTGATTTTTCCGTATTGTCTGAGAACCAGCAGTGATCCCAACGACGTCACGCGGGCCGCTTGTTTGTTTATCACGGGAAGAGAGGGGGGAAAAGGCGCACTCACTCACGGCTTGTACAAAAGCATTACAGAATTGGGATCTCAACTAGCTGCGGAATTGGAGCACACAGAACTAACAGAGATATGAGGAATAAATAAAAAGAGTTTTGAATAGAGACCACCGTAAACAGGCGGTCAAATGATGGGGGCAGCAGACGACTGTAGAGGAGAATGTTAGCTAGGTAGGGCTCCAGTCCGCTGCTGGCTGGGTCGTCCAAGTGACGATGGTCAGCTGGGAATGATGTTTTGCTAGGAGTACCTCTCTCCTCACAAGAACGATCGATGTTGATATGATATCAAAGATCGACTGACCCTGGATGACTGCGATGTTGAACGAGTTTCAGAGAAATGATCTTCTTCTCTGGAATTCGGCCGATCCAGAGCTTTCTCCGTGTGGCATACCTCCCTAAGTAAGGCTCTAAAGTCAGTAAGGTACCTACTGATGCTGCCCGGGAAACGTGCAGGATCAGCGCTAACTTCTAACCAACCATACTAAGGCGCAGTGGTACGGAGTAGATAAACTAAATCGTTATCTAGTCTAGCAATTTCTCTTTTGATCTTTGCACTCGGACTTAGCTGAACTCGTTAGGCGGATATGAAGGAATCGTCGAGTTCCAGCTTGGTTCACTTGTTTCAGACGTGTATATGCTGCCATGATTTGTATATCCACACCTAGCTCGGAGCCCAACCGGTGATTTGAAGAATCCAAGGCAGCACATTCCTCCATAGACTTTAATTCTGTATTATTTTCTAAAGTAACTGGCGGCAATCGAATCCTGACAGCATAGTACATGCACCTTCTCATACGATTATCATTTGCTACTTGAAAACTGTCTAGGAGGTAGCTGTCCACGCGTCACCAAGTGGGTCAGACAGGCGTGATCTCAATAACCTCGTCAGGCACACCGGATCGCATTGAATTACGTCAATCCATATTTCGATCAAATCAATATCCAGCTGTAGTCGTATGCTCCAACAGGGGGTCCGTTTGTGCGACGATGATTCCTAGAAAACCGTCAGGGGCGGCGATCTCGAACATTATCGAGCCTTTTCGTCTGCAGACATTCGCTGGAAAGCTTTGATGGCATTGGAGATTGTCTTGACACTCTGAGAAAGATAATCTGTGACATATATGAGTTTGTATCGGCCTCAACATCCATGTCCTGGAACTTACAGAAGGGGATAATGATCCAGATGAAGTTCATGAGAAAGTAGTAGATCCAAAAGTAGTACGCTTCAGGTCGACAGTAAGACCGTCCATGGACATAGTGATCGTATAAGCTCGTGGCATAGTACAATGTATCACCGTACAGATGGCTCATGCAGACGATCAGCTGCAGTGGATGACGGAGTGAACGTTGGTTGAGGATCAGGTATGCTACAAAAAAGCATAGAGGGCCCCAAATGAGCTATAATCATGGTCAGTCGTCCTGAAAGAGAGAGCCTCGTCTGTGCAGTAGGTACATGGCACGTACCACTGTCATTGTCTCCAGGCACAGAACCAAGGTGTCCGAAGTCATATATCTCGAGTCAGATAGCGCATATTCCTTCCACAACTGACCGAGGAAGTCCTGCGCAGAAGCCATGTGGTCATGGTGGATTATGAAATAGCCTTCAAAAAAGCAATGTATTGTCCCAGCTGGTCGAGCAGTTAGAGGGCCATTGTTCATTTATATAAGCGTGGGTCAGAAGCAGGGATCTTACAGAGAGCAAACCACAGAATGGCAAACCGGTCTGCCTTGGACAGACTTGGTCGTAAGAAGCTGACCCAAGCCAGAGTCCCTCCTAGAATGACAGAGCTTGCGATACTGGAGGTAGTGAGAAGGCGTTGGATTGAATTCTCATTGGGAGCATAGTCCTTAATATGCGCATCCAAAGGATAATAAGGATGAGAAGAGGCTTGACTACTCATAATTGCAGAAGAGTCAATGCGCGAAGAAAATTGCCCTTGTCTTCAAGTGTGAGATGGATGTTGGACTTCGAGATTGAAGGCAAGGACGGATATTTTGGCAACGTCTGGTTTTGTACATTCACTTCCTGTCCATTCACAACCTAAGATGAGACAGCCGCCAAAATCGCCACCGGCTTGAGGATCCCTGAAGAAACAGTATAATCCTCGATGGCGAGCTTTTTTTGTGAATCTAAAACTATTCAGTTAACTAGGTATACAAGATCCATCAGGCTAAACAATTGGTGGATACTACTGTACTTAGTCAACGTAGCTAGCCTTGATTCCTCAGGCAGCAACACCTCCAAGGTTTCTCCACAATATAACGAGTGCCCGCTCTGTTCTCGAATCGCGATTATCCTCCATCATCATCATCACTTTCATTGTCAGTCCTTTCAGTCACTTCATGGAGCCTGGAAGCTCCTTGATTAAAGCGCATTCTTCCCATGGCTCCTGGACCTTTTAGGAGAAAGCCTCTGGGGCTCGATGTACCCCGCAACCCTACTCCTGACTCGCCGCCTGGTATTGCGGCGCTATTCGTCATCCGCTTCGATATCAAGGCTGGGTGAGCTTTACCATCAGCTTGCTTGTTTCAGTGCAAATCTGTGGCCTACAGCGACTGACTACGAACAATGACCCAGATACATAATTTCATGGAAACGTACCGTTCCTGGAGGTAAGTCTCATTTATCATCGAAGAAGTGGGAGCCACCGAAGCTGACGTATCCGGGTCTCTAGTCGAGATAGAAGGAGTCGTCGAATACAAATCGCTTCCGTCCGGTCTTCATAATGTCTCTGAGGATTTAGTGTATGCTGCCGACCGATTGATTGCCTTCCGTGTGCTAATCAATTGTCATTGCCTAGATATTTCGTCCATGAACAGTATGCCGGGATCAGTTCGTTCGTCAACCAACCCGCGGACGAAGCAGAGCGTAATGCGCAGATGTTTGCCGTGGGGGTTCTGGTCCCTTTGAGTTTTGGTAGACTCGGGAAGAGTTGGAGGCACGCTCCAAGGCTAAAGGAATTGGCAGAGTGGGTGAGATCTCTCATAGCTCGAAGTGCCGTCTGACAGACTTGATGCAGGACCTATGCCAAGGATATGACAAACACTCAACCTTTGTCGGACTACTGGGATAACTTTGAGATACGCGTGAACGATGCATCGGCCATGTCTGCTGATTCTCCGCTGGAATCACCTGTCAGCCTCCGGTTCAGAGAACGACCGGACAACTTGCAGCGTAATCGCGCATTCAGCGACGCAATAGTACTGGAAGCGTCTAGGCCGGCCCTAACGCCTTTCCATCCAGCATCGTCACTTCCCGAATTTCTTGACTCTTTCGGTCCTTTAATATTGCCATTGTACAGAGCAGCATTATTACGCAAGCGTATTCTCTTCATGGCCGAGGCGCCGGTTCATATACCCTGTAACTTCGGTAAATGGATCTTCCCCCCAACCCCCCTTGGTCCTTGCTAACAACCGCAGTATATGATTTGTCGTTGTTAGCATCGCTACCGAATTACCTTCTTCCACTGCTTCCTCCTGGCCCTTCACTTCCTCCCCGACCCCGCGCGCTGTTCAATATCGGCATCCACGATATACCCTACCTTTCATCCTTCGTGAACGTCTCTCCCAAGACTGAGCCCAATGCCGCTTGGATAGCCTGCAGCACAGACAGTGTGCTGAGTATGAAAAGCGAGCTCTTCGACGTCTTAGTTACTTTGCCTCCGCCACATGCCAGCAACGCAGCCCAAAAAGTCTTCCCTAAAATCTCCGTCTTGCCTAACCGAAGCGCGCAACATAACTCGTCTCAAGCAATCTACCTGAAAGCCACACAACGCGATGCGCGACGCTACACCATCCTCCGCAAGAGCTTACACCACATCGCCCACGATGACACTGCATCTGGTGAGGATGAGGACTCCGATGCTGCATCTACGTACTCATCCAGTCCGGTCGTCGAGCCGCTGTCATGGACACGTCTAGCCTACACATCCTTCATCTGGTGGGCATCCGCAGGCGAGAAGCGTGACGGACTCACGGAAGAAGTGGAAGAAGAGCGCCAAATTGAGCAAGACACGCGACTCCTAGCCAGTCTGGAAGCCATGCCGACCCCGTCCTCGGGATCCCTTGGCCGCCATTCCATGCAAGCGGAGGACGCTTCGCAACCTCCCGAAATCGCACTGGTCGCCTACTTCCGTCGCCTGACGACCCAGCTCTTCGTTACGTTGTCGGACGTGATTGCCCGTCAGGATGGCGGAAACGGCGAACAGGATGAGGATGTCGGGGCCCCGTACGAGGACGAACCGGAGGAAGCGGACGCCGAACCCTCCATTTCCATTGGCAGGGAAGCTTCGCAAGAAGACGACTCGAGACGGCCCTTGCTGCCATCTGGGGCCAAATCTTCACCTGAGGATGACGAGCCGGTAACTATCACCTCTGAGGATATGACGGAGATGGGCCTCGATGTGTGGAGCGCTTCCGACCGTGTCTTTGTCGAGGAGTTGGTGCAGTCATGGTGGGGTCGCAAAGCCTACATTGATAGTGCGCGCATTAAGTGCTGTGGGATTTCGATTGTTTGATGAGATTCTTGACAAGGGCCAAGGGCCAATATCGAACTTGTCATGGTAAATATTCATTTGCATTTCGATATATATGCAATGCTAACCTCAAGGGACATGTCGGACCTTCAAATGACGGGAGATATCTCATTCATGGTATTCGGTTGGGTTCGTAAGAGTTATGTGCTGGTAATCATATAGCCACTGAAGCAGGATTTTATGTACCATAAATATGCTTGACAAAGGAAAATGGGGAGACCATGCAAATCTCAGAATGAATGTGATGGTGCCATGCTGCGCATAAACATAAGCAAAGAAAAAAATCATTGTCCTTTGCCGCGAGTATCGTAAGCTGTGGCTATATACCAGCAGGAGAAGTCCAAACTCAGGTCAGCTCATAGCAATCCAAAAGAAAAGGTACCCCAAAAAAAGCAAGAAGCGCCATTTAATTAGCCCCGAGAAAACCCCAAACCAAACGCCATCTCATTTAGACATCAGGGTATCAAACGAAGATTCGGTCAACAATCGACAACAGCTCAAGTATGATGTGGTTCAGACACCAATGCACTCTGTTCACATCAAGGAGGAACGAAGTTTACCGGCGGAACATCCTGACCGGAGCACTTAGATCTCGTCGTACAGCCTTATCCCCGTCAGTTCTCACTGACGAGTTCTGAACGCCACGGATTTTTTGCGCACCCCGACCCGGTGTGACACACCCTCCTCCCGAGCGAAGGGTAGCCTCATTAGCACTGACAGATCTTTTCATTGTACTAGTCTTTCCTCTTCGTGCGCGAATTTGCGCTAGAGCTTGTTCTCTATCGATGGAGGTTCCCGGCAGGGGAACAGAATGAGGAGCGAGCGCACCGTCTGATTCTGTAGATGCATTGTGATTATCTTCAATGCTGTACCGTGGTGAAGGAGAATCCCAAGGGACTCTGATACGAGCCGGGGATGGTTGAAGACCTGGAGCGAAAGGTTGGACCGAGTCTTCTTCTTTAACTTGCACCATGGGCTCAAAGGACGGCTCGTGCCGATTAATATGCCTTTCTTCGAAAGGACTAATGAGCAACTGCTCCGCTGACAGGTTTCCGTGAGAGATCGATGATTCGAGCCCGCTTATGGCTGTGCCTTGGGGTTGCTTAGGAGGTGATCGAACTGGAGACGGGACAGATTTGAAAGTTCCCGTCACGGGCGAGAAAGTTATCAAGAGTTCCTCTGGTTGTTCTTGGGGCCTTGCCTGCTGCGTAGACCCAGACCCCTGCAAGGGGTTGTCAAAGTGTGAATGATGCTGGGCTTCAGGGCCACGGATGTCATGGCGGTCTTCTTTAATGATGTTTTGAACCTCGTCATTGGCTACGACATCTTCGCGGGTTGGTGCATGGACATGATGGGCCTGTTCCTCTTCTTCTGCAAGCCTGCAGGAGCATCGCTTGAATTCGCACTCCATTCTCAGAAACTCAATCATGTCCTCGGCATCGAGTCTCATTTTTCTCTCATGCTTGAGCGACTCTTCGAGGTCATCGATTATCTCTTGCTGAGTGTTTGTGGATAGTGTATTTTGATCACCTTGCCGAGGTGTCACATCTGAAAGTCTTAGTCTCTTTGGAGGAGTGTCTTGCGCCGTAGTCTGATCTGCAGATTCCACAAGCGGTGAGTGCGTCGAATCCTCAGCAGGCCGTTTTGGCCTGCGAGGTGCCGGGGTGAGCATGAACGCGAGATCTCCTTCTGCCAGCGATAGTCTTCCAATATTTTCGTCACCCATTTCTTTTGCTCGGGCCTCAAGGCTGTCGGAGCGACGATTGGCTTCAACATTGCGCAAGCGTCCTTTGAGGACTTCCAGCTCTTCAGTCAAGCCAGCAAGTGCGTATGCTCGCTCAAATGCCTCTTGCTTCGCTTGTTCCTTCGCCGCTCGCTCGCAGAGAACTTCCTCCTTCAACCCTCTGGTTTCCGACCGTGCGTGTTTCAGTTCCTCCTGTAGTTTTACTAGAGCAGAACCCGCGCGAAAAGCCTCCTTTCTTGCCTTCCTAATCTCTTTTTCAAAGACTGATCGTTCATGCGCCTGTCGTTCTTTGGCTGCTTGAAGTTCTTCTAGCAATGATTCGAGTCGCTCGCTTATGCGACGTTCTCGTGATTGTGCCTCGGAAAGCTGAGCGGAGACACTGGCTAGAGCCGATTCCGCCTCTTCGCGTCCGAGTAGTGCTCTCTGTAGCGCTGCCGAAGTACCAGATGATGTTGATGGCTGTGGTGTATTTGCCGGGCTGTTTCCACGAGACAGATTGTTCAAGTACGCTACTCTTGCCTGAACGTCGGACATCCCTCTTGTCTTCTTTCGTTGCTGTATATCCAGAATATCCGATTGTCGTGATGGTGAGCTAGGAATGGTCTGCTGTTGATTCATCCGCTCAGGCGAGAGTGGATGAAGTATTTTCGTAGGACTGGACAGAATAGGAGAGTCCATCGCGAATAGCTGTTGATGGGTGTCAGACCAAAGGTGATACGGTCCGTCTGGTGCTAGTCAAGCATGACAATCGCTGAAAAGGTTTGCGATTGTAGGGTATCGACGTGGAGGGGGCGCTTGGGTTGACACTTGGATCTGATTGTCAGGCCTTTATCGAACTGACGCACCCACAACACACACGCCAAACATGTTTGCTCAGTTCTTGCCTCATGTGGTAAGCGTCAGGTGACTGTTGCTCCGGACAACCAAGCTATACTATATTAAGCATATGGGTCTCACGTGTTTGATAAGGAAGCACTAAGCTTAATAAGGCATCCAGCTCCAGGTGGTTCGTGCTTCATGATGCGATAACAGTCTGAGTCTTTGAGATATTTCCCTGCGGGGTTTCTTCAGGAATTTGTCTTATTCTACCGCATTTGTTCTGCCTTCTCTCTTCGAAACCTGATGGATCACCTGAATTTTGCTCGTATGTATCAATGTGCACTCGCTCTCATTTGACCTTGGATGATGCTAGAATCGCCTAAATTCAAGCCGACCTATTTCCTCACAAGCATATCTGCAGCACTCATACATCTCTAGAATAAGCGCAAAATGCATGAAATCATTACGCTACAACTGGGGCAACGAGCAAATTACCTGGCAACGCATTTTTGGAATCTTCAGGTTAGCAGAGCCTTTTCCCCCCATCGCTCTATTGTGACCTTCAACTTAAGCCTTGAAGGAATCATACTTCACATACGGTGAAGCGGAAGAAACACCAATCGATCATGATGTCCATTTTCGACCTGGCATTGGGGCGGATGGGTCGGAAACTTACACTCCGAGGACGCTGATTTATGACTTGAAAGGTGCTTTTGGGTCCCTACGCAAGCATAATGCCCTCTATGAGTTGAGTACAGATGCAGATCCCGGGCACGGCCTATGGTAAGGTCGCTCCTTTCCACTCCACTATTTATTCAGAGGCCTCCATGGATAGGGCTCACTTTGGACCTTTTTTGTTTCAGGGACGGAAAAGAAGTCATACAGCGACAAACACCAATCATTCCGAGCGAGTATCAAAAACACTTGGAGCAAGGGCTTCCGGCACCAGTTCTCTCCTCAGATACCGTGCGCTACTGGTCAGACTATAACCGATTGTTCTATCATCCGCGTTCAATAGTGCAGCTCAATGATTACGAGTTGAATTCAAAGATTATGCCTTTCGAAGACTGGAATGTCGGGGAAGATTTGTTTGGAGAACTGGACAAAGAGCATGACCTACTCGACCGAGACTTGAGACCTTTTGCGGAAGAATGCGATCAATTGCGCGCCCTCCAATTATTCACAAGCTCCGATGATGCCTGGGGTGGATTTGCCGCAAAATATGTGGATAGGCTAAGAGATGAATTTGGTAAAAAAGCTGTTTGGGTATGGGCTATTGAAGGTGGAAGCAAGGTTCAAAGAGTGAGTCTCTTCCCTACCAGATCTCTAACTGAAACTCATTCCGTTTTTTCCATTCAGCACAACCAACTTAAGCGCGATATGAACAAAGCACGATCTATACAATCCATCTCCCCACAGTCGTCGCTGTACGTACCTATTCTAGACCCACCGACTCGTCTCCCCAAAACAATTAGCCTCGACGCTCAGTCGGAATGGCAGACTTCAGCACTAATCAGCATGGCGATGGAAACGGTGACGCTTCCCACTCGTCTTCGTTCTTATACGGATTTTGAGACATCTCTAGCGGGAGAAGATGGCACCCATAGGATTTTTGAGCTGCAATCTAAGATACTGCCTGAGGACGTGAGCAATCATAAACGACCCGTCCAAAGCCCAGAAGATCGGAGGACACAAGCATCGAGAGGAGAATCCTCGAAAGTTAGAACAGAGTTTGACTTGGACTTCTCGTATGATGACCCGAACAGCGGTGAATCGCATATATTCAATCAAGTTCAAGTTGGCCGTGGATATAGTCCCGAGAAAGAGGTGCCCGAATCCAGGGAGGATCTTGGATTAAAGCGCAAGGAACGCTTTTATAACTCTGAACCAATGCTCGAAAGGTGAGTGAAGACGCTACGCCATTAACAGAGATTTTACGATGCTAAGGGCTAACGATAACATAGCTTTTACATCCCACTAGCATTCCCTATATTGGACAGCTCTCCTCGCAACATGTTCTCAGTGGAGCATAAGGACGCAAAGATCAACGTCCTTGCAGCGCTGACTGCTTCATCGCGAACAGCAACAAAGATCAAGGCTATGGAAGCCGTGGCTGGGCGAGTAATCGGAGTTGATGAACGAGAGAACCTCGTTAACGGCCTGGGAGAGATTCGTGAATCTTATGAGACAGGATGGATGAGTGATTCAGATTTCGACGACGATTGAGCAGCATAGATAACCTCTGGAACCATGACCGATGACCTTGATTCAGGAGAAACACTAGATACATGGAGAATAAAGAGACAGAAGCAGTCGGAATAATCGAATCGCATAGTCCAGTGTAGAAAGGCTGGACCCTGCAAACGTGGTGTCGATCTTCTGGGTAAAGAATGCAAAATTGCTGTATCGAGTATGTTTGCATCATATACATCCAAACGTGTCCTTATCGAGGTCCGCAACAACAATTTGGGGCTCTTCAAGTTTCGCAAACCCATTCTTCATGCTTACTGCCAGGTGGCCATTTGTATAGGGTTTGGCTGCACTCTTGATGGCTTTCTCTACTTAATGACTTGTAAGTCTGCCTGCATTCCCAAGCCCAATCCGCTCACACGGGACTGACGTATGGCTATTTCCTATAGTTCACGACAAGCTCCACTACCGTGATTCGTGATACTTGAATGTACAGCCCGTTTTGCACCGTTCCTTCTTTCGATAATTGCTAGGGGAAGCTTTTTGAGGGACTCTTGTAGACTGTCTATCTTTTCCCCGATTCGTGTCTGCTCATTCGAGGTATCCTCCTAGACTCTTCCTCCCAGGTGCTCGGTACATTGTCTGACCTCTATTATCGCGACAGCAATACGCCCCAAGATGGCTCCTCCTGGATATCGATTGAGAGCATTATCGCTTTCCCCAGTCTTCTCCTTCCTCATCCTTCCCTTTCTGCTCTTCTTCCTCAGCTTCCCGGCTCCTACCTCCGCTGCTGGATCGGCAGTTCTCGGTGTCGACGTAGGTACCGAGTATATCAAGGCCGCGCTCGTCAAACCCGGCATTCCGCTTGAGATTGTCCTCACCAAAGACTCGAAACGAAAGGAGTCGGCAGCTGTTGCGTTCAAACCCACAAGAGAAAGCAATGCTCCATTCCCTGAGAGATTCTACGGTGGTGACGCCCTAGCTCTGGCGGCCCGTTATCCCGACGATGTTTACGCAAACCTCAAGGCCTTGCTCGGAGTTCGTTTTGAGAATGGTGACAATGAGATGGTTAAGACATATCATAGCCGATATCCCGCCTTGAGATTGGAAGCTGCCCCTGGTGAGCGTGGTACGGTTGGACTGCGCAGCAATAGGCTGGGTGAGGCTGACAGAAAGGATGCGTTCCTTGTTGAGGAGCTCTTAGCCATGCAGCTGAAGCAGATCAAGGGTAATGCCGACAGTCTGGCCGGAAAGGGATCTGATGTTAGGGACGTGATAATTACATATCCCTCGTTCTACACCGCTGAAGAAAAGAGAAGCTTAGAGCTGGCAGCGGAATTGGCAGGTTTGAAAGTGGACGCTCTTATCAGTGATAACCTTGCTGTCGGTCTGAACTACGCCACCAGCCGTACTTTCCCCAGCGTCTCCGATGGCCAGAAACCCGAGTATCATATTATCTATGACATGGGAGCCGGATCCACCACGACAAGTGTCATACGCTTCCAAAGTCGTGCAGTGAAGGACGTTGGGAAATTCAACAAGACTGTACAGGAAGTTCAGGTCTTGGGAACCGGCTGGGACAGGACACTTGGAGGAGATTCTCTGAATGATCTTATCGTGCAGGATATGGTCGCAAATCTAGCCGAGCATAAGAAATTGAACGGGCGCGCAACTTCCGCTGAAATCCAGGCGCATGGTAAAACCATGGCAAGGCTTTGGAAGGACGCCGAGAAGGTTCGCCAAGTGCTGAGCGCTAACACCGAGACGGGCGCCAGTTTTGAGAGTCTTTATGAGGAAGATTTGAATTTCAAATATCGTATCACTCGATCCAAATTCGAGGAGCTTGCTGCGGATCACATCGCTCGTATCGGAGGACCTATTGAGCGATCTCTGGCCGCGGCTGGGCTACAGCTCAGTGACATTGACTCTATTATTCTCCACGGTGGCGCTATCCGCACACCATTCGTACAGAAGGAGCTCGAACGCATCGCTGGATCTTCTGATAAGATCAGAACAAGCGTGAACGCTGATGAGGCAGCGGTCTTTGGTGCTGCATTCAAGGGAGCTGCTCTGAGCCCCAGTTTCCGCGTCAAAGATATTAGAGCCAGCGATGTCTCGAGTTACGCTGTTTTGCTCAAGTGGCCCTCAGAGACCAAGGAAAGACAGCAGAAGCTCTTTACTCCGACTTCCCAAGTTGGTCCCGAGAAACAGGTTACAATGAAGAATCTGGATGATTTTGAGTTCAGCTTCTATCAACAAATTCCCACAGGCGATGAGGTCGTCGAGTCGCCGGTTCTCCGTGTGCAGACTCAGAATCTAACTGCTTCTGTCGCCCAGCTGAAAGAGAAGTTCGGTTGCTCGCCAGCCAATATCACTACCAAGTTTTCCATGCGTCTCAGTCCTGTTGATGGACTCCCTGAAGTTACGGGTGGATCCGTTAGCTGTGAAGTCGAGAGCGTAAAGAAGGGAAGCGTCGTTGAAGATGTGAAGGGTTTCTTCGGGCTTGGGTCCAAGAAGGATGAACAGGCACCGCTCGGTGAAGAAGGAGAACCCACAGAGTCAATTACGCTGGAAGCAGAAGAACCCCAAGTTTCGACAACATCCTCTGCTGCCGAAGCTTCCACAACGTCCGCCAAGGAGACCAAAAAGGCTGCACCGCAGATCAAAGTGGAACTGATTCCCGTTAGCTTCATGACGTCGCCCCTTGGAACTCCCGCGCCGTCGGATAGTGAAATGACTCGTATTCAGACCCGTCTTTCTGCCTTCGATGCTTCGGACCGCGATCGTATTCTGCGTGAGGAGGCTCTTAATGAATTGGAGTCTTTTATCTACCGGAGCCGGGATCTGGCTGACGATGAGGATTTTGTCAAAGCGCTCAAAGCCGATCAGCTGGCCGAGCTCCAGGAGAAAACCGCCTCTGCCAGCGACTGGCTCTATGGCGATGGTGCTGACGCTACAACATCCGAGTTCCGGGCCAAACTTAAGTCTCTGAAGGATATCGTCAACCCCGCTCTGAAGAGAAAACAGGAGAATGCGAATCGGCCGGCTCGGGTTCAGCTTCTTCAAGACTTGTTGAAGAACTCGAAAACCATTGTAGACATTTTGCAGAAGCAGATTGAACAAGACGAAGAACTCTACTCCTCGAGTCTCTCTAGTGCAACATCCACCCAATCCACGGAGAGCTCATCTTCCACTACCTCGACAGCATCTTCCAGCGAGTCATCTTCGACGACCGCCGATCCTCTCGACGATCTCGAGAAGGACCCCTACACAACATCCACATCCGAGACCACCTCGACTACCACAACCCCTAAACCCACCGGTCCGAAGTACTCAATCTTCCAACCCTCCGACCTCTCCAGCCTCACCAAGATCTATGAGTCCACAAATACCTGGCTCGAAACCCAGCTCGCCCTCCAGGAGAAGCTGACCGAGTCCGATGACCCGGCTTTGACAGTCGCAGAGATTGACACCCGTCTCAAGGAGCTGGAGCGGACCATGAACCGCATCTACGAGAAGATGGGCGCAGCCGCAGCCAGGTCTGGTAAATCACCCGGAGACCAGTCGAAGGAGAACGGCAAGGGTAATGCCCAGAAGCCCAAGAAGGACAAGGGGAAGAAGGAGAAGGCCGAGAAGGCCAAGGCTCCTCCCAAGGACGAACTGTAAACAAAATATGTATCTGGTTAATGATTTGTATTAGACTCTTAAATTCATCCGCTAGCAGCAAAACGGTAGAATTTGCCTTCAAGCTTTTTAGTCAAGTTACTGCTACTCAAGACCTCTTTTCCAAGATTGCCTTGACCATTTTTCACATGAGATAGGTGAAGGTTACAATCACTATGACTGGCAACCATGCACGTGAATTGAAGCAGAATAACTCGCTGTTATACAGTAAAGTCGTCAAAGATGGAATAAATGCCAGATTTGGCTCGATGGGAAACAGGTAAAGCGTCCCGAGAACATAGGGTATTTGTACATCCATTGCCTTGTAGAATCACATCAGAGACAGGCGAAAACAAAAAATGCGATAAGGGCAAATGTGTGAAATGTGTGAATAAACATATACAGAGAAATGAAAGAAGACTAGGGAAGAACTTCGACAGCCACTGCCGCAAACTCCTGAATATATCACTGAAACCAGCTCAGTGTTAACAGGCATTAAATCTCTCATGCCCCTCCCATTTCAACCTCACAACTACCTATTCGACCAGGCAAGTAATCGGTATCAACCTCTTCCCGCCTACGAAGAAACACTGGCTCCTCGAAGTCATCGACTTGCATAGTCCCCTGTTGAATGGCTTGGTTTTGTAATGCAACGAATCGCCGCCGTTGGCGCCCCAGACTCGGACAGAGGATGGTTCGACCGGGTACGGTGTCTGTAGTTACAAACACATTGTGTTCAAAGTCACTGGCGTATTCATCCGCATCATCAGGGTCATAGGATCGTTTCTGGCCATTGTTGGCCGAGTAAACGGACTCTTGACTGCTGGGAGGAAGCGAGAACGCATCGCCATCGTCGGTAACGATGTCAACGTTATGGTCCCTTGTCTCAGACAGTCGATAGACTGGATTAGAGTGAGGTTGAATAGTGTAGTCGCATGATTTGGAGAGGCCGCAGAAAGGAGCAAGTTCCCCGCGGACGGTAGGACAGCCTCTACCGGTGGAATGTTCATGCTTTGCGGAGAGAGTGATGGTACTGGTAGGTGCATCGAACATCTTCACACCCTTCGTCTTGTAACCTTCAGCGACTGATTTTCGGACGCGCATGCCGACCGAGAGGAGAGAGGATTGGATTTTGGCAGGGAGAATGGGGGTGGGAGAATTGGTAGCGGCGGCATAGTGGTTGTGAGAAAGATGGGGGTCGCATGCAGCGTCTGTGCCATTCGAGTCGGACACGGCTGGAGAGAAGAAAGTCGTAATAGACGGTTGGAATCGTCTGCGCTTGGAGTCTAAGTTGCTGTTCTGCGCAAGAGACATCTTGATTGGAATATGGTGGTGATTGATCTGGAGAATCCAGTACAAAGCAGTGGAGCGGAGAGTTTCTGCAATCAATGTTGCACTGTAGAGCTACAGTGACCAATAGAAGTATGTTGTTTGTCAGAGAAATCAGCGAGAGATTTCGAAGAGGTTTAGGGAAGAACAAGGCATGACTGGCATGTATGGATGAAGAGAGTATGCGGAATGAATTACGGCAGGAAATTGGGATGGCTGGATTTACCATTTCTATTGGTGGGAAGAACGCGACGCGGTGACGCGCCGCATCTATGTCACGTGTCGTTCTGGTTTTGCCATAGGTCAATATATCCCAATAGGGCTCAGGGTTGGCTAGGCTTGTCCATTGACCTTTAGACTGGAATAGATACTCTGGGCATGCATAGAGATTGCCAAAAGCTGATATTCAAGAGATGTACTTCGTCTACCCAAGGAAAAGAAAGAGAAATGACAAGGGTATGGTTTTGCGGAAGCATCTCTTGAATCCGTATAACCCACATCGAAACACTTCAAGTCTGACATAGTAGATTAAACATTGGTATCTAAACTTTTCGGCCGTTCTAAGTTCTCTCCTCGACGTTATCCTATATATACTAAGATCCAGCGTTTCCTCTCCTTCCACCACGCTTTTGCCGTTGCTGGTGAGCACGCAAGACGTTTCGGGTTTCCACAAGACTTCTCTTGCCCTTGCTCTTCGCTTTTCCTAGAGTCATGAAGAGATTCTTTCGGCGCGCCTTCTCCTTGTTGGTAGTACTCTTTCCCTGCGCTTCCTTGCGCTCCTTGCGCCGTGCGGTCACACTCTTATACTCGGACCGATCCTTGCCTTCCTTAGCATGAGCGATGCGCTCTTCGCGCGTTGCTTTGCCGGCAGACAGAGCTGCCAGACCTTCAATCTCTGCGGCTGTCAATGGATCATCCGCATGACGGGAAGGCCCATTCTTCTGATCAGAGCGGAGTCTCTTTGGAAGTAAAGAATTGACGGCCGCCTCGCTGCGGAGCTCTGCGAGTTTGGCCAGGTCGGCCGGCGTGAGAATTCGAGTCGTCGCGAGATTCGTCTTCTTTGTCTCGGGATTCGCAGGCTCGGACTTGGCCTTGTCCTCTTCCTCTTCGCCTTGCTTGGCCTTCTTCGAAGGCGGGGATTCGTCATCATCTGAGTCGCTCAGCTCGATTTCCGCATCGCTCTGCACATCAATCCATCCACCGGAATCGTCGCTATCCTCGTCGTCTTCAATGTTCCACTTATCCCAGGCCGCATCGTCTTCTGCCTCATCGTCCTCATCATCTTCGGCATCAGAAGGCAGACCCTTCTCGATTCTCCGTTTTCGGCGCTCTTCCTCCTTCCACTTCTCCAGCAGCTCAAGACCTTCGATCTCGCCAGTCTGTTGCTCACCGAAGCGACGCTCCTTCTTCTCTCCAGCCCGCAAGCTCAGAGAAGCCTCCTTACCGCGGTCCCGTCTCTTGAGCATATCCGCGCCGACATCTCTGTACAGACTAAGTAATCCTCTGGCAGCCATCACCACACCCTTGTCTTTACTCTTCCTGTACATGACGAGATCCTGCAACAAGGTTTCGTTCATCGCTAACGGCTGTCGGGCGCAAATCTCACGAATGGCGTTGAGACCAGCAGTAGCCACCTCCGACGCTGCTGCTTCAGACACAAACTCATTTGCGATCTTCTGCACGAGAGGCTCCAGGACATCAGGCGGAACTAAGTCATGTGATGCTTGGGCAAGGGAAGCAAGGAACGATGTCACGGAGGCCTGACGTGGTGTGAGATATTTCTGAAAGTAAGAGTAGAGATGCATAATATGCAGTCTGTGCAACCCGACGAGACGAGAGACAAGTTGTAGAACCAGGAGCTTCTGCTCCAAATTCAAGTTCGACTTCGTGTTCTGGAGGTGTTTCGCGAATAATGCCTCGGCGAATCCTTGGGGATCGTGCAGAAGATGAAGGGCAGAAAAGTTCAGAGGATGCGGTTGGTTCTTCTTGCGTTCTCGCTTCTTGACTATGGCTTTTGCCTTCTCGACCGCGCGGGACTTCTTTCGGGTCTTCTTGTTAATCCCAACCTGATGCTTCACTCTTCCGAGGTCGATGGTCTCCTCATCACTGCTCTCGTCTTCCATCTCCTCTCGTTCCTTGTCGCCGCCCAAGAAGAAACGAACACCACCAACTATGACTTTCTCATTTTCTGACAGACAAGCCTCCTTCATGACTTCAACAGCCTTAGCATCGGTCCAGATCTGCCGTTTCCATAGTTCGCGTGTAAGCTTGATTGCCCACAAGCCTTTGGACGAGGTGCGGTCG
Source organism: Aspergillus lentulus (assembly GCF_001445615.1). Classification (NCBI taxonomy): domain Eukaryota; kingdom Fungi; phylum Ascomycota; class Eurotiomycetes; order Eurotiales; family Aspergillaceae; genus Aspergillus; species Aspergillus lentulus. Next base: position 919,199 of record NW_028322113.1, read on the forward strand.
GACGTAACCAAGTTGAACAGGACGGTCTGCATAGTCCGATTAAGCTTGTGATTCGTTGTTTTGGCGTTCGATGAGCGCAGGTCCATGAGAATCTTTTGAAAAATCAGGGCTCGAAGAGTTTTGCTTGGTGTTGTGATCAGAATAGGGAACAATGTCTGTAGCAGCCTATATACGAAACAGCTGGATTAATACATCATTTTCCAGTAAGTACGACGTTATTCAAGCCCACTTACGTCGCAGAATCAAGCAATTCCTTCTTTCGAAGTAGCACTAAGCTTCCGACAATTTTTTCACGCAGTTCGGGTTCCAGAACCAGATGGTGCTGGGTAAGGATATCAATGAGCTGCTGGGGAAAATCATTCGTTATAGTTGGATAGCAATCGGCAACATGAGCGATAAAATCAATCAATTCTCGCAACGAAATGATTCCGGTATCAGTGGCAGCCGTTGGCGCTGCCATGAAAATTTCTCGATGACTCTCATATTGGTAGTGCTGGGCCCGAAAGTCCTCGATATACGACCTGGACACCGCGCGCTCATGTTAACGGCCTATGAAATCCATAAGAATACCAGAATATCGCGCGCGAGCAACTCACTTTGGATCTCTGCGAATTTTATGCTGTAGATTCGGCCTGGTAAGTCAGACAGAGAGTTGTTAGCGGCGAACTGAAACTTCCCTCAGGTTTCGAAAGTTGTAGATTGGGACGAGACATGTAACTTACAGGTCAGCTTCGACCTTTTCCAAGGCCCCCAACTTCCGTTTTACCATGACCTCGAATTATTGCCTGATAATTCGAGCGATGCAGGTTAGAGAAGCGGTGATGGTGGTTGGGGGTTTGATAAGTTGAAAGCTCCGAAACTTACCTCTAGAAAAAAAAAGTTTCGATAAGCGGTCAACCTCCGCACCGCAGCCTACAGATTAACTCTACAGCCTTAACTATTTCTGTCCAGTGAGACGATATGAATTAAATGGCGAAAATCGACTATGGATCTAGCCGACAGGTAAAAGTACTGCCCACCAGTTTCTCCTAAAGTGCTAAGCACTCAGGGAGTCGGGAAAATTAGACTAGAGATGAGGTTTCTAAGGAAGAAAAGAGTAATCAACCTATTATGCCTGGATGTTTTCATAATCGCACTCCAACTACTAAAGAAGAAAGCCGTCCGATTTCATTGATTTTTTTGGATCTCACTCCCTCCGTGACTGTCTTGAGGTATGTACAGTCGCGCAGATTCATGCAAATCGACTGAATCCTTAATGAAACCCCGTCCACTCCAGTAAACATAAAACCAGGAACAAACGGAGAACACGCCCAATCATTACCCCTTTACCGGTTGCTCTTGGCAACACGCTCGAGCTCGTCCTTCTTCTTGATGGCGTAAGAGTTGGAGCTTCCCTTGGCAGCGTTGATGAGCTCTTCAGCGAGGCACTCGGCAATGCTCTTGATGTTACGGAAAGAGGCCTCACGAGCACCGATGGTCAGGAGAGCGATGGCCTGGTTGACACGGCGGAGAGGAGAAACATCGACGGCCTGACGACGGACGGTACCAGCGGAACCGATACGAGTGCTGTCTTCACGAGGACCGCAGTTGACAATAGCATCAACAGCGACCTGGAGGGGGTTCTGGTCGGTCATAATGTGGATCTGTGAAAGTAGAGACAGTATCAGTAGTTTGTCCCTGGCAGACATTGTCTGGCTGAGTTCCAGGTTCTCGCGGAGAATTGCACGTACGATCTCGAAAGCGTGGGCAACGATGCGGACAGCCATGAGCTTCTTGCCGTTGTTGCGACCGTTCATCATGAGAGAGTTGGTCAGGCGCTCAATGATGGGGCACTGAGCCTTGCGGAAACGCTTAGCGGCATAACGGCCGGCAGTGTGAGGGATGTAGACGGGGTTGCGAATCTGGATGTAGTCGCTGTATTTGTGAAGCCGAGTCAGCAAATTTGCATCTGTCAACCCCAGTACTGTCCAATGCTTCTATTCCCAGCCTTGTGTGCGAGGATATTTCCATTCTTGTACGAGTCCAATGTCTCCCACCGAAATTGAACCCCAACCCGACCAAATAAAATTTCCTTTCGCAGCACTTCTGAGTCGCAGGGATTCTGGAATAAAACACCTACGTCAAAGAGATATCCCGGATCTCAACATCCTCGTAGCTCCACTTGTTGAACAGCTTGACGGTGCCCATCTCGGCAAGAGCGTCCTTAGGCAGAGCCTGGAAAGCCCCAGAGGGGTTTTCGACCTCGACTTCCCCGTGATCAGACATTGTGACGCCGTATGCACCTGTTGTCGAGGGAGGGATTCGTGAAGGTGACGGACGGTGTCGTTGGGTGAACCTTCAATGTCGTCGATAGCAGTCGGTCCGCTGAAAAGGTTCGTTCGCAACAAGGAAAATCGAGGTGCGCCTCGCTTAGCACTGTGGGTGGGTTAGGGCAGGGCCGGCGCCAATCATCCAGCCGGGGTCATGTGATAACAGTTATGTCGCTCCCGCCGATTTAATCCATATTAGGACTAGTCGTCTTCATTGCCATACTACTACTAAGGTAAGCAAGTGTACCTACTGTATGCAATGTCTACGGAGGCAATGGTCTTTGAATAACAGTGCCTCCAGTATGTGTGGGGTTTTGCGGTCCATTTATCTACACTGCTTGGATGGTCATATTGCACGACTGGGGTGACTCTTCATCGCCGCTGAGCGAGTGATATGATACTCCGTAACCCAACGCCCTCCAATTGGTGGTACAATCCTCGTCATGGAGGATCTCTTGCGGTTATCGGCCCTTGTATTCAAAGTTGAGCATCGGCGTAGAATATGGAGACAAATCGCTGCAATTGGGATCCGTCATTCAGTCTTTATTTTCGACAATATTGATGCGTCGTCCGTTCAGACAGTATCCCGTAAGGTACATTCCTCGCTGTACCTTGCCTACGTAGGTTTGTTCATTTCGAGGACAAAATTAGTCGGTGAAGACAATTACTACGATACAGGTGAAAACCTGCCATCAGGATTTTGATAGGAGTTGAACTTTGACAAGGAGTATACGCAGACATGATACACCAATGTCTGAATCCATTTCTCTCTTATCGTTCGTGATCCACATCAACACACGCATCTCAATCTAAGCATTCAAGGATGGGCAGCAATTCCCCTCTCATTTGTGGCGGTGCAAATTGGCAAGCCTGATCATTGGTTAGTGTGCTGTGTGCGCTTGGCCCTAGCACCCACGGCAGGTGACGTTGTGGCTAACCAAACCGCGGAGAAGGGAGGAGAGAACACGCCAAGTTGATACAACCTGCCACAACTGGTCCTCCGCTCTGCTGCATTATCATCATCTTTGCAAGGGGCCCCCTATAAGATCTGGTGAAAGAGTTCCGGTCGGCTACACCTTGACCCCTCGTGTTGGAAACTTGACTGCTTTGTGAAGAAGATATGAACGACATCCCGCATCTCGTCATATGCGCACCCGAATGAGAGACGTCGTAATCTGCTCTTACCAAGCGCTTCTGTGATCATGGCGGAGGAGAATCCCGAGCTCCAGGCCGCTTTGCGGGAGCTTGATAGAGAACTCGAGGTGTGTAATCAATAATATTAGTTGTTTCCTCCGTCATGGAAGTTGTTCTAGATTGACTGTATCGTATCATAATTTGTGGCTAATGCGCTAATTGGTGATTAGGAGGGGGATATCACGGAGAAAGGGTAAGCGACTCTCTTCGGATGAATGCTATGATCGTCAATTACAATGAGACATGAGGCGATAGGAATTGCCAGTGACTGATCCTTCGCACTGAGGACTAACTCTCTAAAGTTACCAGAAACGGCGCACGCTACTCCTTTCGCAATTTCTTGGTCCTAACAAGCCGCTTGAGATCAACGCGTCTTCAGAAAGTCCGTCGTCGCCAATAAGCAGCTCAAACATTGCTCCACCGACCATTCTCAGTGTTCGGCCCCCTACGGCGGACTCCGCGAGCCGAAATGCATCTTCGCAATCCTTTGCACAGAATAACATACCTGGTAACGGAAGCTTCGGATACGACCGGCGAGTGAGTATGGGCACACAGGGCTCTATCCAAGATGATAGTGCTTTTCAATACAATAGAGATAGCATGGCATTACAGCCCCCTGAGCGGATGCCCTCCTCTACTTCATACGATTCCCTTTTCCTTCCGAAGCCGCAAGCGCCTCCAATCGCGCAGGAGGACTCCCGAACCGCAACACTTTTGAGCCAGAACTATGCCTTTAACCCTGGAGCTTCCGAGCATGTGGATGAATCTGCCGGAGCTTACGACATGACACCCGGCGCGGTCACGCGACAATCCACGATGCTCGATTCCCAGCAAGCATACTTCTCCGACTTTGCGGGCCAGCAGCAGGGTGACTATAGAGACAGCTATGGCGGTGGATTCCATCGCTACTCTCAATCGGACACGTTTTCTCCAACGGCAAATATGGCGCCGCCGTTAATTCCTGCTTCCGAATTACCTCACGGGGCGACTATCAACCATCTGCTTCCCCTCGAGCCTCGCGATATACCTTTTGCGGTACACGACCCGCATGACAAGAACACTCTAATGTCCAATTTCGATAACATCCCTGCAGTACTTCGGCATCGCGCTAGAGTACATCCCAAGCAGCCCGCGTACTGGGTCCTAGACCAGAAAGGCAAGGAAATCGCTTCCATCACCTGGGAGAAACTTGCCAGTCGCGCGGAAAAAGTCGCTCAAGTCGTTCGTGACAAGAGTAATTTGTACCGTGGTGACCGTGTGGCTCTGATTTACCGTGATTCAGAGATCATCGAGTTTGCTGTTGCCCTTATGGGATGCTTCATTGCTGGGGTCGTTGCTGTACCCATCAATAATCTCGAAGACTACCAGAGTCTCAACCTGGTTCTCACCTCCACTCAAGCGCATCTTGCTTTAACAACTGAGAACAATCTCAAGAGTTTCCAGAGGGATATAACGACGCAGAAGCTGAACTGGCCCAGAGGGGTAGAATGGTGGAAGACCAATGAGTTCGGAAGCTACCACCCAAAGAGAAAAGATGATATTCCGGCCCTTGTGGTTCCCGACTTGGCTTACATTGAGTTCTCACGCGCTCCTACTGGGGACATGCGCGGTGTAGTCATGAGCCACCGGACAATCATGCATCAAATGGCTTGTCTTGGCGCTATAATTGCAACTGTTCCTGCCTCAGGTAAAAGTGTCCGTCCGCACGGAGAGACCTTGATCAGCTATCTCGATCCAAGACAAGGCATTGGAATGATTCTTGGTGTCCTTCTTACTGTGTATGGTGGCCATACCACCGTCTGGCTTGAGGATCGGGCGGTCGAAACTCCAGGCTTGTACGCTCATTTGGTCACTAAGTATAGGGCCACACTCATGGCTGCGGATTACCCTGGGCTTAAGATCACGGCGTACAACTACCAGCAAGATCCAATGGCCACGCGTCACTTCAAGAAAAACTCTGAGCCTAACTTCGAAAATGTGAAGCTTTGTCTTATTGATACGTTGACTGTCGACGCTGAGTTTCATGAAATTCTGGCTGACAGATGGCTGCGGCCCATGAGAAACCCCAGAGCTCGGGAAATTGTTGCCCCAATGTTATGTTTGCCCGAACATGGCGGTATGGTGATCAGTGTTCGGGACTGGTTGGGAGGAGAAGAGCGTTTGGGCTGCCCTCTGACTCATGAGATGGATCCGGCCGAGCGTTCAGAAGCTTCAGAAGCCAAAAAGGAGGAAAGAAAGTCCGAAAACAACAGTGGTTTCGGTAGCAGCCTTCTGGGTGGCGGTGCACGTGCTTCTGCTCCTGCTCCAAAAGAGCAGAACAGGAACGAGCTGGGCGAAGTACTTCTCGATAAAGAGGCCTTGAAGAGCAATGAGGTTGTGGTTTTGGCCATGGGCGAGGACGCTCGGAAGTACGCAGCGACCATGCCAAATGCTGTGCGAGTTGGCTCTTTCGGCTACCCGATTCCCGATGCGACCCTTGCCGTTGTTGACCCGGAGACCAATTTGTTATGCACGCCCAATGTGATCGGTGAGATATGGGTTGACTCACCATCTCTTTCTGGCGGTTTCTGGGCATTGCCCAAGCATACGGAAGCAATCTTCCACGCACGGCCTTATAAGTTTGAAGAGGGCAACCCCACCCCTGTGCTGGTGGAACCAGAGTTCCTACGGACTGGTCTCCTTGGCTGTGTGATTGAGGGGAAAATCTTTGTACTAGGTCTCTACGAAGACCGCCTCCGACAGAAGGTAGAATGGGTCGAGCATGGGCAGGAGATTGTTGAACATCGCTACTTCTTCGTCCAACACATGATTGTCAGTATTCTCAAGAACTTGCCCAAGATACATGACTGCACTGCCTTTGATGTGTTTGTCAATGATGAGCACCTTCCGATCGTTGTTTTAGAGTCATATGCGGCATCGACCGCACCAACGACTTCGGGTGGTCCACCTCGGCAACTGGATTCTGTGCTCCTCGAATCTCTGGCGGAAAGATGTATGGAAGTCTTATATCAAGAGCATCACTTGCGAGTCTATTGTGTGCTTCTCACGGCGCCGAACACACTTCCTCGTGTCACTAAGAATGGACGGCGGGAGATCGGTAATATGCTCTGTCGCAGAGAATTCGATGCCGGAACTCTGCCCTGTGTGCATGTGAAGTTCGGTATTGAACGATCGGTCATGAACCTCCCGGTTGGTGTCGACCCTGTTGGAGGAATATGGTCTCCCTTGGCTTCGGCGACACGGCAAGAGATGCTTGCGATGCAAGAAAAGCAGTACTCGGGTGTCGATTACCGCGATGTCGTGATGGATGATCGCACCTCCACGCCTTTGAACAACTTCGCAACGATTGTGGACCTTCTCCAATGGCGTGTCTCCCGCCAGGCAGAGGAGCTTGCTTACTGCTCAATCGACGGCCGTGGAAAAGAAGGCAAAGGTATCACCTGGAAGAAATTTGACTTGAAAGTCGCCGCTGTAGCGATGTACTTGAAAAACAAGGTCAAAGTTCGACCTGGAGATCATCTTATCCTGATGTACACGCACTCCGAGGATTATGTCTACGCCGTGCATGCCTGCTTCTGTCTGGGTGCCGTTGTCGTTCCCATTGCTCCAATCGACCAGAACCGGCTGGCAGAAGACGCCCCTGCATTTCTCCATGTGATCAATGATTTCAAAATCAAAGCAATCATCGTCAATAGCGACGTTGACCACGTCATGCGACAAAAGATCGTTTCCCAGCATATCAAACAGTCTGCGCAGGTCCTCAGGATTGGTGTGCCTGCTATCTACAATACCAGCAAGCCATCGAAGCAGTCTCACGGATGCCGAGATCTTGGCTTTACTGTCAAAGAAACTTGGTTACGAGCAGACCAGCCAGCTCTAGTTTGGACTTATTGGACACCGGACCAGAGGAGAATCTCTGTACAAATTGGCCACGACACCATCTTGGGAATGTGTAAAGTTCAGAAAGAGACATGCCAGATGACTAGCTCCAGACCAGTCCTAGGCAGCGTTCGCAGCACATTAGGTCTTGGATTTCTTCATACGGTCTTAATGGGCATCTACGTTGGTAAGAGACGCGCGCTGGTTTGGCTGCAAAGTCCTTTCCTATTAACCGGTTATTAGGGGCTCCTACCTATCTTGTATCGCCTGTTGATTTTGCGCAAAACCCCATGACATTGTTCGTCGCCTTGTCTCGTTATAAGATCAAGGATACATATGCCACTAGCCAGATGCTGGACTACGCTATGAGCGTCATGCCTGCGAAAGGTTTCCAGCTTCAAGAAATGAAGAACTTGATGATTTCCGCAGAGGGTCGGCCACGAACTGATATCTGTAAGCTCTGCGGCTCTTCTCCCCCGTCCGATTGTTCTCAAACTCATACTTTGACAGACCAAAAGGTGCGCCTTCATTTCGCATCTGCGAGTTTAGACCGCACCGCAATCAACATAGTATACTCGCACGTGCTCAACCCTATGGTCGTCACTCGATCATATATGTGCATCGAACCGATTGAACTGTGGCTTGACCTTCGTTCTCTCCGCCAAGGGCTTGTTTGTCCCGTCGATGCAGACACAGATCCGACGGCGCTGCTTGTCCAGGATTCAGGGATGGTTCCGGTAAACACCCAAGTAGCTATTGTGAATCCGGAAACCTGTACCTTGTCACATGTCGGCGAATATGGCGAGATATGGATTCAATCAGACGCCTGCGCCAAGGCGTTTTATGGATCCAGGAACGAATTTGATGCTGAGCGATTCAACGGCCGGATCGTGGACGGAGATCCTAACGTTGCCTATGTGCGCACCGGTGACCTGGGTTTCCTTCATACAGTCACTCGGCCCATCGGTCCATCTGGTCAATCTGTCGAGATGCAGGTGCTCTTTGTCCTTGGCGGAATTGGCGAAACATTCGAGGTCAATGGATTAAATCATTTCCCCATGGACATCGAGAACTCTGTGGAGAAGTGTCATCGCAACATTGTGCCTGGAGGATGGTAAGAGATCAAGCGATTCCACCATGCTATTGGAATTGGTCTTGTGCTAACGCTCGCAATTTAGTTGTGTCTTCCAGGCCGGTGGTTTGATAGTGGTTGTCGTCGAGGTGACAAGAAAAGCATATTTGGCATCCCTTGTCCCCGTGATCGTGGACGCCATCCTCGGTGAACATCAAGTCATAGCTGACATAGTGGCGTTCGTGTCTCACGGAGACTTCCCTCGGTCTCGTTTGGGCGAGAAGCAGAGAGGAAAGGTGCTGGCATCATGGGTAACCCGCAAATTGCGCACGATCGCACAGTTCAGTATTCGTGATATGGAGGGATCAATGAGCCTCTTTGCAGAAGCTCCTCAACATCGTTCTAGTAAAGGCTCGAAACCCGGTAGCCTCATGGGCAACAGCCTGCGTCGGTCCACTCTCGTACCGGACGCTGATTCAGCTACTGTTCCTCGTTCTCCAGCTCCGGTGCTTGTGGAGCAACCGGAAGCATCAATGGTGCCCCCTTACCATGACGTACATGAAGGAGAGGGAGGTGAAATGCCTGCGCCACCTCTTCCAGACATGCAGCCGTCTCTTCCTCAGATAGGGGAGCCTGTCCCACCAATGCGGTCTTCGAACAATGAAAGTCACTCGGCAGGCATTGCTCACCCTGACCTTGGTTTCAATTTTGGCGATTTCGCCAATGCGACGAGCTCTGCACCCGTGGATGAACACACCGGTGCAGGCGCTGTCGGTGAAACTCTTCCCTACCGCGATGTCCGCGGACAAGGCTCCATTCCCACCCAACAGCCGCCGAGAACCAGCAGCCTCCCAATTGGCACCGCCCCAACATCCGCTCGACCTAACTCGTCGGACCGGATCTCAGAAGACAAACTGGGAGACTGGCCGCAGGAAGCTCTGATGTATCAATCGGCGCTTGGGGGTGATGACGCATACGGTCATAGTGCCAGCAATCGGACTCTGGGCAATGCTACGAGAAACCACCTTGACTGAAAGCAGTAACAGATACTGAAAATGTCGTGAGATTTCCACGTCGATCAGTGAATATCTCTACTGCATGTCGGATTCCGTGATTAATTATTCCCCGACCTGTCACCTCTGTCATTTTGTTCTTATGCTGATCTATCGTCCTACATTTTGCATTGCCGCCTGCCTTGCATGTTCTTGACTCTGACCATCACCCTTTGCTCTTTACAGTTTCTGATTCTTTGCATGTGAAGAACTATTCAATACTTTACATTTCTGCCTAACCCAGCTTTCATGATGAACGATGAGTCATGTTATGTACATACATACCCACCCATATGCGCGCCTTTTATGCCAAAATATTGTTGCTCGCTTTGCCCGTGCGCGGATTCTCGAAAGATATTAGACCACGCTTGCCTCGCATTGCTTGTGTCTGTCTACATTTGACATAAATGCCGCATTGTATATAGTCCATATAGTCTTTTAGCTGAAGGACGTCGCTTCTACGTATAATAAGATGATAATACTCCATGGAGAGTTGCTGTACATGCTGAATTGCCAACACGAAGGCTGAGATTTGTAGTACTTGATATACAGAATGCATCCTTACAGTATCATAAAACTGGTTCACCAACACCAAAACCGAATCAGAGAGATTATGTTCAATCTGTACAATTGAATTATACTTTGAATGGCCTTGCTTTTAGTCTCTAGTTTCTTTTCCCCCTTCGCTACTGCCACCTCTTTTGAAATGTGGGGACCACCGATCGAGACGGATAAAAAGCTTCGAAGATACGTAGAACCCACAGGAGATTACTGGCTGTTCGCCTGGGCGGTCAGCGCGTCCAGATCAACTTTGGGCTTGGCACTGCCGTTGGTTGTGAGCTTCGCAGCTGTGATAGCCGCGACGTTGGAGCTGCCGAGCTGCTCGAGGGCTTGCAGATCCTCGTCTGTGAGGGTGTTGGAGCGTTGAGGGCGGAATGGGGCAGGGGAGCCGGCACGGCTTGTCAGGAACTGTATGAACAAACTATTAGAGATCCTGACACTTTTGAAGGGGGAACAGGGGTGATAAAAAAACGTACCGAGGAGGCTGCGCTGAGGAGGGCGATCAAACTGGCTTGTACCACGTCCTGGTGGATACCAACACCCCAGACTTGCTCTTTGCTGCCTGCCGCAGTGCACTGGAGGTATGTGGCGGCCTTCACGTCTCTACCGAGACCAATTGAGTGCTCCTTGTAGTCGATAACATCGAGGTCGATACCAAGAGTTGACAGAGCATTTGCCAGAGACGAGATGGCACCAGGGCCAACGCCAGTGATAGCGTGTTGGATGTTGTCGATCTCGATGATACCGGTGAAGCGACGCTTGAGGTTCTTGGTGTTGAGAGCCTTGCCCGGCTCCGGGGGTGCCGGCGACTGTGACCGGTCGGTTGTGATGTTGTAGTCGACCAGGTTGAAGCGAGGGTTCGACTTGAGGTGGTATGCTTCCTCGAAGAGATCGACGATTTCCTTGGGCCGCAGCTCCCGGTTGACGGCTTCGGTCTTCTTCTGAACAACCTTGCTGAATTCGACCTGCAGAGCGCGCGGGAGATCCAGCTCCAGGCTGCGCAGGATGACCCAGGCGGCACCACCCTTGCCGCTCTGGGAGTTGACACGGATGACAGCCTCGTAGTTTCGTCCGATGTCCTGAGGATCCAAAGGGAGATACGGGATGACCCACTCGTCGTCGTCGGTGGCGTTGGCACTTTCACGCAGCTTGAATCCCTTCTTGATAGCGTCTTGGTGACTGCCGCTGAACGCGCAGACAACCAGCTGACCGCCGTAGGGCCATCTTTCGTTCACAGGAATCTTGTTGCTCTCTTCCACCACCTTGATGACCGAGTTGATGTCCGAGAAGTCAACTTGAGGGCTGACACCCTGTGTGTAGAGATTGAGGGCAAGAGTGACCAGATCGACGTTACCAGTTCTCTCACCATTTCCGAAAAGAGTACCTTCGACGCGCTGAGCACCCGCCATCTGAGCCAGCTCGGCGGCTGCAACAGCACAGCCACGATCGTTGTGGGGATGGACAGAGACGACAAACTTTTCTCTCTCCGTCATGTTGCGGCAGAAATACTCAACCTGGTCTGCGAATATGTTTGGCGTCGCCATCTCCACTGTTGCTGGCAGATTGAAAATTATGGGGTTTTCTTCGGTAGGGCCCCAAGCAGCCTTGACGGCCTCGCAAATCTGGACTGCAAACTCAGGCTCGGTGTCCGAGAAGGTTTCGGGAGAGAACTCGAACTGCCACTGGGTACCAGCCATCTCTGGATCGTCCTTGGTTATCGAGCGGGCGTACTTTGCGCATCTTACGGCGATCTCAAGACTCTGTTCGCGGGAGGTACCGAAAACTATTCGGCGGAAACACGGGCTGGTAGCCAGGTAGATGTGGAGGATAGCCTTCTTTGCGCCTTTGAGGGAATCGACAGTGCGACGGATGAGTTCTTCTCTGCAAGGAGACAGAACCTGGAGCCAGACGTCGTCGGGAACGACGCCAGGTGTCTCTACCAGGCGTCGAGTGAAATCAAAGTCCGTTTGCGATGCTGAGGGGAATGATACTTCGATTTCCTTGTAACCGATGTCGACGAGCATCTTGAAGAACCGGAACTTCTGATCACCATCCTATATACATCTATACGTCAGAGGCGTCCAGAAAAATTGAACGAGATTCTCACCATCGGATCAGGCAGACTCTGGTTGCCATCTCTCAGATCAGTAGCCAGCCAGCGGGGCGGCTTGTCGATAACCTTATCGGGCCATTGGCGGTTAGGGAGATGCAGAGGCTTGAAGGGCTTGTATTTTTTCGAGGGGTCTTTAAGCCTATCAAAATGAGTCAGTAAAATAAGCTTAAATACGAATCGTCATTTGAGGAGTTGGAGTAAACAACAGAGATCCAGGGGCAGAAGACATACATAGGCATGATGGCGGTATCGTGCGGTGTCCGCAGCGGGGGTGGGGGAAGAAGGTAGAGAAAGTCACTTGAGGATATTGTGGCCAGGAGGAGGAAAGGGAGGACCAGACAATTGGTAGATAAAATGTGCCTGAATGACACTGAACGAAGGATTTATGACCAGAGAACGATTTAAGTAGAGGGAGAAATGTGGACGACAGAGTTGGAGCAGGAGTGAGTCAGTATATCTCCATCGTTCAATAATAATAGGTCATGACGCTCTCTCGCCGCTTTTCACATATTTTTTCGTCGATCGGCCGACAGCGGACGCGGGGATTCTTAACTGGTGGCTCTGATTGGACAGGGACTCTGGCGTGCCTCGCAAAGTGGGTACTGAGATATATAAAAGTCCTGAGGCCACTGATGTTGGCGTATGAATTGTTGCAGGTGTGTTCGGCGAGTGTTGATAGTTGAAGGTTCTGAACTCCTGAAGCGGATCGAATGTTTTGATTTTCTTCCAGCCATTGTATGTTTCCTGATGCTGTCGGTGCGAGTAAGCTGGAAGAATGTTCTACCATGCGGGGGCCGATGATCGGAGACAATTACGTGGGCCTCAGGCCAAGAGGCCATACTCCACCGTGGTTAACCGCCAGTAGCCGTCGACTGGACGTGGAACGATTGGTTGAAACAGTCTTGCCCTAAGATTCGAGGTCTGGAATAGCTTCAATCTGAGTCATCGTGTGAGAGGGCAGGTGTAGTTGAGAGGATATATAAGGCCTCTATGTAAACGTAAAGACTGATGTACCAAAGGCCACTGAACCAAAGGCCTTGAAGAGATATTCACAACCTATATTAGGGTCTAATGCAATTCTATACACAGTTGATGTAGCCCCTCCTCATTTCTTTCCCTTCATCTTGATCTTATTCTTCTTGTCACTTTTGTTCTTGCTTTCCTTGTTCTTACCCTGCTTGGGAGCCTCTCGGTCAGCCTTGCCCTTCTTCCAACCGATATTCCCCTCGTGACGCTGGCGCGCATCGTCAAGCCGTTTCTTATCCTTGTTGCTCAGCTTTACTTTATCCTTCTGAGATGGTCCGTTGAGCTCGGTAGCACCTAATTTGCGCGCCGCACGCTTGTCACGCTCAGTCTCGAACCATGTGCGCTTCGGCCGCGACATGATCTCGGCTTCGTGCTTGATCATATTCTCTCCCTTGGTCAGATGCATTTCCGCCTGTGCCATCTGCTTCTCCAACTTCTCCTCCTGTAACACCTCCTCAATCTCATCTTCCAAGCCCTTGGCTTTAGCGGCCCATTCGTCCGCAACGGCTGGGTCAACGACGCGGCTGACAATCTTGGCCCCTTGCGCTTTGCCGGCCTTCACGGCCGACTTGACGATCTTGCGGTCCGGCTCAGCTGCAATGGTGCATGCGCGTCCGGAACGGCCAGCACGCGCTGTTCGGCCAACACGATGCAGGTAGATCTCGTGGTTCTGAGGCGCTTCGTAGTTGATAACCGTTTCGACACCCTTGATATCCAGACCACGGGACGCCAAATCAGTAGCAAGCAGGAAGGCTACCTTGCCTTCTCGGAAGTTCTCGACACTTTTGATACGCTATAGTACTGTTTAGTCCCACATCAAGTAATCATCTTAGCTGATAAGTTGACATACCTGTTCTTGGCTCATGCTACCATGAAGCTCTGCCGCTTTGAGTCCCAATAGCCCAAAGACAATGCGAACCCGATGGGCCTCGCGCTTTTGCCGGAAGAAGACGATAACCCGTCCAGTGTAGATTTCGTTGCACAGGTAAAGGAGATATCCCAAACGCTTGTCCTCCCTTCCTGGCCGTAACCGGACGAACTCCTGGGTCAGGTTCATGGATGTATTCTTCTTCGAGTCGACCATCAAGCGAACCGGACGGTTGAGACCAACCCGAATGAGCTTGTCGACGGAGTCTGTCATTGTAGCCGAAAAGAGCATTGTTTGCCGCGACTTGGGAATGGTTGTTAAGATTTCGTTGAGTTCGTCAGCGAAACCATCTTCCAACATTCTATCAGCTTCATCGAGAACCAAAATCTCCAGTGTGTCGACAGTGAAGCTGGGGGAATTCCGCATGTGGTCGATAAAACGGCCAGGAGTAGCAATGATCACATCAGGCCGCTTTTTCAAGATATTCTCCTGCTCGCGGAGACTGAAACCACCGACAAGTTGACAAAAGGTAATATCAGTATGAGTAGCCAGTTTTGTAGCTACATTGTAACACTGAACCGCCAATTCACGAGTGGGCATAAGGATAGCAACACGACTGGTGGGAACTTTTCGAGGGCGGAACAGTAGACGCTCGAGAATGGGAACAACGAACGCAGCAGTCTTTCCTGAGCCAGTAACAGCACTACCCACGATGTCTTTGCCGAGGAGAGCCACGGGGATCGTCTTTTGCTGGATGGGAGTCGGCGTGGTGAAATTGACAGATGCCAAACCACGGAGGATGGGTCGAGATAGATTGAAGTCCTGGAATGACCGATTAGAAGTCGACGCGGCCGTAGATTTTTCTTCAGGCGCGAAGAAAGCCTTGCGCTTCTCTGCTTCCTCAGCGTCAACCTCGCTCTCCGCTTCAGATTCATCATCAGAAGCTGCTTCGTCATCCGGATGGTGTACTGGAGTCGCAACTGAGTCGTTATCAGAAGCAGCATCGTCATCATCATCATCCTCTTCGTCCTCGCTGCCCTGTTCATCCGAGTCGTCGCCGTCACTGGAGTCTTTCTCCATATCATCGCCGCTCTCGTCCGCACCATCGGCACCCATACCAAATCCGTCTGCAGCAAGCAATTCGTCGTCCTGGAAGTCCACAGACATACCGCCATCAGAGTCGGCATCTTCATTTTCACTGTCCTCTCCCTCCTCCTCCTCCTCCTCCTCCTCCTCCTCCTCCTCCTCCTCCTCCTCCTCCTCCTCCTCCTCCCTCCTCTTTTTCTCCTTCTGCTGCTTCTTTTTCAGCTCGGCGTCTTTCTTCGCTTTCCTCCTGGAAATGATATCATCAATGTCCACGGCTTTCTTATTCCCATTCTTGGCCGCATCCGCAGACCCATCTCCATTCCGCGCTTCCCACCCGTCAAATCCCTCAATCACACCGGTATTAGCATTGCCGCCAACGTCGAACTCGAACTCAGAGTCCAACGCCCCATCGTCCTCACCAGCATCCATAGCCTCAGCCTCGCCCTCCTCGCCGGATTGGTCGTCAGATACTGCGCCAGCAGCGCTCTCGCCCTTCTTGCTTTTCTTTGATTGCTTCTGCTTCTTGTTCTTGCCTTTCGGCGCCTCCGCCGCCTCTCGCTTGCGTTTTCTGGAGCTGGAAAGAGTGTCTTCCTCGGCATTGTCGCCGTCTTCCTCAACACCGTTCTCGAGGACATCGTTCTCGTCGTCCGACAGTGTGAGCACGAAATCGTCGTCTTTGGCGGCAGCCCGCTTTTTTATCGCGGAATTGGGAGCCATTTTCTTAGTAGACCGACCGTCGATTGGCCGTCGAAGTGTAAAGCGGAAAGTACTAGACTGTAAGGCTTCACACAGAACAAGTGAAACTGATGTAGAGAAACTCAAACCACCCCTGTTTTTCCTCCCAGGACTACTGGCTCTATCTGCTTTCTCTTGAGCGGAGAGGAAAGAAAAAAGTTCGAATTGCGAAGGCGGTGAAAATCAAGAGCGGCAAAAAATATCCGCAAAGTGGTCTTGCAACTCTGATTGGCTTTCTACTGAAAGCCTGTTTTATCAGCCTTGGCTTACTAAGGTCCGTATACCCAACTAATCCCTTACTATTATTATCTAGGTAGCTTACCACCTACATTCTAAGCCAACAAGATTTCAATCCTCAACGAGACATTTTTTTCCCTAATCAATTAGGAGACCCAGTGTATTGAGAGAGCAGTGTAGCTGTGAGACACGGAAAGCGACGAGTGTTCATCGCTTTGGGATATGAAATCCCCATTCCCTCAACTACCACTGTTCTCCTCACCTTGCTGGATTCCAAGCCCCACGAGACACAAGGCGACACAAAAACAGATCCCCTTGAGATCAGATGACGAAGAAGCAAGGACAGCTCAATATGCAGAAGAAGGAGAAGACGCCCACACAATCTCCGGAAAATTTATCCCCTTCAAGCATGAAATGCATCACCATCGTCATAACCAGCGTTGCGAATAAGGTAGCTGACATCAAGGCTATAAGAGCGTTTTGGTAAGCCTAGGAATCATGTGATCAATGTTAGGGTTCACTTACAATCGCTCGAACTTGACTCGAGCCCCCTTGAGCACGCCTTGCTGTTCAAAGTGGTAATCCCTTTCAAGCCAGTCGATGAGCCACTTGATCTGGGATCTCTCAGGAACGCAATAGCTGATGGTAAAGAGAAGACGTTTGAGAGTTCGGGATCCGCCTGGGTAAAGTCCAGTCTTGTCATCGCAACCGGCATCGTAGAAGAAGCCCCTTTTTGGTACGTAAGTAGCGTCACAAACTTCAATCAGTTTGTCCAAGAGACATTTTCCGATGCCTCGGCGTTTGTGGTCCGGTTTGATATAAATTTCTAGCTCCGCTGTGTATCGACCTGCGGTCTGAATCCCCAAGAAATCTCTAGCCAAAGCATATCCGAGGATTTTCTCCGGGGTGTCGTTGGCGGATGGTCCGCGTCTGCGCTCTGCAGCCACAATAAACGGCAATTTCGCACGTCTGCTATCCTCAATTCGCTGATGCACGTCTTGTTCGTCAAGTGTTCCTAAGCTTGAACTCAAATTTGACTTTTGGCCGTACCAATTCAAGATCATGAGCAGTCCTGGTATGTCACCGTCTTCAACACCGCGAAGATAGACGTTTGCTCTAGGACTATTTGGATCCTTTGGAGAACAGACCTTCAGACCTTCTATGAAGGCATCTCGAGCTTGTTTTCTGCGCGCCCTCGCCTCCTCTTCTGCCGCTTTCATATGCAATGCAAGGTTGTGGCGGTAGCCTTCGGCCGTTTCATGATAATGGAGACGTGTTGCTTCACTTGTCATGTCCAAACGAGTTGGGACGTCTCCCAAGTCAAGAATGTACAAAGATTTGATCCCATCCATATGCGCGGTTCCGTCAAAAAAGGCTTGGTGGTGGATGTCAATGTTGGAGCTATCTCCTGTCTCCATCTCTAGCCAATGACGGAACCAATCACGAAAGCCTTCATAGGTAGAGCAAGCACGAGGACGCATCTCCCACCTATCCTCACACTTAACCTTGGACCAGTGCTCTGGTTTATGACTGTCGTCCTGTTTGCCAATCTGGCGCTCAGCATTCGATGGAGTTTTCTGTAGACGTTCATGCTCCGCACTTGGGTAGCGCGAAAGAAAGACCTGGCCGTCAACGATGGCTGGGTACAAGGACACGCTGTTATGATAAGATTCACGCTGAGCATCAAGTTTCGCGGCGTAAACCTTCTGGACACGAGACCTGATTTCATCGACGAAGTATCTATCATCCACGTCCCCTTCGAACTTATCCTCTGGAATAGAGCTTGGGTTGGAAGAACTTGCATTTGGATTGGCTGCAAGCCTACACCTTGCGATGCTCTTGTAGACATCTGATTTTGGATCGGTTCCCGGCCCGTCCCTGCACTTCG
Source organism: Aspergillus lentulus (assembly GCF_001445615.1). Classification (NCBI taxonomy): domain Eukaryota; kingdom Fungi; phylum Ascomycota; class Eurotiomycetes; order Eurotiales; family Aspergillaceae; genus Aspergillus; species Aspergillus lentulus. The sequence goes on from NW_028322113.1 coordinate 937,219, forward strand.
CAAGGCTCTCTGGATTTGCTGTGTCGTCTTCATGGTCTTTGTAGCGATTCAGGTGGGCTTGCAAAACAATCTCTTCTTGAAGGCGCTTTAACTCGTCTAGAGCCTCTTGAGATGGAGCCTTGTTTGCAGTCATTTGCACACCGGACGGAACTTTGGTCTGGCAGCCAACATCGTCCTGGGGAGCGTGATTTTCCACCGCAGCAGGTCTGTTTGGTGTCCCATTGGGATCCTGCCTCGGCGTCTGCTGTGTTGTTCTTGGACGAGCCCTATACCGGGAATCGCTGTTCAGACGTGCGCTTCCGCACCTAAGCTGTCTTTGATTGCGACCTTTGAGATTGGCCCCTCGAATCATGACGACTTCGTCGGATCCATTGCTGTCAGTCTTGTTTGGACGGTCTCCTACTTGATCTGACTGCTAGTTAGCTTCCTGAAGCTCGGTCTTTGGCCAAATTGAGAAAGAAGAAGCAAGTGTCACTCACCCATATTTGTATTTCCTTGTGAAGGGAGTGATATCTGAGGTGTATCAGCGTTGATGACTTGTTTCAGTTTTGATCTTTTCTGTGGGGTGTGAGGCTGGTGCGAGAGGTGGGTGGAAGCTGGTGCTCTGCTATGGAATTTCTTAGGTCGCCAGTCAAACGGCGCGCGTGTCCTGTAACTGCCTGAGGCCTCCTTATCTTTGTCTTTTGCACTTTGTCTCTGGTGCAGGGTGTCAGAAGTTAGATTAGAAGGTCCCTGAATTCTCAAATCTATGCAAGTAGGGGGTTTTGAGGACTCGGCGTTATTCACTCTCTCTGGCTCATTTTGTGATGCTCCGAGGTCGCGTGTTGTAGAGTGGACATTGATCTGCCCGTCCGTTGGATTTGGATTCGAATCACTAGGAGCCGGACGGTGGTTGTCAGGCTGAGTCTTAGGAGACTCTGTCTGTTTCGGTCTTCTCTTTCTGAAAGCTCGAGCCTTTACGAATGTGGAGGGTAGATTGTTTGTGTCTTTTAACCCAGACTCAAGGGAGGCAGGATCTTGCTGGGAATGAGTCTTCGATTTATTAGCCCTACGCCTGCTTGGGGCATTCGGCTGACCGTGATGAGCTTGCCTGTCCATGGTGGCTAGTCATCAAGGAATGGTGTGGATAACCTAGAAGAGAATGTACCAGGCCAGAAGATGTGAGTATCATGAGTCACCTTGCAGGGTGCATGGGGGGAAGATAGGTCTCAAGCGATAGTTAGGGCAAGTACGGGCTGAGGTGAATATGAAGTAAAAGGAAAACGGATGTTTCCTGCTGAGTTACTAGTGATAGAAAACTGAAGTGAAAGAAGCAGTCGTCTAAAGACGCTAACAGATTACGATGTGGCTTTATGAATAACATGGGTTTATCGCACTATTTGAGGGCCCTGGTACATTTGCTGGGCCTAAAGGTTATCACAGTCGCTTCTTAGGTCTACCTGAGGTAGGATATGAGAAGGAGTATAGGGCTTCTCTGGGTAGCAGAAAGCTTAGAAAGAATCTGTACACTGACAAAAGCACAGCAAGAATGAGAGTATTGTAAAATCGACTTAGGAGTAAGCTACTAATGAGCATTGTCCACATAAATTAAATACTATAGAGAATTGTTGGATCACTCTGGTGGATTAGCTCTAAATTCTGACCGAATCTCTATTTTTCGCCTGTATGTAGGGGTTTTATCCAACTACAACTAAGCCAACGCAACAGATTCGAGAGGACACATTTGGCCAGAATGCTGTCAATATTGAGAAAAGCTCGCTTAAAGGACAAAGAGATGAGAATTTTGATGCTGTAAGTCTTTCAGCAACCAAGAAACGACCCATCTGGATGCTCACGATCGATGCTAGTGGTCTTGATAATGCTGGGAAGACAACGATTGTGAAGCAGATTATGAACGAAGACGTCAAAACTGTCAGCCCTACACTGGGCTTCATTATCAAAACAATAGATTTTGAAGGGTAATTTCGACTCTAACAATCTCAATCATCTTGATAACTGACTCCGGACACAGATATAGATTGAACATATGTGAGAGAAGCCAGTAGTCAGAACTCCGCAAGGAATTTCGATTGACTTTTTGCCGCCAGGGGACGTCGGTGGACAGAAAACCCTTCGGTCATACTGGAAAAACTACTTTGAGAAGACCGACACACTTGTCTGGGTGGTAGATGCAACAGACCGTCTTCGAGTTGACGATTGCCGGGATGAACTCGCAGGCCTACTCCTCGAAGAGGTACGGCTGCCAATTTCCCCGCTCCTCTTCGGATTTTTCGTTGATGAGCATCGGTTTGGCTAACGCCCTCCAGCGCCTGATGGGAGCAAGTCTCCTGATATTCTTGAACAAGACAGATGTAGAGGGATGCATGTCGGAAGATGAAGTCCGCGAAGTAAGTTGTTGGCGCGTCCTGATATATTTGGTGGGCTCTACGAACATCTACTGACATCTCTCCAGCGGCTTCGCCTGGATTCAATAAAAACTCATAAATGGACTATATTGCCCTGCAGTGCCATGACAGGCAAGAATCTCCGTGAAGGCTTACAATGGGTAGTGCAGGATGCGAAAGACAGACTTTTCCTCTACTGACCCTTGTCTTTACCCGCTTCTGACGAGTACGCTTGAGCGTCTGGAGTTTTCGACTCCAGTACGGATCTACGTTGATGCTTCTTGAGTCAGATCAACACTTGAGAAGTCATTGATATCACTAATGCTAAGATGAAATGAGTCTGTCGTTTTTCAATCCAGCGACACATACTCTGCGTTGCTCTATATATGTACGCAATCAACCATTTAGTCGTTTCTTAATATTTGATGAAAGCCCATGTCTTCATTCTGTTATTTTCTCTCTCACGTCCCGTATTATCTGAACTCAACTGATTATCACTCATCTACATGCAAAGAAAAGGGTAAAATTCTCCTCAAATAAGTGCGATCGCCTTCTCAGCCTGTTCCCTCTCCACAATCAGGCTGCACATGAGGCCTGAAGGAAGGCCCGATAAGCGATCATAGTCCAAGAACACAAATTTCGATCGCTGATTGTGTTGTTCTAAAGATGCTAGCAATCATCAAGCTGACCGTCGCACAGAGTTGTCAGTAAAGTCAAGTTAAAACACTTTGTGGCTTTCACAAGGGGTGGCACTATTTGAGTCAACATCCCATTATGATGCTATGGCGTCAAACGTTGAGCCGACCGTCCAAAACTCCATAAGTCGACGACACTTGACTATGACGACATTCGTTCTGTTTTTTGAAGACTAGACTAAACCCAAACCCAGATATCTGGCAACTATCTAGCGTCTATCGACTCTCTAAATATCCGAGATATCAAGAGCTGGTTTCCCAACTGTTTCTGGGTCGCGGGGCGGCAGAGAAGGCCCACCGCATGGCCACTCTTGGAAAACAGTAAACAAAACAAGCTGCTTGCAAACAAGAAGGATAAGCCGTTTATGTCCTTTCAGTGGCCATTTTGGTGCTACACAGGGGATCAGATACCTCTTTAAAGTTCTGAATGATGAGTACGGAGTACTAGTCTACTATTTACAACACTGCTGTATGACTCCAATATCTTGCCAATCTTCCCAAAAGGGAGACATGGATTGGGTGTTGGTGTGGATGGATAGTCAGGAGACGACAGAGATGAGCGTGTCGGGCTCATTTTCAGCAAGGACGCGGTGGGGCAGTGTGCTCACAGTTTTTGTGCGTCCTGCTGAGCGAGTGAGGCCAGCTGAAAATAATAATAATATCGATCCAAATATGACACTAGTAAAGTGACTTAAAAAAGCGTGACGTCCCACAACCTGGGATAACTTGGGATGCGCCGTGGGAGACACTGGGAAGTACCACTCCCTTACTCGTACACTATCCGCTATCTATCTGCCTAGGCAGTTCGATAAACATTGATTTTATCCCCTTCCCCTCCATTGTTCTATTGCGATCATTACGTTTGCGCTTCTTCTTGTCAGTACCCCACACCAACCTGGTTCAGTCTACTGGGTGATCCCGGCCGATTATACTCGTTATTATTGCTTTTTCTTTCTGATAATCTCCTTTGTCACCTTTCCCTTTCCTTTTTACTTTTGCATTCTCATACCTAGGGTGCCATGACAGTTACTACCGATGCAGACAGTTCAGAGGATGTCAATGACTTCCTCCAGCGGATTCGGGAGCTAGGCGAGAAACGCGATAAGGAGGACGAGGAACGGACCAAGAAGTTGGAGGAGGAAATCATGCAGAGTCGCAAGGAGAGGCAGGCTCGAAGAGCTGGTATTTGGCGTCCCTAGTCTTCTCAGTCATTCCAATCATCTATTGCTTTTGCTGTCTCGTTCCGTGGGCTGCCCGAGCCCTCGGATAATTAAAATAATCAAAGGCTGATCTTGTTCGTCTTCTTTGCCGATCCTGTGTAGAACGAGCGCGGTCGATTTCGCCAACAAAGGACTCCCCAGTATTGGATTCCGCTCGGTTAAGCATTTCTTCCCTCAGCCAGCGTGGGATCGACCCTCCAGAACAACTCTCGCCCACACCTCGGACACCTGAACATGCCACAGGCGCCAGATCCGACCCCTTTCGAGACGACACGTCAATTGGTACGAATGGTGATCTGGAAGGGTCAAAACTAGACGGGAGGGATATGGAAGCCTCACCGAGAGCAACTACTACTTCACCTCTTGCGCGCAGTAGAGCAGGGACCCTGTCCTGGCAACAACGACCGTCGTCTCGGGATATGAGCGGCAACAGATCGTTTTTCCCTCCCTCACCTACGCGCTCCCCGACCCGTCTCAATCGTCTGAGTGGCTTGTCTAATTTCTCGAACGATGATCACAGAAATATGCGCAGTCCGCTGACGCTTTCGCCTTCCTCCAAGGATGCTACCGCCGGTCAGACAACAAGAGCGGAGGAAACTCCCGACTCAATCACTAGAGGGATTGCCAAGGAGAAGCCGGACGCTGAAAAGACTGGCCAGGGCTCAATCCACACAAACGACGAAGGCACTGAAACGAATCCAGCAGTTCCCCCTGGGGATGAGAAGCAGGACTCACAACCGGAAGTCGGAGAAGAAAGATCGCGTTCCCCATCCAGGGCAAGCTCGACTTTCGGGGACAGTAGTTTGGGACATCGATACTCGAGCATATCTTCTGTCTCGACGGCAACTGGACTCGGATCTCCCGTACCCCTTTCAAGTGTCCAAAAACTCGAACCAGAACAGGTCGCGACACCTCCGTCCCCGAGGCGCCTTTCCCCCGAGCGTTCACGTTCAACGTCGCCGACAAAAGGTCTTGGAGGCTTTGTGCAGAGCGCCATGATGAAGCGATCGGATAGTGTTTCGAAGAGATGGAGTGCACAGTTACCGTCAGGGGTAAGTCGAGGCAATTCGTTTGCCAGCAACCGCAATAGCATTGCTGGCCCAGCGTATGGCGATGTGCATGCTCCTGCATCTCCGTCGAGGCTTGGCCGCGAGGACCAAATTCTTGCGTCCAAGAGACCAAGTTCCAGCCACAGCGAGGCAACGATTGTCCACAATGCGAAGGAGAGTGAAAGGCCGGCAACGCCGCCGATGGTGAACAAGGTGGAGACAGACGAAACTACCGCCAGACCTACGCTTCACATCAGAGCTCTCAGCGCATTGAGCGGAAATGGACACGACTCCGACTCGAATTCGCTGCCCTCCGCGAGCCCCGTTGTCTCGAGGACCATGGATCCCAGGCGCTGGAGTCCCACAAAATCGACATGGCTGGAGAGCGCTCTCAATCGACCTGACTCACCAAAGCACAAGAGGCAGCACTCACAGCAAACATCATGGGCGAAAGATCGACAATCAAGGGCAAGCTTCGATCTGGGCCGCGTGAATAGCTTCAAGGAAGTCACTACGGTCGGGCTCATGCGTTCAGCTGCACCTGGTAGTCACTATAAGTCCCCGAGTGTTTCTGGGATCCCGGATCTACCAAGTAATCTGGACATCAACAAATCTAAGGAATCCAGGAACCAGCCGTTGTCCCACTCTGAAGACAGCGAACCCAAGCCTGCAGAGACACCCAAAGTTGAAACTACACCCGATCATGAGACTACCCAGAAGGTGGAGGATACTCGCGAATCCGTGGATACGAAGCCCGAAGCTTCGCCTACAAAGCAAGAAAGTGGGCCGGACGGCAAGACGGAGGATGCTCCAACACGCAAACGTGCACCTTCCCTCCTAGTCCCCGTCAATAAAACTGAGATCTGTCCACCTCTCTCATCTCCTCGAGATCCTTTATTGAACCGACCAAAGCCACAATCCCCTGTGGTAGATTTCCGTGCGAATTTGCGAAAGCGAGAAATTACCAAAGATGAAGCACCGAAACAGGAACCGGAGTTCAAGAATGTGTTTGGCAAATTAAAGAAAGCCGAGTCTTCGACTTACGTCGCCCCTGATGAGCTCAGAAATAATATCTTGAAAGGCAAAGCAGCGCTGAATGCGACAGGCGGCCCGAAGAAGACCCCGAAGGTTGATGATCTGAAGGAAAGTATCTTGAAGCAGAAAGAGGCAATGAAAGCGAGCGGAGGCTCAGTGAGACGTAACACGGCCGGAGCAATCGATGCTCCTGCGAAAATGGTTCCAGAAGCGATTGCCAAACGGAATAACCTATCTAAATCTAGCAGCAGCAGTAGGAGCACCCATTCGGGTGGTGCCTTGACTTCGCCGTCATCTGAGGACTACCCAACACCGAACGGCCTCACGAATGACCAGAAGTCGCCTTCTTCCCCGCGTAAGGACGAACAGGCGCAGGAGGCACAGTACTCGCAGACTGCAGCAGAGGTTTCAGCGCCCAACGAACCGAAAGATCAGGTTGCAGATTTGGCATCTTCTGAGGCTGGAAATGAGGAGACCAAGGGCGACGATTTCGAAAATCAGTTGATCACAGACTCAGCAGTCACCGCAGAGAACACGTCTGAGATAAGGGACAAGCAGATTGAAGAGGCCATCAAACCGGTGCGTGCTCTGCCGTCGGGGACTGTTGCGGAGGCTGCAGAAGCGCCTGCTGCTACTGAAGGTCTTGCTACTAAAGGTCAACTCGCAGGCCGAATAAACCCTGCCTTGGCGGGTCTTTTGTCTCGCGGCCCTCCTAATATCAGTGGGAACTCAAATAAGCACTTCTCAACAGACTCAGTACGGGAAGGTAGCTCCGAATTCTCTGACAGTCAGGCTACTGCACCTCTCTCCCATATGACGAAGAACCGTGCGAGGGGGCCAAAAAGGCGCCTACCCAAGCTTGCAGTCACGGAATCGACGACGCCGCTGGTCAACGATGCTGCGACCGTTCCAGAGAACGATAACTCTTCACCCGATATTCATGAAACGGAATTGGCGCCATCATCCAGCCAAGATATTGCGAAGACTTCTGTCGGTTGGCCGCTTCCGGACGCTGAAATGATTGGCGCCATGGTCCCTGAGCCGACCCTGCCTGCACTGACTTATTCAGCCTCTGAAAAACCAGTGGAATTCAAGCGAACCATACCGCATCTTATAGAGCGTAGACTCGAGCAAAAGCTCGCGCACCGGGACTCCAAGTCTTCGATGGATATGAACCCTTCGCCTCCCCCCAAGGACGATTCGGAAGACATTGAGAATCTTGGAGACTCTCCCTCGAGAAGACCGACTCTACCGCCAAAGCCAAGTATGCCGCCCTCGTCACCCGCTTCAGTGCAAATACGGAGTTCTCCCCATCAGTATTCGTCACCGTCTTCTTCTCCTCTCAGAACAAGCTTTAGAGAGGACCGACTGCAGTCTCCTCGGGCAACTCCGCAGAAATCCCCGAAGAACTTTACATCTGCTGGTTCAATCGGAAACTCTCGAGATAAAGCATTGCCTTCTCCTCCTGTTCCTTCTAAATGGAGCAAAATCTCTGCCGACCAACAGTCCTTATCGACGAGATCATCAGTGTCTTTGGTACCCCAGGCCGAAGAATCGCTTGAAGTCATTTCGGGCTTTTTCAAGACTTTGCCAAACTCAAAGGATCGCGTGAACATTGACACGCAACTGATGCTTACTAGCAAGACCGACGATCTCAGAATTCGGACTCTGAAGAGGCAACTTTGGGAGATTACTGGTGACGGGAAGAGGCAGGACCTTCCTGTTAACCAGGAATACATTCTTTACGAAGGAAGTATGTACCTGTGCGTACATGTGTTTGAGTCGGAAGGAGTTGCACGCTCTGAAACCCACCTTTGGTGCGGTGACGATGTGAGTGATGCGGCCATGGACGATGCGCAGCCATTCTCCCGCAAAGTCGCCAGGGAAAATGGCTGCAAGCTAGAGGTTATCAAGCAAGGCAAAGAGACTTCCAGATTCATACAAGCCCTTGGTGGGATCCTCATCACACGCCGTGGGGCTAATTCCCGCTCCAGCTCTTCTGCCATCTTTATGCTCTGCGGACGAAAACATCTCGGTCAAATGGTGTTTGACGAGGTCAACTTCTTAAGAAGCAATCTTTGCTCAGGCTTCTCTTATGTAATTTCTGCCATGTTTGGCAAATTATACCTGTGGAAGGGCAAAGGAAGTACTGCTGAAGAGATTGGCGCCGCTCGCCTCATTGGCATGGATCTCGGCCTGACGGGCGAATTCGAAGAAGTGGCCGAAGGAGAGGAACCTGAAAGCTTTTTCGAGGTCTTCTCGCACCACCGAGAGGCCGAAGAATCCATGCACTCAGATTACTGGCGGCTGAAACCGAACCATGATCATTATCGCCTGAGATTGTTCCGAGTAGACCACGAACTGGGTCAGCGAACAGGCGGTTTTTGGCTTCGACGAGTGTCGGGGTCAGCTTCCCCTGTGATTAGACCAAATGACACCGTTCAGGAAATTGTGCCATTCTGCCAGAACGACATCACGGCCAAAGGAATCTACATTCTGGACACCTTCTTCGAGATCTATGTGTAAGTGAATGCGATGGGCCTCCAATGAACAATTGCTGATTTGCGCATAGTATTGTTGGTGAACAAGCATCTCAACGACCCGCCGAATTCGCATCAGCGGTCGTGTTTGCGCACGAGTATGGCATTCTGGCTGCTTCCCTTCAGGATCGACCATTCATTCCCAACAGTCTTGTCTCCATCGGAGGTATTCCCGAGTCGGCTCGCAGCGCATTTCGCAAATGGGACAAACCGTCTGGCCAAATGCGTCCGCGAGTGTTTCCCCTAAACGCGGCAATTGAGTCTATTCGCTCTTGAAGTCAATTTTCGGGTGATGTTGATGTATTATTTTGCCCCTTTTCTAGTTCATAATTGGTTCAATTTATGGTGGGATTGTGCATAGTCTGGTCTGTACAGATAAGGAGCTTGGCTGATCCACGGAGCCCGGGATGGAGCATGTACTACTTGATATTTGACTGTATTTTCTCGGTTGCATATAGAGAGGTATTCTTCATACAGGGTACTTGGGCTTGACTGTATAAAATTCAGGCGGCTGTGCTGGGATTCATATACGGCCAGGGAAAGTTCTCAGTGTAGTCTATACCAATCTACGCGATATAGTTCGAGATTTGAGGGTTGTCAAACGCAAGATGTACCTTGATAACTTATTAACAAAGACATTCATCACCATCGTCGATCGATCAAATCGCCCGCAAGGGGCCCACTGATATGCGGCCCGCCGCGTTTTATCGCCTCTCACCTTAAATAACTGAAAACTCTTTATGTGGATCATGACCCATCCAAATCAGGTATGCCGCGCCCTGTGAATGGCCAAGACAATCTCACCAGACATTCCTTCCGATTTCTTTTCTCTTCTCCAGTATCCATTTCAATCATGCCTTGATGCTCTGAACCAAATGTCTTTCCTTAGATGGAATTCCAGCAAGTCTATTCTAGTCAAACGATGAACCCAACTATCTCTCGTGAGCTCAACTCCCTCGACCCCGCGGTCCTCCGCGCGACGTCCGACCATCTGCATCACACTTGGGCTAAGACGTTCTACTCGCGCCCTGAATTGTATATCCGACCGCAATCTATCGCTGAAATCCAGAAGGTGGTGACACTGGCTCGTCGGTGCCGTCGTCGCCTGGTCACCGTAGGCAGCGGTCATTCGCCGTCCGATTTAACCTGCACTTCGTCGTGGTTGGTCAACCTCGACGATTTCAATCGCGTTCTACAGATTGATCCGGAGACACATGTTGTGACTGTCGAGGCCGGCATACGGTTGAGAGATCTCGGTCGGCGGTTGGAGGAACATGGTTTGACGTTGTCGAATTTAGGCAGCATTGACAGCCAGTCTATTGCGGGGGTCATTTCAACTGGGACCCATGGCAGCTCCCTGCGGCATGGTCTGATCTCAGAATGTATCATTTCGCTGACTCTGATGTTGGCGAACGGGCAGCTGGTGCGCTGTAGCGCAACCAGCAACCCGGATCTTTTCCGCGCGGCCTTGATCTCTCTCGGGGCATTGGGTATCATTGTCGAGGTCACTTTCCAGGCTGAACCGATATTCAAGGTTGCTTGGAGACAGACGCGACGACCGCTCTCCAGCGTGCTGGCCGAGTGGTCCTCCGGTCTGTGGACTTCGCATGAGTTTGTGCGTGTCTGGTGGATGCCGTATGAGAAGAGTGCGATTGTCTGGCATGCGGACAAGACTGATCTGCCTCTGCGGAAACCTCCCAACACGTTCTATGGGGAGTGGATTGGTTATCATATCTACCATAACCTGTTAGCCCTCTCCAACTATTTCCCCCGTATCCTTCCCTGGGTTGAATGGTTTATCTTTGGCTTGCAGTACGGGTTCAAGGCGGAGAAGACGGTGACGGAAGCCGTAGAGCCTGCCCGTGAGGGGCTCTTGATGAACTGTCTGTACTCACAGTTTGTCAACGAATGGGCACTCCCTCTCGCGAAAGGCCCGGAAGCGATCACGCGCCTGTCGGCCTGGCTTCATGGTGATATGGAGACCGCTCGTATCCCGTTCCCTGTTGATGGGCTGTGGGTACACTGCCCCGTCGAAGTCAGAGTCGCAGATTCCACCTATTTGGGAAAACCTCGGCCTTTCCTCGACCCCACTTGCGCCGATGGGCCTACTTTGTATCTCAATGCGACTCTCTATCGTCCGTACCATAGGGATCCCCCATGTAAGGATCGCTACTACGAAGCGTTCGAGTGGCTCATGCGGGAGTTGGGCGCGAAGCCACACTGGGCCAAGAATTTCAAAACAGGGCGCCAGGAGCTGCATGAGCTCTACGGCAAGAACATGGATGACTGGCTGAGAGTGCGGAAGGAAGTAGATCCTGACGGCTTGTTCCTCGGGGAATGGCATCATCGCCACCTACCCTTGTCTGGCAATGAGAAAGAAACGGAGTCGGCCAGCTCAACCGCTTTCCCGCTTTCGGAGCGCGAACAGCTCCGTCGCCGGGTAGATATCCGTGGAGCTGGTGATGGACTCGAATGGATTGGGGATAAGCGGTGGCAGGCGACTTCAGGGCGTTCAGATGCTGCCTTGCCGAGTCTCGAGGAGAAAAATCTGGAGGATGTATCAGGTTCGAGTCCTCCTATGACAGCCACCAGCGAGGAAAGTTTCGACTTGCTCGCTGCTGGTGAGGCAAGTGTTTTGCTTCCAGGTGACCACTCGTAAAACGAGGATGCCTAACAGACGACCTAAAATTAGCAAACAAACTGCCTTTTTGGAGGCCTCTGAATGGCTGGCCCAAATCGCTTTCCCCCTGAGTCATTCTTCCTGGATGGTTTATATTGTCTCCGGTGGTGTTTTATTCTATAGTATCTCCTTCTAAGCTTGTCGATGAACGATGCAACGTTGGTATTCTTCGTTCCATCTCTCGTTTCTAGTTCGCGTCGAGGTTTGCTGTACAGAAGCAATACCTCGCCGTCCGGCATGTTACGAAGGCAAGATTCTCCGGCAATCGCTCATTTTAGTCATTGGATATTGATCCGGTCATGCTGTTGAGAGTATTTGAGCTTGTCCCTGGGGTCTTTGTGCTACTTGAGTCAAGCTTAATGTGATATATTGACAGGGTAGCATTCGGGCTGTGCTGTTTTCGAGAGGCAAAGAACCCATTTACGTTCTTATCTGCCCCAAATCGAGATGTTCAATCATCATCCTGGCAGACATGTATCTGTGGGACCGAGGTTTCAACCGCAAGCCTTTCACTAACTGAAATGACACTTAAGAGTTAACCATCATAACGCATCTTAAAACTTGAATGCACCAGTTAACCATTATTCGGCTTTTAGCCAGTACATTCTCAGCCCGATTAACAGCAGCCATTTCCCTTCCGGGGACGGCGTACGAGCTCTCGGGGTAAGGCCGGATAGATATGCTTGTTTATGTCATTCCATGCACGCAATACCAGGATGACTCGATACAACATGCAGGTTGGCATGAACAGAGGGCCTTGACAGAGAGTCAGACCAACTGCTATGAGAATCATGGGACTCGTTCATGTAACCAACTCAGGTCCGGTGTTTGATTGATACATTGTAAGGAACAGGCTGCAGATAGTTGTTGGTGTTGTCGCTGCTGCTGCTGTTGACGATGCGGACCTGCCATATTCGGGTATCACCACTCTTTTGACTTGGCTCCCCACTTTCCCTCACTCATTTTCATTCTCATCCTCAACCTCACCTCATTCTATCTAATCCACATCTTCATCCTGGGTCGGCATCAAGTCCCGTCGATTGGCTCGTCTGAACGCGTAATAAACTTCAACCCCAAGGCAGAGGTATCTCCTACAATAACCGACCGATGTAGCATGGCCCGGAGGAACCTGTCCTGGACTCCTGATCGCGTTTCTCGACTTGACAGCTCGCCACATCTCCAGACCAATATCCTGGTGATTGGATCTTTGCGATACTCAAGTGTCATCTGTGACCATACGAGTACTGCAGTTGCCATTATTATACATCTTACTTAAACCGAATTGCTAAATGAGGGGTTCTCATCGGCGACCTTCGCTCTTTGACCTCGTTCTTGGAGCTACGAGTGTCAAAGCTGCAGGAAGGCGAAACTACTGCAAGCATACAACCCCATTTCTTCTCCCCGTGCGTCTCAATGTGGGAAACTCTTCTTCTATCGGTCTTGGATTGTCTTAGGTAAGGCCATCGCTTACACGCTGTTGCTTGTAGTGAAGGGAAATTGAGGTTGGGCAATGGGTACACTACGTACGGAGTACTCCTGCTGTATCTCCCCTGACCTTAATCATCCGTCTTAAGAGAGGGGTAAGGACCGGGTGAGATCAGACCTGAAAACCATCTACAGAGTCCTGCTGCTTCAGTCAATTTCTTTTGCTGCCGGTTCTGAATGGTCGTCTTGAGATTTGCTTTCATCAATCTGCACGGGCGATTTACTGATCAGCAAGATCATCTGGGCATCAAGCAAGGTGTGCTTATGCCACCTTGTCAATTTCCTTATCACCAGGAGCATTTGATAGCATTTCGGACGTGTCAGTCGCTGCGATGCACGGTACTTTCCTAACAAGCCCATGCATTACAGAGTGATATGCGGTCTTAGCATGCCGCCCCGCCCCTCCGCACCTTTTCAGTCGAATCAGGGCTTGGCCGGCTGAGGCTGCTCATGCACATCAACTTTTGTCATCACTAGGACAATCCCTGGTTCTGCTTCATTTTATATTTTTGCTTTTCATCAGGTATCATTTTCTACCAGTCATTACCGACTGTTTGACTCGATATTGCCCGTAATGTGATGTGCTTGTTGTCCTTCGTCCTCCTGGCACATTTACTCATCACACAACAGCGAGAAATGTCACTGCCTGGTCCCGGTTATTGTCCATGCACTTAATTTGCCAAACCCAATACCCTCTGTCCTGGCTGACATCGTTGGGGCTATGGATGTCCCACTTACAAGTATCTCGCTAGTGCAATCGGTGGCACAGCTCACAGAACTTTGTCCAGGGATGTGAACTATCCGCCCAACTTGATGCAGGCTGCGACATTGACTACACGCAAACCATACCACGAAGATTGGATAACGTTGGATTAGCTACTATACCTCCTTGGCATGACACTGGACTCAGGCGAAGGCACGCGCCCATTGACTGCATACATACCGATGGACAGGGTGTGACGATGGCGATTGGGGACTGCGCTGGCCAGCCAGTCACCAATGACAGTGGTTAAAATCACCGATAGGCGTCTATCATTGCCTCACCGTCTCGAATCAACCTTTGCTCCTGCGGCACGAGCTCTCTGGTGTGACTGACCTATTTTTTTTTTTTTTTTTTTGGAGCCATATTACCCCCAAGGTATGTGTCACCGCTTGGAAAGCTGAAGGGAAGCAGATGAGGATTGTGCACTTATGCAACAGGGCAGGCATTACCTGTCGCTGACATTTCGCCGCAAAATGGTCAGATGGTGATCCTGACCCTGGTCTTCTGCGCTTCGCTGCCCAAATGACAAGGGTTTTATCCCGCCAGTGCCGACTCACAATGCTATGTTTACTGCCCCTTTTGCCATGACCGGCTCGGACCGTCTTTGGCTCGTTATGACGGATGAATTTTACCAGGATACCAGACTGGCAACGAGTTCAACGAACACAAGGCTAGGCGGCCAGTTGCCGCCATGAGGGCCCCTGGTGTATGTATCTAACACAGCCACAGCGCTGTTAGGGACGTCGAGCGACCCGTGCCGGTCAACATCATGATTGATCATTTTCCACGTCATCAGCAACATCTATGCGGTGTACATCAGGGTGGGGGACTCGTATGCGGGGCCTATTACCGTTCGTATGTTTCTTCTGTCGGACATTGTCGCGATATGTATAATGACCGCGGGCGCTCTCAGCCTCCCTTGCTCTTCTTTGACCGTCGCCGTTTGTCGCGTTCATATGCCCCACCTTCCTCCTTCACCGTCTCTAATACTGTTTCAATGATTAGTCAGGAGTAGCAATTGAGCTCACTGTCTTGTCAAAGCGACACGCGATCCACTGCTTGGTTCGAACCGCACAATAGTTCTCACAGCAGTTGCAATCAGCTAAATGTCACGGCAACCGAAGCTCTGTCCTAAGTCGCACATACCGGGCTATCCAAATGCGTTCTGTGATCTCGCAGCGTTGGCGTCATTATCACAGCCGGATCCTCGATCTGGGTCAGGCGAGGAGAAGTCGGAACAGCGACTCTTTCGAGTCAAGCGAAAGCATGTCCTGAAAGCTTGCGATCGTTGTAGGGTCAAGAAGACCAAGGTTGGTTGCCCGAGAAGACACTAAGGACGATGTTTTTTCCAGAACTGAGGACGCTCAATCATGCTGACCTGTAATAGTGTGATGGAAAGCAGCCATGCAACCGTTGCTCGGCGCATAACCACCCCTGCCTCTTCCGAGAGAGGAAGGCCACACAGACGAAAGTCTACTCCCGAGGGTGAGACTGTTTCAACTACTTCCTCACGCTTTCCTCTCACGCTTATTGCTTTGCCTTCTCTCGGTGTTGGTTGATTTGTAAGGGAATTGAGTCTGACAAGTCTTACCTGCCTGCAACAGATTCGTTGAGATGCTCGAATCGCATCACTCACTTGTCGTCAAGGCGTTGCAGAAACTCTACAAACTCTCCTTGAACAAGGAGGGATTCCCTGGAGAGCCTCTTCCCGAAGCTTCTGATGGATACCCCCTGACGCACGCTATCTTGGATCGGTTGGGACTGATCAAGCAGGCTGAGGAGAACCCTGAAGACAGCAACGAAGACTCGGAAGATCTACAGTATTTGCGCTTGTTGTCCACTTCGGCTGAATGCAGCGCAACGACAGACCCCTCTCCAGAACCAGCTACTCCGCCTGAGCCATCGTCCAGCAACTGCAGTCCCGTCGACCTCTCCCCTGTAGGGACTGGGTGGAAGTGGAATTTCCCTTCAATTCAGACAGTCCGCCCAGAGCATTATCATAGCTATTCGAGCCAGGATTTTGCTGGGCTGCCGCTGTCTCGGACCAACAATCTCGCTGGTGATACTGCATGTCTGGGCACAACAGCAACTGCGCTCGGCCATAACCATCCGTACCTTTACTATCTAGATACTTGTAACGCGGATGCCAAAGAACCGCTTGACTCTTGCGTGACTGCCGGGCCTAGTTTTCAACAACCTGCGTCCGCCACCGAGATGCCTGTTAGTATGCTTGGGGGCTTCGATGTCCACCTGCAAGAGCAGCAGCCTATTCATCCGCCTATTCATCCCCCTCTTGTTCCAGGCTGGTCGTATTCACGCGATTAGCACGTCTGTTCGGGGTCATCGGAGCCAACAATTCCTCCTCCCCTTCCGATCCCCCTTGTTTGATCTATACGGCATTGTTCTCCCTCCACATTCCCTAGATGACCTTGACGTCCATAGCCTATCCTCCTCTCATACTTTTCCTCTTGTCCTCATGCCCCGTCCCCGTCTCTCGGTGCTCACCATTGTCATGGCCTATGCCGTCGTTATCGCTTAGTTTTTAGAGGCCCTGAGATACCATCATCAGATATCCAAATGCAGTTCGTTTTTGTCTAAGTGAGCAGGGAATATTCCAGGCTGACGACCTGCCTGTTGAGCATCATATCACCGCTTTTTGCTCCGAGATATGTCTTACAAAAGGACACATTCATACACTGGTCATCTCGTCCTGAGTCGGGATGTGACTTGCTGCGGGGTGGAGCCTTCCGAGCTATCAGCCCGAGAACTCATAAAGATGCCCGATTGTATTGTTGGCTGAGAACGTTCGACCTTCAACATCAAAAAGTTCAAATTGACACCTTGAGAACTAACAAACAGTATATGAAGTATGAGAAAGTTTGATACGACTCCAGATTAAATGCAAATCTAACATGTACAATACAGGAAATAACTCCAGGAGCAGACAGACCATGGACGAGCGTATTGCGGGGATAGATATTTAGAAAAGAAAAAGAAACAAAGACGCTACATGGCCCAATGAGGCAACATGGACGCAATCCGAGGCTTATATTGACTGAGTGTATCATTCCTGCGGAGAAGTCACGGGTGGTTCTCCGCTTTTATTGCACTTGAATGTCCCTTCTGGACTGTCAGGACAAGACTCCCTTAATCATCAACATCAGTTTCTGTGTTTGTGTCGCTGGTATCTCCCGCATCGCCATCAGTATCACTCTCCTCCTCGCTAGACTCATCAGAGGGCTTCCGTGCCTTCTTCTTGGGCGGTTGGCCGGTCTTCAGGGCCTGCATCTGGCCAGCAATAGAATCTATCATCGAGATTTGGTTAGTGACTGGACTTGACAATGCAGAAAGATAAACGCAATAGAACGTACCTTCATCGGGCTCGCTGATGTCGTCTTCTTCCTCGAGAGCAGCCGCCTTGGCTGGATCGTCGACATGTAGCGTGATGTCCAGCTTTGTGTCGAGACCCAGATAGCTGTCACACATCATGTGCATGACAAAGGTGAAGTCTCCTACCTGAGGAGGAGCCTGGAACTGCATCTTGAGTGTTTGGACGTTGAAGGTGGGCTTTCCTGCCTCGTCGAACAGGGGCTTATCGAAGGTGGTGAAGGTAAATGGAGGCACGGCCATCTTGCCTTGCTTGGCATCGGCCAGGAAAATGTGCCAGCGAGGAGAGTGGTCGCGAGCCAGGTAGGGTGCGTGAGCGAGAGGGGGCTGGATAGTCTCAATCTTGTTCTCGACCTGTTGGCCGTTGACGGTCTTGGTAGGTCTGTTCTTGGGGGGCTTTCGGCCCATGAGAGCGTCGAGGTCGTCCTCATCTGGGTCAACGTCTTCCAGTTCGGAGGGGTTCACTTCGGGGATGTTGGTGGAGCCCGGAGGGATGAACCGGGCTTTCACGACCAGTTGCACCAGACTGCTTGGGGTAATGACCTTCTCTCCCATGACCTTAAAGAAGGCCCTGGAGACTTCAAGAACGGGTAGTTGCTTGGCGACGGACACGGCTGTTGAATACTGCTTCTCGGACAGGAGACCAGCACCGACGGTCAGGCTGCGCCGCTTGTCTTCGGGCAAGCTCATGAACTTCTGCACGGTGTAATGATCCTTGGCATCTACGCCTTCAATAGCTTTGATGACTCCGTTGTTGAAGTATGGCAGTTGCAACAGTGGCGACGAGCCCGGAGCAACAGCTTGGATCAGATGCTGGGATGCGCGGAAGGAGCCGAGAATAGGATGAAGGTTACCGAAGGCGAGGGAAATGGCGGTAAATGCTTCGTTCAGAGAGAGGGCAATTGGAGCAGCCTCGTATTTCTCTGAAAAGAAAGTATTCGTTAGCGGACTGATTTTCAGACATGCAGAAAGGCCATATCTTACCTCCATTCAGCGTAGCATCCTCCAAGTCAATCCTGCCCAAATAAGCCCACAGTAATGCGAGTGCCTTCCGCCGGGTGGAATCGTCCATTTGTGACAGAGCCTTCCGCGTCTCAGGTGTCAGTATCGAGCCTTCAGCCAAAACCTTCTTCTCAAGTTTCGCAAGTCCAGCTTCCGCGTGGGAGCCCTTGAGCATGTCCTTGAACTCCACACCCGCAGACAGCGCATTGATGATACCGCCATCGGTGATGTCTTCCTTGTATTCCCGAAAGATGTTGCCGGCGCTTGCGACTAGGACTTTCTCCTTGGTGTAGCGCTGAGATCCATACCACCACTTTCCGACGATATAAGGCAGCAGAACACCGAGCAGAGCTCCGTAGACCAACAGGACGTATTTCCCATTTCCTTCTGAAACGATGAGCTTCGGGAGAGCAATACCGATGCTGAAACTCTGTTTGCCATCGGGATGACCGTATTGAATGTAGTTATTCCGCACTTCTTCATCTGTCAGCGCTTTGTAGGCTTTGGTCAGCTCAACGAAGCGCTCGTTGAGAGTCTCGATGGTCTCGTTCTTAGAGGGATCAGGACGGATTTTGTCGGGATGGTATATGAGAGAAAGACGCTTGTAGTGTCTGGAGATGGCTTTTTCATCCGCGCTCTAGATAAGGGAAGCAAGTTAGCGATCGCTCGCACTCTTCGCTTTTGCGAAACATTTACCAGGGTGGAACTTATTTCATACCCTTGAGATACCCAGAATTTCATATGGATCCCAGATCTTGGGTGCGGTTCTCGCAGTGACGACGATCAAATAGGCCATCCATGCCATGATGGCATAGCCTGCGATGACGGTCACTATGCGCTTGATACGGCGTTCCTTGCGCAGGCGTTTGCGCTTCTGTGCTTCGATGAGATCGCCATGTTCTGGCTTGTAATCTGATTGTATCCGGGGGGCGGTATTCTCGAGCTCTGATCACAAGAGTCAGTCATTCATGGCTTTCTTGACGCTTCCAATCTACTTCTGCGACTCACCCTTGCTCGGTTTGAGAAGGTTGTATGTGAGAGGGAGAGTGACGAGGCCGGTAAGAGTCAGGATGAAGAACGGGAAAAATTGCCCCTAGACAGATGATAAGTATCAGAAGGGCAAGGACAGAAGCATGGATTTGAGGCAAAAGTCTCTACCTGTTCATCATAATTGTAATCTGTAGACATGGCGACGGTATTTCACTGCGGACACGGTTGCCCTCAGTGACGCTGGGGTATTAGAGCTAGCAAAAGAAGGCAAGCTTTGAGAGAGAGATCTCTCATGGAAGATGATATCTGTCGTCAAACCAAGTCAAGATATTTTCTCCAGGAGCATGGTCTCCTAAAAGATAAAACAAAGGAGTGGAAAGGACAAAGGAAAATGCTGTCCAGTATGCAACATCCCAATTACCATATCATAGCGATGGCTCAACTTGTGATTGACCGTGTCCTTTACGGGGAGGGTATCCAACACCGCCTTCCTCATACGGCTTAGCTGGACCCTCAATAACCACAAGGCTGTTCATTCATCATCGAACGTTAACTTACAACTCCAATGATGATCATAACGATGCTGACGCCGTGATTAAAAAATGTCTATCTATCGAGACTTGAGATGAGAAAGAAAATCCACGTGGTCTTGTTTTCTATTGTATCCTATTGTACAGAAAGTACTTGGCTCTATTGTTCACAAACATACTGACATACTGACATCGCAGTTGTCATTACTCAATGGACGACTCAGTCCTGACCTCTATTTCTGCCTAACGAGCCTCGATAACTAGTTTGTCCTGTGCAATAGCACTATAATAAATGCAGGACCTAGTCCTCCGATTTTCGGTCTGTGGAGGTGGATAGTCGCGCTGCCCTCTCAAAAACTGACGTGACAGGTAAATCCCATACACTGTTGAGTGCAGTGTAAACTGCAGACAACTTGTGATTCACGAGTTGTTTGTCGGGTGGAAATGAGAAATGTGACCATCCGCGGCAAGCTTGTTTACGGGGAACTCAAGCATCAACAACCATTCGAAGGTCGGACGCGAATTCAACCCGCGAAAACAAGCCGACCTGGCAGGTCACCCAGTTTTCTCGATATGAGCGTTGTCACATCGCGTGGGAGTATTCTGAACCAGGATTCACATGGCCAAGTGTTTGGTAGACCAATCCAATACCCGTGTGATCAACTGTACTCCCAAGGGAACAGGTGAACGGGCATCTTCATTGCTGCAAGTCATGACTTGGGGGTTCCATGTAAACTGGTGTCCTCGCCAGTTGGGAAGGGGTTTGGCGCTTGTATTGTGTGTTGTGTCCTGATCGTGGCGTTCGATAGGGGTCGATCGTTCATCGGTTTGAAATTTTATTTCAGCTTTTTGGCTTCTCCGTCGCAATGCCCGGATGAGAACAGAAAATCGAAACCAGCGATACGAGGCCGGTTGGTTTGTTGGTGCGTCACCCAGGTAGCAGCTTCAAGGAGTGTGGTCTATTGCGGGATTGAGAGTCAGAATGGTTCAGAAGAAGAAAGCTTGTCAAGGAAGATAACTCACGGGTCGATATAATCGAGACCACCAAAGTACTCCAGCATGCGATAGCAGAGGTCTACATCGTCACCCGGTTCACCTCCAAAAAGACGATACTGCTCTGCCTCCAGCGGCGACTTGCGCTCACGCAGCTGCCCCCCCGAATACCCATGATGCCAAGTCGGGGCGAAGGGAATCGAGAAGCGGTCCAGTGAACTGCAGGCGGCCCTGGACTTGCTCACACAGTATGCAGAGGGAACATTTGAGCTGAAGAAATTTGTAGAGGGCGGAGAAGAATCGGATGACTCAACTCTGGAGCTGCGGTTCCGAGATCTTGGGCGTGTTCGACGTCTGTTATGTCTCTGTCCCATTCTCGAGAGGGAATTGGCGAGGACGATGTTCAAAACGAAGGACAGAAGAAGTATATTTTTTTCGTTTCACTTTTTGAACTCCTCTCCTGTTGATGTGGGTGATAGTAAAAGGATAGGCGGACTGGATATATAAGAGAACGAGTAAACAACTTTACTTTTAGAGAATCAGCAAGAGGGGAGTGACCATCACCCCTGGGAAGGATGAGATGAGGTGAGGAAAAGAAAAGGAAAAGAAAACAAAAGATCGGAAGATCCAATATGATATACAAAAGACGCACAGGATATATAAAGCCAAGGTAGGCATAGCTCTGATGATGAGCTGGTGCTGTGGTGTGACTCACTACGGCCCAATCCGGTAATCCATCAGAGATCACGTCAGGGATAGGCCGATGAGGATACGCCATCCTCCTCTAAGTCTGCACGGCTGCCGGAGTGAAAACTCATCGTCCCGAAATCGGATCCACCTTGACGAAGATCCACTAAGCAAAGTCTAGAAGGTTGTAAAGCAGGGGTACCTAATTGTGAAAATTTATGGTGACAGATGGACTAATCAGCATGAAGAATTGCGCGAAGATCCCGAATCATCGACGGTATAGGAAGATGATGCCTAACTATGGAGTCATATTCTGAACACATTGAGCAATTTTGTCCAACTACCAGCCATTGAGTATTCGATGCCAGGAATGATGTAAAAACAGTTTGCCCGGTTCTGTCCGACTGTAGATTCAAGTTGTAGTCTAATTTGACTGGAGAAGGTTAATCAACTCGTTGTATAATTTTGCCATGCCTGCAGGATTAAAGAGTGAGCTCAGGAGAGACCTGGAGGAATCCTCTCATGTTCTACAGACAGTCTGAAACAAGAAGCTCGATGATTCATGACCTCACCCGATCCACAGAAAATTTTCTTTATTTTTAATATAGATATCGTTTCTCCTCCCCCTTTACTAGAAAAGGTGGTATGACTCCGACAGAGAAAAGGGGATAATTCGGAAAGTCGGAGCAAGACAGAAAAAAACTCCGCTACCGTATGCGCCAAATAATGCCATGCCAACTCGCCAATTCGCAATACTAATGCCAATGAGAGTGGCAAATCTGATCATGCCGTACGGTCCGACTATTTTTCATGGAAAGGTTATATCATTGCGAGGGAAATTACCTGGACTGGGCATGCGTGATTTCTCATCCTATCCGAACCTCCGTCATGCTTGGTTTGTTCACTTGAGTAGTGTGTAGTGAAACAGGCTGGTTGGAAACTTCCGTATGTTCATGCTACTCCAGACCCATTCCATCAGTAAGCTCCCATTACAATAGGTATTAGGTGGTCCCAGTCCCAGAAGGCTGGTTCTAGGCCCTTGTGTGCTGTTTCGACAATGATGAAACCACGATGACAATGAAAATGTGTCCATCCATGACCCAGCAGACCGTCCTTCATCAGAAGCTGAAATTAGAAATCCGGACTAATTGTCGATCCCCCGACGGATGATCTCTAGCATCTCCTCCCCTTTGGGAGCTGTAGTCAGGTTTTCGTGCCCAGAGCTGGTCACCAAAATATCGTCCTCAATGCGCACACCACCCACGGGAATGTATTTCTCGGCCTCGTCAAAGTTTATATACTTTGCAAATGGCAGCTTCCGTGCATTCGCCAGAGCCAGTCGGGAAAAGTAGATGCCGGGCTCGACTGTGACCACCATACCTTCCTCCAATAATGGTGCGGAAAGTGTACAGGGACAATGGCTCATAGACGGCACCAATGTCGAGCTGTAGTATTCCTTGTCCCCGTCCAAAGCCGTGAGCCGTTTCGCAGACACGTCATGCACTTCGAGTCCGACGTGATGGCCCAACCCGTGCGGGAAAAAGACGGTCGATGCCCCGGACTCGCGAATCTCTTCTACCGAGCCGCCCTTGAGGATGCCTAGTCGCATCAACCCTTCAATTGCAATCACGTGCGCCAGGACCTGTAGGTCTAGAAATCGCACGCCTTTCTGTATACGCTTGATGCATTCTTCTTGCATCTCTTCTACCAACTGGTAGATGTCCCTGGCCCGCGCTGTGGGCCAGTCGGCGGCCAGGGGAAAGGTTCGGGTTACGTCACTGGCGTAGCAGTTCCACTCGGCACCTGCGTCCAGACAGACCAGCTGTCTTCCTTGAAGCGGTTCATTATTCTTCACGTAGTGAAGAACGGCCGCATTTTCCCCTGACCCAGCGATGATCTCATATGCTTGGTTCTTCGCTCCATGGGAGATGCACGTGTCCAGGAAAAGACCTTCGATCTCTGCCTCTGTTGACATTCGGAGAACATTTTCGAGTACCTTGCGATGAGCCAAAGCAGATACTCTGTTCGCTTCTCGAATCATCCGAATCTCATGCTCATCCTTGATGCCCCGGGCTGCGTCCATGGCGGGTAACAGCGATTCCTCATCTAAGCGAAGTTCGTCCGACAACACTTGGGGCTTCTGGGTATCATGAAGTATATATAACAGACTCGTCTTGTTGTAGTTATCCACCCATCGCTGGATGTCACCCTTGAGAGATGCATAGTACCGCACTTGATCGACATCGTACCGTTCCTGAGCTTCTTTCACTGTCAAAGTCGGACCCATCCATATGGCCCGGTGCAAGTCGAAATCGGGCACATAGAGCGTCAAGAGATCATTCTTGATATCATATGTCAGATAGCAGTCCGCCTCATCAACCCCGCTAAGGTAGTAGAAGTATCGCCTTTGCCGGAACGGACGCGGCTGATCTGAATCTCCCCAGTTGATTGTAGGCTGACCAACAAGGTAAATCAGACCAGCCGAGACACCAAGCTTCGCAGCCACTGTTCGAGCATGTTGTTTTGCTGGAGGCCGTCAGCTTTTCGACCGGGACGGACCCAAGCCCTGAGAAACACACTTTGAAGAGGGAGAGAGCGGGATGGAATCCAGGAGATTGAGCACCCTACGAACCTGGATATTTATCGCAGTCATTGCTGGTCAGGGTAATGCGGATATCAAGGGCATCAACAGCACTGATAACGATATCTGACCGCCCCGAGCCACGCATCTTCGCAATAGCTAACAGAAGGACGAAAGGGAGCAAAAAGTCTCAAAAGGTATCAAAAGGTAGTGAGTGTCTGAGGCCGCTAAAAAGCAGGAAGGCAAGGAGCCGCGACGATCAAGGGCTAGCATCGGCGATGCAATGAAGGAGACTCCCTCTTGGGCATGAGATGTCTGTCCATCAATAGTGCCGCCGATTGATGTAGGAGGTATTATACTTACCGTAAGTTACCGATCACAGGCATACGACAGGCAGACACAATCCATCCCTGCTCAGAGAACCCTGCATTTTTCAGCTCAAAGTCAAGGACAATTTGGGCTCAATATGTAGTATGAAGAGACTATTCGCATGGTTGAAATGTTATCTAAACATGGATCAGTGTAGGAGACTATCTGATCCTGGTTGATTTGCTGCATTTACTCCGAATGCATCTTGTCTGCCCCGGAAGCGGCATTCTGTTGATCGTCTTGACCTTGTTCGTAACTTACATACAGACAGCAAATGACGCCCCAGCTGGGCGCTCGCTCTCGTTCTCTCTAATTCGACTTGGACTTCCATTTCTCTTCCAACCTTTTCTCCAGTTCCTTGCTCTCGTCTCATCTTCTCTTTCGCACATTTTGCGTGTCTATTTCATCTTCTGTAATTAATTCTGTCTTCCTTATCTGAACATCATAAGTATCGAAGCCAGTCGACTCTGCAGCGTCGGTCAATGAACGATGCGGGGATCTGAGGCATCGGGGCCTGGTGCTATCTTTGGTGCTCCCTCGACTCTTACCACCTCCGTGATAAGAAACCCGACGTCGTTCCTATCGAGCTCGACTCCTCTCCCGTCTACAGACGCAGATGTCGTCGCCCAAAATGTCGAACATGTCCTATTGTCATTAACGTCGCAGAACGATGGCGGCCTGGTTGGCGTCAGTGGCAACTCATCCGGTTCGACCGGCAAGGGTATCTTGATCGGCGTCCTGTCTGCTTTTGGCTCTGCGACTGTTGCCGTCCTCGTTCTCGCTGTCTTTTTCTTCTTCAAGTACACTCGACGTGGCCGGATTTTTCTTGACCGTATTGGGCGCCCGGGCGAATTTGACGATGAGCAGGCGTTTGCGCGCGAGGAGGCGGAGGCCTTGGAGGTTATGGACGATATGTCGCGATCGGAATATATGAGAGCGAAGTGTGAGTTTATGGGACTATCCACCGGCTACGTATCAATGCTAATTGTGACGATTGGCAGCGTTCGTGGAGGCCAATCCGCCCGAGTCGATGCAGACCGACATTTCGTTATCTCAGTTCCTTGCGATACAGGAGAAGGGTGTCTCGGCATGGGAATTCCAACCAGAGTTGGAAATTGCCAACTGCTTCGTCGAAGGCCGAACGGAAATCGAGTTCTATGATTCGGAATGTAGTGTGCAGACCAACTTGCCTGTTCCTAAGCAGAATGACGTCTATTACTGGGAAGCGAAGATATACGAGAAGCCAGAAAGCACTCTCATCAGCATTGGCATGACCACAAAACCGTATCCATTATTTCGACTCCCAGGTATGTCAATGTCCGAATATTCGTCGCTAGTTCTCCCGCATTCCTGTTGCTAACACAATTTCTCCCTTGCCAGGCTTCCATAAAACTTCTGTTGCGTACTTATCAACAGGTCACCGCCGATATAATCAGCCATTCTCGGCGACGCCCTATGGCCCTGCTTTAGCGCAAGGCGATGTGGTGGGCGTAGGGTACCGACCACGGTCCGGCACAATCTTCTTCACTCGCAACGGCAAGAAATTAGAGGATGTGGTCCATGGGGCTAAGACACAGAATTTCTTCCCGACTGTCGGTGCCAATGGTCCTTGCACCGTGCATGTGAACTTTGGCCAGATGGGATTTGTTTTCATCGAAGCCAACGTTAAGAAATGGGGCCTGGCTCCCATGACAGGCAGCCTGGCTCCTCCGCCGCCGTATGGAAGCGAGCAGGGCAGCATCCTTCTTGAGTCCGGTCGCGAGAGTGCTGCTCAGATCTCTCAGCGGGTCTATCAGGATGCAAGGACAAACTCGACCGTCAGGATCCCGCCCTCTCGTAGCCCGGGCCCGGTCCGATCACCAACGGATATTTCCCTCGCTCCACTTGCGCATATCCCTTCTCACGAAGACGTCGGTGAAGGCTCGAGTCATGCCAACACCATTGCTGACGAACAAACTCCCTTATTGAACACAAGCGACCTTGATCAGGTTCCGCCTCCCGAGTACTCGAGCCCGGATGGCAGTCGAAGAGGTAGTGACATTACAGGGGACCTGCCAAATCAGAACTCACCGCCGATACCGAGTTACGACGCCGCTGTGGGCAATCAAGCTGACAATACCTCGAGGCCGGACGGCGATCACTGATTGCGTTACTACCTGTCTTTTTGCCTACGCTAATGCATCATTCCCTTTCCTCCGAAAGCGCTCTGTCTATTTACCCTCATATTCTGTGTATACCTCCTTGCCATCTGTCTTACTGTCAAACTTAGCGGGCCCGGTCTGGCGTTTCAATGGGCGGATCATTCTATGACTGGATTTCTATGGGTTATGCCACCTTGATTTGCTGGCAATGATATGAAGTTACGTGTATAGGGATTGGAAATACTTTCGTTCTCTGTTTATGGTTCGCTTTTCACCTCAATAAGTCATAGGGCCGTCACATGGACTTGGTTGTATTTTCCGTTCAGTGCGAGCTGAATGTAGACCCGTAAGCTCCCGTATGTCCTTGCAATATCTCACATAGCTGCAATCAGCCATGCCTCGAAGCGATACCTGGCGTCTATATTAGTGGCTGCCTAATCCCAGGGGTCTATTTCCAAAGTGAAGCAGAGGCATTCTGCCAAGTCCATCGATTTCCAAGCTATCAAGCAGCTGTTATCCCAATAACACTTATCACTCCAACTGTACCTTCTTCGACGGGAATACTGCGCAACGGGTACTTGATCGAAGCAAGCTCCTCAGCTCGTGTCTTTCAAGCCGCTAGAATGGCATCTAATAAGCATAGAGATTAGGGGGATTCAAAACCGCCACGTCTCCAGCTTTTCAGTCTGCTCCCTCGTGATACGATCACGCTCTCTCATGAGGTTAAGTCTGAGTTCGCGGGCTTCTTCTATGGTGAGAGGGTATGATTCAAGGTAATCCAGCACCATATCCTGCAGCTCTACTGGGAGCCCCCTTCTGAGCCAGAGCATCTCTTCGAATATTGAAGCCATCCCACCAGTCTGCCTGCTGGGGTGGCACGTTGGCCGTTGAGATGATACGCACATAAGGGTCGACGGATGCAATACCAGTGACTTGCAATGGCCCGGTTTACCCGGATCGACGAGATGAACGGGAGCGAGGCTGGTTTGGAAAATGTTTGGGAAGGTCACAAGACGGCCTCCGTGGCAGGAGACTTGGCCCAGTTCCACGATCTGCTTTTCTTCCTCGTTGCACCCGAAGACCTGTGGCAGCCAGGGGAGGCCGAATCCCTTGTCGAAGTAATTCTCGTGCAGCCAGTCCAGTGAAAGCCTCTGGCGGAAGGAGAGTATCGGAGTGGTGACATTCTCGCAAGAATAGTTGTATATGGCTGTTGCGCAGATGTGCTCATTCTGGGATTATTATCAACATGAATGTTCTTGCTTTGTGCATATCGTGCAGCGTGTCATGGGACAGATGGCGAAAAGACAAGTTGAGGAAATAAATCTTACCAATAGTCCTTGGAAATGCCAGGGAGTCCCGGTGTATCTTGGCGTCTCGGGTGTCAACTCGATATTCGCTAGTTTCACAATGACCTGCAATCCTCTGGCACGGAATGTGGTTTGAAGATCAATGGGGTTCTCGCTTCTTAGTCGATCTAGCCAGAGACTAATGGGCCCGGTCTCTGGAGGCTTAACAGGACGAGACTTCTCTCTTTCCCAGAGACGGTCATAGATATCCTCAAAATCACTCAGACTCCCAAGCTCCAGCACTTCGCGCAGCGAGTTGGAGCTCGGCAGGTATTCAATTCGCTCAAATTTGATCCTATTTCGGCGATGTAGTCGCTCGGTTCTCAAAGCCGTCAAACTCATGTTCCAGAGAGGAATGACTTCTGTGATGATCCGTTCGAGTGTATCGTAAAGCGGACCATGGTGATCTGGGCGCAGATTGTTGATGTAGGACGCAATACGGCAGCCCTCAGTAGTATCTCTGAACTTGATCTCACATGGCAGCCACTGGTAATCGAGACTATATGCAGTGAACAAGTCAAGGAATTCATGCTTGGTTCTGGTTCTGCCATTATTGATTAGGCTGAAGGGGTCGTGCTCTTCCCACTTCACCTCCAGGGCCTTGGCCCTCCCCGAATGGGAAAAATAGTCATCAAGTCCGATCACTCTGTCTGGGAGTACTTGACTACGACTATAAGCGAGCGCGAACAACGACGGATCGACCAAGTTGACGATCTGTCCTCCCGACCCGCGCTCATAGTCCTTGTCATGCTCAGCAATGTTCTCCAGAGGCTCCACAGCCGCCTGGAGGGCAAGCTTGATATCTTCAGTGACAGCAATGTCGGATTTGACGACGCCTCCGTCCAACGCAGTGACCATCCCCTTTTTGAGAAATATTTCAGCCTTGAACTTAACTTCCTCGATGACCCAATCCACCATCTCGGGGCTAAGGCCGTTATAGATGTCGAGGAACTTCTGGCGCCATTCTCTAGCGCAATTCTCATCAAAGACCTGATCTAGTTTCAGCATGTCTCTGGGGGCAGAACTTGAGCCGCGACTCTCACCCTTTTCTCCCAACCTGGCTCATCTGTGATTTTGTTCATGACGTGCACCATAGTGATTTCCCAGAGAGTCTTTTCAGAGCTGAGACCTATTAGTGGTCGAAGGCGTCCTATCCTTGGCTTGAGAACTTACGTGCAGCGCTCAGTTATGTTTGAGGGGTGCAAAGCTATGCGAAATTGGTCCTGCGGGTTTGAACCATCAGAAACATCCTCCTAGGTATGGAGACGACTCTTACCCGGTGTTCATGGAACAAGGATATAGAGAGACCTGGTAGCATAAGCGGATCCGACTGAATTCCCGACAATGGGCCTTCCTCCAAGTTCTCCATGTCGAATGTGGAGGATCGAGATGCAATGTATACTGTTCATCCTCCTAGAGAAGGGACAAAGTAGAGAGCACAGAACAAAGTATGGCAGTACAGCCTGGCGTCGGTTCAATGGTGGGCCTGCGCTGAGATATTTGCATGCATTGGTGCGCAACTCGTCCCAGGTGTATTCCATTGTATGGTGTTTGGTGGATATGTAGTATCCCTATTCACATGTTCCTGCAAGCCTGTGCAGTTCTTCCATCAAAGCTGGTTCTGAGGAGTGGTATGATCATGAAGGCTTGGTGTCTAGTGTCCATGCAGACTCCTTCTCAAAGGACATTTCTAATTTTAAAGAATCGGACAATAATGCAGAGATTCTGCATCATTCAAAACAGTGGAAGGATTGTAAAGCAAGAACTGGCGATTCCAGAGAACCAAGCTGCAAGGCAGGAATTGGTAATGAACGACCTCAGGCGCCCACTCTGCTTTATAGCAACAATTTGCTATGTAGATATTTACTACCTACACTTGTATCTATGGTAGAAGGTAGACGTGATTATTCAGTCCACCAGCAGGAAATGATCTCCACCAGATCTCAGCAGTCAAACTCAAAGGTACCAATCAGCAGCATCTTGACCCCACAGATACCCAACATGTTATGTTTACAATAGGCACCTCATTTGAGTGGTAACGTCATTCCAGTCTGTCTGTCTATCAGGTCGCCGACTATAAATCCTCTGCATACATTCTTGAAAAAAAATGGCTCCTGTACTACTGGTTGTACGGTGGTGTTTTTTCCCTTTCGAACAAGATGGTACCATTAACTGATGAACAGCTAGGAAGTCTGGAATGGTTGAGCTTCTCATCGACGTGACCTCGGACCGTCGACCACCTGAAACTTCGTCCTTCACATCTCTTGTCTGCAGCCGGTTTCTTGCCAACAGACGGTCACTTCCTTCATCGTATTGCTTCTAGAAAAGGTTTGCAGATGGGAACTATTCTCCAGCTATCTCTTCATCTTCATTTTATCTCATATTGAGTTGCAGATCCCTCTCCAGACCCATCGCAATCAGAGTCATCCATGGTCGGTCGGCCTTATCGCCGACCTCGCCCAGCCACTCAAAAAGGCCCGCTAGTGTGATCCTTGAGAAGAGACTCGAGCAGTTAGTTTGATGGTGTCGGTCCATTTGGACGACTGCCCGCCATTCAAAATTCTGACTGGAATTTTTCTGTGGCGGTGGACACGCGCGGACCTTGCAGCTCCGTGGACGAGAGAAAACAATCACATTGTGTGTGCTCGGATCTGAGCTCTAGTTGGATTGCTGGGTACTGTCGCCAATTAAAGAGCCGTCTGGGTTTCAACCCGCCATTCTGGAATCGCATCCCTACGATCTGGACATCATCTGTTGGCTGGGATACGAGTCTGGGCAAAGGCTCTCATAACCCCGTACTGCTCCAAAAAAAAAAATAAGAGAGTCCAGGTTCTGGGACACCTCCTGCTCTGCAGCCAGCCGGTTCCTACCAGGGATCCCACAGAACAGTCACGCGCGTCGCTTACTCACATACTGCACCCCGAAACTTGCGGGTGACACGAAACTTTTGTTTTGCGGCCCTCGTTCTTGTCTATTCCGAGTTGTGGAGTAGGAGTTCTGATAGAGGGTGCTTATGACGCATACGGAGCTGGTTGTAGGCAATCACATAAGACTTCGCATTTGCTCGGTTTCTGCATCCACTCTCCTCGTCGAGAGTACTGAGACATTGCCCATCTCGGGGCTTGAATTTACGAAACAGAGCATCGTTTTGTGAGCTGCCGAGACTCCGACGCATCGAAACGAAGTTGCTCTGTTGTTTGTCTCGGGAGCGTGTACGGAAAGGCTGGACAGCTTGTTGACAATGGCGGATAAAGCAGCCTTTCAGGTGATTGTCTTGGTAAGTCCATTGTTTCTCAGCTCAACTCTTGCCCTTGAGTTTACGTATCAGCAAACATGATCTTTGGCAAAAGTTTAGCTATCCCTATGAAATAAAATGGCTCCTGAAACTTTTTTGTCCCTTTCCTCGTTGATTTATCCATCTTGCCGGATTTCAAGTATCTCTTCCATATGTAAACCATTCGCACGGTGAACTGTGTGGACTAGCGTCGGGTTCCAACATGCAGTCAAACCGGTAACTGACATCTTGTCTCATGAAGGGTCCAACGGGAGGTCCTCGTGAAGACAGCCTCACTGGACTTCTTGTCCGATCAACATCGACGAACTGGTCGACGAATTCGGTGATTGCGGTTGACGCAGGTACCCTTGTTTCAGGAATTATTCACACTCTGGAGCAATACAATGCGGAATTAAGAGATGGCTCGTATATGATGGATGAAGGGCCCTTTGCCGGCCTTAGAATGCCGTACAAGTCGGCTCAAGCCAATGCTGCACATATCTTCCGAGACATCATTGGAGCTGTTTTGATAACACATGCTCACTTGGATCACCTGTCCGGCCTGGCGATCAACACACCCATGCTTGAAGCAGGAAACGGGCCCAAACCATTGGCCGCTCTACCGTCGATTGTCGCTGCCATAAAAAACCATATGTTCAACGACGTGATCTGGCCAAATCTGTCCGATGAAGATGGCGGGGCGGGTCTACTGACATATCAACGTCTCGTTGAAGGAGGGAACCCAAGGTTCGGTCGTGGAGATGCGAAGGGATATATCCGAGCCTGTGACGGTCTTCTAGCCCGATGCCTCGGCGTCAGTCATGGGCGATGCAGGCAGCGTTTTCACCCTGAGTCCGGTACTCACCACCGCGTGGGTAGCTCAGTCTTTGCTGCTGATCCACTGATGCTGCCTTCCAGAGCTATATCCGTCGATCACTCTACCGACGCAGGGTAAGTCTACCACCCTGGAACGCCAGGGTATTCCACTGACATTGAACTACTTGAAGGATATACTCTCCAGCCCGCTCTCCCCGAATGCTCTCAGCTAACTCGAAAGAGCCCATTTGGGCAACAGTGGAGAGCTCTGCATTCTTCATCCGTGATCACGATACTGGCAATGAGATCATTATCTTCGGCGACGTCGAGCCCGACTGTGTATCGCTTGACCCACGCAATAAACGCGTCTGGGAGGCAGCAGCACCGAAAATTGCGACCGGTAAATTGCGCGCCATCTTCATTGAATGCTCATATGACGATTCTGTCGAAGATGCAACTTTATACGGTCATCTCTGTCCGCGACACCTGATTGCGGAACTGACGTTGCTGGCGGGGAAGGTTATGGAAGCCCGGCACCCGCACATGGCGATATCGAGTATTGGAAAGCGTAAACACTCAGATTCCAACACGTACGGCGGAAGTGGGGGCCAAGTGAGCCCCAAATCCAAGCGTCCTCAGAGCTTCTCCGTTGCAGCCGGCAAGAGGGCCGACATGTCTTCTGCTACGGCCGACATGCGACCCCGATTCTACTCAACCGCGGAAGGCTTGGTCCAGATCCCTGAGCTGGTTCATGACGAGTCGACACCGAGTTACTACGAGCCCGACGATGTAAGCGATACTGGAAATCCCGCGGATCCTGCACCACGGTCCGCCAGTCCTGGAGAAGCTCAGACCGGTGACTCTGGACAGCTTCCGCTGTCGGGCTTATCTATCTATATCATACACATCAAAGAAGATCTGACTGATGATATCCCGCCTCGAGAACGAATTATACAACAGCTTCGATCCCGAGGCGAAGCCGCTAGACTAGGCTGCGAGTTCTACGCTCCCCATCGCGGAGAAGGCATCTGGATTTGAAACGAGGAAGTCAGCGGAAAGCAGATTTCCTATTTGAGTCCTAATTATGGATGTTGACTGACACCAGTACACGCTCTCTTGCACCCCATAATTTTTATATAGGCCCGGTTTTGAGCGTTTCAAACGAAGGAAGTGAAGGACACTTTCATATTTATTTGCGACGAGGCAGTCCCGACTGTGCGTCTACGACGTTGATCTGATCTACCCTACTCCATGACCCCTACGCATCAAGTGCAAAAGCCATCGACAATAACCATGGGCATTGTTCACGGCTGCTGGACAGCCATTTTTGTGCATACCACGATATATAATATACTTCATCCAGTGTTCGCATACAGGACTTGACCTCCTTCTCGTGCATAGGATTTATCCAAGCATATCAAATCTCAATCAAACACCACGTCCTGTTCCACAGATAGGTTCGATCGGCAGTGCGCATCGAACATTTAGCAGCAAGCCTGGAGATAAATTCCTCAAAGGTGAACACCACATGTGAATCGCTTCGAGCTTATATAGGTACCATAGTTTCATCCCGTTCAGTATATATAATGGTGTCCACACTCACGAGGAGCCTTCTGCGGTAGCTTTGGCAATGACATCCTCCCATAGACAGCAGTCACCATCTGGAATCCTCAAGCCAGTGGACTCTCCATCCGGCCGGTCGGATTTCGATGGCTGGTTCCCAGGGAGATCCAAGATCGCCTCTCCGTCCCTTGCGAAAGCAATGAGGTCTTCTTCCGTTCCCCATTCACCCATAGCCATTACACCTACGGGGACACGGCCCCCTTTATCGCCACTGGAGTACCCGGCGGGGCAACTGATGGCTGGACACCCACTGAAATTCGCCAGCCAGACATACTCCATATTCCGGACGGAGGCTTTACCGTCGGACACGCCGCGGGCAAGGTCCGTTTCGCTTTCGATCCTCCAGCCGGGGATGGGAGATGTCGGGGTCAGAATGAGTAGACCGGGGTGTTGGCGGAAGAGGTGGGCGAGGTGGGACATGAGGAGGTTGCGGAGGCGCTGGGCGGCGATGAGATCCTGTGCGGTGATCTGCCACATGCCCATGCTGACGAGGACCTTGTTGGGGGCTGTGAGGGCGCCGATCTGCGCGGGTTTCAGGCCCGAGGCGATCTCGGCCATGATCGTTAGCACGTGTGCGCGCTGCCCTTCGGGGAGGTAGGGGATGGCGATG
Organism: Aspergillus lentulus; assembly: GCF_001445615.1. Taxonomy (NCBI): domain Eukaryota; kingdom Fungi; phylum Ascomycota; class Eurotiomycetes; order Eurotiales; family Aspergillaceae; genus Aspergillus; species Aspergillus lentulus. The sequence goes on from NW_028322113.1 coordinate 971,419, forward strand.
TCGACGATGGTGTAGCCTTGCTTGCGGTAGAAGTCGAGGGCGGCATCGAAGACGGCTCGGACGGGTGGCTCGGCGCGGTCGATCCAGGAGGGAACGATGCCAATGGTCTTGCTCCGGGGTCCTTGAGGCGCAGATGAGATGCTCGACATGGGGTCTGGGAAGGCGGCGGAGACGGGGTCTTCGGCTGCGGGCGGGGGCGCCGCCATGAGGCGGTAGGCCAGCGCTAGGTCATCAATGCTGGCTGCCATCGGTCCGTAGACACCGACTGTTGGAGCCAGTGAAGCTGTTGGGAAGCCGCTGACGCGATTATGTGTGGGTTTCAGGCCCCAGATCCCGCAAAAGGAAGAGGGAATGCGGATTGAGCCTCCGCCGTCCGCGCCGAGCGCGATGGGCACGAGGCCTGCTCCGACCGCATAACCAGACCCCCCTGAGGAGCCACCGCAGTAGTAGCCCTGGTTGTGCGGGTTTCTGGGTGTCCCGTAGTTCGGGTTGTTGTTCGTGGTGTCTGTCTCCGGGGAGTGCTTGTGAGACTTCTGGTCATCAAGGCTAAGGGGAGGGTCGACACTTACCCAGACCAAGCTCATGCATGGTAGTTTTCCCGATGATGATAGCACCAGCTTCCTCCCACTTCTGCACGCACCAAGAGGTGCCCTCAAACCCTCCCTTGAAGTCTAGGTTGCTCCCGAGGTTGCGTCGGTACCCTTCGACATGCACCTCATCTTTGACCGCGACCGGCACCCCGTCAAGAGGCCCCAGGGGCTGACCTTGCTTGAATCTCTGAGTCGAAGCTTCCGCCGCGGCGAGAACCCGCTCTACCTGCGACTCCACAAAGGCGACCGAGTGCTTCCCGGGGTGTCGAACATCACGCCGGATCAGGGGTAGCAGTGCCTCTACGACAGCAGTCGGAGTCAGTTTCCCGGACCTGTACAGCGCATGGTAGTCCGCAGAAGTGTAGTAGTTTGCAGAACCCTTTCTGCTTGCTGGCGATGGTGGAAGCTCCTCTGTAGCTGCACGCTTCGAGTCACCGACCGGAATCACAGTTGGATCGTAGCGAGGAGCATAGTCGCGCAGCTGAGGGATTTCGCGAATCACGTCAAACCCTGCATTGCGCCAGAAGAAGCTTTGAGCAAATCCGACAGAGTGAATGCTGTGACGAGACGTCAGTTGGGTGAGATGGATGGTGGTGGTAGAGATCCACATACATGGCAGCTCCGATGGCCAAGGGTGTGCCGCGGAAGACCGGAATCGATTGTGTCTCGTTCTGGTAGGGGACGGACGGTCCTTCGCGGACCTCAGGATAATGAACAAATTGATGCTCGTTTTTAGTGGACTCCATTTCGCCTAGCAATATATATATATATGTTTTAGAGTGAAGGATCGACAGTGAGTAGTGCTGGGAGCTCCTTATTTAAACTCGTGATAGTATGCTTTGCTTCCCCACTGACGTAGTTGACTACCGCGGTTCACATGTGTCTATGGACATCGTACTCTTATATTTGTATAACTAATATGGTACAGTTGTATATCTTCAACACCATCAATTGCTCTTAAACACCCTAGAATGGCAGTATTTTGATGTTGGTATGATGCAGCGCTAAAGCAACCCCTGTGATGATGGATGAATATCCAATGAGAATAGCCATGGCCTGCGCAGTATTAGCATCAATTGTAGAGATGCTCAGATTCACAGCCCCAGTCAGAAGATTGGCCAAAAGAAAGATCGCAAGACTGTTTTTATTGAACGCCGACATGATTCGACTCGTAGCAAAATTGACTCGCTCAGATTTGCTCTCTTGAGTCGTTGTCCGATGAACTGCAGGAAAGCAGAATGTTTCGATCAGGCAGAATACAAAGAGTTGCGCGTTGTTGAACGCCGAAACCCAAAGGACATAGGGCATGTTAGCGAGGCGGCGCGAGACAGGGATATTAGCTCCGTATCCCATCGCATAAGTGGAATTCAACACAAAGAGAGCGGTCCACGCTAACGCTTGCACCCCCAGGCTGGTCAATACGCGCCTCCTGGCCTGTTCTGGACTTCTTGAGGAAGACGTCCCGCGAGGGATTATCCGAATGCCGATCGCACGGCCAGCAAGAAAAATCGCCAGATAACCTAAGAAGGAGAAGACACCTTCGCGATTCTTGGACAGCAAGCTTGGCCCACGAGGGGAGACGAGAATGTAGCTCTTTAGGTCCGTTGACTCCAAGGCGACTTGATACAAGACGGCGATTCCCACGGAGAGAACCTCGTATGACGGAACGAGAGTAGCCAAGGCGTCAAAGATCTCCACAAACGGAGGCAAAAGCCCCAACGTAAAGAAGAAGTTCCAATGTACGCCGTACTCGGTGACGTGCTCCGCATAGTCCAAGCCTTTGACGCTGTATAGCCGAATCAGGCCGAGGACAAGCAAAGGTATAGAGTGTCGCGTCGACGCAATCAACCTCTGGGCAAGAGGCAATCTTTTAGAGCCATTGATCCTGCTCTTGAGGAGTGAGCGAGCGGATACTACTCCGCCCGAAAAGACAAAAGATCCAACGCCCAGATCCATGAGTGACGTACCCCAGTTTTCTACCTTGGCGAATCGGCGAGGGAAAATGCGAAAATCGACAGCCAAAATAGCGATACATGTGACAATCATCATGGCGGCGCGATAGGTCGTGAGAAATGGATGAATTGGTAGAGACTCTGGCAAGGCTGTCGCATGTTTCGGCTCATCTTTCCCAGCTATAGCGGACTGGTGAGGAGGTTTCGCTTTGACTGGTGCCCGAGGACGTTTCGTAGAGAGGAGTATCAGCAGAGCGGGAGATATTAGAAGGAGATTGAGAAGAAGAGGCGCCGAAGAGTATAAAGTGGTTGCGAACAAGATAGCTAGTACATTGAGCAGGAAATCAACGAGGAGGGCGGCGGCGCTGTAGGGAGTGAAGAAGGATAGGCGAGATTGTAGAATTGACCACAGAAAAACGGATACCTGATCGATCGCAAAGAGATTCGGTTAGTCGAGAAACAATGTAGACGAAGTGGCCACAATAAGATAGTAATACTAACCGAAGCAACCAGGGTGACGGCGTTGATTTCCAGGATGCTTCCTCCTGCAAGACCTGAGACAAAGGCCTCTTTGCGAGCTTTGTAATTTGGATCCATCTTGGCTCAGCGTCACGCGATTTGCACCTTTATTTGGAGGTAACTCATCCAGAAGAGTCAATCTCAACCACAGGCTGCATGAGGGAAGAATCGAGGAAGATACCAACTGTCACATATCGGGCGGCCTCCAAGTGGTAGCCTGAGAATTCAGGCAGTACTACTAAGCTGCTTCCCCAACAAGAGCCTCGTTACCGACATTCTCAACCCATTTTCCCCTTTTTGCTCGCTCTTGTAAAAGTAGGAAGTCTCTAAGGGATGAGAAATTGGGAATATTTTCATCTCGGTTCATCCGACGTCTCAGGTGAGCGCGTCGTTACTGGACGATACTTTGAAGATTGAAGCAAGCTGCCTTATGACAGGCGATACCGAGAAATGAGCTACATTCGTAACTCTGTTCACCCACCGGAGAGCATTACATCATGCAAACAAGGCGATTGCGGGCGGGGGACCCGGTGACTGAATGAAAGCTTCGCACTGGACAACCGTAGGTGCAGGGATGACTGATGGATATCCTCTGGTGGATGACTGACTGCTTCTACTGATCCTGGTGCAGGGGTGAGGGGGTTCCAACAGTCGGGACTCTCGAGCTTATGCTACGATTTGACGGCAGTTGGAGGTGGGATATTGATGCGCCACTACGGAGTGTTTGCATTCTCTATTCCCGTATTAGGTATTGTCCACAATGAACTTAACCGCTTTGGAACCTGGATCCTGGCAAATCGATTGTGTGGAACTAAACTCCTTCTCAAGCCCTTAGTTCAAACTATGCGGCCGGAAACCAGCCGAGTCGCGATTGATCCACATACGGAGTGCGGCAACAATAACCTCCGTGCTTCGCTACGACTTTATGAACATATCGATAGAGTCAGGACATGTGACTCGAGCTCTGTATCTCGAGTCATCCTGATATGGTGGAGCTTGAGTCTCGAAAGCAACCAGTTCAAGCTGTGCGCGACTGTTGACCATGTCACCATGTCCTTTTTAGGGCGATCGGGGTCAAGTTACGAAGCCACGTTGTTTAACTATATGACTGACTAAGGGATTATCAATCAATCACTAGGGGCCTATCCCAATTAGTCTAGTGGTTATCCAGGGGGGTCGGCATGAAAGCTTGGAACAATTGGACCAATTTCCAGAGAGTAAGGATACTCCGAGTCCAAGCACCAACGATTGAGCAAAAAGTACGGGTACGGAGTAGTTAACTATGGTCTGCAGCCGCTAGGCCCCACATACGTCCTAGCCTTGATGTGATTGAGTGCCATACCGGTACATCTTCGGACTCGCCGTGTCGCCCAATTACTCGAAATCTATCTCTTCGCATCCATTGAGAACCAAAGTCGACGCAAGATTGAATGGTAAAGCATGGATGATCCGGAGGTGATTCTTTTCCATTCCATGCCGCTGTTCGATTATTGTTCAGCCAGCCTTCAGAAAGTTCAGAGGTCTTGAAATGTCTGATTCGGCTGATGAGTGCGCCGTAAAAATCTTCCTGACGTGGACGCTCTAGCTTACTGGCTCTCTCGGTTTTTGGCTCTGAGATATCGCCGATGACCTCTGGTGGATGTCTACATGCATCACAACCTTGCTCTTTCGCAGTCCGCAGACCCAGAAATACAAACAAACGAACAAGCAACAGGACCCTGTTCACTTACTCAATCCTCAATGGTTATCTCGCCGGAATGGTACTGGTCAACGGATTCCTGCAAATCACGTAGTTGAAAGGAAACTGGGGACGGCGATCAAAGCTCGTCGCCCAGTCTCGTCGAATCCTCGCATGGTTTCCGCATTCTGGATCGCTTCCATGGTTCCAAGATCCGAGACATCTTCCAAAGGGACGCCAGATCAGATTTCCTTTCTGGGAATAGATCGTTGACGGATGACCATGATGAACCGCTCCTTGATCGAAAATCTTGTGCAAAACACCTCGGCTCACAAACCACATTAGAGAAGAACTCAGAGAAGGTTCCTGGACTAGCTGGATAGTGCCATGATAGGCACACTCGTCGAAAAGAATCATATATCTACGAATCCAACTATTAGAGGACAGGTGCGACCAAAGTTCCTAAGCCAACGACTAGTGCATGTTGTTCAAGTTTTCCAAAAGACTGAAGAAGCCGCACACACCCTTTGCTCATGTATTCTGGTATGGATTTCTTTCTCCTCCATTTCTTTCTTTTGTGCTGTGTGAGTCCCTGTTATAAGCTAACTTGTGACCATCCAGGTGCAACCCCTCCCCCAATGCATTATTGATGCAGTTGTTTCAGTAGTAGTCAACAAAGTTCGGACTTGGGGCCATCCTAGCGCTGGAGTTCCTCGGCGATGTGCCCGGGGTTGGCCTAATTTCTAATGCTCCTCCAGTCGGTCTCTGGCTCACCATGTGGCCATGATACTCCAGGGCCCCACTAAGTAATTCATTTAATTATCTCCTCCATAGGTCAGGCAGACGGTGTAAGAATTAGATAATGCAATGAGCGCTTGCTGTCTATTCGCGGTGCCACTTTGCAATACTATTGGCTGGGCAAGCACTCCATACCCAGTTCATGGCCTCGAGGGGTAGCAGTCGCCATCGAGAATTATTCCCTCCTCGTCTCATCATATTTGGCAGTAAATGTGCATATGCTTGGGCAAGTCTACAGCTGATCCAATTGAGCAAACGGAAATATCTGCGAGGGGGTTGCCCATTACCAATCATCTGTCTCTCTTGATGCGAATCAGACGCGGAGCACACTCGTAGTCGGGAAGATCGGAAAGTGCAATGGCGCCGACCCATAGGTCATCAAAGTAGCCTCTTGGAGAAAGGCGCTATCCCTCTTCTTGTCAATCCCACAGGTTGTTTCGTCCTTGCAATTTGTTTCATTGGCGGCCCAACTGCTTGAGGCGATGGTCCGTAACCTGGCGACCCTATCGCCCTTTTACGAACTTGGCAGATATCGACTGTCGCACTTGTGCTGACAGCGCAAAGAACGAGTCCACTCTTGGGTACTTTTTAGGGCCGGATGCCCCTAATTCCGAGCGTATATAAAGATGCCGAACCTGGGGGCTCTTTTAGTTGTGGTCCGGGCGTTTCACATCAGACGAGTGGTTCAACCAGGGACGTTTCTTCGAGCGCCACAAAAGGCTTCTGATCCATCACCCTGGCATCTCTTCCATCATCTATCTCAGTAGACTATTATACGTCAGTGACCTTTAGACTAGTGCCTTGAACTCGGACATTTACCGCGACCCACGCACATGGAACGACCAGAGTCACATATCGAAACCTCGACTGCCATCTTCTGATTCTCCGGGGTCTGTGCGCAATTCTGTATGATAGGCATTGATATCGCTGGTCAATGCATGCGCAATCACGACGAGCACTTCCCTGACAACAGGTCAGACCAAACCGGTAGCAACGACTCGTTGTAAGCTGCAACTGTCAGCACACCACGATGAGCTCTAACCAAGACACCACGCAACCGGCGACAAAGAAGAGAGAATCCCGCGCGGGAACTCGTAAAGTGACAACTCTTTCTGCTGAACAGCTGGCGCGAAAGCGCGCCAACGATCGAGAGGCACAAAGAACCATTCGTCAGCGGACGAAAGAACACATCGAACGACTGCAGAACCAAGTAGCTGAGCTCCAAGCCAAGAATCAGCAATTCGACGACGTGATGCGACGGAATGCTGCCCTAGAGCATGAGATTAAGGGCCTGAGACAGCAACTGGCTATGCTCACTGGTAACCAAAGCTATAGCAGTACCGGTATGTGACTGGGAAGCATTTCCCATGACCCCTCGAGCACAAATGGCGGCTGGATTGATTGCTAAAGCCTCGGTTCGACCTCACAGAAGGATCATACACCAGCCCAGCGGGAGCCACGCCTCCAAGTCATTACTCAGAGTCCCTGAATGTACCTTCGGTGTCAAGAGCGCCCTCTGTCCTCTCCGCCTCGAGCCAGATTTCTGTCGCGCAGGATTGGCAGACGTACGGCTCGACGCGGTCATCATCTATATGTGAATCATCAGATGCGGATTACAGCAACAGGGCCGAATCTTACGGGTACGAAGCGCAGGCACAGCCTCATACAATACCCAACGCAATCCCGCACGCCAACTTCAACACCAACGTCGCCCATGCACCGGATCCCACTTTCCAACAATACCCCCAGTACTTTCGAGCCAGCGGACCGGAAAGTGCCCGTGGAGAACAGCTTCTACGTCATCCTCAGCAAGCTTTGCCATATGTACCCAGCCAACCGCCCATGCCAATGCCGGATGTCCCACCAGATCGGGCAGCGGGCGGGTATCCAGTACTTCAAGGCTCGCAGCACTACCCTCATCCCGTTAATCAGCCAAGGGGAAATCAGCCAGGAGGCAATCACGGCTACAGCTACGGCTGGCCACATCAGTCTTGAACTCACTCACCGGGAACTCCAAGCATTTTCCACCCGGCACCCGAATATCATGGGGGGTTTTGAGTATCATATTCACCACTCCCGTCGAAGAAGACTCGACGCATGTCGATTGAGCTAGCGCTTCGACCAGAGAGACTCGATGCGTATGCTCGGAGGACTTGGTGTGTCAACGGAGTTCGAAGTCGAGGTTGAGCCCGCTTCACTTGCAGAAAATCCTCCAGTAGCAATGCCCTTATCCGTCGCTGAAGCATGTACATCAGTGAAAGGGCGTCGAAATGCGTCTGGCTCTTAGGAGCAATTTCGAGCCGGTCCTCACCTCTATTCGCTCCAACGACAACCAAGATACTGTGACGGGACAGTAAAGGCAGACAGAGAGACGAGCTCTCCAGCACCGAAATGTGCGCACAGTTCCGGCGCCGAAGAAAAAGGAATAGTCTTTATCATCGAACCATGACAGCTTCATTCTGTTCCGAAGCGAGGCGAAGAAATGTTCTCACTTCTATCTATAGCCGAAATGCTGATATCATACATGCAAAGTGATCATCGTTAGCCTTCCACAAATAAGACTTGCAGGTGCTGCCAATAGAACATTGGGGTGGTTCTGCCGTCGGAGTCAAATCGCCGACCCCCATCATTGCGCTCAAAACAAACATCCTATACCACACTTACGCCGACTATGTACGCAACGGAAACGGGAAGGGGAGGACAGGAGAAAAGGAAACAGCTCCGGGTCTATTTAGTGTACTGCTTTTGCAGGAGCTTAGCAATTGTCTGCAGCTGAATGTTACTTGTGCCTTCGTAGATGGCACCGATCTTGCTGTCACGGAACATTTTCTCGGCGATGCCTTCACGGACAAAGCCCATGCCGCCCATCCATTCGACGGCGGAGCTGGCCACACGGCCCGCAACCTGCGAGGCGTACAACTTGGCCATGGCGGCGTCCTGGACAAAGTCTTGACCGGCTTCCTTCTTGCGTGCGGCATTGTAGACGAGAGCCCGTGCGGCAGCGATTTCGACGTAAGCCTGGGCCAGCTGGTGCTGCATACCCTGGAAAGTTCCGATAAGCTGACCGAATTGGCGACGGTCATTCCAGACGTAGCTGTTATCGATGTGAGCGATACGTTGGAGTAGAAAATAAAGATTTTGCTCGACGGGGGAGTGTGAATTTACCTGGCAGCGTTTTCCCAAGCACCCAACGCCAGACCGGTCATCTGGGCCGCAATACCGATACGACCCTCGTTCAACAAGCCAATGGCGTACTTGTAGCCCTGGCCCTCCTCTCCGAGCAGGTTACCCTTGGGAATGACGACATCATCAAAGTTGAGCACGCAGGTGCTACTAGCCCGGATACCCAGCTTCTTCTCCTTCTTGGCAATGGAGAATCCCGGGGTATCCTTCTCAACGACAAAGGCCGTGATGCCCTTGTAGCCCTTGCTGGGATCCAGGTTCGCAAAGACCACGAACACCCCAGCCTCCATGGAGTTGGTGATCCACATCTTGGATCCATTCAGCTTGTACCCATCCGCCGTCTTTTCCGCCTTAGTCTGCAGGGCGAAGGCATCGGATCCAGACGCCGGCTCAGAGAGACAGAACGAACCGACGGTGTCCGTTGCGAGCTTAGGCAACCACGTCTTCTTGAGAGCGGCGTCGGCCCACTTGTTAAAGGCCGTGTTGACGAGTGTGTTGTGCACATCCACCAGGACACTAACGCTGGGGTCGACACGGGCAAGTTCCTCGATGGCAACAATGGCGGAGGTGAAGTTCATGCCGGCTCCGCCGTACTCCTCGGGGATCTCGATGCCCATCAGCCCTTGCTCGAACAACTGCTCGACCAATGCGGGGTCCATGACTTCGGACTCGTCCATTTCCCGCACTTTGGGTCCGATCTGCTCCTGCGCGAACTTGGAGACGGTCTCGGCCATCAACGACTCGGTTTCGGAGAGGTGGGTGATTGGGGTTGGGGTCAGGCTGGAGAGATCGACGTCCCGCCGCCGGGACGTTGTAGAGAAAGCATGGGTGCTGTAGATCGGGAAGTCAGTACAAGTGAACGTTTACACCAAATCAACCTAGCATCGCCTGTGGAATAATCGAGAAAATCAATGCAGAACGTACCTTTGTGCCAGTCGGTATGCCAATGGCTGTCTGGCTGCGAGGCGGAAGGAGGGAGCGGTGCGGGACAAGGGCCGCAGAGCACGGGCGATAGATGCCATGGCTGAGTTCGTCAAATGGTAAGACTTTAGAGCCGAAGGAGGATAATTCCGAACCTGTGAAGATGTAAAAGAGGGGAAGAGAGAGGTAAAAGAGGAAGAGGAACTCCGAGTAGAATGTGGGGAGAGGAAGAGAGCGAAATCACGGGGAAGGCCAGCTCAATTATGCCTCGGTTAACCGCGGCTGTCCAAAGGGACAGCCTGACTGGATCGATGGCAGCGTGATCATCCGCTATAGAACCCGAAATTGGCCTTTTTGACAGAATGGAATACTCCCTAGTATCCTTGTCTGTTCTTGCGTCAAGAAAACTTTAAAGATCGAGGATTTTCACCTGTTGATGATGTTGCACCGGTTTTACCAGATCTAATTCTATACAGAAGACCTCCGCGCAGTACGGCCGCAACTATACACTAACCACCAGCTCCGGATCGTAACCTTCTGACTGCGCAAAATAATAGCCTCTTTGATTCGCCACAATACGTTTCCCAGTTTTGGTGTCGACAAAATCACAATTAAAATGCGTGTGTCCAAAAGCCCATAGGCGCACCTGGGGTTTCTCCCAGCAAGGCTCTCCAGTGAGATCTGTCGCAAAAGCCGACGTGATGGGACTGTTCACATGCGCGGGATCAGTTGCGCGAGCGTCAAGTGTGGGACTATGGTGAGTGAAGATGACAATCCTGCGATGCGGATCCGATTGAGCGAGGTTGGTGACTTCGTCGTTGAGCCAGGCGAGATCAGCCTCGTGTGCAGCACGGTGGCTCTCTACATCCCAGTCCTTGATGTGGTAGAAGTCGTTGAGCGACAGGGAGACGCGCTCTTCCTGACTCTGTGATATTCTGGAGTGAAGCGTGCAGCCTAATACTGTGACGTCTGGGCGAATATCGTAGCGCGTTTGATCCATGAAGACGAATTCTCCGAGTTTATTTTCGGCATTTGTACTTTCTTCTGAAGCCTTCCTCTGGCGAATGCTATCAGAGAAGCGGTTCAGCCTGTCCTTCGCCGTCGCCCAAGTGGAATCCCAGGGCTCATGGTTTCCTAATACTAAGAAAACCGCTTGGAATTTTCGAAGCTGGCTTTCAAGAAAGGCAAAAAAGCCGTCGTCTTTGACGTAGCCGATGTCGCCTAGAAGGGCTAGATACGGCGCTTTCGAAGGGATGTCGAACAGGTCGTATGCGGGGGGAGCTTCCAGGTGGATGTCAGATACCAATTGAAAAGAAGCCATAGTGATGCATTTATTCTTAAGATAGACCTGAGCGCGTAGTAAGCGGTTATCCTGAGAAGGAGAATATCAGATTTAGAAAGTCAGCATCTTCTTCCATCTGCGGCCGACCGCATATAGACTACAAGTAATTCGTGGGGAAGCGCCGTTCGAAAACGCCGGCTCCTCCTTCAACCAGTCAGGCTTTCCGGTGAGTTCTAGGGGTTTGAACAACGAATTAATGCTTATGGATTCTTATCTAGGCATTTTCAATTTTAGAATCAAGTTGAAAGAATGGGATCGGACAAAGAACTATGATAACTAGACAAGTAATGCCAACACAGAAGGCACCGCCACATGGATTATGGTTGGCTCAACGGAACTCAGTCACATGTGAAAGAGACTGTGGCAGTGAAATATCACTGATATCATGTGGCGCAGGTGTGCCAAGACTGCCCTGATGCAGTTGGCGGCATGGTAAGTCTATTTAAATAGTCCTAAGAATAATAATGAACCCCCGCTCAGGACACCAAGACTTTTGCCATTTATCCTGCTATTTCCACTACCTTTCTCCTTTCTCCTTTTCAATCTTCCTCGCTTTATCTCATCTGTTTTCTTCTCTGGATCTTTTTTCAAGCCCCGTTGACCTTGAGTTGTCGACTTGTGCCTGCAATTTAGCAGCTAGAACACCGACGTCATCGCTTCCCCGCATACGAGCCACCGACGAGTAGCAGAGACACATTTCATCGCAATGTCATCCATCCATGATCCCAGACTCCTCTACAGCATCAATAACATTCTTGCCTTCCATATCCAGAATGGCGAAGAAACGGAGCTCACTCCTTCCGGACCCCAGACCCTCTCTCTATTGATGGTTCCTACTACCACTTCGACTGCTCAGACCGGAGGCACGGACGGACCTGTAGAGGAGGACTTTTATCTTCACTTACATCTCCCACCTGAGTTGGATCTTGCACTTCCTGCAACAACTCAGATTTACCACCAGCCGCCGAATAGCTATCTGATTCCTCGTTGGGATCTAGGACCCGATGCGGGTGCGTTCATTCGCATTCAATTCCCCGGGATTGGGAGCGGGCCCGATAAGGTGACGCAGGAAGACATCGACACCTTCGAAACAATTCTGGCGCAATGTACAGCATTCCTCGAGCGAGCGTCTCCACCGAAGCAGCACGCTCCGTACAACCCGGCCAGCTATGCTCCCGGGGAAGGCTACGTCTCCTCCGGGCAAGCTACCTCTAGCGATGCACATGGAAAGATTGTTTTGGTTGACGAGGAGAATGGCAGTGTTGTAGGGGAGATGGAAGGATACCAAGTAGTGGAGCAACCTGGTGTGAAGCCAGGCTCCAAGAGTAAGCGTCCTTTAGCTGTCCCTGACTGACAAGCTTGCTAATGAGTGGACCAATAGGACCGGTGGAAGTTCAGCTCCCTGCCGAGGGTGAGGGAAACAAAATCAGCGTCGGTAATGTGTCGGAAGAATACTTGCAGATGGCTCGTCACCCAGCGTATAAGAACTCGACCCTTGTCCAGAAGTCTGCCATGGCATCCCGCTTGATCGTGACAGGATCATCGTATATCGGCAGCGTCCTAACCAGTGGAGCTGAAAGCTTCACGAAGAAGACAAAGCCCAATCCCAAGCCAATGACGTTTTCTGAGAACACCCACGCACGATTCCGAAAGATTGGCACCCTCTCTCATGGCGCGGCAGATCTCTCCTCCAAAACCGTGGGTCAAGTTGGTAAAGTGGCACAGAATATTGGTGCCTCTCTGACCCGACGAGAGGGTAAACAGAAGAGTGTCGACAAGTACGGAAACGGCAGTGATTACAAGCCGGGGATCTTGAACAAGTCCTTGATCGCCTTCTCAACTCTGGCAGATGGTATCGAGCAGGGTGCGCGCAATGTGCTGACATCTGGCTCTGTCGCGGCCAGCACAATGATTGCACATCGCTATGGAGCGGAAGCCGGCGCCGTGGCGAGCAATGTCACTGGCGGTATCAAGAACGTCGGCCTGGTGTACATTGACGCGTCCGGTGTGAGCCGCAAGGCTGTTCTCAAATCCGTCGCGAAGGGAATGGTCGTTGGACGCATGCGCGATGGTAAACAAGTCATCGTTGGGACGGGTGATGGAGGCGAGGTGCCTCCCAGCGTAGGTGGCCCCAGCCAATCTATGCTTGGCGGACGAGACCCCGTCGCACGACGCCCGTCTCCCAGCCCTACACCACCTCCCGCTTATGGGGCTTCGGGTACCGTTTCGTTAGGCGGAACGGCTATGTCAGGAGGAAAGCGCTAGAAAGTTGTTTGAAGCGTGCATTTCTTCTTCTTCGTCTGATTTGGTATCTCCTTTTGTCCGAACACCGGATGATTGGCAGACGGCATACAATTTGTTTGGTATGTACAAGGTTTTGAATCTAGGTTTGCCAATTTAGGCTATGACTTTTATGATAAAACTTTTACGAACCGGAGACCGATCGGTTCACATGGTTTCTCAATACTTGTCAGCAATAGCATAGTGACTGAATTAGAAATGTTGGATTACACCGCGCAAGGACCGGTTCTGTCTTCTGTTCTCAGACCTCGATCAGTATGAAACGTTGAGGAAATACATAGCATGGGGGTACGCAAGGCACATTGATATGCAAGTATCCCACTAATGATAGTGGATCAAGGCAGTCAACCTTAAATTTCGAGGCAGACAATCCAAGGGATGAAGGTTATTGGATACTTAGTAGAAAGGCCATTGTTAGAAAGACTATCAGCTAGGGAGGTCGATTTTTGATAGTTGTAAAATCCTGGCCTTATCCCTGGATACCAAAATATCAATTTCCAAGGATGAGACGCGGTCGGGTACCAGGAGGTGGAGATCGTTACGGAGTACCCTAGGTCTGGATGCTGGTGTGCTGAGGTGAGCGGGTAAACTTAAGTAACCCAATGTTCGAGGCTCATGTCATTGGTCCGGAATGATATTAGGTCGATTTTTATATCCGGGAATGCTGCTGTTGAGAAGTATCTAGGTCATAAATCAAGTCTTTAGACAGGTCCTGCGGTTAGTTAAAGATAGATAAACAGGCACTGATTGTGCATGTTGAATGAAAGAGCGGCGAATCGCCGTGGCTGCAGAGGAGTGCAGATTGCAGAAACAATTTCAGATGACGATCGGCCATCCCCAGAGTCCTTACCCAAAGTGGTTTAGTGGGAGTCACCGTTCCGAGGATACGAAACATTGGCTTCGTTCGGTGTGCCCCTGATTTAGAGGGGGTTTATTATTGGTGCGCTGCAATAATAATACTAGGTAACCTAAGGCAGTAAGCTCCTATGTTTACTGTTTCATGTGCTTGTTATTGGGGTTACTTTCTATATATATCAGTCAACGATGTTAGTATGGTTAGTATCAACGGTAGTTTGGTATGGAATATGACAATCTACATACAGAGCAAGTACGTACCTCAGAACCCAAAGTGGAGTGGAGCTTCTGATGTGGCTAGTTGACGTCCGCCGCCTTCTCCACAGTTGCTTCTATGTAAGGGGTTCTTGGTATTGTAGATACACGTTGGACTTCACTGGTGTCCTTGATTGATGCTTTGAGTGTGTCCTTTCAGTAATTAACCGAACTCAAGTCTGCCGTAGGCTATTCGATTTAACAGTGATTCCAACTGAATCAGTTTATATTATCAAATGTTGGATACAGCTGTGATGCCCCCGCTAGATTGAGAAGTAACTTCTACCTACTTAGTTATTCTGTCAAAACATCGTCATTCTCAGCCGTTGAGGGAACTATTCTTTCTCTTCTATGACAGCTAGCCAGGAATGCTCAGTCCCTGACTGTTCTAGATTGCCTCTGCATGATTCCGAGATCTGAACTATGAAAGCTACGCTCGAGTTGATATTGTCCCCCTCACCTCTGCGTAACGATAATTAACCACATCCTTGTTAATAAGGTCGCTTGAGTCGCCATAACTATAGCAACCATAAACCTTCAGAGGTCAGGGATCACTGAAGAGGCTAGATGGATGCATCCTTGAGTTCTATACTTGTGCTCAGGAAGGATTAATTCATCATTATGCCCAAGCTGAGTTGCGTTGGCATTATTACCTTATTGTACCTAACCTAGCGTGTACCCAAAGGAACAAGTTCCAGTCCAGCAGTGGTTAACCACTTTGAGCTTCGGGGAAACCGTGCGGTCTCTAGTCTAAGCAACAGCGTAACAGCGCATCTCAATCTCCTCCTCTTGCCCGTTCTCCATCGCCCCCTCTTACCTTCACCGTGTTTCTCTCTTCTTTTCACCTTTTTGCCTTTTCCTTCCTGTTTCATCTCCATTAGTTCTTCATTTCTTTGTTTTCTGTTTCTTGCTTGTTTTTTCTTTTTCCCTCTATCGAGGTCTCATTTCCGACCGTTGTCAGAGACTACCCACCTTTCCTTAGGACTCTTGGGCCCCTGTCTGCTCTCCGACACGACGACAGCTCACCACACTGCCTCGTCACTCCCGTTATCGTCGCGCTGCAACTTCCTCTCTCGTCGATCATGGTCCGCGTCGCAGCGATATCTCCATCTCGTCAATCTTCTCGCCAGTGTTGAGCGTGTGCGCCTGATTGCCCTCGGCTTTCAATCCCATCACAGGCGCGGCTTCGTAATTAGTGGGTTGGTTCGATCGCGCCTCCGAGGCTGAACACCATCCCCCCTTCCCGCCCGCGTTTGTCGGTCTTCCCGATCACCGTTCCTTCGAGACGCAAAATACCTTCTTCCCGTCGAGTTACCCAATTGGGTAGGGGATATCTGTGAAGAAGAGGAGAACTCGAAAAGGTAATCCTGCAGCAGATATCGCCCACTCCTCTTCATTCTGGTTGCAAACGAAACGAAGAGGGCATAAAGAAAATCAAAAAGGAAAAAAACAGAGAAAATAGAGAGAACCCAGGAGCTGGTTTACGACGCGTTTTTCCCGTTCTATGTTTCTTGTCTTTTTACTTGGCTGCTCATATTATTTTACCGAACCTTTGTTCTTCCTTTTTTGGCCTGGTGTCTGATTGTTTTCTACATCGCATCAATACTCTATCGCAAGCAAGACCTGTCGATTGGCGTTGTCCTGGTTTTTTCTCCCCTTTTCTCTTGCTGTCAGTGCTCTTTTAACAGGTCGTCTGATCCGAACCCAACCATTGTTCAAACTGACTTTTCGAAATAGCCTTACTACCCGATTGGGCAACCTGGCGGCATTCTGGTTACTGAAAAGTGGTAAATAACCATACAAAACGAATCTACCGAGTGCATTGGGCAGGCAGGACAACGTTTCACACTTGGCCGAGTCGATAGACCCTCTGGAGGGCTTCAACGTATCGTACTCGCTTTACCGATCGCGATTGGCCAAACATAGACAAGACACCGCTCATCTACCCACGCCTGGAGAGCCTTTCTCGGACGGTCAACGCAGCACCTTCGATCTGTTTTTGCTGCGCCTTCAGTAAACGAAGGTATGTCGTCTGCTGCTATGCAAACGGTTCCTCAGTACACACCCGCCCATTCCTCCGCTACTTATGTTTCACTTCCCCATCCAATCCCCGCTTCGACGTCGCAATACGACTATGCGCCGCAGCAGTTATTCAATGATTTACCCCGGTCAACGCAACCATCGCGGCGATCGAGTGACCCTCATAGTGCCGTCATGAGCACCGCGCTAAGTTCTCAGCAGCCATCTTATCCCCCGACAACGACATATTCTTCGGCTATGAGCGACTCCCACGAACAAGCTCCGCCATTGTCCACCCATGCATCCCCAGCTTTGAATCCCGCACTGCCGACGCCCGGCCAGAATAGTAACCGAGCGCCCGTCTATCCCGACCTTCAAGGTGCTCCTCCCATCCCGCCGCCGAGGACATCTTCGACTCATCGGAGTCAACATGGTTCAAGCGCTACATCATCCTCCGGCGAAAGAGTCTCTAGTTCGCGCCGCAACAAGAGCAAGCCTGACGATCGAAGCACCGGCCACCGCGAGAGAAGAGGCGACGAGCCTCGCTCGCACCGTTCAGCAGCTCACTCGTCTGAGGAACCGACGAGGGAACCGTCTGGAAAGGGATCGAGGCGAGTCCAGGCAGAATCATCCTCAGCGGTCGACTCACGCTCGGAGGAGATGATGGAGACCATCCCCAGTCAGGGAACTTTGGTAAAGGAGTCCAGTACAGTTATCAACCAAGTGGTGGTGAGTGACCCTTCAGTGGACATCATGAGGGAGCAAGCACGGCAAGCAGAAGCGTCGATATCGCCATCTAGCGACAGTGCTCCGCCATCGGGGCTCGCCTTGGTCGGCAGCGAGGGTGTGGATGACGGAGGGCGCGGTGGACTACGCAGTCGGCACGACTACAACGAAAACACGATCAAGCGCAAAGAGACTACGTTCGGCCAGTACGTCCTTGGGCAAACTCTCGGGGAGGGCGAGTTTGGAAAGGTCAAGCTGGGTTGGAAGAAAGATGGCAGCGTCCAGGTTGCCATCAAGCTCATTCGGAGGGAGTCTCTCGGATCTAATCCTAATCGGCTGCCCAAGATCTACCGAGAAATCTCCATTCTTCGCGATCTCCATCACCCGAATATCGTTCGACTCCATGAAATGGTGGAGACCGATCGCCACATCGGTATTATTATGGAATATGCATCAGGTGGGGAGCTCTTTGACCACATTCTGAACAACCGTTACCTCAAGGACAATTCGGCCAGGCGCCTGTTCGCCCAGCTCGTATCAGGCGTGGGGTATCTTCATAAAAAAGGCATTGTTCATCGAGATCTCAAACTGGAAAACCTACTCCTGGATCGCAACCGCAACATCATCATCACGGATTTCGGCTTCGCGAATACATTTGACCCAAGCGACGAGTTGGGCGAGGAGATCGAATACAATCTCACCAATAAGGAGTTTGTGAAGCGAATGCGCTTAGACAAGCCTAACGCCAAAGGCATGAGACGGGGCGATCTTATGCAGACCAGCTGCGGAAGCCCGTGTTATGCGGCGCCCGAATTGGTGGTGAGTGATTCACTGTACACAGGGCGCAAAGTGGACGTCTGGAGCTGCGGCGTAATCCTGGTAAGTTGGCACAGACTTTCTTTGGCCTCTGGATGACATGCTAACGCATTTGGTAGTATGCTATGTTGGCTGGCTATTTGCCTTTCGATGATGATCCAGCAAATCCAGATGGCGATAACATCAATCTGTTGTACAAGTATATTGTTAGTACACCGCTGACGTTCCCGGAATACGTGACACCACATGCTCGCGATCTTTTGAGACGAATACTGGTGCCCGACCCGCGCAAACGAGCAGACCTTTTCGAAGTGGCTCGTCACAGTTGGCTCAGCGAGTTTTCGCATGTTGTGTCTCACATTACGAGCAGTACAACCAAAGTTGCGGACATTGCCGACACGACAGTTCCTCCTGGTCAGTTTCCAAACACGCACTCTCGGAGCCTGACGCTAACTTATCTTCGTGTTTTGCAGAAAGTCATAGGGAAGCCCCAGCGCTGGCTCGCAGTGCCTCCGTCAGAGAGCCTCCGAAAGCATACCAGAGCTCGATACCTACGGTTGGAGGGCTTGTGCATCAGTCCGGAGACATTTCCCAAGAGCCGTCCGTCGATCGGTCAAAGACTTCTCGGGACACAAAACGGCGAACGGTGCAGGTCGAATATGTCGCCCCCCAGTCTCAGACAGCAAGAGGAGAAAGTCCTTCCGCGCCAGAATCCCCGAATGCAAAGCCATCTGGAGTCGAAGCCGTTCTTCCAGCCGCAAGGCCCGGCAGTCGAGATGCGGCGGCGAACACACAAGCAGGCGCTCTACCCTCGGGTGTTCATATGGAGCAGCGCTCAACACGGGCTGGAGAACCCAAGGCACCCGCTGGCTCGGTGCCGCCTGCGCCAGGGCATTTGCCTCGGTCGACCTCGGACAGCACCGCCCTTACGGGAACGCACACGACAATGCCTCCGACGCAAGCCACGCGGCCTACGACGGGCGCCTCAATGGCCTCGTTCAATACTGGTCGCTTGCCCTCTCGTGGTTCATACGGACAGCCTGTGGCTCCTACTGTTGCGGCAACCAATGCACAGGGTCGCCTTGCCCAGCCAAAGAGCAAGCAATATGTGATCTCGGCGCCAATCCCTCAGGATTCCTCGCAACACGCTGCCATGTCCATCGGACGTCCAAGCACACAGGCCCTCCCGGCCAAATTCAACACCACCCCTCGGCAGGAACCACCCAAGGGCCATAAGAGATCCAATACGGTCTCGGGCATTGGCGAAAAGCTCTTTGGGCGATCAGGATCCATTTTCGGCGGTCGTGGAACACAGACCGCTCCTCGTCAGAAGCCCAGCAAGCGGTATCCTCCAACAAGCATGAGGGATCCATTTGCCGGAGAGGAAATCCGAGCCTCTATGGATTCCCGACGGTCCATTCAATATGGGTCTAACCGGAAGATGAGCGAAACGGGCGGGGAGAGTAGACCACGCCGGTTTTCCCTGCTACCAGCATCTTTCTCCCTCAGGGGTTTGTCCTCAAGCCGATCGCAGACTCCCGAAGAAGAATCCCAAACGAGTCGCTCCACTGATCAGCGAGTCCAGCAACGTCCGTCGGCCGGAGTCATCCGCCCTCGAGCGCGCGCCACCAGCTACGGAACGCAAGATGCCATGGGTATGGTGTCTGATGGACCAGGGGAGGGGGTACTGGCCTCAGAGGAGCCGGTCAACTACCAAGCCCGTATTGATCAACAATTCGCGGAGTTGCACGGTTTGCAATCCGCGGCGTACCAACCTACCTCGTACAGCAGCACATCGGCCGAGCAAGTATACCATAATGACAACGATCATCAATACGGATATCAATACGCCAATCACTCGACGCCGAATTACTATGACGAGTCTAACAATGACCCTCGGCCGTCAATGCAGGCCGGCCGGCCGGGAAGAGGCCCCAACGTTCTGCAGAAGAACAATAGGAAGTTTGCCGACGCTTACGAGTACGAACGAGACCCCTCTCATCACTCCGGTAGCTCCGGTGCGGCCAGGAAAGTCATGGATTTTTTCCGTCGAAGGGCTAAATCCAGGGCCGGTGATGACCGTTGATTCAGGTCTTCTCTTCCGGTGAATCAGGTCCTTTCGGTTTTCTCGTCCGTTGACACGCGCGAACTGTACCACCATTCTTAAACCGAACCGTGGCAAGACCAAGCCGGTCCGGTGTAAATTTTAATTGCCCGCCTTTTTCCCTTTCTTCCTTGTTCATCTACCTTTCTTCTCGGGAATCAAGATTCTTCCAAAATATCCCCATGACTTTCTGTGCGGCGAGTCCGAAGGCGGATACGCGAGAAGCTGTATCACCCATCAGAACAGGATGGATGATACAAGCCGACACTCAGGCCAAGCTTTGAAACACACGAGAAGGAGGAATTGCGTCTACCAGGCTCTAAGAAGAAGTCCAACATCGCAAGAGAGCAGTATGGTCCTTTGGATACCCCTTTGATACCCAGCTTGTTGTCTGCTTCTGTTGCTTGCCGCATGGGTTTGTCCTCGCATTGTCTAGCGACCATTTGTTCCCGCATACATACATACATGGCCTTTATCTAGCATATGGCGCTTTTTCTCCCCCTTTTTATTTAGTTTCCCCTTTATTTCCTTTGTCAAGAATACATTTCCTTTTCCTGTGTCCAAATTTTTTGTTTCCTTCCCCCTGTTACTATAGCCTCTAAGTGTAAATTGATCCTGTGTCTGATCCTACTTTTCATCGCGAGGTTGGCCTTTCGCTTCGCTTCTTTAGTTTACTTTCCGGTGGTCATGATGCTCCTACACAGTCAGGGGATCTTCTTAGTGGTGTGGTTGGGATGAGTGTCCAGGATCATGTCAGAGTAATATAATATCATCAACCCTTCAGGTATATTGATTGCACCATACTCATCTGTCGTCAGTAGGGTTATTTGTCGACATTTGTACCATTAATTAGACGTGCACTGGTTGCCGTTGCATACGAATGGCCAGTACTAGATTCCTTTGATGTATGAAACACTTCTCCGTAGGGCTTATGATTGAGCCTGAACAAGAATATACCTTGACTCAGTGTAGCATTGATCCATTAGCTAGTGACAAATGGAATAATGTCATCATTGGTCAGCCACAGATGCAATGATAAGCCTTACAGAGTACCGATAGCCATGACGAAATATCCCTGGATACACATTCTTCACACAGACTGCCCTCCCCCGTACTTCCGTCGTCCACCCTTCTGAGTAGATACTGTATACAGACCGAGCAGGAAAGGGGTCAGGCCAAGATGCAAGCCAAGAGGATCGCCGCTAGTTTGCACGCTGTGTGCACCGAACTCGAGCGCTCCTTATCAGTAAAGTGTACTCTACTCTTCCTATCCTATCCAGGGGGGCTATCGGGCTATCTCATTGGAATGCAAATGTTATTGCGGAGAAAGAGGGGATCTGTTCTATTGTAAGACTCCTGGAGCGGATATCTGCGTCTCTCGATCAATGATGGACGAATGTTCTCGAATCTAAGAGTAATTAGGTAGTGCTTATCCAATTGTCCAGATTCAGGTTCAGGTAGGTGGTGCGAGGACCGAATCATCCGAGGACGAGGACCTTGGCAGGAATGAATGCCAATGTTTTTTTTTTTTTTTTTTCCTCTTTATCTCTCTATCTATCTAATCCCTTGGACTGGATGCTTGTGACTGTGACCGTGGTCATTATGATCCTGATTGTAGTACAGCATTGCTGATACTGACTCTCCGCTCCGTTCACCGGGGAAAAGGAATGTACGGAGGAGAGGCGAGAGGAGGTGGGGGAATTATCCCGTGGTGGAGTCTAGATCTTCCCCCCTTCCCTCTTCTAGAAAGAAGCTTAGATCAGATTCGAATGACCGGTGAAAGGAAGGGTACAGGCTAGACTACAGGTTGCTGCTGCATGCCGCATCCCACTTTTTAGATCCGATCAGAACCGGTGGGCTGGCTTGGTCATTATTAGTATTTTTCGTTTACTCGCTATCAGTCTTGTAACTCTGCTTTTTTCAGAGAGTAGGTGGACATTCTTACCACTACAGAGGGAGGACTACTTTGTACGGAGTACTCCGTACTGTCAACAAACAAGGGATGAGTGCTTCTTGGCAGTTATCCAGATGGTTTGCCATTGCTTGGCTGTGAGACATGGAAGATCGATTCTTCCCAATTGGGCCATTATCAGATTGCACACAAGGCTTGGCGGTTGGTCATCGACTTCCCCCCTTCCTTCAAAAAAGCGATAATGAAGAGCAGATACACAATGATGATGCGATGGAATGTGTAATGACTTGCCTCTGCAAAGCATGATGCAAACTGGAAAGAAGTGGAAAAATGCAAAATTGCGTCCGGAAAGAACCTGGAACAAGACCCCCGTGGACCCTTCACTGGGCCGTATTTGTCCATCACAAAGCGCTAAAATTAAGACCAAGGAACGCCATTGAGTGTCTCAGAGTTGATCAGCTGACCGTGCTGATGAATTGGTATCGTGTCCAGCGCGATTGAACCATAGTGTTGTCAGAGTGGTAGGGTTGTTTAAGTGAATTCATCAAACGTTTACTGGCTTAGGTCTGGTACCGTGGCCTAGGTAGAGAAAGCCACCAGCGAAGGGAGAAAATGTAACTTCAATCTGCGACTCGTCGGTGCTGACGCTGTCTGAACGGTGCCGAATATCAGGAGAGGCGGGAGATGATGCGCCAAGCTCATACTCAGGACCAGATTCGGTGGGTGTGAGGACAAGGAATTTGCTGGTCTGCTCAGGACGAGACTGGACAGGAGAGAGGACGAGGAACTTGCTGGTGGGAGTGTAGGTATACATTGTGTTTAGGACAGATGACAGCAGCGTGCTCACGACAAGTGGCTAAGATGGAGATGAGGATGGAGATTATATAGGTTCGACCGGTCAAGCAGACTTGCAAGAAACCCAGAGAAAGAGATGGGACGATGTCTAAGGAATGATCAAGAAGACAAACCGGAACGAGATTCGGCGACCCTTTATATACATGTGAAGATACCAGCCAAGACTGAATTCACGAAGGAGGGGCTACTGTCGGGGGATCATATTCAGTCCACCGAAAGACGCCGATCCAGTGAGTTATCGCGTCTCGCTTGCAGGACAACTAAGCAGAGGAGCCGGGATCAAACCGTCAAACATCTTCATTTGCAATTTTCTTGTCGGAAAGTGGATCAGGCATGCTGCACAAGGTCCTTCACATGATTAGAGCGATATGGATAGTGCCAGATATGGAGGGGCCAAGACGTCATTATTAGAAGAAGGAATATCATCCCTTCCCCTTTGCGTCTCTTGGCCTAGATACCAACTATCCGAGGGAGCTGGACGTATCCCTATTGCCGGACCCAGTATGATCATTGCGTGTACCGTCCTACTCTGCCAAGCCTTTGCTGGATATTTCTTTGCGCAATGCACCGCTATTATGGTCAAATAATGTCGTTGTGCAGGTATCCATAGTTTTGGTGTTGTCCCTCACACAAGCATCAGACTGGGGCCGACAACAACCGCTCAGCCTCGGGTGATCAGCGACCAGGAAGTTAAAGCCAAGACACGAGCTCCAACTATCGATTAGACTATCAATGACGAATTGGCGGTTAGCCCTCAGCGGCAGCAACCACAGTAGATTCTCGAAAAAAATGAAGAAAAGAAGGAAAGGGAATCATGTATGGGGTTTAGTGTTTCCAATTCCTCGAAGCCTTTCTAAGACGATTCACGCAAATGACAGGGACAACCATTCTGGTGGTCCTCTTGGCAGTTTGTGAAGCTTGTCGCTGACCACGAAGAACATTCTCAAGAGGCCTCCAGGATCTGCCGGAGAACTGCGGAAAAGGGTTTAGCAGGCGTAAGTTTATCCCCACAAAGAAGACGTAAGGATTGAAGCTCAGGTCGCCCATGTGTATGTCTCCAGGTGAGTCCAGAGAAGATGCACCGCTGTTGAGCCATACGACCGAGGCCTGTCATAGACCTGTGCCATTGAATGAGACAAGTCTTCTGATAAAGTGTCCACTGTTAATGAGCACAGCATTCAGATGGTCCAGTGATGATGTAGGATGTGAACATATAAGTTGGAGAAGACGATGCAAAAGGCGCAGGAAGGATTAGGTCACGTGCTCAGCACCCAGGGAGCATCACGCAGGAAACAAACATCAAGAAATGATAATCTGCAACCAGGAATAGCAACCTCAGCCAGGCTCTGGTTGATTCTTCCCCTAGTGATTCCGCCTGGTCGCACAAACCAAGAAGGAAAAAAAGCCTTGGCTATATTATCTACCTGCTCATTCAAACCAAAACAGCCAACGGCGGCTAATCTACGGCCATTTGCCCCTGGTTCGACCTGTGGATAGTCGCTGACTTGGCGCCCCCAAGCCTCTTTCCGCCGCCGTTACGAAATTGCAATACTCTCTTTATGTTTGTGGCGCGGGTGCTCAGCGGCTCAACGAGGGCTTCAGGTCGGCTTTTCCCCATAGACTATCCTTCATCAACTTTTGTTGAGAGCGCCCCCAATGCTGTGCCATCTTCAGGTCCAAACTCGTCACCTTTCGGTGAGTCCGTACGTGCTCGCGATTCGAGCCGAAATGGGCGAGTTTATAGGCTGGTGTTGTTTTGCGCCGCCGGATATGTCTTCTCGAAGGATACGTTTCGCGATGTTTAGCCGGTGACTCACAAATTCTGTTGCAGTCATGTTACAAACAGCCGACACTGAAGGACAAATGGCATCACAATTCCGAACGGGGCAAACCCTGGATAACCTACTTCAATTGAAGCGGATCTAAACCAACGGTTTTTGATAGAGCCCTGCAGACATCACCAACTGCGCCTCTGGAGGTGATACTGAGATTGGTCAGATGAACGACGAGAAGCCTCGATTCTTGTGATGACAATACTTTTCTTGCAGATTCATTACTCTAGCCCCACCTTGTGCTTGATTTGGTCGCTTTGTTTCCATTCACCACAGAGAACCTTCATCTGTTGATGTTGATGTGGGACGGCGAGTGTGCCTACGGAGATGCGGCACCTCTGACTGGGGCAGGTGGCTCATCCTTCTGGATATCAACTCAGCCTTGATGTGAGATGTTTCACGCCAGTGGTAAAAGTCACGATCCAACAAGTCCGGCACAGATCTCATCAACACTGATTGCGGTATGCCCTCCTCCGTCGGACCTGTCTGATGATGACCTTTCCGCCCACCCTCCCTCCTTATCAGTGGGATGGAAGACACATGACAGGAAATGAATTCCACAGAGTGTCCATCGATAGATGAAGAGTCACAATCTGTCGGTTGCGTGACAATTGTCAGATGCTCAGTCGAAGCAGTATGCCTGACTGCGGCTATGACAGACAAAGAGTCAACCTGTTGGCTAGCTACCGCAACTGATTTGATAGAACGGCTACTGTTGGTTCCTCTGTCTCGCAGATGTGACCGGCCACCCCCTGGCGGAAAATGCCACAGTGTCTTTAGTATGATGTCAACCCCTGTCTCCCAATGCAGATGCGGAACTCTAAATTTACAGAGTTCGAGACCAAGGTATGTGATCGACTCCTGCCAGAGCATTTCGATAGCCACAATCTCCCTATGTGCTTTGACTGGCAAGCGAAACTCTCAACTAGGCTGCCATCGTCGGCCGCCACCCTCTTTGATGATCCGCATAACCGCCAGTCTTGCTTGGTGTTGGGGAAACCTACTGCAGTAGTTCTCGGAAACAAGTAAGCGTCTGATTTGCTATGTGTTATGGAAAATGTTGGGTTGAATTCATGCAAACATGATGTAGATCGAATCACCAACTTTCACACTTAATATGTCAAGGGGCCGAAAAGAGCAAGGCGAGAGCTGCATGCGTAGTTTACTGCTCCTTGACCAGCTTTATCCCTACATCATGTTATTTATTTTTTTATTTTTTTTTTTTCTATCCCCATAGTATCCTTGTCGTTCCCATCTGCACCTATCTGCATTGCTTGCCTTTTGTTTCTACTTGGATAGTCAAATGCCACGCTCCTTCTATTGCTTCTTCAAGCTTGTCCCTCGCAACAAAGAGAGTCCTAGCTCTCTGCAGTGCAATGCAGGTCACAGAGAAAGCCATGTGGTATGCTGATCTTCAGCCATTGAATGGCACCACAATGAAAAGAAGGCTACAGCCTGATGCAAACTAGTAGATTGTCCAGAGTGCATAGTGCTAGGAGGCCTGTGGTTTGAGAGAAGGGCATTGGGAACACTTAGGAGCCGCTCGATACATGTCTGGAGTTTCGGAACTTCGGAGTTCAAGAGATAAACAAGCGTAGACTATGACAAGCAGCAAGCTAGCAATTTCAGAGAGACTGTCTACCGCAATCGAGGTCAGTTTCTGCTCTCAGACACCTAGACGACCCCACTGGTGCAATATCGATTCCAGAAGACCCTGGTCTTCATGACTGGTAGATAATGCGCATCACAGGTTACATGGTTGCATTAGCACCGCAGACGACTTCAATCATCTGATGTCAAGCAACCAATCAGCGGCTGAAATCGCGTACACACGACTGGAGTTATCAGGTGTCGGTCTAAGCCAAAGTGGAACCAACACTGACGCAAGCACTTCACTGGGGGAACCAAAAGAAGCTGTTTCGGGAAGCGAAATAGTAGCGCCTACCTCGGACGCAAGTCTTGGTGGGCTAAGTGAAGAGGGGAAATGGTGAGTAGATGGGTTGCCGTCAGGATCATAGCATAAGAGCAGGATTCTCGTAATCATGAAACAAACATGCAGAGCGGTAGAGGAACGAATCTCAGAATCGTAGACCAACTTGACAAGGCGTGGGGGTAGGGGCGATTTGCGTCTCTCCGTCAAAGAAAACGATCGATTTGTGGCGTAATTTCTTTGCGCCAAGCTGGCTGTTGATTGCCTTGAGAGAAAACAAGATGCGGAGTTTCCGGTTCGACCTGCCACCAGCTTGCCGCAGTAAAGGGGCCTAGATTATCAAGCAGGCTATGGCTGTAGCGTTTTGAGTCAGAAACACAACAGGCATCGAGGCAATCGATCCAGATGGCGAAATTTCTCATACTCTTCCTGGAAGACAAAGAATTAGTAGACCAATGGCTGTCTTCAGTGCCCCTGCACTGTTGGTGCCTGACAGTGGGTTGAAGCCAAAATGATCAACACCTCATGGCCCGGTTGCACAGCAGGTCTCATGGCAGCCATGAACCTTGATAGTCCTTTCAACTTTTTCCGGACCACGAGTTGATGAGCCATCTTTACCGCCAGGAGTCTTTTCTTTCTTTCATCAAGCAAGATTATGCCAGCTTTCTGCCAGTTTCTTCTCGTATCCACGAGAACAAGTCGGGAAGAAAGTGGGTGAACCAGACTGCTGGGACAGCAACGTTTAGCGGTGTGACGGCCGTCTGCAGTGAGAGTGCCCGGCCAGAGTGATCAACCAGCTCAAAACATGGCCAACAAAGAAAGTTAACTTGGTTTTAACCATTTGTGCAACTGATATACAGCCAGGAACAGCAGTTGCCTGAAGATCCTGAGTCTGGTGGTTGTTTGACGATGTTGGGTGTTGTTGTCATCACGTGACTTTACCGGCAGACAGCCGAGGAATCTCCGTTATGGCGTCAGACATTATTCTTGAGCTCAACTTGACTTTCGCCAGCGTCACAAGTCAAATTTGGAAATTGCTTCTTCACATCGAGACCAACATATAGCTGCGCAGGTCGTCCTTGTTCGCACATGTAATGTCCATAGACGTCAACTGGAGGTCCGCCACCTCCGGTCCAGACGGGGAAGCTCTTGCTGAGCGTATCCGATCCTTCGTCCACGATAGATTCCAGCAGGTCGCTCTGCCCCGGTTCATCCGTTCTGTCCAAGTCCACGCTTTCGATTTTGGGACCATTCCTCCGGAGCTCGAAATTAAAGATTTTTGTGAGCCCTTTGCCGACTTCTACGAGGAAGATGATGACGACCATACGTCCGATGCCTCCGAGGAGCTTGGCTCGGAGCACTCGAGTCAGTGGAACAGAACCCGTCCGGAGATCAATGAACCCTCCTATCGAGAAGATCCAGCCGTGAATCATTCCTTACGAGATCCTTTCCCTGACGGATTTCCTGCCTCCCCCTTGCGATCGCCCTTAGGCGAGCACCTCAATCACCATTTCCTCCCCCGAGCGGGTACTCCAGGTATTCCGGGCGGAACTTCGACATTAGGTTATCACCTGATGTCGCTCGGTGGGCTGTCCGGTACGCAAACACCCCTTGCTGCAGTGGCGGGGGGGAATCCATTTGCGAGCGGTTGGTCGGATTCCGGCATGGGGCCGGGGAACAGGGGTCGTGTGGAGAGACACGCCGGGATGCAGCACCAACGCGCCGAACCCGAGATCGACACCAGCAATTCGACATCCCGTCCGTCAACAGCAAATACCCTTCCCTCCCATCCCTCGGGCTCAACCAAGAACAGCGGCGAAGGCGCGACCGGGAGAAACGACCATTCATCACTCCATGCTGGGGAACACCTAGAGGACCCGGTTACGCCGGGGCATCTACCTCTACCCCCACGGATGCGCGAGCGCCGCCCGGAAGATTTCCAAGTTCTCTGCCATGTCAAGTACGCCGGCGACGTGCGCTTATCTTTGACGGCAGAGATCCTCCTAGACTACCCAATGCCCAGCTTCGTGGGTCTTCCACTAAAACTCAATGTCACCGGCATCACCTTTGACGGCGTAGCTGTCATCGCATATATCCGTAAACGAGTACATTTCTGCTTCTTATCTGCGGAAGACGCGGACGCCCTGATTGGTTCCGAGCAGCAGCAGCAACAGCAGCAGGAATCGGCAGGGGATGACCACCGTCCGCAGTCCCGACCTGACTCTTCCGCCTCGGCGTCCCAAAAGCGCCATGGAGGCTTGCTGCAGGAGATCAGGGTAGAAAGTGAGATCGGCCGCAAGGAAGACGGGAAGCAAGTATTGAAGAACGTGGGCAAGGTCGAACGCTTTGTCCTCGCGCAGGTGCGCAGAATCTTCGAGGAGGAGCTTGTTTATCCTAGCTTCTGGACTTTTCTTATCTAATGCCCAAGTAATGAATTATGACTGAAGGCTCAAATGAAGACTCTTTTTCTGTTCTTCAATCGTGTTGTGCTGCTATGAACGTCGAAAAGAGTAAATCTGCTGAGAGTTTGTGATACTCTTACCTCCCATCACAGTAGCTGGACCCGGATCTATCTGGCTCTCGCGGCAGTAGACTGTAGGTATCTTCGCAGTGCGGGTTGCAATCGACATCCCTTCAAATATACACAATTAGACTCGCTCAGCGGCCACCTTTAGATAACCTATGGTTCATGGCACGCTCATTATATCATGCTGCCGAGTCAGGTCATCATCCGAGAAGTGAAAAAGCTTCGCTATAACCGTCACACCGATACAGAATATGCCATCCGACCTCGATTTCCCCGCAAGTTTCAAGAAACACACCATCAATCAGTATAGATCACATTCAGCATGCTGAGCCGTCCTCTACCGGATGAGCACTTCCTCAAACAACATTGCCTACAACTTCACCCACCAGCCCTTCCATCACAAACCAGGCTCCTGAGGCCCGACCAAAGGAGCTTTCGCATCGCGAGGTACTTCTCCGAATCACAGATCCTTCTTGGAGCCGTCGTTGCTGGTGCCAGTGACCTTGTCGCCCAAGCTGTGGTATTCGCGGGTAAGTCCCTCACACTGCTTCTTCAGGGTCTCGATGTCAAGGTCCTTGGCCTCAATTTCCTTCCTAAGGCGTGCAATCTCTCCGATATCACCAGCCTGAGCGAGGCGGGCAGAGTCCTTGCCGCCCGCCTTCTTGTCGCCCTCAAGGTGCTTGACGCGGTCCTCAAGGCGAAGGACCTCAAGGATCATGGTATAGGTACGGTTGAGGATGAGAGACAGGAAGAGAGTGAAGCCGCAAAGGTACATGTTTCGCTGAGAATAGAACTTGCGAGCCTGGACTTCCATGCGATCTGTGCCAAGTGCGGCCGCTCTACTAATAACAAACGCATTTGCGCATACAGTCAGAAATGCCACAATGTCAAAAGCGGGGAACGTTGATCACGGTGTGCTTACCCCATGCCATTGCCGTCCTTGGTGAAGGAGGCAAGCTCCAATTGCACGCGATAGACACGGTTGACGCTGTCAATGAACAGAATCAATATGAATATGAATGTGATCTAGACATATATTAGTAAAGGGATACTTCCAAGGTCCTCAAATTCGAGAGGTTACCTTCAATCCATATTGTAATTTCGCTACTAAGGGACTTTCCGAAATGAATGTAAACAGCTTCCGCTTGATAGTGAAGGGAAGCGGGATGATCAGGCCCATGAAGACGGCCATCTCAAATACCAGGAGGCAGAAGACCTTGAGAGAGACCAGTCAGCACAGAACTCACTTCCTGTAAGGTCAATGTATTGGAAGCTGTAGCTGAGTGATGTCGCCGCAACCACCCTAACGGTTTAGGCTGCAATACACCCCCATAGCTCAGGTTGCGACAAAGATCAGAGCTTCAAAGATGAAAGTGCACATACCAAGCTGTAGTAAAGAGTCATTTTGGCTCGAGTATTGTAAGAACGATCTAGAAGACTTTGATAGTTGTCTGCACTTCCAAAGTTGAAACGGAGTCGTTCGGGAGAAAGGTTCAAGAGGATAAACAAAGCGTTAGAAAAGCTGGAAATGGTCTCAGGGCTGTATCAGCAACGAGTAAAAGGCAAGATTTATACCCAGCAAAACTTGAAGGTCAAATCTTGAAGCTTTTAAAAGCAGGGAATAGGAATGATGTTACGTATGCTAGTGCAAGAGGAGGCTGAGGTGGTCTTTTTGCAGCTTTTTGAGGCGTGACCGTGTGAGGAAGACGTCATCACCGCTCAGATCTGCTATTTGTCACGTGTTGGTTATCCTTGGGCGGATATGTCGCTTATTGATCCTTGATGTCCTAGCTTGATGCATGATAAATATGTACTTTTTTCACATCATCCAAGTATGTACATTTATAGGTTATCTTCCATGAATTATGTCTAGTCTACTGTACTTTCGCGGCACCACCTGTCAACCCTGCGGCTCATAGGCGTTGGACTTGTGCTTCGGCTCGAACTTGAAATCTTTATGTGCTGGACCGAGGAACATTTCCCTAGAAATAGTCGATCAGTATTGTATTCAGAAGGAGTTCCTGGGCGCAGAGACAACTTACGTGATTTTGATCCAGTCTTTGTAATTGGGACTGCCCAGGAGGGTTTCCAATTCATTTCTGCCCCTCCAAGCAGGGGGTCTATCTTGAATGTGAGGGGGCAGATACTCGAGCAGTCCGATTGGTACATAGCGATAAGTGAAGCTCAGCCATTCCAGCATGAAACGTCTCGTCGTGCCAACCCCATGCTCATCCGATCCCCAGGTATCTAGGCCGTACTTGGCGTATTTCTCGACCATGGCCAATCTTTCTGTGGCTGATTTATCGAGGTACTGACCTGCCTGGATTTCCTCGAAGACCCATGGCTTGATAATTGCTCCTCGACCGACCATGACGGCATCCACGCCGGCATTGTTGATATGGTCGTCGTAGTCATGGTGGGAATAACAATCTCCATTTCCGAGGAAAAAGACCTTGCCGCCGTTTGGCAGCATACGTTCATCTGGTTCTCGAACAGTATCCGTGACAACATCTTTCTTCTCGTTCAGTCGTTTGATAAGTGCGGCGCACTCGGCGATGTAGCTCCAATCCGCCAATTTCGTATATCGCTGCTGTCTGCTACGTCCATGGAGGGTAATGGCTGCGACGCCAGGAGGGCCGATATTCAACATGCTAGATTCATGACCTCCGAGAACCAAACGTTCAATAAGTTTCGTGGCATTCGGAGAGTTGTCTCTTGTTCCTGTGCGAATCTTGACTGTGATCGGGATCGTCTCCGAGACGGCATTCATACCACGGAGCATCTTCTCCAGTTTCGAGGGATGCTCAAGGAGGGCGGAACCTGCTCCTTCGCGGAAAACTTGGTCAATAGGACAACCGCAGTTCAAGTCAATGACACGCAGGTTAGGGGTCAGGCGCCCCAAGAGCTCCGTGGCTTTGATCGCGTGCCAAGGCTTGTTGCCGGCAATTTGAGCACCGAATTTGAGATCCTTGGAGTTGTCATAGCCCTGCACGACATCGGCTGTCGATGAAATTGTGGGCGGAAGCGCTTCGGACTCGTGCGCTTTCATCAGCGCCCATTCTGATTTTTGACCCTGAATCAAAGACATGCCCATGGCCATTTCAGAATACGTAAATTGGCAGCCATAATCTATACATAGCCTCCGGAAGGGGAGATTTCCCTGCGTCGTTAAAGGCGCTAGGGCAGGAGTCTCTGGGCCAAAGTAGATGCGTCGCTTCTCTGAGGGCAAGAATGGCGGCTCCACATAGGCTGCTCGGTTCTCCTCAAGCTGGCCCTTGGTTTGAGCACCAGCTTCTTCATCCGCTCCACCCTCTTCCAAATGCCGACCATGAAGGTTTTTCTCCAGTGCCTTCGACGTCTTGTCGAGCCACGTTAAGTATGCGTCAGATCTGGGAGTCTTTGTCTTTCTCCGGGCTACCGCAATCTTATCCTCGTTTGAAACGATGTTCACAAGGCCGTCTTCTGACGCATACGGAACAACCGGTCGGGCTCTCTTCTTGCGCTCCTCATCCTCGAGTAGGATCAGCTCTTTTCTCCCATCAGAAGTATCTCGCTCAGTCATGTGGGAGCCCACAAGGCGACATTTAAACCCATACGGGCATCTGCCTTTGGCGTCCCATATCGGGCAGATGCCACCAAAAGTTGTAAGATCTTCCCGCTTATGCTCCTTCAGGTACGTCCGCAGATCGTGTTCAAAGCGACACTTCTCGCCGAACTTGCACTCCTTCGGCGAGAACTCCGGACTGAAAGATCTTGACGGGCAAAGACCTTTCGCATCTTCGGATCTTCCGAAATCGCGCCCCTTGTTCTGACCGGAGGCCTTTTTCTTTCCTTTTTGTTCACCCTCTCGTTCCTGGTAGTGAGCGGCTTCAGCCGCATCATCGGCACTGAGACTGACCGCGCTCTCTTCAACGGGCTGGGGTCGCGCGGACTTTTGGACTAGGAACCTATTATAGTGACGATTAACGGTGTATCAACAGAAGGAAGACACGGTCATGCATACTCAGCCTTGATTGGGGCTACTCCCTTCGCACGCTTGGAAGCGCCGACGCTCACCTCCCGCTCGGAGATAGAGGCGCTTTCCAATCTTTGTTTCTTGGACGGATGCTCTTCATTGTTGGCAGCGACTGAAGCGCCGTTCTCGAGGTTGTGCTTGGGCGTGGCCGCCGTGGATTCTGTCTGGGTAGTAGGCTCCATCCTGGCACTAGAATTCCAAGGCCGCAGCCTTCACTTCTCGCTTCTGAATACTGGTCACACCAGAGGATGCTCAGAATCACAGATTGAGCTTATCGGGCCCAATTCAAGCCCTATACTGGAACGGCTTATTCGAATTGGTTGAATACAAAAAAATTCCAGTTAGAGATGGCGGAGATAGTAAAATTTGCATTGTTTGCATATGGAGGTGGCGTTCCAAAGGCGGTCAGTCTAAGCTTGGAAGGCGGTGCAGCCTGGCTGGCTGGCAATTTGAAATCTCCAGTTATTGTGAGGTAATGTCTAAGTTGCACGGAGTAATGTCGGGTTTCTTAGGGCGGTCAGCGAGTAGAAAATACACTACCAAAATGACTGCCATTGCCTTACGGGTTCAATACCTTTACCTTGGTTGTTTCTTTGCAACCAGTAAGCGATCTACGGTACTTACGTACCGGTCGAACGGGTCAGTGATTATTAAGGGATCCACAAAAGAGGCCATTCTCTTGGTTCGTAGGTTTCGAATGTTTCCAGAACAATTTACTGCCTAGGCTAGTACTGTAGTTAGCCGATGATAGTGTGCTCATTGTTTCCTTGAAATAGAGGTCAAGCGATGTCTCTGTGGAAGTCATATGATTTGAACATCTTAAGGAAAGGAAGAGTACAGAGTAGTCATACAATGTTGATAATTCCATCAAGCCACCTTGATATCAATCATGGGTCTGTGAACGAGTACTAGGTCGTGAAGCTGACGCATCATGGAGGAAACAATCACTTACCTTTCTACTTCAGAATAAGTGACTGGTTTTGGCAAAGCATAGCCATAAGATGGCCAAAAGATCCATAATACCTTGGATCAATACTCTAATAATAAGTATTGCTGAAACTGTCAGCCTTACCAATCACAAGCCAAAATTCTCATTCAGTTAGTATGCGGTTGACCCGAGGGAACCGTGGGTACTTTGTCATTACGCAGGTGCACCGATCCCATTATTTAGCCATTTCTGAAAAGCATACTGCGCAGTGCTCATCATAGGTGAATTTTAGTCCATGTTCAGAGATTAGCCGTTCAGAGTATTGCTCAGATACATGTTTTGGACTGAGGAACAACCATTTCACAATTTGATTGATATAATGCTATGCAGCAACAAAGTGATGGATGTTCAAGTACGATTGAGAGATCTTCACTTCGGAGATCTACCTGTCCGATATTTACTCCGCGCCCCCTGCATCAAGCATGTCCAAGTGTGCGCCATTACAGGCACAGTGGAATACATTATTGGTGTATACTCCAGTATGAAGCAGTATTGAGTTGTGAAGTCTCTAAAGATGCAGCTGATGTATCAGCTTTGCTGGCGAGACAGTATATGAAGCATAGGCTCGATGAATACGGAGGGAGTACTGTGTCAATTTAAAGGGTTTGAGGAATCAGAATGTCAGAGAATCAGGTCTGAATAGGATAACACGTGGCTGGACAAGACAAAATCCTCCTGTCTCAGTGCAGGTATCCCTTGGGACCCTTGCATACTGTTGCAGTCCACAGTCGGTTAATCTTATCTATTATCTTGTATTCACTTGAAGTTCAGGTAGTAACTAGTAAGGCATGTGGGCATGGCGATCATCGCCTAGGCTGACTCCAATTATGAGACTCTCTCTGAGACTTAGCTCAATATTTGGACATTAAGAAATCTACAGTTACTTTGATCTCCAAGCCGGCCCTAATCCGACATGCCCTCATGGGGTTTTGACCCTGTGGATATGTACGTATCACCATGTCTTGGTCCAACCTTCACAGTTCTGTCTTGAGATGGTAGACAGTGCCTACCTTAGAACGTAGGTATCCTGTTTAGAGACGGAAGGTCTGTCGAGGGCCAAGGCGGACAGTAAGAAGCCACTAATTTCTTCTGCTGTGTTTCTAGCGTCGGCCAAGACAGACCTGCCTTAGCACCCAAAACCGTTTACGGACTACTGTACGAAGTAACTACCTTACTGTATGGCGTATGCAGGAGACTTCCCCGGAGAAGATTAGGGGCGGCTCACCCTTCAATGATTCATTTAGATACCACTCGTCCATTGAATGAATGCGACTAGTCTATCGATAGTCCTGAGATAGGACGGCTGATCTGGTTGTCAGCCACACAAGTACTGATCAACTATCTATTGGTTAGTTATCGAGTTCAGTCTTTGTGATGTACTGAAGACCGGGTCCAAAGGGGACGCTCATTCCGCTCTACAGCTTCTCCGAAATTTGTCCTGGCCATGCGAGAGGTATCGAGGTCATCGTCTGTCTCGGAGTAATTCATTCCAGACAATGATGTTGTTGATGATCCGTTGATGATCCGTTGATGTCATTAAAACCCTGCTAGAGCGGGGGACAAAGTTTCGACGAAGTCATCACTTAAGTCTCTGAGCACCTCTAGCGTCTATCAAGGTTTCGAACCATTCGCCTGAACTCAAGATGGCCAGAAGCACCTGGGCCCGTATACTCAATAGAACAAGACGATGCACGGAAGTAGGATAAAATGAGCCTTGGTCGAGCTCGAGTCTCAGAACTGGCAACAACACTTCCAATACTTGTCGTTCCTTATGAGCACAACTTGGCAACGTCAACCAGCATGCCCAATTACTCTCATGTACCTCGCACTTAGAGTAACCTTTTCCAAGGACAACGTCGACGGGAGCCCAGTGCTCTGTCTAGAAGGGTGGCACCTATCTCAGTCAGACTGTGTACTTGTACGTGGACCACGGAAAGCTCCGGCTCCCTCGTTGCGCCCTTATTTGGATGATTCAATATTCCAATACGTAGTGTTCCATAATCCAAATCTCCTCGATTCGTCTTAGTCTGAGCAGTGAAATTGAGATGCTTGCTACCTTTGCATATTGCTCTTGATGATCACTGCCTGTTAAGTGGTGTACGAGTGTCGCAAGCGCAACGTAGCTAGGGCAGTATTACGTTGTAGAGCGTGGAAGATCAAGTAACTTTTGGTTCTGGCTGTAAGATAGGCAGCTATACCAGTACATTACAGTACAGAGTCTAGGGTACCTCGGGTTTGGGCATCTCTCAACTTCCATCGCCCGTTGATATCGATTTCGTCTTAACGGTCCACTTGCTGGCAGGACGACGCTCCATCAATCAGACGTACAAAGCTGTAGTTCTGTGGATCTTTCGGTTACGTAGAAGAATACCCAGACTAGCTAGTACGATTTAAATGATTCGATGTTCATGCGCTTCCCCCGTGTCCCTGACGCCTTGGCTGCCCAGTGATGGCTGCTTTTGAGCTGAGATCCTACCACTCAGATCATGCCCTGCCCACCGTAGTTTCAGATTGGCTAGAGTATGAATCATTGGACCCGCGTAATTTACAGGACCTGCGCTTACGTTACGTACCAAACATGAGCAAATACCACGACGTTGCCCCCCATCCATACCGTACCGAGGATTAAATACACTATTAGTCCTCGAAACCCTTCCAGTTTGCCAGTTGTTACTCCCTGGCAAGCCATAGCTTTTGGAACGAAGGCCATCTTCGGAGTTCATTAGACCTCCTCGATCATCCTTACCATCATATTATCCTTCGTCTTTTTCCACTCAATCTAAATCCTTCTTCATAGCATTATTTGTCTGGCTTGTTTCCGAGGCGACATTCCACCTCCCGCCACTTTTCCCGAATCCGTCGCGGTTCCGCAGGCCCAGTAAGCCAGAGCGGGACGACATCCGAGGGTGGACTACCTGTGTGATCCCGCCCAAAATCGCCATCGAGAATCACTCCTTCATGCTCGGCTCATCAGAGGAAACTCTCAGTTCTCCTCCTTCTCTCCACTACTCTCCTTCTATCGCAGAATACGATCGCGCCTCTACTCGGGATACGACACCTGTCACTACCCCCCTCGGGTTTGGCGTATCGTCTCGCAAACCGGACAGGGAAAAGGACTCAGGTAGCCCGTGGGCTGGAAATTCACTGAACACCGACGACACTCGTTCACCTCACCGCGATCATCAGGATTTTCGAACACAGCTCAAAGAAGACTTTGAATTCCCCCTCTTTTCATCCTCCCCCCTCACATTCGGCAAGATGACAGGAACAGCTGCTCCCATCGATATCGCCACTCGCCAGACATCAGTTTCTCCTCCGGGACAGCAGGCGTCAAATCTTACGTCTGCCCTACAGAGAGCTGGAACTGGTGAGCGCACAGGGAGCATTTCTCATCCCAGTGGCATCGGCATCAATGTCTTCAAAGCCCCGCCTCCCCGCAAGGACTCTCTCAGCGCAGCCTCCGCACAATGGGGCAACGGAACGAAACCAATCTCCATGGCGGGGTCTAATCGCGATAAGCCTCGTCGGGAGTCGCTCGCTGGAAGCTTGGTTGGTGGTATGAGCTGGGGTGGTGTCTCGGTTGGAAGCTGGATACGTGACGAGTGAGTGACAGGCCTTTCGTGGAGTTCTGACGGAGTTCTTGCGATTTTGTCGCACCACTCGATTTCAGTGAGCAGCATACTGACATTCTCATTTCTTAGTATCATTATGACTGGAACCTCCCCGTTCGCTTTCGGACAATCTCCCTCTTTCCATTCCTCTTCCTATTTGCCCAAACTGGAAGCCAACTTCATGCGTGATTTCTCCTGCTGTGGCATCACTCTTCCCACTCTTCATGATCTGTTGCAGCACTATGAAGAGGCGCATGCTACGAAGTCACCTCAACAGAGTCATCGTCCAAGCCAGACTGATGGACGAGCTGCGCTTGCTGCTGCCGCGATGGCGCAGCAACAAAACCAACAAATGAACAACCAAAGTCGAGGTCTACAAGCGGACAGAGGTGGGGATATGCAGCGAAAATTGAGTCCGAACCCGCCGCTTCAGCCACACTCTGACCTCGACACTATCGACGATATGGAGCTGGATGACGCTATGGGGGACAGTGATCCGACTACCTCACAGTTATTCTCGCCCCAGGTGCAGAACAACACGCAAAGTGGATTTGGAAATTCTAATCAGAGAGGTCCCCAGCTGAATCTGTCCATGCTTCCAAGTCATCAGGGCTTCAAAGGTTCCCAACCTGGAACGCCAGTTCCGTCTGGCCATCCACTCTCATTGCAGAATAACCCTACAGTTTCCTCGGTTAATACACCAACACTTATGGCGAATCCCCTCCAGAATTCACAGTTCAGAAACACGCCGGATTCTTCGGCACCTGGAACTCCTGCAGAACTCGACGAAAGCGTGATCGGTGGTTTCGGCGACTTGGGTATGCAGAACAATGCTATGCTACAGGGTCAATCGCAGTTCAGATTTGCTGGTAACAATGACATGGTGGACCTTTGCATTGACGAACCGGCGAAGCGTCTCTTCAGCCCTACTGGAGGGATCAATACTTCCAATGCGCACTTCAAGCTCAGTGGAGCGCAATATGGTCCTAACAGCGAAATCGCTCGACGGATACGGGAGCAACAGCTGCTGGCAGGTGTCCCCGACACCACAGCTTTGCTTCCCAATGAAGAGCCCAAGCCCTTCAGGTGCCCGGTCATTGGATGTGAGAAGGCGTATAAGAACCAGAACGGTCTCAAGTATCACAAAGCTGTAAGTGATTCTGCCTGGAAAGTTACGGTTCCGTATGGAATTTTTGTCGCTAATACTTTCCGCTTATAGCATGGTCACAACAATCAACAACTGCATGACAACGCAGATGGCACTTTCTCGATCGTGAACCCAGAGACATCAGCACCATACCCTGGTACTCTCGGTATGGAAAAGGAGAAGCCGTACCGCTGCGAAGTTTGTGGGAAGCGTTACAAGAACTTGAACGGTCTCAAGTACCACAAATCTCATTCCCCGCCATGCAACCCCGATTTCCAGCTTGCTGCAGGTCGCAATCTGGCATTCGGTGGAGGTGTTATGCAGGGGCAGAACATCAATGTGGCTGGGGCTGGCCTCCCCGGTATCGGCGAAGAAGGTCTTCTATGAAGTGCTTTCTCACTGCGATCTTAGCGATCTTCTATCTCTCTGCGCTAATTTGACTCGATAACATCACGGCGCTCGTTGCACTACATACGATTTAATGATCGATTCGGTGGCTTGGAGTTAATATTGGTATGAACGTCATGTCCTACTCAAATGACTAGCGGTTCCTTAGACGGCCGTGTCATTGGTTGTTAATAGACCTCTTCGGAGACTTCTCGTGGCCTGTTTTGACCGGGTTCCTGGCTCAGTGCCTAGTGAGGAAATTTCGGAATTTGTGGCCTCCCTGAACGCCGATCAGTGCTTCTTTCGCTCAAAATCGCCGTTTGGTTTTGCTCCTACCATTTGAGAAGGATAAGAATGCACTGGTCCTAGGCGGCATATTGGAAATACAGCTGTTTTAGGTTTTGTCCTCACACGTGTCGAGCACATCATTCTGGGTTCGGATTGTTCCAAGCATCTCTTTGACTGGCTTTCGAAATGCGGGTGTCAAGTTCCTGGAAACAAAAGAAGAAAAAAAGTCTCGGTGCATGGCGTCGATTCTGTAGATAGGGTTTTCAGATTGGTTATTGCTGTTTGCTACTTTTTTTGTCTTCCTGCGCCGCTTATCTCTTGAGGTGTTGCTGGAGTCTCGTTAATCGTCCTGCGAGTTTTCTGCTGGTCTGCTTTTTTGATAGAGTTTCTTTTTCCTTTCTCTGCTCCTTGATTCCCATTGTGAGATTTTGGTTGTAGCACTAGGTTAACCAGGAAAAGTTTCTGAACATAGCAAGCTGCTTTCTGTTCCGAACTCTACGTTCTCGGCTGAGGTAATCGTAAATCTGTCTGCACAGTAAACTAAAATTGATGCGTGATAAGGTGTAGTCTCTACACGAAATGAGTTTGATGAGTATAAGAGGCGAACGAGACCACCAGAATTCCTGGATGCATTGACTATTCTAGTACAGCCAAAGTCAAGAAACAGCCATCCTGAAGTAGAAGAGCCGTTGCATAGCAGGTGAAATTACCGCAGTGTTGTTTAATCAAAGGAGAAATTGTGAGACAGATGAGTCCTGCTGTAATTCCATAAAATG
The DNA here is from genome assembly GCF_001445615.1 of Aspergillus lentulus. Classification (NCBI taxonomy): domain Eukaryota; kingdom Fungi; phylum Ascomycota; class Eurotiomycetes; order Eurotiales; family Aspergillaceae; genus Aspergillus; species Aspergillus lentulus. Next base: position 1,011,746 of record NW_028322113.1, read on the forward strand.
AGATCACCGGAAAAAATAAAAGCTGCAAATTTCCGCTTGCTCCGTACCGTCCAGGGGTGTCAGGGTTCCTTCTTCCGTGCGACACCATGTGGGACATTCTGGAAAAGGAGTTTTACAGGATGAAGTGAAAGGAAAAGGAGCTCCAGGCGAAGAAGAGGAGATGCGCATTCCGAGGCTGAAATCTTATTCGAAAGCTAGCAGAAGATCACCACTCAAATTCGCCCTGGCCTTTGTGGAAAACGTATCTATTTGAGTCAGCCTCTGCGCCTCTGTCAAAAAGTAAGGCTTTTGGAACTTACTCCTTGCCGCCTGTGGTTAGGATACCATCCTTCAGAGTACACTTCCACTTGTTCTTGACGCGCTGCACTTTGTCGTATGTACAGAGCATGACCTGTCCAACAGAATCTTCTGCATCATGATCCTCGGCAACCAGGTCGTCAGGATCGTCAAGGTCGGAATTGATGGCATCTTCATCGTCTTCCTCCCTGTCATCGTCGCCACCAGGGCCATCAAACTGCGCCTGAGGCTGGGCAGAGTTCGCCATTGAGTCGATTTCGACAGCAGAGTGGGCATCAGTAGGGTGAGGTTCCCGTCGGGATGTTGATGACGAGGATTGACGCTCATCTAGAGGCATAAGTAGTCCGCCTCCCTCGAACTGAAGCATGCGCTGTCTCAAATGTAAGCGTAGGAACCGTTCACCCTCGCCGTTCTGGCGTTCTGCGGCCTCGCGCCTCCGTGCAACCTCCGCTTTCCAATCTGATAAAGCATCGCCCCCTGCACCATCTGTCTGAGAATTAGTCATATTTGGTTGGGGGGCGGATGGATAGCCCGGCTCTTGTTTAATCGTTGGCGTCTGTCCATTGGGCGTCTGTGCTGGGTACTGAGGACGGTGCTGCTGTCCTGGTATTCCCATAGATGCGTGAGACTGCGCTTGCAACTGACTGACCGAGCTAGCTGCTGCGGCACCGTATCTTTGATGAAGCATATTGGCAGCACGTTCGCGTGCCGACTGAGGATTCGACGAAGGAGCCGACATTATGTTGCTCATGTGAGGCATTCCTGGTTGCCCATTGAGGCCCGGTTCGGTCTTGATGTGAGATTGCTGCCCCATGTGTGCGGGCGCAGGAGCTTGCATCGGAGGTACGGTTCCCGGTAGGGATTGGGGAAGATGTTGTTGGGGCGGAACATGTTGTTGCTGTGTCTGCTGCGGAGGAGCGGGTCGAGGAGCGTTGGAAGGCACAGGAGCAGTAGGAGGGAGTATTTGGTTTTGAGTCTGAGGAGGGGCGGGCTGTGGTGGTGCAGGATCCCAAGGGAAGTGGGCGACACCAAGCGACGAGAGCTTTTTCTGCCAGCTCTATATTGAGATATAGTTTCAGTAAGATGCCATAGACAGGATAATGGTGGAAACAGCATCAGAAAGAAATAGACAATGCAATGAAATAAAATAAACCAAAATAGAATAAACAATTGAAACAGTGAGATTAGATGACGAGATAACGCCGTTTAACTGTGAACTGCTAAGTGGGCGCGGGCCTTGGCGGACTAACCGCGCCCCTCTCCAAAACGGGCCACAGGAGCGGGTAAAAGCGGCGCGGTATAAAGAGACTCAAAAGCTGGTGTTTCCCCCGGGAGCAGCGCCGCCTCCCGCAATCCTCGGACCCCCGCCTTGGGCCGGGATTGATCACGACAGAACACCGCTCCCTGGGAATCAAGGGCATCATGATGGTTTTCCATCAAAAAATTCATCACAGAATGAAGAGATATCTTGAACCCACCTTTCGCAGATCTATTAACGTTTGCTGATCGACACCACTTTCTTCGAAATCGACCTGAGAAGCATCGCAGACCTCCTGGATGACACGGTCAAACACCATGCCCTGCACATCATCTGGTATAAGCCAACATCCTCACAAAATATGGGCTGAAGATTATCACGGAGAGAAGGAGAAGGGCAAGAGACAGGGCAAGCCCAAAGATCTCTCCAGTTTCCCTGGTCAGGTAAGGTAGGGCTGTTTGGAGATAGCACTCACCACCTGCTGGTTAGACATGGTTGCGGCAATAAGAGAGACTCAAGAATGAGAAGACGTAGATCAGAGCTTCTTGTTTCGTTTCTTCCTGTTCTCTATACTAAATTCCAGCAGGGAAGGCGTTGTGTTCCACTGGTCTATCAGAACTGCACCTCCGTCACAGCAACGGTCAGTTGCCACGGCCAAGATGCGACCGATCAACCCCGACGTCTAATGACACCTGAGCAACTCCAAATTATGAAATTGTGCTTGTGGATTGTATGTGTCCCTGCAATGAGACTGAAGCTGAAGATTGGAAAATATCGAGAAATCGACCCTCTGGTGGGGAATCGGCAGGTAGAGAAAGACGGCAACGCAGCGTATTGTAGGGTTCTGGTTGAGGTCAAAGTCGCTCTCCCCGGGCGAAATCCGTCCTCCTCTCGGCATGCTTAGTAATCTCCGCCCACTCACAAACTAGTGAACCATGGCCAGATCTGGGAGGGATGAGTGCTTCACTTCATCCTCATTTTCTGTAGAATAATAATTCACTAACTCTTCTTTTAAAGAAATGCACTGAGAAACTAAATTATTACTGGTCTCCTTTGAATTGAGTGACGTCGTCATCATCGCCCCATCATCAGTAATATGTGATACCATACTCCGAACAGGTTGCCTGATGGATATGGCTGGCTTGCTTCCAGGATCAGTCACAACTACAAAGCGAAGGAGATCATACAAATTGGTGAGTTATCTCTTATGTTAGTAGCATTAGTGCCCAGTGTCTATACAGAGAACCAAAAGATAAGAAGTCAACCCATCAGAACGCCTCGCATGCGGAATCCTCCAACAAAAGATGTAACATAAAGTCAGGATATAAGAGCAAGTCAAATCTGGCAGAAGAGCAGACGTCTATTTACCTAATGGTCATAGATTTGGTCATCTGAGCTTTGCTTCCAACACCACCTTCTCGAGACGCGGACGCACTGGTACCAGGCTTGCGCTCGAAAATCTTCCAGAATTTCAAACTCTCATCAGCAGCGGCAGTGGCCAGTAATTGACCGTCGGGGCTCAGGCAGCTGTGAAGAACTCGGGTCTCATGAGCCGGAATCTCTACGTTACGGACCAGGGTGGGATAGCTCCAGATACTCAGAGAATTGTCAGGAAATCCGCTTGAGCTGACAATCTCTCGGTAGTGGTTGCTCCATCTCAAGCTGGTGACTTGTGAGCCAGTGTCGATACTGTTGGTTCGGGCACCGGTGGTGGTATTCCAGAAGTGGATGTGACGGTCATACGAGCCGCCACCCGTCGCGAGCAGGTTCAACTGCCAAGGGCACCAACTCAATGCCTTCACGGCCGCGCGGTGGTTTGTCTTGGTAAACTTGGGAGCACTCAGAGACCGCGCATCCCAGATGTTGACCAGGTTGTCATTACCGCCGGTGGCGAGTTGAGCCCCATCGGGTCGCCATTCCAAACCACACACTTCTGAGGTGTGGGAGACGAGTTCTGCAACCTTGTGTTGAGCGATGCGAACATCGTGGTTGAAGACAAGACCGCTGCGCGCACCGGTCGACAATGTGTGCTTGGACCAGCCCATCACACCAACACGGGAGTCATGGCCAAACATGCTTCGAAGCTTGGTGCCTTCCTCCACGTCCCAGATCTGCACCTCTCCCGTGCCGAGACCCACTCCAACATATGCGCCATCGCCGCTCCATTTGACACTGCTTACGTATGTGTCTGGGGAAGTTTCTAGCAAGCAACTGACAGATCCAGAATCCGCAGACCACACATAAACATTGCGCTCAAGACCAATAGCGACCTGGTTACCAGAGCTCCAGTCCAGCAAATTGAGATAGTAATCATCAAGAAGACCAGGAGCGTCCAACACACGCTCAGGAGCGGTCTGGACTCTGCGGCGGAATTGAGAACCTTTGGCTTTGCTTGATTTCAATGGGCGATTGTACTGTGCTCTTAAGTCAATTGGCTTTGACGATTCTGGAGGTGGTGGCTTGAAGGCGAGGATGCGAGTGTTCAAATTGACGCCGCAGGCATCAGCGAGCGAAGATTCGTAGGCGACGGCATCAGGTGCGGGCTTGGTGTACGACGTTGTTGAATTGTCATTGTCCTCGAGACCAAGATTTTCAAGAGCAGCAGTCAGATCATCGTCGCCTCCTCGACCTCCGATGTCGAAGGCGCTCGCAGCACTTGCAAGGACGGCGGATCCTTCACTGCTGCCCGTCTTAGGCCGCTGGTTCTCCTCCGGTTTGGCGGTCCCAGTTGTTGTCAGTCCTTCGCTTGCGGACCGGTTGGGAATGAATCTGTCACCAGCATTGTGAGCGATGCGAACGGTGGTCTTGCCCGACCTTGTGCGAGCAGAAACCTCTTTCCGCACTCGCTCTTTCGACGACGGAGACTGTCCCGACGAGGGACCTGTGCCGGTTAAAGACCAGTCCGAGACACCAAGCTCAAGATGCCTTGGTGACTTGCGCGTCCTCGCAATGTTGGATTTGGGAGATTCCCGGTAAGTTTTTGATGTCTTCGCGACCGATTTAGCAAAGTATGAGGACAGATTGCCGCCGTAGACCGAGCGACTGTTGTCTTTTGCTGCATCTGCCGATTGGCGAGGAGGCGTGAAGGGAGATGAATGATTTGATGCCACACTCGCTCTTCTTGTGTGAGGAGATGGTGTGAGAGGCATGCGACCGCCAGCGGTCTTCGATGAAAACAGTCCGTGATGGGACTTCACCGGAGTCGATATCAATGGAGTAGCCATGTTTGTAATGTGCAATCCCCAACGAATGGTATATTAGAAGGTGCTCAAGAGAAGAAAATGCTCCTCGATCTCAATTGCCAAATTCGGTCATCCAATGAGGATGTAGGTCTAAGACGCAACGAAATGGTAGTGTATGCAAGTATAAACCGACAAAACGAATCATATACTATGCAAGCAAATATCAGATACGAGCGTAACTGAGAAAAATGCAAAAGGAAGATGGATTCTGAGAGCAGCAGAGCAGAGATTCAGGGGAATAAATACAGCGTATAGTTCTTTCTCCCATGGCAACGGTTACCTGAGGTACGGGTGTTCTAACACCGAATGGGTTAGCGTCCACATGACGTGAGGCTCTTTCCTTCTCGTTGGGCGCCGATCGTCTTGGCGCTTTTGCACACTTTTCTTCCTTGTCGTCATTGCAAAATCGTGTCCGGGACCTGATCGGCCGACTCTTTGGGCTACTTTAGAAATACAAATCTGCGTCTCTAATTCTATCGACTCTTCAATTATCTCTTTTTTGTCTTTTTTGAACCACGGCTGTGGGGTCAGCAATACGACTTGGCCCTTTTGGAGAGCCCGATGGCGCGGCAGCCGTCCTCCACTATTATCAGTAATACTACATCCGCCCCGGTCTTCGCCCAATTCCGCGAGGACCCACCGTCTTGGATCAGATCATCAAGAGGTTCAACTTCAAATCCGATGACTCCCACTCCTTCAGTTCATCAGAGACCACAGAGCGCGTACCTCATGCCGACCAGTCCAGCTAGAGGTCGCCGTGGCAGCACGGATTATCGCCCCGTTATCCGCAAAGCACAAGGCAATGTCCCTGCGTGTTTGGTCAATGCATCCGTGACGTATTGCAACAATGACCAGATCTATGCATTTGGGGGATTTGATCAGTTCACAGACGAAGGTTGATACAGATTTTATTCTACGGTTCGATCGAATCTCTACATCATCTCTCATGCTAACGTTTGGACTGAAATAGTTTACAACCATGTTCTGAGGTTAGACTTGAAAGTACTTCGTTGGGAACTTGTGGATAACTATGGCGATATTCCCGGTGTTCGCATGGGTTGGTCGATTCATAGCAGATGCCTTTCTTGAGTTCCGCTAATATGTTTCTGTTTCAATACTCTTTATAGGACACACTGCTACTCTGTATCAAGGCGACAAACTCATTGTCTTCGGGGGAGAAAATGAACATCGCGAATACCTATCTGATATCGTCATCCTCGATATCCCCACTTCGACCTGGACTCAACCGGAAATTCGTGGACAAATCCCGCGGGGAAGGGCTCGTCATGCTGCTGTCATTCATGACGAGAAGCTTTTCATCATAGGCGGTGTTACTGGAGAGAACAATGTGATTCTCGATGACCTATGCTACCTTGACCTGAAAACATGGACTTGGTCCCGGAGTTGGAGATTCACAGCTCGTTTCGACCACACCGCCTGGGTTTGGGGAGACCGTCTTTGGATATTCGGAGGCCTTGACCCGGATATGGAACGCACAACTGATATTTGGTGGCTTGATCTCAAGGGCTCGCCGTTTCTTGGAACCCCGTCTTCGCAAGGTACCGTGGATTCCCCCGAAATACTCAACAGGATGACTCATAGTCCAGACACGGTATATAGTAGTCCAACCCAGCAGCTGCCTGGCCGGTCCGGTAGCTACGCGGCGAATTCTGGGAGTGTACAAGTTCGCAACTCCGGTCGAAAAAAGCCAATTGCCCCAGGAGCTATCTCTTGTCATAAGTTCCGATCCGGTCCTTATGTTCCTGCCTTGTCTGCTGGAACCCACTTTCAGGCTCATGCATCTGGTGTCCTCCTCGACCTGATCACTCCTTCCGAAACCGTCCGGACGTATGAGTGCAAGTTATCGGCTTTGGAGCTTGACACTCTTCGGTGGCAGAAACTAGCTGATGGGCAAGAGATTTTCAAGCCCGGGTACCGCTGGCATTATTGTACAGTCAACGCTAGTGGCACCAAAGCCTGGCTGCTGGGATGCAGCCTTGAGGTTGGCGCCGCGCCTGGCAACAGTGATGAAAATCATATGAGCGAAGTGCTTTGCATTGACCTGGAGAAATACGGTTTGCTTGGCAATGAACTGGCGACCCTGTCTCCTGATCAAAGCCGGGCTTTGGTATCGGAAAGGTCAGGACTGCCGCCCATTTCTGGGCTTGGTGCGGATCTCTCCGCTGTCTTCGACCAACCTCCAGAGTCTGGCAGTGATGCTGACTTTATCATCACCGCAAATCCGGATGACATCGAATATCCGGACGATGTGGCAGAGGATGCTCCTCCGACAGACTCTCAACCGGCGTTCCTGCCCGCGAATGCTCCCACTTCGCCTCCTATTCATGTACATCGGATCATCCTGCAGCTTCGGTGGCCGCATTTCAAGCGACTGTATTCCGCGCAAATGGCAGAGTATCACTCTAAGAGAATGCATATTCCTGAACCATACTCTGTCGTCCGTGCTTTCCTCTACTATCTATACACAGACAGCATATCAGGGCACCCTGAATATTGCTCCAGCATCATCGATGTTGCAGGTATGCTCGTCATGGCGAACCTATATGACATGCCAAAGCTGCGCCTGCTCTGCGTGAATCGCTTGAGCCGCGAGTTAGATGTGGAGAACGCGGCCATCATCTGGGAACGGGCCGGGCGGACCAACGAAGATTGGTTGATGCGGCGCGCCGCACAATTTTGCCTCAGCCACTGGGGGCGCGTTGTGCGGACCGACGGCTTCAAGTCCCTCAGTCGTCAGAGCTTGATTGAGCTGTGCGAGGTGGTCGACATGGAAGGTCGGATTGTTGCCGGGCCCGAACTGGAGTTAGTGGGTGCTCTAGGAGCGGAGGGGCTTGATCTCAGCAGGGATACCAAGCGATCCCGGCCTTCTGTTGGAGGCGCTATGACTGACGACGTGGATGACCTCGAAGGGGACGATGTAGATGGAATGGAGATTGTTTGACCTTCGGGCTCCCAATTCATTCAGACACTGCACCAGGGGAAACTACCGTTCAGGAGCGGACACGCCGACCATATGACTTCAATGACTGTGTATGGCTTTCCTATTTCTACTACTGGATGGGCGTCAATTTGGCAAACGCACGGATGTATTACTAGCAATAAGCATTTTGGGGGAGTTATGGGACCATTACGGGTATAGTTATGTATGATATTTGACGTAACCAGGACAGGTAGCCACTACCTCCTTACTACCAGTTGAAACAATACGTCTCAATTATTTTAGGAAGACCTCCAACAAGTTCAATATAGCTACCGTCAATCGGTTGACGGCCCGTCGAGCCGTTGCTGTTGCAGTGCGGCCAGTGCCTCAGGTGCCCCGCCAGGCATCAACTCCCCGAATGTCAGCAAGGCCTCATTATGCTAAATGATAGCCATTAATCTACGCCGCCCCACACCAGTATTCCTCTGGGCGCAGCCTTCGCTTCCTGGACTATTTACAGGGTCTTCCACTCTTGGGAGTTATACTGTAGAATGGTTGGACCAAGGAACTGGTGACTGGGTGAACCGTGATGCAGTCCGTCGATTCTCCAAGACGGTTCCCCGCTCACCCCTCCATCGCTTGATGGAGAGCACTTGAATTGCCAGGAAGACAGACTTAAATATCCGTCCAATCTCCTGGGTCATCCTGGAGAAATTTTCTCAGACATACCAGGGCTTCTTTCAATAGCTGTCCCATCCATTGAAAGAACAAGAAAGCTGTCTGAATCCATTCCCTCAAGATCCATTCAGTCATGGGCTCCACAACTACCTCGACTCTTCCTTCTGATTTTCTATGGGGATTCGCAACTGCGAGGTATATCTGATCTCATGTCTTCTCTTTTATCAGGCCTTTAACTAATAGTCGCCGTTATTTCGTTATCTAGCTACCAGATTGAGGGAGCTGTGGACGAAGATGGACGAGGCCCATCTATTTGGGATACATTTTGCAAACTCCCCGGCAAAATAGCCGGTGGAGCCTCTGGCGAGGTGGCTTGTGACTCTTACCACCGCACCCATGAGGATATTGCCCTGCTCAAGGAGTGTGGTGCAAAGGCATACCGTTTCTCTATCTCATGGTGCGTCTTTGCACAGCCTAGGACAGTGGGAGAGAACGGATTTCGGCTGACCCTATCTTGATCATAAAATGCAGGTCTCGTGTCATCCCTCTCGGTGGCCGGAATGACCCTGTCAATGAAAAGGGTCTCCAGCACTACGTCAAGTTCGTCGACGACTTGCTCGCGGCGGGTATTACTCCCCTCGTTACCCTCTTCCACTGGGATCTTCCCGATGCGCTTGACAAGCGCTACGGCGGTCTTCTGAACAAGGAAGAATTTGTTGCCGATTTTGCCAACTATGCTCGCGTAATGTTCAATGCTTTCGGCTCAAAAGTCAAGTACTGGATTACTTTCAATGAGCCCTGGTGCAGCAGTGTTCTCGGATACAATGTGGGCCAGTTCGCCCCGGGCAGGACCAGCGACCGTACCAAGAGTTCTGTGGGTGACGGTTCGCGCGAGCCTTGGATCGTCGGCCACAACATCCTTGTCGCTCACGGAGCGGCGGTGAAGATTTACAGAGAAGAATTCAAACCAAGAGACGGTGGTGAGATCGGCATCACATTGAATGGTACGAGCTCGGGCCTCCATGTGCATAGCTTCATGAAGTAGTTGCTGATCAAATTCCAGGTGACTGGGCTGAGCCTTGGGATCCCGAAAACCCCGCAGATGTTGAGGCCTGCGATCGCAAGATCGAGTTCGCTATTTCCTGGTTCGCTGACCCCATCTATCACGGCAAGTACCCAGACAGCATGGTCAAACAATTGGGTGACCGCCTGCCCACCTGGACCCCCGAAGATATCGCCCTCGTCCACGGCAGCAACGACTTCTACGGTATGAACCACTACTGCGCCAACTACATCAAAGCCAAGACAGGCGAGCCTGACCCGAATGACGTCGCCGGCAACCTGGAGATACTCCTGCAGAACAAGAACGGCGAATGGATCGGTCCCGAGACACAATCGCCCTGGCTGCGACCCCACCCCATTGGGTTCCGGAAGCTGCTGAAATGGCTCAGCGACCGCTACAACCAGCCCAAGATCTACGTTACCGAGAATGGCACCAGTCTCAAGGGCGAGAATGACCTGCCCGTGGACCAGATCCTGAATGACGAGTTCCGCGTGCAATATTTCCGCGACTATATCGCTGCCATGGCGGACGCTTACACGCTGGACGGTGTGAATGTCCGCGCTTACATGGCGTGGAGCTTGATGGAGTAAGTTTTCTTTCGTTGAGACGTACCGGACCAGCTGGCTGACAGATCGTCTTCCCCGTGCAGCAACTTTGAATGGGCCGAAGGCTACGAGACCAGATTTGGCGTCACCTTCGTCGACTACGCAAACAACCAAAAGAGAATCCCCAAGAAGAGCGCCAAGGTCCTCCGCGAGATCTTCGATGAGTACATCGAGAAGGCTTAGGTTGAACGACTATGGCATGAAGAATGTTGCATGTACATAAATTACAATTCAAGATTTCATAAAGTCTAGGGGAGCTTTCATCACATGTACCTACACTCAAAAGAGCACTCACCAGCATCTGATAGTCGTACTTTCCATGCCACCTATTGTTACCGTATCAGGCATGGAGTTTGCTCCGTGCCACATGCGTTGCTCCGCATCTATTATCACGTGGCAAGCCCCTGGCTCCACCACCCCACTCTGCATTTAGCCTGCAGTACGCAGTCTCCACTGTCCCCATTCTTTGTTTTCTGACTCGGACAGTTTTAGAAATGCAACTGGACCGGCCAGGATCAGGGTCAACGGATACAATCATCATGGAAGATGATATATAAGAGTGGCTGACTGTTCTTGTAGTCAAATCTTTATAACGCATAACGAAACTTCTCTGACTCCATGTCGGTCAAGTCCTTGAACCCATCAAGAATAGCAGCTTCCTCGCGCAGCGTGTGACTATCTTTCGGCGACGCCATGCGATCTCTCCGCAGATTCTCCCGTTTCATGTATACATACGAAGCGAGTGCCAGGACAATCATGCCAGCATAGCAGATTAGCAGACCTGTCAAGGCGGAGTTGTACCGGGGCGCTTCACGGGCGAAGAAGATTTTGGCGCCAGCGACGTGACCTGCTGCGAACATGGTGAACCACATGCCATTGGCCATCGAGCGCTTGGTATGTCCGGCGACGTTTGTCGCTAAGAGGTTCCACGACACGATGATTGGGGCGCCGATGATGTACTGCAGCCAGGTGCAGCCGACCAGAGTCCATCTGTGGTCGAGGCTGGAGAATCGGATGCCGAGAAGCCCGCCGAACGGGATGAGGCATACCGCGGCGAGGACGAGGCAGCGCGAGTCACGGACGTAGGTCGCGACCAGGCCGCAGATGGGCACCACGACGGCTTGGATGGCCCCCGTGGGGAGCTGGAGGAGGGTTGCGTAGATGCCGTTGAAGCCGAAACCCTTGATGAGCGCCGAGGAGAAGTTGGATACGCCGCCGTTGATGACGCCGCAGCCAATTCCAATTCCTAGGGAGAAGAGGACCTTGGGGTCGTATAACGCTTCGAGAGCCTGATGCGGCTTGATCTGCTTGGTTTTGACCCCGATCATGTTCTCTGATACTCGCTGAACTGCCACGACGCGTTGCTGGTGAGTGAGGAACTTTGCGGAGCTCGGGGAGTCGGGCATCAGCCAGAGGAAGAGACAACCAGTGGCGAAGTTCATCAAACCGATCGTGAGGAAGATGAGCTGCCAGCTATGAAGTTTGGTATTATGAGAATGGCCCAGTCCGAAACTGAGAAGCGCTCCGATCATCGTGGCCATGCCATTGCCAGACATCCAGAGACTCATACGCAGAGGCTGTTCAGATCTTTTGTAGAACATGGAAGTGAAGTTCATCACTGCATTAGTCAGTCTCCGAGCCCGAAGCGATGGATGACCAATTTATTGGAACTTACGGCACGGACTCACGCATGCCTCTGCCATACCCAACAGGAACCTCAAGACTAGGATACCCGCATAATTCTTAGCGCCGATATGCGCAATAACGAGCCCGGCCCAAATGATGATGGCTCCACCCATATACTTCGCTAGGGGCAATCGTTGAATCAGGAGATTCGCCGGGATTGCCCAGAACACGTACCTTGTCGGGTTAGCGAAGTCGGCTCCATTGTATGAGGAAAGGGTCTGGAGTACCCAAAGTAGAATATGGCAGCAACCCAAGAATATCTCTGGCCTTCGAGCCCGAGATCTGGGATCAAGGTATAGGCCGAGGCGTAGTTGAGCGAAAGCTTGTCTATGAATCACAAATGAGCAGGTCTCTTCAAGAATCGTCCGAGTGAATGAGCATGTCTAACCCAGAAACTGCATTACAAAGGTTAAATATAGCTGACCAGGCGAACCGTCAGTGACTGATACACAGCACGATGCAATTAGCAAGACAGTGGATCCTATGGGTACGTACAATTGGCAATATCCTGCGATCTAACATCTTGCGCACTCGGACCCCTTCTTCCTCCAGTTCCTCTGGCGATAATCGCTCCACCTCCGCATAGAGGTCTGCTCCAATGTCTCTGATATCCCAAGGTGCAATATCATCCTTTTTCTCCAGACTGTCGGAGCATCCCATATCCAGCTCAGCTTCCATAGTATCGGTCATGGTTGCAAGATCAACTGGCTTGGAGTGCAAGTAAACGGCGTAATGTCGGAAGTTGACAGTTTCAATCTACCCCATTTCCATAGGAATCCTCCCTGCCGTAATTTCAGATAGCTTAAACATGATTGAGAAGATTCTGCAGAGTATAATGTTATCAGCTGCTGGTAGATAGCACACAAGGTACTCTATCTCTTGGCAGATCATGCAAGGTACTCTATATCTTGGCATACTTTGTTATCATGAACTGTGCAGCAAGCCAGTTGCCTAGATTCTTTTCCATACGAAGATTCTAGTCCTGGCAATCAGCAGACAAAAGTCCGATTGTCCCTTCAGTTGGGGTGTAAGATTCCCAACACGCAGACCAAAGATGGCCGGTTGGATGGGCGCCGTAGGGCATTGAGTCTAGCAACTCGGATCTTTAACACGTCCTGAGTTCGGGATAGACTACCACTGTTGTATTTAATAGCCCCATACTTCTGGCAGATCAGGGTATACAAGGATTCGGGCCTTACTCTTAGTGTTATTCCCATCCTGAATCCATCTGTCTTGTAGACGCAGTCGCTACCGCACGGCGAGCCGGGCGGATTGCCAATCAGCCCTCTGGAAAGCATACCCTACCTGGTCAAAGACAGTATCAAGATCAGAGAGACGGTCGATCTTGGAAGATACGAAGCGGAAGCATGTAACATGAGAGGGAACTCATTAACTCGAAACTCTGTATGTAGACCACTGCAATGATACCAACCCGGTATGAGCCCGATCCCTGTCTAGCATTGAACAGATTATTGGCGATAAATAACCGAGTCTGACGCTTCGTACTCATACAAAACCTAGACTGAGTATATGGATCTCCGAACGCTGCCACCATATAAAAGTCATTGAAGTGACGATCATTTAATCCATCGGTGAGTCGATTTGTCATATCCGATCATCTTCAGGTCGATATTCAGTGTCTTCAGCATAATGTCCATTGTAAATTCCTGTACATATTGCATTAGCATCCTCTTCGTCCAGTAAAAGGTCAAAGGGACAATCCATCCAGATATACCTCATCTTCAGCTGTCTCCCTCCCAGTACCCACCTCCTGTTCCTTCCGGGGTATCTCAACTTCATCAAGGAGCTCAGCTTTCCACTGCTCCAGTTTCTCTTCATCAATCCCAACCCCCTGCGCTTCTGCATTGCCATACCACGAATTCATTTCCTCCTGTTCCCACCTGGCGCTGTCGCTCTGCATTCGCTCTCTCCAAGCCTTCAGACCCCCCATCCGAGAGACCCGCTCTCGAGCTCCTTCGAAAACCTCTTCCGCAGCTTCCTGGCTTACAATCTTCCATTTAAGGATTAGAGCCTCGAGCTCGGCATCTTTCGACGATGATTCGATTCGTAGAGCTTGCTGCACGGTATCGAGTTCAGAGCGGAGAGCAGACAGTTTGGATTGTAGACCTCTTTGTTCCTTTTGAAGCTCTGAGATGACAGGGTCTGCTAATATGCTCTTCTTCGATGGAGTTATCTGATTTGAAGTAAGTTTCCGTTTTCGATTTTGCAAACTTGGAAATGGCAGGGCGGGAGATGAGCTGGTGAGTGAAGTCGGTTTAGAAGAGAGGGAAGTCCGCGGCGTAAGATGTTCCTGTGTATTTTTTCCATCTATATCTTGCCGTTCCTGTCCTCCAGCCTCGATCTTGATAGAAGAAATGTTCACTGCCCTTTCCTTGTCCACAGTGCCCTGTACTGGCTTGCGGAGAGGTGACTTGAACGGCTTCGAGAGTGTAGAAGCGGCACCTTCGATGCGACGTCGTTTTCCATTCAGATCGACAGAAGACATTTTCAAACATTGACATTCAACTCTGCATTGTATCGCATCCTCATATATAGTTTCTTAATTCAAAAACGATTCGCGTGGCTTGGGATCGATGGCAGAGTGCACTCTTGCGTCGCCTGGAGGAGTTGATCAAAAGATGCTTATCGATAAGCACAGCTACCAGATAAGATAACCGATACTGTTTTTTACAGATCTACGAGGACTTTATAAGCTTGAATGGTGCCTAGAAGAATGTACAATTGCACGAACTCATGCAGATGCTTTCTCTATTAATGTCCAACACCACCGGCAACCCACTGAGCAAACTCCGGATCCCCAGGCTGCGGGAAAAACCCCCGGTCGTTCTGATTGTTCCCCGCCGCTGGGTTGGCACCTGGATTCTCGTTCGGCCTCTGCCTGTTTCGCTGCTGCCTCAAGTATACCAGTACAAGTAATGTGGCAGCCAAGGTAACAATAATGAGGCCTTCCAGAACGCTCTCATCAATGTCGAGTTCCAGGTCATCATAGTAACCATCGTCATGGCGGTGCTCGTCAAGACGGCGTGCGTCTGGATTCGAAGATAGCACGTCATCTTCATCTTCCGCATGCTTGTACAACTGTGAGTGGTAAGCCTCCTCCTCTTCGTCGTTCTCAATGAACGCTGCAATCCACTCTTTGAATGTCCGACGAGGCTTTTGTTCTGCGGTGTCCGGTCAGCATGTAAACAGGCGTAAGCGATTGAATCATCTTGGGTATCCTACCTTCTTCCTCTTGAATGGAGTTGACCTTTCCATTCGTAATCTTGTTCCAATAACTGCGTATTCGCAGCTTTATCAGACTTAATTTCACAGGCAGATAAGCTTCTGCATTTGCTTCGAGCGCCAAGTCGTAGTATCTTTTGGCCATATGGAAGTCTTGCTCCACGGCGACTCCGTTCTCATGCATCCAGCCAAGGTTCCAGTAGGCCTGCGCACTGTAATGGGCTTCAGCAGCGGTATGATAGCAGATAGAAGCTTTTTCCGGATCGGCTCCGATGCCAGTTCCGCTGAGATAGTAGTCACCCATCTTGATCAGCGAGTCGATATTCGCCTGCTTGGCCGAACGTGTCCAGTAGATCAGTGCTAGAGCAGCGTTTCGAAGGAGAGACGGACGAGGCTTCTTAGCCGCAGGTAGCATAGAGTCGAGCGACAACAATGAGCGCTGCTCATCGAGCAGGAATGCTACATTTGCCTGAGCGCTTTCGTAGCCCTGCTCTGCAGCCATCATGGCTGGGATCAAAGCCGCTTCTTTTTCGCCATTCTCATACGCGGCGTTTGATTCGGCAAACGATGAATGAATCGCTTCGGCACGCTCTGCGACCATCTTATAATACGATGCGGCCATGCCGCAGTGTCGTTGCCGGCCGATGCCATTGTTCGACAACTCCGCCAGGTAATAGAAGGCCTCCATGGACCCCCAGCGAGCCGCCAGCTCGAAATACCGGGTCGCCGTGGCGACATCTCCCTGATCCAGAAATAAAACTCCAAGTCTGGTCTCCGATGCTGGATAGTCCTGATCGGCCGCCGATTTGAAATACGAAGCGGCTTTGAAAGCGTCCTGGGGCACGCCATACCCATGAAGGTACATGAGTCCGATCTCGTGCTGACAGAGCGAGTCGCCGTTGACTAGTCCCCGCTTAAACCAGGTAAGAGCGTTGTTGAAATTCTGCTCGACTCCTTCGCCGCGTAGGTACATCATTCCAACGTGGCCGGCTGCTTTCGAAGCAAGTTTATCGATCCCCATAGGGTGATTGGGATTGACTGACCCGTCCTTGTTCCAGTAGCGTCTCGTTACCTGCTTGAAGTACTTCATTGCCTTTCGGAAATTTCGAGGCAAGCCTCGTGCCCCATCGTAGTGCAGCTTCCCCAAGCTAAACGTAGCCTTGAGCTCTCCCTTACGCGACATGAGGTCCAGGTACTCCAGAACATCCTCCAAGCTAGCCTCCGTACTAGACTGGACCCCATCACGCTGTGCGTTAGGCCCTGAGCTTGAGACACTGGCACCCTCGCCGTAAACGCCACCCTCCTCGTCCGCCCACCGATATGCTTCACTAGCCATGCTATAGCCACCGGGTGGCCCAGATCGATACCACTTAATCGCCTTGTCCGCCACTTTCTTGTAGTAATACGTCGCTTGATCGCAGTCTCTCGGAGTCCCGATGCCAGCGTGGTGGCGATAGGCCAGCGTCATCTCTGACCTCGTGTTCCCTCCTTCCGCAGCAAATGTATGATACAACAATGCCTTCCCCTGGTCGCGGTCCACCCCGTCCCCGATGCCGGTGGCGTACATGAAACCGAGCATATATTGCGCTGTACTGTTTCCAGTCAAGGAAGCAAGGCTCTGGTACCAATGGAAAGCGCGCTTGAAATCGCGCGGATGTGTAAAGTTACCATAGAAGTTCATTTCCGCTAATAGGAACATCGCATCTGGATTCTCATCCTCCTCGGCAGCCAGTTTGAGTTCTTTCACGGCTTTGACGACATTCGGATCGATCCTTCGGTTGGCAGTTGTCTCCGATTGAGGTGCATTCATGAATAGGATGCGGAACGCTTGTTGGGCGTAATGTAAGGCATATCCGAGGAGACCCGATGGCTTCTCAGATCCGGTGGACGAAATCTTTATTCCGTGGAGGATTCTGAGGGCATTTTCGACACGTTCTAGAAGCAAAAAATGTCAGTCGCCCTTCAATCAAGTCCACACATTGGCAGCAATAGCTTCTTGCCTTGTCCGGGCCAAATGTGAGACCCCTCAGCCTCACCCGCATATTTGCTTCCACGCTGATATGCTTCGGAAGTTACATCTATTGACGTATGACCATTCTCTGACTGAATTTTCGATTCGACCACGAGCGCCTGCAACAGCACTATAAATTGATCGCTGATCATCAGTATGAGAACCTCGGTGATCACACCGTTGACGTAGTGGATACTTACGGAACGCCAGAGGCAGGAAACGCCATAGCCATAGGTTCTTCATGTTGCCTGGCAAAACTTGGTAGTATTTGGGAGCAATAAGAGGCACATTGCGATTCCTCTTCTCACAATTGACTGCACATCGATCCACCTCGCCAACAGTCAGAAACGTGGTCTCGATGACTTCGGGGATGTTAGCTCGGCGTATTATGAGCTCACGCGGGAACCGGCCACCTGGCGTTGCGGAGCTTCATTTTGCCGACGCACAGACATATCGTCACACCTGCAACCTACGTACATCATCTTATCACAAGAATAATCATGTCCTGCAATAGATTTCTACATTCCTAAATATTGGTTTCCTTTTAAGAATAATATTCCCTTTATTTATCCATTCCTTCTTTAATCCGTTTTAGGCTAGGCTGTGTACATGAAAAGAACAAGCAGTGGCAGTAATACAATCATTAACAACGTCCTTGAGCGGACCAGAGCACTCGCCCATCCACAAACCATTCAGTTCTAAAGCCATCGTGGTATTTCGAAGGTCCGAAGGGAAGTGGGAGTGCAACGAATGAGAACATGCATCGCCAGCCCAGAAGAATGTATCACAATTTCAGCAGGGTGGCTTAAATTATGAAAGGCAAAAACAATCAGGCTGAAACGTCAAAAAAGGCATACATTTGAGAAAGGCTGCTGGCGCCCATATTGAGGATGAAATAGCCAACCAAGTCCGCGGCATCAGATGCAAAATGTGTTCTTTTTTATGGATTGTTCGATAGAATGGATGATGGTACAAAATAGAACGGAAACCATAAAGAAGTAGCCGAAGCACTTGCTAATCTCACTGGCGAGGAGACCTGAACAAGAATGTTAGTCAAATGCGCACACATCAATCAAGCTGAAGACGAGGGTACATACGAAGGGCTGAATGCCGGGGACGTAGGACTGTATCCAGGGGAGGTGGGACCTCCCGGAGACGTCGGCGATCCAGCAAAGTTAGGCGACGTAGGTGAGTACGTCTGCGGACTCGTAGGAGACCAGCCAGGAGATGTAGGAGTGTACTTGGGAGAGGTAGGTGAAGTAGGAGATAGGTGTCGACCGGCGCCACCAATAGCAGGACTGGTCGGGCTGTAGCTAGGCGACGTAGGGCTGAACGCAGGAGAAGCCGGGCTGAAGCTGGGGGACGTAGGGCTGTAGTTGGGCGATGTCGGTGAGAACCCTGGCGATGTGGGAGAGTAGGACGGAGACGTCGGGGATGCCTGTCCATATGCCGGCGACGTCGGTGAATATGCGGGCGAGGTTGGAGCGAACGATGGACTGGCAGGAGAGAAGCCAGGGGACGTCATGAAACGAGGACTGGTGATGCCCATGCCAGGAGACGTAGGTGAATAGCTTGAAGTCGGGGAGTACCCAGGAGACGTGGGATTGGCGCTGAACGGGCTGCTGGGTGAATAGCCTGCCGGGCTTGTAGCAGCGGGGCTGAAACCACCTCCAAAGCCACCCGTAGGTTGGTACTCGGTGAAGCCGCCAGGGGACTCGGCGCTCGCCTGGCCAATGGGCGAGAATGCTGACTCCGGGTCGGGGGTACCGATGTATGTACTTTCCTGCATGGGCGAACCAGTATCGTACTGTGTGGCAGCGCCGTCGGAAATAATTGCATCCTTGGCCCCAATGGTTCCCATAACACCGAACCGTGCATTGTTCGACACAACAGTATTGAGAAGGTTTTGGTCAAGATAGAGGTCAAACTCTCCTGTACCAGCGGGCGCCATCTGTCCCAGGATCAGATTCTCTGACACACCGCGGCAGTCGTCGAGTTCTCCGAAGGCTGCAGCTTCCAGCAGAATCTCCACAGTTTCTTCGAACGAACACCGCATCAGGGCACCATTGTCAGCACGATTGATACCGTGGCGAGTGACGGGCGTCAGATAACCTCGCACCGTCATGACGTCGACCAGGAGCGCCAGATGCCGGTGGTTGACATAGGAACCGTCGAAGGCAAGCACTTGGGTCAATTCTCGAAGCACAGCCGTACGGGCAGCTTCAATACCAAAGACTTCAAAGACCTCGATAAACTGGTTCGAGTACGTACGCGTAGCGTCAACTCCAGGGACAGCCAGGACCTCACCAAGGGAAGAACCACTGGTTTCAAGAACCCACTCCTTGCAGAGAGGATCGGTCTTGCTCGCAAACAGGCTGCCATCCTCAAGAACACGGACTTTGCTCTTCTCGTTAATGAAAGCCCGTTCCACTCCCTGAACACCACGGAGAGTGAGAGTATCCAGAAGATGCTGCTCCAATTTCTTGAGAGTGACATCGTATTCGATGTCCTCATCGTCCTCGTCTTCCTTGTAATCCTGGATTTGACGGATACGGATGACCTGCTCATCGGCGTTGTTGTCACTGAAAATAACCGCGATATCCTTGGGATAAGCCTGCTTAATCTTGGCAGCAACATCCTGCACTGTAAGACCCTTATCCAGGAGCTTTGGCCGACTAAGAATGATACGAAGCAACCACTTGGACTGTCGAGAGGAGGCGTCTGTGACATCCTCCGGAATGATGAAGTAGGACTCGACCATATCCCTATCATTTTCAATGACCGTGGTCTGGATGTCCGGGTCGTAGTAGATCTCAGTGGCTTCTGTAACGGATCTCAGGCTGGTATGCTCAACAACGCTTCGCAACTGTTTAGCAGATTCCTTATCGTGGCATTTGTGGGGCAACTGGTAAACAGTCATAGATGGCGTCTTGATGTTGGTAGCAACGTTGAGAATTTCCTTGAGACGAGGAACACCGAGGGTGACGTTCTTCGACGAGACACCAGCAAAGTGGAACGTGTTCAAGGTCATCTGTGTAGCGGGCTCACCAATAGACTGAGCGGCAAGCACACCAACCATTTCACCTGGGTTAGCACCAGCCTTAGCAAATCTGCTCTCAATGGCACCGATGACATGCTGGAAGGCAAGCTTGTTCATCGAGTACTCGGTGACAAGTCTGCGAAAAGCGAGGCGACTGCGAAGCTGTGCCTTGAACAACAGGGTAGCATTCTCCTGCGCCTCGCGCGAGATCGGATCGTCGCCGCGCACAACTAACAGACGATCGAGCAGAGAGCGGACTTGAGGGATGACTTCAGCAGGATGCAAGTCGCTGATGGCCCCTTCACGTATCCGGAATGTGCTCCTGGCAGTTTCAAGGATTCTCTGTACATTGATGGGAAGTTGCATCATCTCATCGTCTTCTTTCGCGACAGTGCGAAGGAATGCCCGGTCTTTGAGCAATTGCTCCCATTCCTCGTCGAGATATCTCTGGACTTCGACATCGCCAGCAATTTCATGAGCCTGTTCCAAGACTTCGGGTCCCAGGCTCCTCTCGGGATCCATGAGATCGACACGGAATCGCTCTCTGAACTTCTCATCAGAGCATCTGATAATGTCGACCCGCTGGTTTTCGATGTGAGCACCATCAAGACCGTCTTCTCCGTAGATGAATTGTATCACATCACCCAAAGAGTTTCTGACAGTGCCATCATACTTAACCATGACCTCCTCCAAGGCCTTAACCAGCTTTCGCTGGATATAACCAGTTTCGGCAGTCTTGACAGCAGTATCGATCAGACCTTCTCGACCGGCCATGGCATGGAAGAAGAATTCAGTTGGGGTTAGACCACGCAGATAAGAGTTTTCCACAAATCCGCGAGATTCCGGAGAGTAGTCATCCTTGGTGAAATGGGGGAGAGTACGATATTTGAATCCGAAAGGAATACGCTTGCCTTCGACGGACTGCTGACCCACAACAGCAGTCATCTGAGAGATATTGATCGTCGAACCCTTAGATCCAGACCGGGCCATCTGGATGGCATTGTTGAGATCCTTCAAACTCTTCTCAGTCTCACTACCAGCTTCGTCACGGGCATTGTTGAGCGCACGTGAAACCTTGCTCTCGAAGGTCTCTCGAACGTTCATACCAGGCAGGGGCTCCAGGGTATTCTCCGTGGCACTTGCTGTGATAGCCTCGACTTCCTTCTTCCTCTCCCGCACACAATTCTCGATTCGCTGAATCGTTATCGCGTCGGGAATGGTGTCCCCAATACCTATACTGAAACCATTGTGCAGCAGCCAGTAGTTGACAATGGTTTGTGCACCGTTGAAGAAAGCCACTGCAGTATCCGGCCCGTACTCATTGAAGATTGTGTGAATGACACCACCACCGCTAGCACCAACAGTCTTCTTGGAGAACATGCCATACATCAATTGTCCGCCGTGGATAAGCAGACCACCGTCTGTCAAAGGCGAGAACTTCTCTGCCAGACTAGAGTTATCTTTCTCCACACGCAACAAATTGAGCCCAGATGGAAGAGCCATGCTTATCATCTGCTTTCCAGTCCACCTAGGTCTAGGCTTTAAGATGGCTGGCGGAGGGATAACTCCATCCCAGTCTGGAACCCACAACATAATGTTCATGACCTGTTCTTTGGTCAAGAAGACATCACGTCGGCAAATCTTGTAAATACCGCAGAGAGTATCTTGCACGATACCCATAAGCGGACCGTTACGCTGGGGAGACACGATATTCAAAGGGACCAAGGCGAGCTGCTTCAACTCTGCGCGAGACTCCTCGCTCTGAGGAACGTGCAAGTTCATCTCGTCACCGTCGAAATCAGCGTTGTATGGGGTGGTGACAGACAGGTTCAGTCGGAAAGTCGAATACGGCATAACACGGACACGATGACCCATCATAGACTCCTTGTGAAGGGAAGGTTGACGATTGAACAAAATGATATCGCCATCCATAAGATGCCGCTCGACTTTCCACCCATACAGCAGTTGTTGACCTCCAGCTCTTCGGGCATGGCGTAAGTCAATACGTTCCCCATTGTCCCGCACGATATACCTCGCTCCAGGATGTTCGTTGGGGCCATTGGCAACAAGCTGCTGCAGCTTCTCGATGTTGTATGGAGTGACAACTTCGGGGTAGGTCAGAGTCCGAGCAATACTTCTTGGGACACCGACCTCGTCAAGAGACAGGTTCGGATCACCAGTAATGACAGTACGAGCCGAGAAATCGACACGCTTGCCCATCAAGTTCTGTCTAAGACGACCCTCCTTACCCTTCAGACGGCTTCGGATAGCCTTGACAGGTCGGTTCGACTTCTGCATGGCCTTCGGCTGACCAGCGATATCGTTATCCATGTAGGTGGCAACGTGGTACTGCAAAAGAGACTCAAACTCGCGTACGACGTGTTCAGGAGCGCCTTCCTGTTCGCATCGCTGGACATTCTGGTTCGCTCGGATAATCTCAGCCAACTTATAAGTCAGATCATCCTCACCGCGTTGGCCGCTGGTGCTGCCACCGACGAGAACACTGGGACGGACAGGAGGAGGGGGGACAGGCAGAACAGTGATGATCATCCATTCAGGACGAGCATAGTCATTACTCAAGCCCATTATGCGAACATCTTCGTGGGAAATGTTGCGGAAGACATTCAAGGCCATCTGAGGAGTAATGACTTTCTTTTCCGGCTGCTGCATCTCATCCTCATCCATCATGCTCTTGTTGGGCTTCCATGTTCCAACTAAAGTGATACCCTCTTTACGAATCGTGGGCTGGGCGTTACCGCAACCACCATGCCTCCGGAGAGGCTTGGAGCTCTCTTTCGAAAACGGCTCGTCCTCGTCCGGCGGAGGGTCTGCTTCACAGATCAACACATCCTTGGACAGTCTCCAGATATGGTCGAAACGTCGCTTGGGATCTCTCATGCGTAGGGCTTCTAAGAATTTGGAGTCGGACTGGTCTCATGTCAGCATATCATGCCATCTAGGATTTGCCATCCCAATTAGGGATGACTAACCGTATCGGCTTTGATCTTGCCACAGTTGTGGCAGACAGTCTCAAGGAGTTTCTTGACTTTGGTCAAGAAACCTAGTGCATCGTTGTTAGCTTCCCGCATCTGCAACAGATTCGTAGACATCTAACATACCGATGTGAAAGACTGGAGTCGCAAGCTCGATGTGTCCGAAGTGCCCAGGACACTCCTTTTGACCCTCCTCGCAGGTCTCGCAGTTCCATTGCCGGTCAATTGTACCCAAGCGAGGATCGTTCAAACCCTTTGTCCGCGGCCGCATCCGTTGTTCGTCCTGTTTATCATTTCGACCTTGTCAGTCATCCCACACCGCAAACCCCAGTCAACAGAAGCCAAGGTGTACGAACCATCGTCTCAGGATACTCAACATGCACCACGCTCATCCTTTTGATCTCCTCTGGAGAGAAGAGACCAAACTGGATCTCCTTGATGGTGCGCAGAGGCGCCTTGGAGTAGGGAAAGTAAACGTTCGACATGGTGGCGATCGGTCGTCGGATGTAGATGTGATACTCGAGGAAACGAAGGCGGTTTAGCGATCAACGAAACGAACGATCCGAGTCGCACAAAGCAAAATCAAGCGATACTAGAGCGTTAACAATCAAGCGTGCTCGAGCGACGATGAAAGTGTTTGCAAGCAGCTGGCCGGCTGAGGCCTTTGGCAGCCCTTGCCACGAGGGCGCCTGGACCTGGTGTCCCCGAATCCGCGAAACTCGGGGGCGAAAGGGCGGAAAAAGGTATATCTCGATCGAGTACGTCGAGGTCAATAGCCCGATGAGAGACAGGTAGATATCGCGATACGAGACGCGATGATCTGGAGGGTTGAGGGATGGGCAAGCAGCGTGTCGAGGTGATGAAAGGGAGACGGTTGGATGTCACTTCAGTTTGGATGGGGCACGAGTTTTCTTGAGCCGCAGCCAGCAGCACTAGCGCGGTGCCGGCTAAAAGTCCGCAGCGCTAACCCATAGAAACTTGGCAGATGGCCTAAAAATCAGATTTGTAATACAAAATCATCCAATCATGCTGTCTATATGATAGTACCTATGAGTTCTGCTGATGGTTTTTAAATTGCAACTGACCGCCCAGCGACTGCCATCTCATATAACAATCCAGCCAAAAGACTGATGCACTTCTTATCGCCGACTGTGCTCGCAGATTACCTAGCCACCAAGGGTGCTGGATGAATCCTTCACAATTATCCCTCCTAGCCTCTCTTCAGGCTGGGAACTCTTCTCCCCTTAACTGCAATCACTCTGTTCTCACTTGAAACGCGCTAGTAAACCACAATGAATTTGTCGCTCATTGATCCTTTCGTCCTCGCCCAGGACTATCCCGACACCTTGACAGAGAAATTGAGTCCGTCGGCGCCCCCTTCACTTTCTCAATGCGACGTGGCTAACGAGTGACAGGAAGCGGGCACGCGACATGTTTGCGCTTCAATCGCAAAGGAGATTACCTTGCTTCCGGACGAGTGCGTACAACCCTCTTCCTTTCGGGCCCACCCATCTCGAATCCTCATTGACACTCCATCCTATAGGTGGACGGTACTGTGGTTATCTTTGATATAGAGACAAATGGAGTTGCGCGGAAACTCCGCGGTCATACCAGACAGATCCAATCTCTCAGGTGGGAATTAGTCCCCTGCGGAGTCGACTGAGAGAATGTCGTGCTGATAAGAAAGAATAGCTGGTCTAGAGATGGACGATACCTCCTCAGCTCCTCGCAGGACTGGAAATGCATTCTGTGGGACATGAAAGATGGTTCCCGCGTGCGCACCGTCCGATTTGAGGCGCCTGTGTATATTGCAGAACTACATCCTTTTAACCAGTGAGTGTCCCTTGCTCCTGCAGGGCTTAGAGTCCTGTCTAAAGCATGTCCGATGGTCGCAGTTTACTCTTCGTCGCTTCACTTTTCGAAGACCAACCAGTCCTCGTGGATATCTCGTCCCCCAAACCGATCAAGCGAATACTCCCCTCCGCTCCATTTCGTCCTCCGCCATCCGCCTCAGAAGAAATCGACCCCGCCTTGGCGGCCAAACAAGCCGCGCAAGACGCAAAGCACTCGACATGCGTCACAATCTTCTCGGCATTTGGAAATCACATCATATCAGGCACATCCAAGGGTTGGATCAACATCATCGAGACGCAGACCTGTACTACCATCCATTCCACCCGGCTCTGTAACGGCGTGGTCATTCTCCTTCGTTTGGCAAGTAACGGCCGGGACTTACTCATCAACAGTTCCGATCGCGTAATCCGAACCATCATCATGCCAGACCTGTCGCAACTAGGGATCGACCTCGAGCCCACGAACATCAAACTACAAGTGGAACATAAGTTTCAGGACGTGGTAAACCGACTGAGCTGGAACCACGTCACCTTCTCCTCTACAGGCGAATTCGTGACTGCCTCCACCTTTATGAATCCTGACATCTACGTCTGGGAGCGAAGCCACGGCTCCCTCGTCAAGATCCTCGAGGGTCCGCGTGAAGAGCTCGGCGTTGTCGAATGGCACCCGTCGCGCCCCATGGTAGTCGCCTGTGGCTTAGAATCCGGCTGCATATACACGTGGTCCATCGTCACGCCACAGAAGTGGTCCGCTCTGGCGCCGGATTTCGGCGAAGTCGAAGAAAATGTCGAGTACATGGAACGGGAGGATGAATTCGACATCCACCCGGCGGAGGAAATCCACCAACGGCGTCTCGACCAGGAAGATGAAGTCCCCGATGTCCTCACCATCGAACCGCTAAAGAGTGGCGCGGACGGCGAGATGGAAGCTTTCCGCATGCCGGTCCTCCTGGACATTTCTGACAGCGAAAGTGAGGAGGACATAGTGGCGGTAGGGCCGGGGACGATGCGTCGCCGGAGTCCCGGTGCAGGTCGGGAGTGGATGAACTCCAATGGAGACGGAGACAAAGAAAGTGGGAAGCCCGGTGCTGGTAGAGGTCAAAGGGGCCGGCGGAAATAAGCCGATCTACCCTTTTTTTTTCTTTTTTTTTTTTTTTTTTTTTTTTTTTTTTTTTTTTTTTTTTTTTTTTTTTTTTGAAACACCCATGGTCATTACAGCAACTTTGGGGGATCTGCAACATTTGATGAAAGCATTTACGGCGTTTGACGGCACACATATTATGACGGTAACTAAAGATTTGGGTGGTTTTCCAAGGATTCCCAAAAATGGGTGGATCTTCGAAGAGTTTTGACCACAAGTTTAGGGTATGAGTTGAGATCATATCCAATGTATTGGCTGAGTGTCCTTTTTCATACCTTCGCTCGTGCCATGTCATCAATATCATTATAGCCGGGATTTCTTTCAAGAATTCATCTTCAAAAAGGACCAAGGGGGTGGGAAAAACAATAGCAAGAGGGATGTACTGCCGTCCAGACAATAAGGCAAGGTGATCTGGGTATGAAGCCACTGTAAACGGCAACCTCCTTCCCTACAGAACGCCAGGGCATGCTATAAAGTTCAGTGCAACTATCGCGACCCATGCGGGCAAAACAGAAAAGGAATTTGCGTCCCTCCGTCTCAGCGAGATCTGGTTCGCTCCTATCTTTCTTCTGTCCAACCAGTGCAAGTGTCGTTATCAGAGCAATCCCATGTCTCTGCCGCCACAATATCAGTCGATCGCGACTCCCGCGGCATGGGTCGTAAATGTGGCGGCACCGAAGTTGGGTTACCTCTGGTGTATATATTCCTTGTCCGTTTAGAAAGTCCCGAAAAGCCAACGATCAGGCTTTCTGACGGGCAGGAAACGGGGTAAGCCTTTGTTCCAGTATTTTCATGCGAGCTTTCAGAGGTTTCAGCGTGCGCATGAATCTGGTATTGAACAAGGAAGGATGGCCGGTCAAGGGAGTTGGCGACCGAGATTGAGGGTGTTTGTGGGTTTGTAGGGTGTTTGCCGCGTGGGTCGGACTGGTCTCTCAGATGTTCAGTACAGTTTTGTAACAAGAATAAAGTAAGATGGAGGAAGAAGATCGCTTGGATCGTGTTCAAAGCACGATTGGTGGTTCACTCTGAGGGTGGAGATCCGGATTCATGGCGCGCAGTTTAGTAACCACGATGTCACAGATTTAAAGGATGCAAGGTTGATCTCGGTCAATTGGCGAGGGGCTTTCGAGCCTGGTATATATGCAGTATGTTGTAAGTATGGATCTCTTTATTGAAAGCCTCCGACTTGACATCGGCTGCTATCTGCTTGATTCGTTCGATAGGCCAACCGAACACACGGCTGAAAGGGGCCAGACTCATTGTCTCAATACTCTCCGAGATGGCTAGGTTATACCAACGGGCCACTCTTCTCTCATGCTCGTCCTGATGCCAAGGGTTGAGAGGGAGTCCAACCATTTGATGGTCAATTTCAGTAAATCCGGCCTCCTGCAGGTTTCGAATCGTTTCACGTGAATTGTGAGCAACCGGCCGCATGGTTTCCTCTGTGGCTTGTTTCAATAACTGGTACCATTGTCGAATAGCCAAGCCTTCCAAAGAGCGATCATCGCAACGGGGTTCGAAATCGATTTCGACCTGCTCAAACCACGCACCAGGACGGAGATGGGAATAAATCCTCCGATAGAGGTTGGGCCAGCTTGCGACGCTGCCAGAGCCCATCTGCATGTGAATCAGGTCCCACGAATCCTCCCCAAGAGCCCAAAGGCTCTCAAAGTCGAATGGTGCATAAAAGTCGCAATTTCTCGGGTGATTTGGGGGCTGTATAGGGGCCAAATCTACCCCAACAACGAAGGCCTCTGGATACTTGTTGGCCACATCGATCGCCCAAATCCCTGTGCCACATCCCAAATCGAGAAACCGGCCGTTGGTGGGATGCGGAGCATAGATCAGTCCGTCCGAGACTCTCGCCACAGTGAAAAGCTTGTGGAAGATATCTAGACGATCCTGCTCTTGTTCGTCGCACGGCAACATGTAGATTCCTTTGCGGTATCCATGGTACGTTCGTCCGTTCTCCTGATAGCAAGGGTATCTGTCAGGATTCCTAAAGGGAGAAGAGAGGAAAAGAGTGGTTGTATATTAGTCACCCAATGGTAACAAAGTTGCAAATTTTAACAGCTCTGACGGCAGTTCAAAGGAGGGAGAGCAAGAATATGAAATGAGAAGGTAGAAGGGAAAGAGAGATATACTTGCTACTGGTAGAATTAATGCTTGGGGAACCATTGGCGTGCCAACGACCAGCGGCCGGGTCTCTCTCCGCAGCCGGACCCCTGTCTGTGATTGTATAGATGTCCATAGCATCGGAGTTGTTTCTTGAGCGGCCTAGGGCATTGAAATCTGACGAAATAGATCCGCGAACGTTAAGTGGCGGGGAGGCCACCGTCGGAGGTCGCTGTCCACCCTGCCCGTTGAGAAACATCAGGTCGAGGAGGTCCAATCGGGTAATGATGAGGAAGAAGAAGAAACAGAATAGTATGTTGACGAGGTTAAAGAAGGAAAACACAATGTTGACTGGTCAGGAATCAGTCGTGGAGAGGTGTACCGATAGAAGACAGGTATGGTGGCTATTATCACAGATCAAAGCAAACATATAGGAAGAAGGAAAAGGCTGAGCACAGCGGCTGCAGGAATACTGCATAGAAGTATGGACAAGGTGATCGAAGGGCGCGAGAGGTCTTTTTGGCGAGGAAGAAACACATAGAATCATTCACACACAACACACGCACACAGCAAGGATAGGTAAGATTCCGTAATACACGGCACTCTCAAACTCAGCTGAACTGCACACCCAACGACAGAATCAGAAGGTGGTCAGCTTAGCATTTGGGAGGCAAAAGGTAACAACAGACCTGAAGCGCCGCGGCTGCCTCCCCGCGGAAGACCCAAACCTCTGGAGGAACCACACAAGAGCAGTCACGACGCGACCATGCAGGATTCTGGCTCGATGGACTCTATCGTCTGGATGTAGACAGGCAAAGACAATGTATCTAATGGTTTAGTGAATCAAGATCAACCATGGATCGATGATGGACGATCAAGGAAGAACCTATTGAGATGGAGCGAGGGGCGGTTAATTAATGTAAGAAGAGTAAATGACGGAGAAAGAAAATAGAAATAAAAATAAATAAAAATGAACTATTATTTAGTACAGGGGAAAACAAAGAAATGCGCCATAATATGATAATTATAACGATAGAAAAAAGAAGAAAATAAATAAATCAAAAGGAAGGGAACAGTGCGAAGTTGATGAAGAGATGAAAGGAGTAAGGAGCAAAAGCAAAGCACAGCAACCAAGGCTTTAAGGTTGTGCAACCGCTGTCTCCCTACCCGTCAGGCCCACGGGCGCGATGGCGGGGCGGTTGGGAAGGGCCCAGCGTTGGACTGATCGGTCAGCCTGAGGCGCCAATTAGTCCAGCGAGGGTGGAAACAGAGACTGCGAAGAAGAGAGAGGGACTGCTGGGTATGGGTTGATGAGGTACTCTGTTTCAATATGAGTAAAAGATGTGGTCTCATATACACTCAAGTTGGTCTGATGGTTGGCTACAAAGCCTTCTTTAGTGCACGATTGATTAGATAGATACGTAGAGTATGAAAAGGGGCAAGTTGATGGCAATGTAGAGTCAGACAAAATGATCCAGAATATAATATTCATAATATGGCAGTTATGATGAGAGGCATTATTATCATGATGCCAAAGGAAGAGACTAGCTATGGAGCAAGGTACCAACCGACCTCTTGTAACTTTGTAAGTCTATCAACGATGTATCCAAGGCACTGCCAATGCAGAAGACGGAACCATTTCAGCGCAACTTAGAATTTTCATTTCTTGATTGAATTTTCAGGACACTCGGTTATGCTCCGTGATCTGACCACATTGGTCTTCTCTGGTGCTCGAGGACCAAAACATACTCGACTACTTGCAGGGATTAGACAGGGTCTCCGATAGCTGATTGTCTAACTCTAATCAAGCGAATAGCAACCAATATGAATGCCTCAAAGACAGTGTTACAATCGCTATTGATTAGTAGATACTTGGCCCTCAACAGTGCTCTATTTAGTCAGGGATTAGATGCAGTGTTCCACAGACTCTAGTGCATCAACAAGGGGCTGCTTCCTGGAAGACTTTTGATCCATGTATGTACCTCCCTTTTGCAGTATGAGATGGTACGCTCACCTCACGCCCCAACCTTGTAAGGTACAGTAAACATCCAGACGGTTCATGATCTGGTATGTATACTTTAAAAGCCTCATAAAACATACTTTTTTCACATCTTCTTACTTGAGACTAGGGCCCATCAGTACCCGGGTTTTCGGGCCCTCACGGAAAAAATCAAATTTGAAAGCAATCTTGAGCTTACGAGTGCCAACAAACTAGCAACGACCAACGGAGTAAAATGGCAGTATACCCACTTTAGCGGGTGTCAACCCTGGTACCTTAGGTTTGGGGAAATAACTTCCCAGACAATAAGGCTCTTTTATTCTCTGTTCTTTGAACAGTTGAGTGCGTAGAATTTTGTCATCATGACTTGTGCCTGTCAACTATTGAAGATGATCCCTACTAGTAAGTCGTACCACTTACGTTGTAGTCTGTATGTCCCCTCCCGGTTCAGGTACAGTGGGTAGTGACTACTCGACAATAGAAAACTGTGGGTTACCAACATCCTGGATATCGAAGGAAACTAAGGGCTATACTAATCCTCGGAGGAAAAGATAGCGTAACTGTTCCCGTCAATAGTACTAAGTTAGAAAGGAGGGGTTCGGATTTCATTTCATCTCTGATTGTTCTTGTTCGAAATGGGTATCTCCTGGTCCCACCAAAGTGTGCCAGAATTCCCGCTCAAAGTAAAAGGACAAAGAACCAAAAAGTGACTTTCGGGGCGGGACGCGGACCGTCGTCCACTTTTGGTCAAAGTCAAATTATCCAATTGCAGTGGATTATTTTTCCGCAGCTAGACCATTCGGTTTGGGCCTAGGCAACTCAGTAGTAAGATATTACCAACCATCCGGAGTTCCAGAGA
Source organism: Aspergillus lentulus (assembly GCF_001445615.1). NCBI lineage: Eukaryota > Fungi > Ascomycota > Eurotiomycetes > Eurotiales > Aspergillaceae > Aspergillus > Aspergillus lentulus. Next base: position 1,042,770 of record NW_028322113.1, read on the forward strand.
CAAAGCAAAGTACCTTCCTTGGTAGATATGCGAGCAGTAAGCAATAATGATGAGTACACTCTGGTATGGTCAGTCTGGTGACTGATGAGATTTATGTTCATATTTATTAGCTAAGCAAATGCGGATGGACCAGGGATGCCGTCTCTCAGACTTTGACTCTTGGTGTACCCCTTACCGTACCAATATGTCCTCGTGTCATGCCTCGTCAAGGCGTCGTCCTACTGCTAAACTTCTTTTAGTTTCTGCCGCTCAGTACTCAACTAATCAGCTTATCTGGCCGTGTTCCCAACACTCTGGTTGAAGGATCCGAAGCTTTTCGGATGTCATTCCTCTTCGAGCACTTCTGCTACGGTTTTACCTCTAGTACCCGTGTGAACCTCCGACGCTGAATCTCAATAATACTAGGTAATTCGTAGGCTTCATATCATCTTACTATTTTACCTAAGAATTATCTTTACTAATAAGTAGTAGGTACCTAAATGCCTATTTATTCTCTGGCTCATCCATGGTCCATCGACCTGTTGCTTGTGGCCCCTGGCATTGCATGCATCCGCTCCGAAGTGGACCACGGTTGCTGCATACTGTGGCCTGTATCCACGGAGTATCTGTCATTCTGTCAGTCTCGACTCTCGAATAGGTCCATGGAAAACGGTCCAAACCAAAATACCAACCACAATCATAGGTACCATGCCTTACCTTAGCGATGACCATGCCTTGAGCCTGGAAAGTACAACAACTCAACCACATAATCATGTGAGCCATTAACAATAAAGTTCAGGCAATTTGGTAATCAATGAGCACACTGCAGCAGCGGGTGCAGGTACAGGATTAGATGAATCACTCTCTGCTAAATAAGTGCTAATCTTGTTAGATAAATATCCGCAGTTTCCGTGCTCAAGGAAATTTTTTGATCTGCACTTCCAGGCGGAGCGCACTGTGCGCGTAGGACAATCTCCCTGATTGTTGTCATTGACTGACAGGATTTAGGCTTTTGACTTAATTGTATGGGAAACTGTCCGTAGGTACCAATTACCTAGTCCAGTAACAAGTACAACTACGTAGGCCCCTAGCAGCAAAATAAAGTTCGTGTACCTTTGATCCATGTGACGAGTGGCAACTTACATCTCTCACTAATGTCCGAGAATATTGAGGAAAATGAATGGATTTGCACACCGCTTCCCAGACTGCCGGGTCCCAAGGCTGTAGGCTGCAATGTATTCCGTCACTTTTCTCATAAGCGAGCTTCGGTAACTTGATACCTTACCTAGGTAGGTAAGGTACCTACCCTGATAGGGGTACATGGCTGCAGATCCTATCCATGAAGCTGCCCCAGTCTCTTATCGCTAATGCGTGCCTACCTCGGGTGCTTTGTGGACAGTCAAGTACAGTATCATTACCATGCCTTCAAACACGAGATCAGCACAGTTAAGTAGTCTGAGGTTCCTGCTACTGAGGAATTATCTCGGTAAGAGAAGGTACCCACAATACTACATAACAGCAAACCTCCCTACCCACACTTAGTTTAATCTGCCTGCTATCATTCATCAATCTCGACTGGATCACCACTGAACTTAGTTGATATTTAGTGTCCGTCACACTGGAGATCCCCATTCAGGACTAGGCGGATATATCTTCAGCATCTTTCTTCATTCGTCCCTTGTTGACTCGGCTCGCCAACCCACAACAACCTAACCCGGTCTCAACACCTTCAATCCATCTGTCTCATTTAGTCTGCTTACTATTTACGCGGTTCAAGTTTCAGACCGTACGGCGTTTACAGCGAGAAACATCATCCATTTTCTTTTGAGGTAGACAGGCATCAACAAAGATCGGTATCGCATCATCGATCGAGTATAAGCGCCTTTTCCCTCGAGCAATGAGCGGAGCCGAAGACGAGTCATGAAAGTCCTGAAGATCTTGCTGCAGTACAAGCGTTAATCAAAGCTGTTGTGGGGTCGTCCACTTGTATTTTCTCCCACGCTTGCATCCACATCTTCCAGTCTCAGGCCAGTCGCAGAATTAGATCACAGGACATATCCTCAGAAGCGCCACAGGGTGGCGGATATTGAGAACAATCAATTGTTTGAAAGTCTCGACCCCTTTTGCGAATCTGGATCCTCTATCAGCTAGTTAGATGGTACACAAGGCGTGTCGCCGTTCCATGTTTTCACTGTGGAATCACTGAAGGTGACCGCTACATTGAACGAGGTCCCAGTTGGTCCAAAGGAGAATTCAAAATTAGTGACAGTGATAAGATCGACAGTCAGCATGGAACGCATCCTTTCACAAAGTTTAAATTCTTCTGGCCAGCTACAAACAAGATAGCCATCTTCACCTCGCAGAAGGAGGATGCTTGCTCGAGCCACAAACGCCACGACCAATCATCTGGGTGCATCTCGAACTCGGCAACGGGTTGCCTTGCACCTGGGAGGTTACATGGAAGGATGTCACCGCTCCATTCAGGAACTAACTGTTCCTGGGCAAGTCCTCGACGGAAAAATCACAGATCAACGCGGCGGTGCTGACCGCCCCAGTCGTCTGTACGTACTGGGAAACTTGAAACGCTCCATTTGCGGCTGTGTATATGTAGCTAGATGCATTCGGCGATTGAACCTGGACAGACCAGGTGAAGGGCTGACTCGATTCGCCTGTGCCTCCCACTATGTCTCCACCCAGTATGACACTCCGATTAAGCTCTCTCAGCGATCGACCAATCCAAACGGCAAATCTCTCAGCACTCAGCAAGAGGACTTGCTAGGGCTTAACCAGCAGAGATCTTTGATGAAAATTGTGGATAGGAGGCAGCCATTGTGTAAGTTATGCGCGTCACTTGGAGCACGCGAATGGGACCGGGCCCAGCGTGTCACACAACCAGTCATCGAAGGCACAAAGGGACGGTGACGCAGAGTCGCACTCCTATTCCGTTGCCTGTGTCGATCTTTTCACAACTATCCTGGAAAGAATAGCCAATCAGTTAGTCTCCCTCTGATTTTCATTTTTTTCCTCCTCTGTGCGCTATGGCAACCGATAAGCCTTTCCCGGAGGTCACCTGAAGACCATATGGTAAACAACGAGGTCGATCTTATTTGCAGCACCAATGATGGCAACCCTGGCCGCAGGAGTGCTGGTTGGAAGAGACAACTACTCTGTACACATCGCCGAGGTCCAATGACTTCACGTTGCGCAAACGTCTAACGTCACTCGTGAATAAAAAAGAAAAGAAAAGGAGATGGAGCATGTCTCGTCGGTTCAACGGCTGGCACCGGTTCTTCAAGGAACTGGGGCCCGCTTGAAAAGTCAAAGATCCACGTCTGCAGGGCAGCGCCATGAGGTTTCCTAGACTGATATTCTTAGGGCTAACCATGCTAACATATACACTATATGAACAACTACGGCTATTATTACCATGCGACAAGAAATCTACTGCGCACCCAAGCTACATTGAGAGAACGCTGCAATGGTTTTGGGCCCAAAGTCGCGGCAAGGTAGGTGAAAGAGAGAAGTGAGTTACTCTCAACCTTCATGAGACTAGAGGCTGCCCTTCGTAAACTCCCAACGATTAACACCTTGACGATACTCCCGTTTATGGTTACATGAGAGCATTTTCAAGGTGGAAAACAACGTTCTAGCAATTCTTGGCTTCCCATCCTGGGATCCAGCCCAGTTAAGCGAGATCAAAAAACAAAGCTAGATTAGAGAGAAGAAAATAAATAGAATGACGAGATGCATTTTATTAAGCTTTATTATTCCATTTGCATTGTCGTTTGCTGAGAATTGAATGCGCTCAGCAAAAAGCGAAGATGTATGGAGTGGTAAAAATGCACGGGGAAAGTAAGAAAAAATCAGAACTATGGAGAAAATCAAATTTTCTACCCGCAGCATCACCACTAAGCTTGGTATACACAACTTCATCAGCCACCACCTGTCAACAGAATCAGCATAACAAACGGCGGGGTGATTCCCAGACAAAACCCTATACTGGCTTGTCTCACTACTTGAAATCAAACCATAGATACGAAGGGACCTGTCATCAAGGAGGTAGCCGATCGGCTGATTGATCTGGACCAGAGTCGAACACGGGAAGATCGGTTCTGGCGGTTGCTTGGAGCATCAGTATATCTGCACAGATCTAGTATTATCATTGTCGCCTTGTATAACCGCCGATAAGTAGAAAGCGGCCCAGTCTTTGTTGTACGGCGCCATGCACACCCTCAAGGCCACGGCATCATCCTCGCTCAATCTGGGGCCGGGGAATTACATCTACTCGATCATTCCTGCGTGGCCTGACTCGTTGGCGGCTATTTCATCGGATGACTCGTTGCGTGTTTTTGATGCCGCTAGTCTTGGCCGTGTAGCCGTGGTTGCGGCGAAAACGCACGGGAATGGGGGCGTGACGTCGCTGAGGAGGTATGGATCTGGGCAGGATCAGCAGCTGCTAGTCACCGGCGGTAGGGATGGGAAGGTGAAGCTGTGGGATTTGAGAGGGGGAAAGGGTTCGGCTGTTGTTGAAATGGAGACTGGTGAGTTGGTTCTCGCTGAGTGGTCTTGTCGCTCTGGGTGATCTGTCTGTGGCTAACTGTTTGCCGTACGTGGATAGCCAGGAATGCGTCTGTGCTGTCAACAGCTTGCTGTGCGGAGACAAATACTATCGTTGCTGGTACGGAGCTGGTCTCCTCGCAGGCTGTTGTTGCATTCTGGTCAGTCATGACTGAATTGATGACATCCGGCGACTACGCAAGCTGCTAACCGCCTTGTAGGGATATTAGATCGCCGGGGACAACTCGGCTCCAGTACGTCGAGAGCCACAACGACGACGTGACCGAGGTGCGTATGCGTCCTATCCTCATTTCGCTTTGCGCTCCGTACTGATAAGAACCAGCTTCAATACCACCCCGTCCGAAACAACATCTTACTGTCCGGAAGCACAGACGGACTGGTTAACATCTACGACACTACCATCACGGACGAGGACGACGCCCTGGTGCAGGTCATCAACCACGGCTCCGTCCATCACGCCGGGTTCCTGGGCGAGCGTACCATCTACGCCCTCAGCCATGACGAGGACTTCTCCGTCCACCCGGCCACAGATCCCGACGAGCAGGCCGAGGAACCCAAGCCCATCCAGTTTGGTGATCTAAGGCAGCCCCTCAACTGCGAGTATATCGCCCAGCTCTGCACCGGCAGCCAGTCGGCGTTCATCGCTGCCGGACATAAACTGTACGTCTACATTCCTTTGTTTATTCTCAATTTCGGTCATATCTGACAGCTTGTCCTACAGTGATAAACGACTAGACCTCGTCCCTCTCGTCCCCGATCCGTGGCGGTTCGACCAGGCCAACCTCTGGCGTCTTCCGGGCGCGCACGGCGAGGAGGTCGTTCGTTCAATCTACGTCGACGAGCAGGTATGTTTCTTCCACTCGTGTTTCTAAAGTACCCCAGATTCACCATCCTTGCAGAGTCATTCCGTATTCACCGGAGGAGAGGACGGGTTCGTTCGTGCCTGGAAGCCAATAGATGAGGATGAAACTCAGGCCGAATCTTCTCCAGCCAAGCCTTCACGACCGAAGGAGAAGAAACGCGAGAAGGAGCGGTTCAAGCCATATTGATTGTGGCTGTTGTACTATTGGATTGTAAATTATATTACATGAGTTCTTTAACTCATTGTATATATCGTAGGTACTGTTGTAGGTACTGTCGTAGGCTGCGAGACTTGTCTTCGTCGCCAAATCCATTCGGTTTTACTACCATCCAAAAGGCTACTCGCGAATATATATTTGAGTCGACTACCCCGACCAACGACTACATCACGCAACGCAACCATTTTTACTGTATCGTGACACGCTCGGCAAAAAAGCCCTGCCACAATAAATTCGTGGAAATATTTTAAGAAAAAAATCCAACCAAAAACAAGCATCAGAGACGAAAATGGAAAGTCTACTGGCGAAAAGCAAAAAGTAGTCGCGCCCGGGATCGAACCGGGAACCTTCTCGGAATCCTTGCGAAGCTCACATGACTGTGAACGAGAAATCATAACCATTAGACCACGCGACTGCTTGTTAGAATACTGAGCAAACCAATATTTTATGTACTAAAGCAGGTAAACCACTGCATAGGAAACTCCAGTCTTTGCCCCATCTCCGCCGCATCCAAACTTTTTTTTTCTCTACTGTGTGTGATCTCAGTCAGTCTCTGCGACGGGGTTAGTCGGTAGTCTGTCCGACCCTTTCATCGCCTAATTTATTACTGCCTTCTTCCTCACTCCTCATCTTCAGAGGCGGTTATACCCCTCCCCATCCGTCCTCCAGGTTATTCCTGCCAGGTTTCTCCTAAGCGCCGTTCCATCGAAGACAAACCTCGATGCCCGCCAGAGCCGTCATCTAAACTAACCGCCCTCCAACCGCCTCACCAACTCCATCACACCTTTCCTCCCGATCCATATTACCCAAAAAAGGGCCCAACGAAAATGGACGCCCAAGCCTACCTCATTCGTCACGGCTGGTCCGGACCAGGCAACCCACTAAATCCCGACCGCCCACAGGGCGGCGGTCTTGGTCTCACGAGACCCATTCTTATCGCGCGGCGCTCCGGCAACCAGGGCGTGGGCAAGAAGACGACCAAGGATCCCACGAATCAGTGGTGGCTGCGTGGGTTTGAGGATGCGCTGAAGGGCGTGGGGCAGGAGAGTGTCGGCGGTGCTGGGGCAGTACCGAAGCCGAATGCGTTGACCAGTGAACTGTACCGGTTTTTTGTGAGGGGGGAGGTTGTTCCTGGTACGATTGATGGGAAGAAGAAGGTGGTGGTTGTGGACGAAAGCGAGAAAAAGAGGAAAAGGAAGGAGGAGAGCGAGGGGGAGAATGCTGAAGAGGCAAAGGCGCGGCGGAAGGAGGAGAAGCGCAAGAAGCGGAAGATGAAGGAGGGTTCGTCCAGTGTGGATGAGACGACCCCTGAGGGTCGAGCCGAGAGCAAAGAGGAGCGCCGACGGAGAAAGGAGGAGAAGAAGAGGAGGAAACAAGAGAAGGAGCTGAGGAAGCAGGAGGAGAGCAGTGCCGGGGAGGATGAGAAGGCCGCTCGCAAGGAGAAGAAGAAAAAGGAAAACGAAAAGAAGAAGACGGAAAGACCGGAAGACGAATATCCTACTCCTCCGTCTACGGAACCAGAGCAGACGGAGTCCAGCAGTGGGCGGGACGAATCCTCAGACACAACGGCAAAGCCGAAGAAGAGAAAGGAGAAGGAGGACTCGAAACAGGACAAAAAGGCCCGGAAGAAAGGTGCCTCGTCCGTGGACAGCACGAAAAAGAAGTCAAAAAAGTCGACCAACGAGTGATATTGGCCCGTTCTTCATGTACAGATAAAGTTTTCGTTCATCAGATCAGATACCCATTTGGCACTGCTACGCCGGCTTGATAAAAGTTCATATACCATGTCATTTTCTTCACTTGTCGTCTTTACCTCGTAAAGTCATGCCTCTGGTAATTTGCCTGGCTTGCCTGAGAGAATCCAAGGCCTTCTCTCCCAGAACTCATCCTTGATAATGTCGACATGATCAACCACCACCTGTGCTTTCCGTCGCAACTTACGCAGTTTGTCTTGCTGCGACTTCGAAGTTTTGCTTTCGTCCACCGGCGCCTCATCATCATCCCCGTGCTTTGATTTGGACTCAAGCTTGGGATCTTCTAATTGATACTGCAAAAGTCCACGTTAGATGGCGATCATAAAAGGCATCCTTGCTCGCCTACCTGACGATAAACCACACTCCCTTTCTTAAAAATCTCATCCTCGTTGTTATAATTGATCCCAAACCTCTTGAAGAGGATCTCATTCTTGTCGGAAGAGACAGTTCCCTGCCACGACTCGTCAGCTCATGCAAAGTAAACCATAATTCAGAAGCGCACACACCTGTAACTCCCTCTCAGCATCCGTGTTACTCATCCCTCCCTGCTGAACCATCGTCCAAAACGTCGTATTGTAGAGATTATTAATGTGGCCTGATTCAATCAGTACATGACAACCGAGCACAGATCTACGAGATCATACGCACAATCAACCTGTCTCCAACTCATATAATCGCGCAAGATCCTAGTGGTCGGGTACAGGACCGCCCGGCCGTCGAACGAGGGTAGGTACGGAGGCTGCAGAGGCGTAGATGGGAAATACGTCCCCCATTGGTAGATATAATGTGCTGTAAACGTAGACACAATCGTCGTGACGAGCTTGCTAAACCCCGAGTTAGTGTCCTGCAGTCTCAGAACGTCAAGGCGAGGACAAAAATGCTCGCCCTGGCTGTGGCTGACTCACGCGCTGCGTCGCTCGAATAGCTGACAGCTGGGGTGAAAAACGAAGCTGCTCATGGTCAGAGTCACGAAGCATGTTGATCTGGCTGGTGAGGAGCAGACCTGTATTCATCGCTCACGCCGTAGGCGATGCATAGGTCCGGGAGTTCTTTCATGACCTCCACGGCGGCGGCGTTCATCAAGTCCAGCGCGCGGCGGTCGTTGGGTTTGATGAATCCATAGCGATCGGAAAGTCTATGTCATTTGTTATTCAGGCAAATTTGGCGAATAGAGTAGATTGGGAGGTAAATACTTGTGAAATCCTCTGCCGTCGATGCGAACCACGATCCAGGTATTCGGCAGCAAGACATCGGGCTGCTCAAATGACTTGACGTACTCGTATCTGATTACGCATATCAGCTATTGCTCATGTTCGATGAGAAACAAATATAAATACTTTGAGTTGGCCATTCCAGTAAAATGTCTTGCGTGTCCTTCGTTGCGAGGATACCTAGGTAGTCTTGTTCAGTTTCGCTGGCCGGTCAAATGAAATCTCTCTGTTGTGCGGGAATCCGTGCGGACTACGAGAGATGAGCCATAATTGCTGCCAGATCAATCTAAGGCATTCAAAAACCCATACTACAATTACTGAGAAACATTCTAAGCATTACTTTGACTACTTTGATCATTCTGAATGAGATATGCGGTGAGATGGTATGTTTCACCCACCAACTATACGATTCTCGTATATGAAAATGCTATATACCAATGAATGACTTTAGACATAATGAATAGTAAGAAAGTCTTAGAAAAAGGAGTAGACGGACTCGCGGGTCCTCGCCAAACACATGGAAAAGAGACAATCAAAGAATGCATAGGTGCAGTACCAGCATGCAGTTTGTGCAATCCGTCATCGAGAGGAGTGAAACATCAAAAACAGAGGATCACAAAAGGCTAAGCCCAGCTCAAGGTTCCTCTTCCTCGGCGATCTCATCATCGCCAGTCTCGCTGGCCAATTCGCTAGGCCTTTCACTTGTCTCACTGGCAGCTTTGTCCGATTTCTTGGACTTCCGGCTGAAAAAACCCAGACTGCTTCTAGTCGATCTGTCTGCAGACGGAGCGCTGGAGACAGTGCTGTCAATACTTTTGGCAAGTTGCGCGTCGTTGCTTGCATCCTCGTCGATGTCACCCTGGGACGAATCGCCCTTCTTCGAAAACAAGCCGGAGCGTTCCTTCCACGAACCGAATTTGCTCGAACTGCCCTTTCGAGTGATCTTTCGAATAAATGATTCCTTCGTGTTGCTGTTGTCCGCAGAAGTGGCCGATGGCATGCGCTCCAGCGATTCGTACGAATCACCCGTGAAGATGGACAAGGACCGGGAACGCGAATCCCTCGAGATGCGCGGCTCTGACGGAGAGCCCTCCTCCATGTGGAAATCAAAAGCCATATCGGATTCTCTCTCCTTTCCTTTCTCTTTATCCTTATCCTTGTCGGACTTTCTGCTGAAGATGGTCTTGAACGTGGGTGCTGCGGGATTCAATTTTGGAGTTACAGGGCGATGGGAGGACGAAGGCCGTGTACCAATCGGGGCTTGCAACGGCCGACCTTGGCGTTCAAAAGTCTCCTGAGGAAAATCAGGCTCACCAGTCAGCCCAAGGGGCAAGTGACCAGAGGACCCGTACGTAATAGACGGCCGACGGGATTGAGCCCTGGACCAGCTGGACGGGGAGGCCCAATCGAATCCAAGAAGACTGCGATGGTTAGGCTTTTCAGCAGACGGCCATCCGAAAGGACGATTATCCGTCGAGGGATGAGGAAGCTGATTATCGAAGGAAAAGGTCGACGAAGGTCTCGGCGACAGGGAACCTCGTCGGACAGTACCTAGAATCGATGCTGGATCGATTGGATCGTGACGAGGACTGAACTGATTATAACCAGTGCTGAGATCAGAGGGCTCGCTCGACTTCAGCAGACTGCTACTTCCACTGCCGAAACCGAATCGGCTGGGGGAGAAGATACTAGTGAATCCTGCTCGTCGCGACGGCAGGTGGTCAGAAGAGCTGTCTGCGGTGGCAGCGGCAGTATTACTCCTGGGAAGCAACGATATCGGGTTGGCCCAGTTGCCTGCATGACTCAACCTCCGACGCCTTGAACCGATGGGGTCCATTTCGTCCAGATTCCTAGGGAAAGATTGGCTCTGTCCGGGTTTCAGGGTACCCAGCAAAGGCGGCTCATCTGCCAGTGTTTTACCACGAGGACGATGGAAGCCAAATAATCCCGATAGCCTTCTCGTGGCGCTTTTAGGAGCATCACTAGATTCATCAACATGCGTAGACTGGGGCTCGGTCTCTTTGCGATCCTCATGGGGGCTGGCGAAAATGCTAGCTGGTTTGCTTCCCACTGCAGACTCAGGAGACGATGGGCCGCGCGAATAGCTTTCCCGCTGCGGTTCGGACAACTCCAAGTTTGAGAAACGAGGTCGAACTATTGGACGTGGGGGTTCTGGAGATTCTTCATCCCCTAAAAGATCAGATGGGAGCAGGGCATCGGCCCGTGGACTCATTTGAGGATTACCAAAGGAAAGATCGAGATCACCCCGCATCGGATCTTGCTGGTCCGAGAGACCCGGAAGGGTCATGCCATTGTTGATATTGAAGAAGGCAGGAGCGGGAGCAAATGTAGGCGAGTTGGTGGAAGGTGGATTGAAGTTGACACCGCCAGGGAAAGACGGTTCCAAGCCGGGAAAATTCATCGGGGAGGAGACGTTGCTGTTGAGAGAGCTGCGATGGCGGCGCGGACGGATAGTCGCAGTATTTGACATGTCCAGGTCGAGAGCTGGCAGAGTGAACGGTCCACTGCCGCCCGAACGCTGGGTAGTCAACCACTTGAGGCGCTCCTGGGCCTCTTGATACTGTTGCTGAGCCTTCTTCTAAGTTAGTAACCCTCAATCTCAAAAATCCAGTACGTTCTCTGGGGACCCACCTGTGCGTGAAGATTCACTAAAGCAGCATATCGCGCATTGAGATTGCTCAACTTGACCTCCCATTGCCTTGCTCGCTCGTTGTCGATGCGGTCCAACTCCTTCCCATCCTCGCTGTCTCCCCCCTGCTGACGCTTTCGCTCCTCCTCAAGCTTCTTGACACGCCCACCTTTGTCCTGAATCTCATCATCGAGAACTTTCATCTCTGCCTGCTCCTTGGCAATCTTCTCTCGAACCTCATCTGCACTCCTTTTTCCTTCCTCTTCCACGCGAGCCTTCTCCTCGTTGATCTGCGCAACCTCAGCAGTCATCCGCGCCATCTCCTCACGCCAACGAATAATGTCCTCCTTGCGCTTCTTTCGTTCGGTCTCTTTTTGCTGCAGAAGCCTCTCGCGCTTGGCCTTTTCATTTTGAACGGTTCGATTGACGCTCTCCAGCTTGTTAACGTGCTTCTTCAAATCGCCACTGGCCTCGTCCTTCTCCTTCACACGCTTTCTCAGCTGGTCACGTTGTCTCTCAAGCTCCTTCAAAAGCGCGATATGCTCCTCCTCTTCCTCCGCCGCCTGCTTCTCCACGTTTTCATTCTCATGCTGCAGAGATTTCAGCCTGTCGGCCAACCGTTCCAAGGTCTCACTGCTGTCACTATGCGCTGCGTGTTTCTGAGTCTCCTCTGGATGGCTATGCGGGAGGTCGACGCCGCTAGCCGCGGGAGATTGCTTCCGTCCAGCAGAGGAACGCTTCCCTTGCAGTTGTCCTCCACTAAGCTCGCGAGCCATCAAAGGGGCGGAAGGGGCGACCAACCCGGCAGTGGGTCGTGGGATTGAGGCCCGAATCGTCGGGCTACCAACCGGGGCATTTTGCTGAGATTGCGACAAAGGAAGAGGCTTGGTCCGAACATGAATAACTGCGCTGGGTGTCTGAAAATTTGCCGCACTGACGGAAAAGACGCAAATGTGATATATACTTCCTGGGACCAGGTTCGAGATTTCTACCGCAGTCTCCGCGCGTTTCGATTCACCAACTATTGGAATGGTTAGTGTTGATGTAACTTGAGAAAGTAATACGCAAAAATAAGCTACCTTTGGAGCCGTTGACTTGAATAATGTGCTTGTGAATAGAATTGTGAAAGTCAGGCAGTTTCCAGGCGATGCGAACTTCACGGGCGGTAATCTCCTCTAGAGTAACCTCTGGTGGCGGAGGGATGTCCAACCCGAGCTTTTCGACCAGTACTTCGTTCGGAGTCTGACAAACTTGCCATGCACGATATAGTAACCTTTCCATGAATATTAGATAGAAGATCACCAAGGGCGAAACAAATATTCGAACTCACCATATAAGCGCCCATAGAATCGCGACGGCTAGAAAGAGAGCCATAACGCCTCGTACCCTCACTGGGGGAACCACGCTGGGGTAGGCGTAAAAGGAAAGATATAACGGCTCATACATCACAGCATTGGGCACCCATGGAGACGGGCGTAACGGAAGGGAGAAAGAGGGATAAAGAAGAAATTGACAGGCGAGAAAATCCTCAGCCTATTCTGTCGCCCTCTTGCGAACCTGTCCAACTGTCCACCACTGTTGTTAAATGCGAGTCTTTCTCGGTAGATCAGTTGAGAGAAACATGGCACTAACCAGATAAGGGAGGTCATGTGAGGTCAGCTGACTGATCTTCAGCTTAGTCAACAGCGTTTTTTCGGTTTTGCGAATGAAAGTCTTGGCACGAAGATCTCTCCTGAAATAGTAACGCGCAGAATTGCATTCCAAGCAGGGTTCGTGCCCAGCCCGGTCCTGCTCCGAAGACCTAAACCGAGGAAGTTTCCTTTCTGAGCGATCTGCTGCAGCCTTAGGAATCCATTTCCATTCGGCCCGTGACATGTGACTTGGCCCGGTCGTTGGGCGGTTGAGAGCGCCCGCAGTAATCATCATCGAAAGGTGCTCCCCAACAGCCAACAGTCTATCATCAGGATCCTCTATCTGGGTACTGCCAACATTTTGACATTATTCTGCTCTTTTCCTCTTTGTCTCTCTTGTCGCTTTGTTTAGAGGTCTATTTGTTGTCCAAATATAGGTCTCTTTGGTTCCTTGTATTTTAGCCCGGCTTTGTTTCAGACAGCATTACATTCGTTTTCCCCCAGCTGGGTATGTCGCAGCTGGAGCGCTCTCTCGGCGGGCATTGTCACATGGGTCATATGTAGGCGGCAATTCCTGCCAACTTCCCGACTGCTGACATAGTCTCAAACCTTTACTACACTTATCTCTCCTGCCTTACCTATCTCAATCGTCGGTCTTCACTATCTCTACTCGCTTCCCTGGTCCATCCGAATTAAATTGAAGGCGCATCCGACGTCGCCATCTCGGGATGCAGTACGTCCGAAGTATCAGCGGTTCGGTGTCGAAGACATGGAATTCCATCAATCCAGCCACCTTGAGCGGGGCCATTGATGTCATCGTCATCGAGCAGGAAGATGGTAGCTCCTCATACTCAGTGGTCTCTATGACCCTATGTTGCTAATGCTCGCGATAGGAACACTCGCCTGTTCACCGTTCCATGTTCGATTCGGCAAGTTCTCTTTGCTTCGTCCTTATGAGAAGAAGGTACGGCTATGCTGTCCCGGAGAAATTTTTTTTCGGACCTGACTGAGCTGGATTCTTTTTTCAGGTGGAATTTCAGGTCAATGGAGTCAAGCAGGACTATGCGATGAAGCTCGGGGAGGGCGGAGAGGCCTTTTTCGTCTTTGAAACATCAGACGAAATCCCCGCTTCACTGCAGACGTCACCGCTAGTATCGCCGGCGGCTAGTCCGAGAACGCGCAGTGAGGAAGATCTTCCATCTTCTCTTCAGGAACCGGAGTTTCTGGACCTCGAAAAGTCCTCTGCCACTACTCATTCGCAGGATGCGAAAGCAGGCTCGGACATACCTCTGCTTTCGAGAGGGGCGAGGGCATCTAGTGATCTGGGTACGGTGGCGCTTTCCTTGGTCATGATATGAGGCTTTTGCTTATATGCATATAGGTGCCATGACTCCTCTGTCGCAATCCCCGGAAGAGACCAGTGTTGGCCGACTCCGCCACGGCTCCTTGGGCAACGCACCTAGTTTTGACCGGGCATCCTCTGAGCCTGTACTAACTGCGAAGAAAAATACTGGCACTTCCAACGAGGGTGATTTTGCAGTTGGATCGCAGCCTCCCAGTCCCACAACCAGCGACGGTCACAATCACACCGATCGCCCTCGGAGTCCTCCTTTACTCACGCCGCAGGAAGCCGTTTCGCGCGCACTTTCTCTGTCAAAGAAACTTTCGTCATCCAACATTCCAACTCGCGTCAATGAGACGGGCGATCTCATGCTCGACATGACCGGTTACAAAAGCAACGAGGAGGACGCTCTGCGTGCCGAACTCGTTGCCCGTAAGATATTGGCGGAGGAACTGGAGGGAAGCTACGACATTGGAGGTCTTATCGGAGCGGACGAGCATGGAAACTTGTGGATCTACAGTAGTGAGGAGGCAAAGGAGGCTGCCAACCGCCGGGCGACTTTTAATTCGATGCGACCGCACTCGGCCATGAGTGAAAATGCCATTTCTGACCCTGGGTACCACAGCGACACTGATCATCCTGTGTCTGAGTCGCCGTATCCGACTCGGCATTACCGTGCTAAATCCGATGTGCAGCCAGGCCCCCCTACCCCACCGCAGTCACCTACCCAAGACTCGACTCCTGCAGAACAAACCCGGAATTATGCCAAGACTCTTCGCCTGACAAGTGACCAGCTCAAGGCTCTGAATCTGAAGCCTGGTGCCAATCCAATGTCGTTCAGTGTGAACAGAGCTACCTGTACTGCGACCATGTACCTCTGGAATAGCACCACGCCCATTGTCATCTCCGATATCGATGGGACGATCACCAAGTTAGTTTTCCTGTTTGTGTGTTATATGCCAAAGTACTAACGAAGTGCAGGTCCGATGCTTTGGGTCATGTGTTGAATATGATCGGTCGGGATTGGACTCATGCTGGTGTGGCGAAGCTCTACACCGACATAGTCAATAACGGCTACAATATCATGTATCTCACAAGTCGATCCGTAGGGCAGGCGGATACCACGCGTACGTACATTTACGGAGTCTGCCAAGATGGCTACAGGTTACCCAAGGGCCCTGTCATTATGAGCCCTGACCGGACGATTGCAGCTCTCAGGCGGGAAATCTACCTGAGGAAACCGGAGGTGTTCAAGATGGCTTGCTTGCGGGACATTTTGGGTCTTTTCAACGGAAAGGAGAATCCATTCTACGCTGGCTTCGGCAACCGTCTGACGGACGCGCTGAGTTACCGGTCGGTCAACATTCCGTCGACAAGGATCTTTACCATCAACTCGAACGCAGAGGTATCCTTGGATCTTCTCAGCCTGAATAAGTACAAGAGCAGTTACGTGACCATGCAGGAATTGCTGGATCATTTCTTCCCACCTGTCAGCCTGCTGGTCCAGCCTGGGGGTGAAAATTGTACCGATTTCACCTACTGGAGGGATGCTCCTCAGGAGGTTGAGATATTCTCAGATACGGATAGTGATGAAGATGACGAAGAGGACGAAGACGAGCTAGAAGAGGAGATGGAAGATGAGGAAGAGGAGGAGTATGACGGCGAGTTGACCGAGGAAGAAGGCAGTGACATTGATGAGGAGGGTGACGAACTTGGGGAGAGTTACATTTCACAAGAGTCGATGGATGGACTTCGGTTGTCTGACTCCAACGCCTCTTTGGCCGCAGCCGGTTCAACCCAGGCCGAGGAAGATGAAGACGGAAATGCGGATGATATGGCCGCAGAGACCAAGCTGCTAAATTCAAGGCCTCTTGCAACGGCCGAACCCGCTCGGTCTGCTTGAGAAAACTGAGACAGCGTGAAAGTGTTAGATGGCGACGTCTTTTTCGGATATAACTGAAGCTATCTCGCATGGCTTTGCAACGCTCAATGATACCCAACCCTCGCATCAATTGCCGTGACAGCGTCGGCCCACATTATCAGAGCCTCTCTGACATCTTGATTCCTTTGCATAAGCGGCGTTGAATAATTGCATACTGATTGTTGCCTGTTCTTGTTTCTGTTGTGAGCATTGTTGGACGACCTGGCGCTATAGAGATTCTCAGCGAGTTGCATGGTTTGATTCAGAGTTGTGTCTTGAAGTGTTCGCACCTGGATAGAGTGTTAGAATACAAGTACATATTGTTATATAATCGAGGTGTTTCTGTCTTATCGAATGGATCGTCGCTGTTGCGCTGTTCTAGGCATCGAATAGAGCCCATCCGATGACTTCCGAATATGGCATAGCGCCGCATGGAGTCGAAGAAATCCAGCTCCTCGATCAACTCCGACAGACAGTAAAACGTCAGTTCAATAACACCACAACCACTCTCTGTCGTTAAGTCGCATTCTTTTATTTCTCAAGTCTATACTACGCCGCTGTTCTGTAGCTGTGGATGCTGCTCTGTGACGTGCCGCCGATAGCTGATTTCCCGACACTTTTTATCACACCTCTCTCCGACCGCACCTCACCTCACCTCACTTCACCATCCACCTATCCAACATCAAGGACATACAATGGCATCGCCAGCTCAAGCGCAGGCTCCGGCCACCACATCGAATCAACCTCTCACACCGCCAGCCGAACCCTCGTCAACAAATAACACAGCCAACACCACCACCTCCTCGCAACCACCTCACCCTACCGGAACCTCCACCACCACCGCACCCAACACAGCCATGCCCTCCGCAACTCCCCAGCCCACCCAGATCCCATCGACGTCACTCACAGACAGCGGCAAATCACGGCGCCCACGCGACGTCCGCCTAATCCACATGCTCCTCGCCTCGCTCGGCGTAACCGCATACCAGGAACGGGTCCCGCTGCAACTCCTCGATTTCGCGTACCGCTACACCTCAGGCGTTCTCCAAGACGCGGTCCACCTTGTGACGGAAGGCTACGCAGGCGCCACAGACGCAGGGCCCAGCAGCAGTCGCGGCCCGGTAGAAGTCAACAGCGTGACGCTCCCTGCGCTGCGGCTGAGCATCGCGTCGCGCCTCCATTACCAGTTCCAGACGGGCCTGCCGAAGGAGTTTCTGATGGATGTTGCGTCGGAGCGGAATCGCGTGGCGTTGCCGGGTGCGTCGAGGGGGTTTGACACTGCGGCCCAGGCAAAGAGTACGTCCGCGGCCAATCAGAGTGTTATTATGGGGGGGATGCGGTTGCCGCCAGAGCGGTTCTGTTTGACCGGCACGGGGTGGAATATGAAGGATGAGTGGGATAGTGAAGGGGAGGAGGAGGTCGAGGATGCGACGGCGCAGGCGGGCGTCGGTCAGGATCAGGAGAGGAACGCTGGTGGTGGGTTGGCGGGTGTCAAGGAGGAAGGGGATGAGGATATGGGTGAGGATGATGAGGATGGCAAGATGGAGGATATATTTGGGGAAGATACCGCCATGGGGGACGGTGAGGGAGATGAGGACAAGGCTATGACGGATGTTTAATTACCCTCAGACGGAGTTGGGCGCATGGGTTGAGTGTGGAGATTCCATGATCTTGCATTGGTCAAGGTTTGATGCCGGCGCTGGTCAAACAAGCAAAGCAAAGCGTATTGTACATGTACATAATGAAATGACTGTCTTCCCAATCAATCATGCAACGAGAATGATGTAAAGCAAGCAACGCCACCCTATGTACGCCAGACGACTGTCGAGAGTCGAGAGTCTCAAGATGATGATCTCTTCCTCCGCGCCTCATCCTCCCTCATCATCCGAATCACCTCCTCCCTCCTCTTCTCAACCCGAGCCAACTCCTCCTCCCTCGCCCGCCGTCTCTCCTCATGCGTCGCGAACCACTCCTCCCGCGCCCGGTCCTCCTCTTCCGGCTTCGCATGCGCAACCATACACGAGTTCATGGCCAGCCGCTGAGCCCGACATACCCAGGTGGCCGTTACCGTTCGATTAACGGCACATTCCGCGAATGCTGTAGTCGTTAGCACCTTCTTCTCTCCTCTTTCTCGACCATCTGAACGGGCGAGACACACCTTTGATCTCCGGGGCGCAATGCGCTCGGACGCGTTTGTAGTAGAGCTGCTTGACTTCGGCTTCCTGGGCGGCGGATAGAGGGAGGGGATTGTGGAGATTGTATTTTCGGGTGCTTTGGGGTTGTGGTGTAGGTGTTGATGGCGATGAGCTTGGTGCTGTTGTGGATGCGGCTGCTGATGTTGAGGCCATGATGTTCTGATGCTGATGCTGGCTGATGCCGATGCCTCGGAGGCCAGGCTAACACTTAGTTTTAGGCCGGATAGTGTCAATGATTGTGTTTAAGAAATTTCCGACAGTGTAGAACAAGATCAATTGAGCAGAGCTGGTGTGAATTGATGAGTGCAATGCAGGTGCCGAGTTGTAGTGTAGTCGTGGAGTCCGTAGTCTACACGACGTTGTCCGATATGAGGTTTACGGGTTACCGCCAAGCCGAATTTTTTCAAACTCCGCAGTTTATCTCCAGACACCAACACTTCTTCCAACTTCACCATTTCAACACCCTTCAATCCTGATTATTATAATATAGCGAGAAAAAAGACACATCTTACAAAATGTCCTCCATGCGCAACGCCGTCCAAAGACGGCAACACCGCGAACGAGGCCAACTCGAAGGCCGCGAAAAATGGGGTATCCTCGAGAAGCACAAAGTACACTCACCTTCTTCCCCATCCCTTCGCCCTCAAATATCCTACTCTGAAAGAAACAGAGGTACTAACAATAGATGACAGGATTACTCCCTCCGCGCCAAAGACTACAATGCCAAAAAAGCCAAACTCAAGCGCCTCGAGGAACTCGCCGCCAACCGCAACCCAGATGAATTCGCCTTCGGCATGATGTCTGCGCACTCGCAGAAAAAAGGCAAGCACGGTGCCGCAGCGCGCGACTCGGCCGCGAAGCGGGGGCTGAGCCATGAGGCGCTCAAGTTGCTCAAGACGCAGGATGCGGCGTACCTGCGGACGACGGGGGAGCGGCTACGGCGGGAGATCGAGAAGGTGGAGCAGGAGATGAGGTTACAGGAGGGGATTCAGGAGGCTCTTGGGGACAAGAAGGATGAGAGCGAGGAGGACACAGAAGAAGACGATGACGACTTTGATTTTGATCTCGGGCCGAAGGAGAAGCGCGGGCAGAAGAAGGCGAGGAAGTTGGTTTTTGCGGATGATCGGCGGGAGCAGCGGGCGTTGAAGAAACGGAAACTTCAAGAAGATCAAGAAGAAGAAGATGATGAGGATGAAGAACAGTCGTTTGGTGAATTGCAGAAGAAGCAGCAGAAAAAGACGCAGAAACAGCTCGAGGCGGAGAGGCAGGCTCTCGTTGAGGCTCGCCGAGTCCGCAAGATGAAGAAGAGGGCTGCCGAGTCTCGGGAGAACAAGCTCAAGGCGCTTCGCAAGCAGTATGCCGATATCACTGCCGCCGAGCGCGAGCTGGACTGGCAGCGAGGGCGGATGGATAACTCGGTTGGGGGGACGAACAAGGATGGCATCAAGTGGAAGATCCGCGAGCGCAAGAAGTGATCTTGGATTGGTCTTTCTTATTGCAGCTCATGTCGATGATACCTTTCTCCATTTTTTCTTGCATTGGGCCGGAGGTCAAGCAAAAGTTTTTCCATCTGGTTTATAATAGAGGCTTATGGCGTTCAGGCGCATATACTGTGAATACCATTTCATCTTATGCCTTGAGGCTTGTTAATGAAGAAAACTAAAATTTTATTCCGTCAAGCTCATGTCTAATGAATACAATAACTGCATCTCGTCGTAAAGTCCGAAAAACTAAGTCATCACGCCTGGTTCTTCTTCATCGCCGCGACTCTGATGCTCACGGCCCGCTTGTGCGCGTCCAATCCCTCAACTGCAGCCAACTGCTCCACCGTGCGAGACAATCCAAGCAATCCCTCTGCCGTCAAGTTCGAGCTGGTGATGTGCTTGAGGAACGAGCCCAGGTTGACTCCAGAGTACTGCTTGGCGTAGCCGTAGGTTGCTTGTGATGTTAGCTTGATTCCTGCACGGGAAGTGACGGAAACTTACGCAAAGAGTGGTTGACACCCGCAGAGTAATCACCAACACTTTCAGGTGTCCACTGTCCGATGAAAACACTGCCGGCGTTGACGACCTTCTCCACCACCGACTCCGCGTTCTGGACCTGCAGAATCAGATGCTCCGGCGCGTATTCGTTGCTGAGCGCCATCGCCTCATCAATGTCACGCACCACGAAGGTCACCGAGTGGGCCAGAGATCCTCGCACAATGTCCATCCGGGGCAGGGCCCGGGCTTGAGCATCGACCTCGTCCTCGATGGCCTGGAGTTGGCTCTCGTTCAAGTCGACGGCGATCAGAATCACCTGCGAATCAACGCCGTGCTCAGCCTGGCTCAGCAGATCTGAAGCGACAAAGGCCGGGTTGGCGTCCTTGTCTGCGATGACCAACACCTCGCTAGGTCCGGCGGGCATATCGATGCTGACACCGGCCGAGGTGTCGTTGGAAACTAGCATCTTGGCTGCCGTCACGAATTGGTTACCGGGACCCAAGATCTTGTCCACCTTGCTGATACTCTCCGTTCCGTAAGCCATGGCGGCCACGGCCTGCGCACCACCGGCGAGGACAATGCTCTCGGCTCCCACCTTGTGGGCAACGTAGACAATCTCGGGTGAGATGCTGCCGTCGGCCCGAGGAGGAGAAGCCAAGACAATCTTCTGGCAGCCGGCAACCATGGCGGGGACACCGAGCATCATGGCGGTGGACGGCAGCACTGCAGTTCCACCGGGGACGTACAGACCAACACGCTCGATGGGGCGAGAAAAGCGGGAGCAAACGACACCGGGCATCGTCTCCACCTGGAGGACGTCATTGGTATCCTTCTGGGCGGAGTGGAATTTCTTGATATTGGCGATGCTGACATCGATGGCTTCCTGGGTCTCAGGCGACAGCTTCATCAGCTCCGGGGGGAAAGGGGCGCGGATTACGGGAGACGTTAGGGAAGTCGCCTTTTCAAACTTGTGGGTATACTTGAGCACAGCTGCATCGCCGCCCTCCCGCACATCCTGGATGATGGGGCGAACGAGACCCACGATGGCCTCGTTGGACTTTTGAGAAGGACGCTTGAGGTACTCCTTGACCTTGTCCACCGGCGTGGAAGCGGTGACCACGCGCGTCATCTCCATGCGCGAGTCATCCTTCTTGGCTTCTTCCTTAGCTGGCGCTGCTGGAGCGGCGGGCTTCGTTTCGGCTGCGGCAGGAGTCAGACCAGCCTTCTCCGCCCACGGACCCTTGGCATCGCCCTTTCTTCTCTTGACCTTGAGACTCTTCAGATCCAGGTTACGTTCGATATCTTCCAAGCTGACACCCGCAGCCACGCAGCGAGTCAGGGCAAAGTAGAGGAGATCGGCAGCCTCAAAAGCGATCTCTTCCTTGGTGGTGGCGCGGCACAGCTCGTCAGCCTCCTCCATGATCTTTGCCTGAGTCAGCTTGGGCTCATTGAACAGTCTGGCGGTGTAGGAACCGGCCGGCGCATCGGCTTTGCGGGCTTGAAGGGTCTTTTGCAGACGCGCAAGGCCATTGTAAGGCCCGAAGCAGCTGGCGGTACCCAGGTGACAGAAGCCGCGGCCAATCTGCTTGACAACAAAGACCAGGCAGTCGCTGTCGCAGTCAAAGCCCAGGCGGATCAGCTCCTGCACGTCACCGCTGGACTGACCCTTGTACCACAGACCCCGTTTCCGGCTCTGGTAGACGCCGGTGCCAGTGCGGAGAGCCTCGGCGATACTTTCATCACTGCTCCAGACAAGGCCCAGACATACTCCCCGCTCATCAGTCACCGAAGTCGCGTACAGACCGTTGCTCTGGTCAGCAACAGCACGAGCGGCAACCAGAGCGCCGGCGGCGATCTTGCCGTTGGGATTCTTGTGATCGAGGGTGAGGGCGTCGGCAGAGACAATGCTGACGGCACCCTGCTTCAATGTTTCCTTCACGGCGTCCTCGGTGACTGTGCTGGCGGTGTAGGTGCGGTAGAGGTTCTGAGCCTCAAGATTCAAGCCCAATTTGTCGGCCAGAGTCTTGACGTCGGCAGACTCGGTGCAGATTCCGGCTTCCTTTCTTTCAGCATCCTCAGCAACCCACGACTGAAAGGCATCCACCTGATTGTCGGAGGAGGTATAAACGACGAGTCGCGACGAAGGAACGGATTGCTCTTGGGACAGCGAGGTCAATTGATCGAGGGAAATGACTACTTTGGCGGCACCAGCATTCAGGATATCGACAATGTCACCGGAGGAGGCGATGTCGGTAGCATCGACGTAGACATCGAGGAGACGGAAATTCTGACGCAGGAAGTCCTCAGCTTGAGCCAGAGAGGAGACCTTAATGAGGACGCGGCCGAAGTAGGCGATCTGGGAGAGGGAGAGACCGGAGGAGGACGAGGTGGGGTTGTAGGAGATGAGGATTGGGGTAGCCATTATGACTGTGGAACAAATGATGAGCAATTAAAAGATGAAAGATCAATCAGATCTGATGAAAAAGATGATGAAAGCGATCAAACCCCTAGTCCCTAGCCTGGGGGAAGAGAAGGTGTAAGGGAGGGGAGAATGACGAGGGGAGAATGAATCATCGCGAGAATTTCTTTTTTGGACGGGCAGAGAGAATTTTGGCCCCGCATCGGAGTCAGCGAGTGAGAAGAGGAGTGCAAGTTACACAGACAAGGGTAGACACTGTGAACCTCGAGATTGACATCAAATTAACCGTCTACTGAAGATGGGATCGACTGAATATATTACAACAGGTCTTTGAGTGTTAGTTGTTGTGGTCTCTATGGACTGGTCTGACATGGCGCCGATGAGCGGAGTCTACATACAACCATCTAAGGTATTTCCAGATGTTCTTGTCCTGGACTGTCTCACATTAGTTCTAGCATCATTGGCATCGTACGATATTCGGAAGAGGGGAAGAATCAAGGTTAATATCAAGGTTATAAGAAGGATTCCTCTCTCCGTAGTCGGCCCGTTTCCCATGGCCTTCTTCACATGTGTTCCTGGTGGCTGCCCAGGGTCATCTGCTTCCATGAGGGCCATGAGGACGAGAAGTCAGCTGTGATTGACTTGACTCTGACCTTGGCAGCTGATCACTCAGGAAAAGAAGAATTGATATTAGGTAGCATTGCTATGGACCAAATGTTACATTCTGTTCAAGCCAGAGAACTATTATCACCAGGGTATTGCCAATATACAGAGGGGACTGGCCCAAGTTTGGTTGGTTGATAATGCAGAGGAATAGCTGACTCATACTCCGTAGTCACATTCCTATTCGGGTGATGCATAATGACAGAACTGTATTGACTTGTACAGCCCATAGGTATCGGTACCAATAATACCGTGGATTTACCCCTGCATAATCCACGTTCATCACATCCCAAAAAGGAAAGCATAACAAATAAACAACATCCTCAGGCATCTTATACCGGAATATATCTGTTATGCCATCATAAAAGGGCGTAGATTCAGAAATAGTCTGATACAACTGACAGAATCACTGCAAGCAAGTCAGAAACTAACTAAGGGTACAGAATTATCCTCCGGAGTTCAAATGATCCCTGTAACTAACTAGTTTAGCGTTGTCGAGTCCAAGCTCAAGTGACGGGGGATCGGGGTTGGATACCTAGTTCAGGCACTCTCTTGGCCCTATCTAGACTCCAGGAGACACTAGACTAATGTATCTTTCCAATAGTCCATCTGATCTAGTCCATGATCCCTCATAAATGGAGATGATGATCGTCGCATCGGCCAGTGATGGCTGTAATGCAGGTTCAACTTGCAGAATGCCATCCATTCATGCGACGATCCCTCATCCTGTCCGTCATTCCGGCTCAACACGCGACTCCTCTCTTCACGTCGCCTCTTCTTCCTGGCCCCCCTTCTCCCCTCTTTTCATTCTTCGATCTGGATGACTCCAAATCAAGTCTTTCGTCCGCTGCTCTTAGTCTTAGACTAAACTGTCATATAACTATCCGCCTGTTCCCTCAGGCTGTCACTCGTTTGCTGTTGAATGTCTTAGGAGGACCACTACTTCTCCGTGCCAATCTTTCTCTCGTCTCGGGATTCTGTATTTTTCGTGGGTTGGTATCATGCATTTGCCCTCTCTGTCCGTGGCTCTGGCCCTGGTGAGCTCGTCTCTGGCGTTGCCTCAGACGATTCTGCCCGAGGACAATGTCTCATCACGCGCGGCGGCCGTCAAAGAGGCCTTTTCCCATGCCTGGGATGGGTATATGAAATACGCTTTTCCTCATGATGAGCTGCTCCCTATTTCCAATAGCTATGGCGATTCAAGGTAGGCAATCAGCAAACTTTCCTCACTCCAAGGTGCATCCTGACCTGGTGATCTATGTAGAAATGGTTGGGGCGCATCTGCGGTCGATGCTCTGTCCACCGCAATTGTGATGCGCAACGCGACGATCGTCAATCAGATTCTGGATCATATTGCCAAAATCGACTACTCCAAGACTTCCGACACGGTCAGTCTGTTTGAGACCACCATTCGCTACCTGGGCGGCATGCTGTCTGGATACGACCTGCTCAAAGGGCCCGCCGCCGACCTCGTCAATGACAGCACCAAGGTGGACATGCTCCTTCAGCAATCCAAAAACCTTGGAGACGTGCTCAAGTTCGCCTTTGACACGCCGTCGGGTGTTCCGTACAATAATATCAACATCACTTCGCACGGCAATGACGGCGCCACGACCAACGGGTTGGCGGTCACGGGGACATTGGTCCTGGAATGGACTCGTCTGTCCGATCTGACGGGAGACCAGGAGTATGCGAAACTCAGCCAAAGGGCCGAGTCCTATCTACTCGCGCCCCAGCCTAGCTCCGGCGAGCCGTTCCCTGGCCTCGTCGGCAGCGATATCAGCATCCAAACAGGTCAGTTCACCAACGGCTTCGTTAGCTGGAACGGCGGTTCCGATTCCTTCTACGAGTATCTCATGAAGATGTACGTGTATGATCCCAAGCGGTTTGCAACGTACAAGGACCGCTGGGTGGCAGCCGCGGAGTCAAGCATCGACCATTTGGCGTCCAATCCCGCATCCCGGCCGGATCTCACGTTCCTGGCCACGTACAACAAAGGCTCGCTCGGCCTGAGCTCGCAGCACCTGGCCTGCTTTGATGGAGGAAGCTACCTGCTTGGCGGCACTGTGCTGGACCGGACCGACTTGATCGACTTCGGACTAAAGCTGGTCGACGGATGCGCCGACACGTACCAGCAGACGCTGACGGGGATCGGACCGGAGAGTTTCGGTTGGGATGAAAAGTCGGTGCCGGCCGACCAGAAGGAGTTTTACGAGCGCGCCGGCTTTTATGTCCAAAGTGGCGCATATATTCTGCGACCCGAAGTGATCGAGAGCTTTTACTATGCGTACCGCGTCACCGGCAAGAAGCAGGTATGTTCTGACTTTGTAGGAGGGTTTGTGACTGTGACTGACGTGGTTAGTACCGTGACTGGGTGTGGAATGCCTTTGAAAATATCAACAAGTACTGCCGCACGGAGTCTGGATTCGCTGGGCTGACCGACGTCAACGCTGTAAATGGCGGAAATCGATATGACAACCAGGAGAGTTTCCTGTTTGCCGAGGTGATGAAGTACGCGTACTTGACGCATGCACCAGGTATGAGCCCGATATCGATTGTTGATGAAGATGAAGCTAACGAGAGCAGAGGATGAATGGCAGGTTCAACGGGGGAGTGGCAACAAGTTTGTGTTCAACACTGAGGCTCACCCGGTCCGAGTTCATCATACGTGATGTACATATCCTAGCTGGTATAATTAGTACTTTATATATATGGGGGAATCATCCTTATAATATGCAGACCTTATTCATTGATCACTAGCATGGGTGATTCCGGCTGCGGAGTTGAAGTAGACGACAAGTAGGTACCTTGGGGTTATCGACTGTAAGTACTCATGCATATGACAATAATCTATAAAGCTAGTAGCTAGTCTAGTACTATATTATCTCACCAAGGACCAATAATTAGATGAAACTGGTGAAACTGAAAAATCCGGAGTAGTAATAAGACTACATTCTCCCGACCCACATGTGAGCGGATTTGAGCACCCTTGGGGTCCATCCCGGGCAGATATTCCCTCAATCCTGCTCACTCGCATACCTTGGTGGAAGCTATAAATACAGCACAACAGGTAGACAATGTAGACATGTAGCACTCTCTGTTCCCTCATTCATCTATATACATACATATACTTCTGTACAAATAGCAAACCAAAAATGTGCGGAGGAAACACCCCCCGTCCCACTTCCAACGGCCGCATCGCAGTCATGTTCCCCTCCGCGTCCACCAAGAGCATGACCACGTACTCGCTTTTCTTTCATGAGGGGCTGACAGCGTCTCGCACGCGAGCGGTATTCCGGCTTGAAGATCCCAGCACGAGAGATGCATTCGGGAAGTGCGAGAGTATTGATTTGAGGATTGAGTATGCCCCCGTCCTTCCCGGTTTTCAGACATATCTAGGTGGTTAGTGGTTAGGTGGTATACAATGCTAACAGGGCTTGCAGACGGTATGGAGATTTGACCTCTGCGTTGACTGCGCCGCCGCTGCATCGGTTCCGGCTACGGCCTAACCCTAAATCAGGGCAAAAAGGGATTGAGATGGAGTTTGAGTTACCTGAACGGCTAGATCTCGGGGTTTCGGAGAGGGGGATTGTAGGGAGGCAGGTTACTGTTGTTGCCGAAGGGGGAAGAAGCGAGGTGTTGGGGATGGGGATGGGGATTGTTGGGTATGATTGATTGCAGGTATTGCATCCATTGTATTTGATATTAGCATGGAGTTATGGATTGGATTAGGATCGGCATTAGATTCATTTGGTCTGGTCTTGTGGTGTCTTGCATCGATGGAGATTACAGTTTACAGAGCTATAGCTTCAAGAATGGGTGTCCACCCTTGTCACCCGCTATGTACCGATCCTCCGCTTCAGCCCAGTTGATCACGTTCCAGATGCCCCTGGCATACGAGGCTTTGTCGTTCAAGTACTATTGGTTCATTAGCATCGAAGATGGAAGATGGAAGATGGACGAGGAGGAGAAATACCTGGAGGTAGTAAGCATGCTCCCACATATCCACCCCAAAGACGGGCGCCGCCCCCGTCACCGGATCCTGGTCGTGGGTCGTGGTAATGTCCAGCTTTCCCTTGGGTCCGTCGGTCACCAACCAACCCCATCCGCTGCCCTGAATGCCCAGCAGGGTCGTGTTGAACGCATCCTTAAACTTATCGAAGGATCCCCAGCGCTGCTCGATGGCCGCCTTGAGGGCCGGTGCCTGATCGATCTTGCCCCCCCCGGATTGCTCCGGGGCCAGATTCTTCCAGAAGAGGGAGTGGTTGATGTGGCCACCGCCGTTGAATTTGATCGCCTGCTGCACGGAGACGAGCTTGGGAACGTCGTTGGCCTCCGCGGCTCTCTTCTGCGCATCGAGCGCGGCGTTCAGGCCATTGACGTAGGTTTGATGGTGCTTTTTGTGGTGCAGCTCCATGATCTGTCGGGAGATGTAGGGTTCAAGGGCCTGGCATTGTTAGTCTGTTGTCACTTTTTTTGGAGGCATAGAGACTTACATTGTAGGGGTAGGGGAGGGGTGGGAGCGTGTATTGGTGTGCCATGGTGTTGGTGATGTGAGAAGTTGGTGAATCTGCGAGTGCTGTGAGTGCTGAGCGCAGAGAGGTGGGAGGAGAGAGGACAAGGAGGATGGAAGGTAAAGTACTCAATCATCAAGGTCCTCACTGTCCTGAAGAGAGCTGCCAGGGGACCTTGGGATCTAGAGCACAAATGAGCACATTACGAGCACATTATGAGCAATGCAGCTCTGTGATTGGGTTTTGCACTCTGCTCCCATCATCATCAATTCATCATCTTGCAGGAGCAATGAACTGACAATATTAATCAGGCATTGTTACATGTACCCGGAGGTAGAGTAGTAGACTGACTGTCTATGGATCAATCTATGATGCTCTGGTTGGTGGTGATATCATCACGGGGTTGATGGTTGATGCCTGAGGATGGTCTTGCTGCCTCAATCCAGGCAGTCTGTCTGTAATCTGCATCTCTGAGAATCTCCATCAACAACCTCAATTCATTCAATTCATTTAAGTCATCTTGTTTACTCTTGGAGTTTACTCTACACATTCTCGCCAATCATGGCGCCCCCTGATCAATAATCCTCCATCTGCCGAACGGTCCGAACCTCGGCCAGTCGGTCCAAAGACTCCAAACGTGGGGAAGTTGGGGTCACTGCTATAAACATGGAGAGCTCTCGTCTCAATACGTTCACTACTGATCCAAGCATCACTATCTATCTATCTATTCATCTAAATCAGAATGTCCGCTGAAGAACAAGTCCGTCTCGATAACTTTGACTCCATCTTCTCCCTCGATGGCAAAGTCGCCGTCGTCACCGGCGGTTCAAGAGGCCTCGGTCTCCATGCTGCCAGCGGGTACGTCTGATTCCGTTTCTCCAAATCATTGAGATGCATCTGACAGCGTCAAGTCTCCTCCAAGCGGGCTGCTCAAAGGTCTATATTACCTCCCGCAAAGCCAAAGCCTGCGACGAGGCCGTTGCCGCCCTGAATGCCCTCCCCAATAAACGTCCTGGCGCGGTAGCTATTGCTGTCCCCGCCGACAACGCGCGCATGGACGACCTGGACCGACTTGTCGCCGAGGTCAAGAAGACAACAGATCACGTTGATATTCTCTTTGCAAATGCGGGTGCTACCTGGGGCGAGCGCTTCGAAAAGTATCCCGAGCCTGCTTTTTCCAAGGTGATGGATCTGAACGTGAAGAGTGTGTTTTATTTGGTGCAGAAGTAGGTCTTGTTCTTTACGGTGTATATGAACTTAAACTGAGCTATGGATAGGTTTGCCCCCCTACTCACGGTCAAAGCGACCCGCGACTCGCCCTCGCGCGTCATCGTCACCGGCTCCGTGGCCGGCATCGGGGTCGGTTCCCTCGGCGAGAATGCCACCTTTGCCTACTCTGCGTCTAAAGCGGCCGTGATTCACCTGGCCAAGAACCTGGCGGTGGAGCTGGGGCCGCGCGGCATCCTGTGCAATGCGATTGCCCCCGGGTTCTACCCGTCCAAGATGGCCAATGGGTTGATCGAGATGCAGGGAGGCATCAAGCAGATGGAGGAGCACTCGCCCAACCGGCGACTGGGGAGGCCGGAGGATATTGCCGGGTTGGTGGTATTCTTGTCTAGCCGTGCAGCCAGTCATTTGAATGGGGCTGTGATTGTGACTGATGGAGGGGCCGTACTGAAGGGAAGACTATAGATCGTCATGTAGATAATGATTATATACAACTACATCTCTATAGCTTGGCCACTGTCTTGTGCTCCTCTGCCCGCACTGCTCGGTCAATAATCTCCATGGCTCGGTAGAGCTCATAGTCGTGCTGCTTGGGCGTTACGACCTGAATGCTCAAGGGAGAGTCGAGGTATACACGCCGATCCACCGTTTTCTCGTTCCCTAGGTACAAGATCAGTGAAATTCCTGGGCAAGAAGAATGTGACTTACACAACAGCCGATTCGCCTTGTCCCAGCTCCCCAGCACCGGCGCCGTCATCTCCTTGCCCAGCTCCAGATCCGTCTCGCGGAACTTCCGCACAGGGATGACACCTGCCGGGTAATCCAGCAGCACAAATGACGACGAATACCCCACGGCATTATACCGATCGATCTCCGGCACCGGATGGGGCGCAACAGGGAGGATGATGGCGTCAACCTGCCGGCCCGCCAGCCTGTCGCCGTCACCGTTGCCATCGCGCATCCACATCGCCAACAGCTCCCTCTCAACCGCAGACCGCTGCGCCTGCAGCTGCGCCAGCTGCACCACACTGAGCGCCTTGCCGCGCTTCACCCGGCCCTGCAGCCACGGAATCAACGGCTCCCCCGTCGCCTCCAGCAAATCCAGCATGGTCGACCCATCATCCACGCCCATCAGCCGGCCCGCAAGACCCTGGCACTTCGACAGCGCCGGCAGGACGGGGATCTCAACCACCTCGACGCCCTGCGTCCGGCGCAGCATGTGCGCCACCTCATCCAGCACCCTCGCCACCGGCGGCAGCGGCTGCACGACCCCATCAGACCTCAGCACCCCAATCGTCACCTTCCTCCTCAGCCCAGAACGGGGGAACTCCCCACCCCACAAACCCGGAATACAATCCTCCCCAAACATCTCCGCCCTCGGCACAATCTCCGCCATCACAGCCCCCAGATCCTCCACCGAGCGCGCAATCGGGCCCGCAACAGCCTGTAGCGCAATCCGCCCCTTGCCGGGGACCTGCCCGCCCTCCTGCCCGCCAAAGGGCACCCGCCCCACACTCGGCTTGAAGCCATACACACCCATACACATCGCCGGCACACGGATACTCCCGCCGATATCCGTCCCGAAACCAACCATGCATCCGCGCATCGCGACCAGCACGCCCTCGCCGCCGGAGGAGCCGCCAGCCGTAAGCGCGCGGTTGAGCGGGTTCAGCGTGCGCCCGAAGACGAAGTTGGCGCTGTCGAGGGCGCCCATTGTTTGCGGGACGTTGGTTTTGGTCAGGACGATGGCGCCGAGGGCGGTGAGGAGTTGGATGAGGGGTGCGTCTTCCGTGGCCGGGCGGGAGACGAGCGCGGCGATGCCGATGCTGGTGTCGATGCCTTTTACGTTAAAACAGTCCTTGACGGAGACGGGGAGGCCGTGTAAGGGCCCGATGGGGCGGCCGGTGCGGTGGAGGTGAGCGTCGAGCTCGCGCGCGCGCTGGATGGCGCGGTCGAAGAGCGGTTCGGTGAGGCAGCGGGTGAGTTGGTGTGCAATGGCTGCTCTCTAGACTATGTTTAGTCTCGGGTGTCAAGAAGGAGGGGAGGCGAGGGCAGCGTACCTTGCAGAAAGCGGTGGTGACCTCCTCGGCTGTGAGGCGTTTGTCGGTCATGGCGCGTAACAATCCGCGGACGTCATACTGTTCTGTGATTTCGAGCTCGCGGGCAGAGAGTAGTCCGCAGGTTCGAGGGATGTCCATCACGTTGACTCGGCCGTACTGCTTGACGTTGGTGATGGATTCGGCGGGCGAGAGCATCCCGGGGGGGATCTGAGACTCGGACAGTCTCCATTCCGAGGGGATTTTGGCATCTGTTTCGGCCAGTTTACGCTGGGAGATGGCTGCGTAGGCCATTTTGGTCATACAATTTATATAGTTGGTGTAGCTGTCAAGTCATCAAGTGTTTGAAGCTGTGGATCTTTCTTTTGTATTAGTTAGTGGTTTAGTGTGTGCGGAGAATGCGGGGAGAGATTTGCCTCGGCTGGACGGTTAAGTCCTGATAGAGGGAGAGAGTTAGCGATAAAGGGAGTATGACAAGTTTAAGGAGACTGCCTCTAGGGCTAATCAATATCTAGATACATCCCGTCCAAACAAATTGTTCAATAACCACCGAAACGCCACCCGCAGCCGATTCCGCCAGCTGATACTCATCGTCAGATACGCCGAGTTCCACACCAGCCACGCCATGCGCCCCGTCAGTCCATGAGGGAGATACTTGTATCGCTGGCCGTCCTCGTGCGGCAGCTGCATCAACGCCCTCGCATCGCCAATATACGCCAGCGTGCCCATGTTCCGGAACGAGAACGGCGGCGCCTGCTCGATATCGTCTGCGTTCAACCGCGCCGCCAGCCACTTGGCTTCCTGGAAGGTCGCCTGCGCCGTCGCCGGGGGCGCCCCCGTCTCAGGCATGGCGTTGTCGCCGAGTGCAAAGACGTCGCGGAGGATGGCTGTTTGTCCGTTGTCGCTTGCCAGCTGTACGCGTAGCCGGCCGTCGACGAGCAGGGCGCCGTTTGGGCCTTTTTTGACCTTCCAGGAGGAATTCCCTTCCCGGATCTTCTCGCCCTTGGCCACCGCCGAAGCAGAAGGAAAGACATCCACCTCCTCCAACGAGTTTCGAATAAACTCGTTCATCTTATTCCCCGTCGCCCACACGCACATGCCCACGCCTACTTCCCCCTCCTCCTTGGTAGTCAGCGTCAGACACCGCTTCGGATCCATCTCGTATGGCGGCTTTGCACCGGGCTCCCCCCACCGCAATCCCGCCACATGATGCGACGTCTTGATCGTGATCCCCTCCTTCTTCATCGTCTCCATCGCATACGCCGCCAGCCGCTCATCAAACATCGACAGCACCGTCGGCGCAACATCGTACAGCGTGATGCGCGGGATCCCCTCCAGGCTGGGATACAGCCGCATGAGATCGCGGTAGATGAAATCACGCAGCGACGCCGCCAGCTCCGTCCCCGTCGGCCCGGCCCCCACAATCGCAAAATGCAGCAGCCATTTCCTCATCTCCGGCGTCATCGTCGGCAGCACCGCCAGCTCAAAGCACTCGCGCACCCGCCGCCTTACCCGCCGGGCGTCCCCAATATCCTTGAAGAAGAGCGCGTTCTCTCGCACCCCGGGGGTATTAAACGTCTTGGTGACCGTCCCCACCGCGATGACAAGCTTGTCGTAGGGGACCGTAAACGTCTCCCCCGCCTCCCACTGTCGCTTGGCCATCGCGCTAATCACGCCCCCTGCCTCGTCTGTCCGCGGCGACTCCGTCACCCCGCTCTTGACGACCGTCGCCTCGCAGAGGATTGTCTTCCGGTCGAAGTCGACCGCGCGCGCCGCCGCCTGGATGAAGTCCACCTGCGCCCTGCGATCCCGGACCGGCTCGACGATATTCGAGAAATCGAGCGAGCCCCCCGCTGCATCGGTGAGCAGTGGCGTGAAGACGAAGTACGACCGCGGGGAGATGATCAGCGGCGCGAATTTACTCGACGAGAGCCGCCGCGAGAGACTGTAGCCTCCCCAGCCGGAGCCCAGGATGACGACTCGCTCTTTGCCTTGGTGTCTTTGTTTGTCGTCAGGGAAGGCCGTCGAGTGTTCGACTTGTGTTGCTAGGGAGCGCCGGATGGTTCCTATCGATTTCCGCTGTAGTACTAGCATCCATGATGTGTGTCGTCTGCTCCCATGCAGAACTGAAGATGGCGCGGGCTTCATACTGCTGGACAAGTCAATTGCAAAACTACCGGCATTGTTATAACCTAAAGGTAGTCCTTTTATCTATGAAAATAGCTTTTACTCTTTGGTGACGGTGAAATCCGGGTCTGAACACATGATGACCTCACTTGCCCACGCCAGGTTCACGGAACGTGGAAGAACGCGGATCTGACTCAAGCCAAACTCTAGTATATCCCTCGTGAAAATCCAGAGACAAAGACCTCTTTTCTCTCACCGAGCAACTCAGTATAGATGTGCTGCAGCGGAGAGTCACAGTCCACAGTCGGCGCTCCACAGAGCGGTAGTAGATGCCGGTTCCACCCGTGCCGACAGTGCGGATCGGAGGATCCAGGATAGTATTTCTGGTGAGGATCACAAGGACGATATTTCATCTATTAATATATCGGATGAAAAGAATCCGTTTTGAGATTCAGGAGGAAATAGATGAGGTATTCCTCTGTGGATAGTCCGAGGTGCTGCGGAAGAGGACGGGAGATCTGATTCTCTTCAGACGGCGTAAGCACATGGAATCGTCGGACTCAGATTCATCTCTGCAATGTCAAGATGCGTTAGACCCGTAAATTAATCAGGACGAATAGAAGAAAAGATTCTCATGTGAATTCGTCGCAAGTATTCTCTAGCGGCATATCCCAACGTGGTCCTAGCGAAATGCAGTAATTTATTAATCTAACAGATAGATAGTAAGTATAGTCATATCTCATAATCATTAGTCGTGCCAATAACGGGAAATCAAGCAGGACGACTCTCCCGAGTCGAAACAGGCAAAAGACTCCCTGCATAGCGCGTGTCCATGCTCCGGCGCGACTTGCTCATGCTGATAATCTTCTCCATCTCGATGGTGGCCTCGTCCAGCTGATCGTCTCGGCTCTGTCGATGGGACATCCATAGTCGCATGTGCCGCATCGCTTCCTGGCAGACATCGCCGATATCGTCGACAGACAGCGCCAGCAGAATCAACGGGATGGAGATAGCAAAGCCGATGCCAAAGGTATACTTGGCTACATACGACAGATGCAGCTCCTCGGCGCCGCCCGGGCCCTTGGGGAACTCCTTGATGTTGATAGTGAAAATGGATGTGATGAACGACAGCGGCAGGAAGATGATGGTGACAATCGTAAACACCATGATCGTCTTCCCCTGGCGGGTGGTGCCCGCCGCCTGGTCGCGCGCGAACCGGGCCTCAAACGCGTTGGCGTGTTTCTGCTTCAGATCGAGCAGGTCCGTAATGGACGAGTAGATGCGCTCGGCCTGCTTGTCCATCCGCTCAATGTCCTTGAGGTGCATGTCGATCGTGCGCTGCTGCTCCTTGAACCGCTTCTTGACCTCGTACTGCGACCGGTGCTGGCCGTGGTAGATCTCGCAGATCACCTCCTGGAAGTCGTCCAGAATGTGCTGCTGGTGCTGCAGTACTGTGCGGATCATATTGAGCTCGTCACGGATGTCCTTGGCTTCCGCCAGCAGGTCCGTCTCCTGCCCGATGTCGAGAAGGTTGTCCACGAACAGCGGCTGCTCGTCTTCCTCGGCGAACTGTTTCCCTTTTGCATTGTCTGCGTTGCGCGCAAAACGGCTCAGCTTGCGGTGGTTCTTGAGCCAGTCCGATGCTTGCGCGGAGGCGCTGTTGAACATGTTGAACAGCAGCGTCTCACGGTCCGTGGCAACACCGATCGACGCCTCGAACATGTCCAGGAACTGGTATTCCTCGTCTCCCATGCGGTGCCGGTCGAATACCCCCGAGCAGCGGTTGGTGATGATGATCGCCAGGTCGTAGACGGACCGCACCGGTTCCCGCGTCTTGGAGTTAATATCCTCAATAATGCCATCCAAGACGTTGAGCGGGTCGTTCTTCGGCTGCTCCCACCGTTGCGCAAAGCTCGTGACAATGAGGTTCGTCCCCAGGATCCACATCCACAGCTGGTCCACCATGAAGATCTTGGGATCCGACCGGAACCGATCGCGGCCCTGCCCTTTGGTCTGGTAGCGGTAGATCACCTGGTCCTGATCGCGACTCTGCGTGTCGATGTTCGGATAGAAGAATTGGTCCAGGGTGCGTCGCACGTGGAGCGACGTCGTCGACGAGGCCAGATGCGCACTGATGAGCATCTCGTCCCTTGTAGACGATCGCGAGATCCCCGGGCTTTGGAAGCTGAGTGTTTCGGCTCGCTGGATAGCCTCTTGCATCTTCTGCCTGCGCTCTGCCGTCTCAAAGTGCAAATAAGGCATGAACACGCACACGTTGCAGGCCGGAGTAAGTGAGTGGTCTTTGCAGAGTGACAGGGGCGCTCGACGCTTTTCATCTTGGGCCGATGAATGCTTACTACCCTTCGTGTCGCTCTTAGGCGAGGACCCAGACTTGCCCCGTTTAGGCGTCCCTTTGCTCTTTTTGCCCTGCGAGCTGCTCAACCCGTCATCAAGCGAATCCGTCCGCTCAAGCTTCATCCCCTGGACTTTTGATTTTTTGGCCTTGGAATGGTCGTCGTTCCCGTTGACAACGATTGTAGGCAGCTCCGTGTCGACATTCTCCTTGGGCCGCTCATCCTCGCGGAAAGGGCGTGCTCGGGGGCTGCTCTGACACAGCGGCCGCATGAAATGGGAGTGCGTCCGTTGGCCTCGGTGCTGGTAATTGAAGGACCTCTCCAACCCCTTGAAGCTCTCCACGTCGTGAGCCCCTTCTTCGATAAACGACTTGGTGAGCAACGCCTCCACCCAGGCCATGTTGTTCGCGGGCAGATGGATCCACCGAAAATCTGTCGCTTTGCTGTCCGCTGGGATGGTGCGGAACGCCTGCTTGCGTGGATTTTCCGCGTCGCGCCCGTACAACAGGTTAAACACGGACGTCTTCTGGACCCTATTCTCGTTGTGAAAGTTGCCAAAGTCAACCACCGTTGCGTCAAAGGCTTCGCAAGCGCCCCGCGCATCCGCCGACAGCGCATCGATATTATTGAACGGCGCCAGGAGCAGCACGATGTCCTTCCGCTTGAACTGCGCCGCCCGGAGGAACGGGGTGCTCCCGAAGTTGTCCCGAACACGGCGTTTCAGGTCCGGCCGCTCGAGCAGGCACTCGACGACCTCGCGGTGACCGGCCTGCGCAGCCAGATGCAGCGGCGTGACCCCGTTCAACAACTGGGCGTTGATCTTGGCCCCAGCCTGCAGCAGCAACCGCACGATCACTACCGAGCCCTTGTCACAGGCATTGTGCAGCGGCGTCCAGCCACCATCGCTCCGCGCCTCAATGTCCGCCCCGTGCTTGAGCAGCAGCTGCACGATATCCTCCCTGTCATGCGCCGCCGCGATATGCAGCGACGTCTTGTTCCTCGACTCGACGGCATTCACATCCGCGACCGGGCCCCGCCGTCGTGTGAGCAGCAGCTCCGCGACGCGCAGCTTCCCCGTCGCACAAGCCCAGTGCAGCGGCGTCCGGCCCAGCTCATCCCGCCCATCCGTCCCGTCAAGCGCACACCCCGTCCCCAGCAGAAGCTCAATCACATCCTCGCCCCAATCACACTGCTTATCCGCCGCCAGGTTATGCAAGACATTCCTCTTCCGCAGATCCCTCGCATTGACGTCCGCCCCGCGCGATATCAACACCTGCAAGACATGCCAGTGATTTCTCCACGCAGCCGTCATCAGCGCCGTCCGCCCTTTCTTATCCGCCGTCTCCGTCGATGCCCCGTAATCCAGTAACAGCTGCACGATCCGGACATGGTTGTGCTCGACGGCGCGCAGCAGCGGCGCGACACGGTTGCTGGGGACCTCGGTCTTCGCGCCGAGACTGAGCAGGTACTGCGTCGCGGCGATGGATCCGCGCTCGCAGCTGCGCATGAGTCCCACGCGCAGGAAATTGTCGCTGAACTGCCCATTTTCGCGGGCCAGGTACACAATCTGCCGCAGCCTTTCTAGGTCGTCGTTCTCAACGGCGCGGAGCAGGCGGGGTTCGAGCCGGTCGTGGCTGTCGCTAGCGATGCTGGAGCGCGACCGTGACATGGTGCTGTTTCAATTCCTTTCTTAGGCCATCATAAATCGATCAATCTGCGTATCATAACCAGCCACTTAATGCCGATTTGTGTATGGAGTACTCAGTAGCTGTACGGGTAATCCAACCCGGTCGGATGGAACAGAAAAATCTGGGGAGGAAACCGGTGAAAATTCTGGATCAGAGCGCATCAGGGGCTGAAACGAAATTAAAAACCGAAATCAGCCCCAAGTCCGCGCGGTACGAGGTCGATAAATTAAAGAATCGCCGGACACATTTTAGCTGCAGCTGGTCGGGTCATGGTCAGCCGCGGGCTGCGACCAGTGCAGCCACACGGGTCTGGATTCTTGATACCTGTTATCGTGATTACCTGATCGACAAGAGCAGATCAGTAGATTAGAGAGATGCAAGATAAACCAGATCGTTGCAGAAGAAGTAGGAGAAAGTAAGGACGATAGGATAAAATGGGATGGCTTGTCGGTGATTTCGATCGACTGCTGATCTGAGTTACTGATCATTTGTGCTCGGAGCATATCTCGGGGTTCAAGTTGTGATTCAGTATTTGTACGATGGAGAAGAGATCTGAACACCGGTATTTAGACCTGATTAAAGAAAGCGTGCAAGTTCCGATGGTTGATGGTCTGGTCTGTAATATAGAAGATGTCTCGGGCAATGATAGCAGGTAGATCAAATCTCCGCACAAGACCAAAGGTCCCTCAATTACATTATTGCCCATCAGGGCATATTATCTCTATCCGTCTCTTCTTAAATAACATCAAACCAGGTGGTCAGCCCCGGTCGGTCTAGAAAGCGATTTCCATAAGATGACAGGTCGGAAAAGAAAAATAGGGGACCCGAAAGATGACGCAAAAACCGAGGACCAGTATAGGACCAGTGTAGGAGACCAGGGCCAAACCTATCAACCCGTTCAATTGTTTATAGTATTAGGCATTCTTTCTCTGGAGCGAAGTTCGCGTCGAAATTTAGGTTGAATTCCCCGTCTTATATTGCGCCGGCCCATCCCTTTGGTCCTTGTAAAATGTGTGCACTCCATGAATGATTAATGAATAATAGTAAAGAGACAAACAGAAATGGAATAAAGCAGTGAATGAAGGGGGAATGCGGACTGAACAAGGTGATATGGGAATCGGACAAGTAGTAATGCAGATCAGATGAAATGAATTCAATGCTCCCAGAAACAGAAACAATGGCATAGGATGCGTTCTCTTTCGGATTCTGTACACCGGATTGTGTTAGGGTTCTCATTTCTTCGCTCTTTGATTGGGAACTTGCTTCAGAATATCATCGAAGCTCATGTTGGGGTTGAACCGGCTGATGGGCCTCGCTGGTGGATCAACGGGCGCAACTCCAGCGGGCAATGGGAGGGCCTCGAGACCTGGATAAATGGAATGGCGATGCTCGGCTCGAGCTCGCGCAGCGGGTGAGCTGGTGCGAGGAATCACCGGAGGCGGCGGTGGAGTGAGACCGTTGGGAGTCAGGAGTTGTGCTGATTGCTGGGGTTGCTCAGCGGACGAACCGCCTGACGATGGCTGTCCCGGGTAGGGCGAAGATAGCGAGGATTCGTTGTCATAGGGGTCGTCGATCGTCGGAGGTCCCAGAATGGCGTCCTTCTCTGCCCATTGCTCCGCCACCTGCCAGCAATGACTGCGGCGGTAGATACCCTCGACGCCGTTGACCACGACGTCCGACGGCAGGCTGACCACCCCGGCTCCGCCGGCAACACCAAACCAACTACGTGCTGTCTTGCCATCGTTGTGGATCCAGGGTGCACCACCGCGGGGTGCGATGCACAGAAGATACTCGACGCCTTCGGTGTACTTGACATCCTGTACATCCACGACGAGCAACGGTAGAGCTTGGATCACACAGTAGAGGAAGATCCACTGACCGCAGCGGAGATCGATGAGATCTTCAACATTCTTGCCGTGCGCACAGCGCCGTTCGAATTGCATGAACGCTTCGATGAACGGGGTTGGCCGCATACTCTCCCGCGTGTAAGAGCCCATGAGCACGGCGTTGATGTCCGAGTCTTTCAATTTCTTGGCCCTCCGCTTGGCCTCCTTCTTGGGGTCCACAGCCTTCAGCTGCAGCGAGTCCAATGACGGGAACTGGGGAACGTCGAACGGGATGGGTGGCTGAACCGGCGGCGTGGCCCGGTCGTACTCACTCAACACCTGGCGGAGGGCACGGATCATGACTTCCTGCGTGTCTTCGGACCCGACCGTCTCAAGGGTCGCCATATCCACGGTTCGGGTGGTCAGGGCGGTCCGATCGACCAACATGTCGTACAGATTGGCAAAGTCGTCGTACAGGTCCTTCAAGACCTGGCGGTTGAGGCCGCTCTCTTCGAATTGATTCTTCTTCGACCGGGCCTTTGGTGGCCATGAGCCGTACTTTTGTCGGTAGTAGTGCACGGTAAACCGTCTGAACTCCATAAATGCAGCCTTCCATAGCTTGAATCGAACGACCTTGCTTTCCGCGGACGTGGTCGAGTTGGCCACTCCGGAGAACACCGAAGGGAAATCAAACTCGTTCAATTTGCTATGCAAGACCCGAAGGCGCGTATCCAGGTCGATAAAGCCACGTTCCATCCGTTTTTGTGTGACGGGGCTGATGAGACTGAACTTGGGACTCCGCAGCTGCTTCAGCTCGTCCAGCTTACCGACACCGTGGACGAAACCCTCGAGATACAGTGGAAAGAAGCGCAGACGTTCTCCCAGCACGATGGCCTCAATGGTCTTTTCTCGGCTTTTCCGGACATCGTCAAGTTGCAGTTCGTCGCAGTAGTTGCTGAAGCTGCTGGTGGCTGTTTCGCCGAAATTCGTTCCGTCAAAGTTGCTGAACTCGAAGCGAGACAGTAGACTGGCCACATCCATGAAGATCGAGAAGAGCGTGGGTGACCGGGGAGTAGCAATCAGGGATTGGCCAAGGAGGAAGGCGAAGAGATTGCGGAATAAAATAAGCGTCTCGGTGTCCTCTGGCGAGATTCGACTGTCGGAGCTGGACACATCGCTGTTCAGCGGTATTGGAAGGTATAGATGAAGCTCTTGGAACTCGTCCAATCCCTCATCATCCACAAAGGCCATCCGCCTACTGCTGGTACTGTCGTTATCATTGTCCGCGTATCCGTCCTGAGGAGTCAGGGGAGGTGAGGCGGGACTGGTCGTAGGACTACTCAATGACAAGGAGCGCGCTTGTTGCTCCACGGCGTTAACTCTGTTCGGGTCTGTGCCCCGGGCAAGGAATGTGAGGGACGGTGATTCAGCGAAAATGGTTGAATGGACTTTGAACGAGGGTGACCGTCCAGTGTTTTGAGGGAACAGGTAGACATAAGTGTCACCACTTTCATTCCACAATTCCGGAACCTATGGTAGCACGTAGAAATTAGTGGACTTGAGTCCAAACCTCGTGGACGAAGAGTAGGAACAGACAAGCGGCATACCTGTTCGCCCCGGATCAAAGGGCCCACATCATACAGGATCTTCTGATCCAAGCCGGCGATCCAAGCACTCGGCATCTGAGTATTTGTATTCTGGGGTCTCGCATCTACAGAGCTCGCTCGCGCTCGTCCCGGGATCCAGCTCCGTCGTTTTGAAGGGGTCCCCGGGCGCGAATCTGGTCCAGTTCCGGGAACGAATAATCCCCCAGCGCTGGAGGGTCTGCCTCTGCTCTGCGGTCTGCCATCGGGGGAATTGTTGGCACTATTGGCAAGATCCTGGTTCACGGCCAGGAGTGATGGAGGCGGAGGCAGAGGCTCATCCAAGTCGAATTGATCGATGGGACCTGTCGTTCTGATGCTCCGGGTATCTGAATAGTCGGACTGAGGATTGGATACTAATCGCGCGGGGCGGGAGCTGCTCCGCGGGCGTTGCTGTACATCCTGCGGGTATTGGTCGGGAGAGTGCTTCGGGAAGCTCGGAGAGTTTGGTGATGAGGAGAGAGAACCATCTTTGTTTGACCCCAATGAAAAGAGCGACGATATGCGCTTGGCCGATCTTACAGGAGCTGACAACATCTTAGGGGTCCGCTGTACAATAAAGCAATTGGTAAGTTGGAGAGTCGACAGCAGCGGGGGAGTGGATGTACTTCGAAAGACAATCACCAAAGAAAAAAAAAAAGAAGGCAAGACACAACAGAAAGATGAGGTAAGACTCAATCGCCAACCATGCGAAAAGAATGGACTAAACCATACAAAAAGACGGTTTAGGAAAGTGGAAGAAACGAGGGACGAGTCAGGTAGAGGAGGAGAGCGACAGAGGAGAGTGGTTGTCTCTGGCGCGTGTGTCTTGGGGAATGTGATCGGCAGGAGGGGGATCAGAGGAGGAATGATCAGTACTTAGACTTACCTGTTACTTGCCAGCTGTGCTTGGCCAAGGCTCTGATTGATCCAAGTAGTACCTTGGTTCTGCTTGAGGTTTCCGGAAGTCCAAGGAGTGATATGACGAATGTATGGCACTAAGCTGGTATATAGTGGAGTAGGAAGAGCATGGATTATTGACTTGACTTGACCTGACGCTCGCGAAGTTGTACAGCAGCAGCGAGTGAGAAAGTTGAGAGGAGGGATGAGAGGAGATAGTTTTGATCTCTCATTCTTTTTGAGATCCTTGAGCTTCGGATTTAACGATTTCATCATTATTTTATGCTGTCAAAAAATTATTTTCTTTCTTTTTTTTTTCCTACTTAAATCTTTTCTATGATGGATCATGGCTGTACTGGACTACTGCAGGTCTCTAGCTCTAGTTTAGTTAGTGACTGCGGGTGGGGAATCTCTTGGTTTCTCGGCTCTACGGTAATTATGATTGACTAACATGCCTAGTATTGGATAGTTTTGAGCAGATCAGGGAGTGGCTGTGTCTGAAAACAGTGAGATATCAACAATGACCATTTAAACCTGTCAAGGTGATTTATGTTGGTTGCCCCGCCTCCTGATGAGCTGTGCCGTGTACGTACACTGGACAGCCTTCAGCATCATCAGACGACTCAGATCTCATCTCATCTGATCCTGTCTGTCTTCTGAAATACTCAAGCATGGCTGAGAATATCTCCAACATTGATTCCAGCATGGTCAGTAAAGCTGTCCATTTTCTTTCTATCTGTCCGTCAAAAGGCATGCTCTGTACTATTGGGCCTATGAGCACTGTGGAAAATGCACAATGTGCCGTGTCTAATGCAAGTATGAACCATACCGCCACCTACGCGGTCGATGATAATGCCATCTGCCAGGGGTAAACTGTTTGCAATTTATTTAGCATTTGACACGGATAGATGCTGATTATCAGATTTCTCCTGGAAAAAAAAAGTCAGCTAGAGGCAAACCCACATAATCAAGTAAATCGGCATTTTTGGCTGGAATGCCAATGTGTGGTTAGGACTCCGCCTCGTATGATTCTACCTTACCCAAGCCTACGGAGTACACTCGTCACTGGGGCGTTTCCACCTTGCCTCTACAAGTTATTGATAATGACCAATGGTATGCGCATAGTTTCCCACATTTACGTATTCTCTGCAGTGGTGCTGGGATAGAATATGGTAGCCTTGGTGAGGCTCAGGGGCAGTCGACGCTAGATATCTGCCTAGAAGCAGCAAGGAAGACGGGAATCCTCATGGAGTATTAAGGTACCTGTTCTACTAAGAATAGAAACTCACCTACCGGCCTGTTTTTGATTGGTTTGTTGGTGCTTGGCTTTGGAAGGATCCGTAAGGTAGTGAACTGTACAGGGGCATAC
This sequence comes from Aspergillus lentulus, assembly GCF_001445615.1. Classification (NCBI taxonomy): domain Eukaryota; kingdom Fungi; phylum Ascomycota; class Eurotiomycetes; order Eurotiales; family Aspergillaceae; genus Aspergillus; species Aspergillus lentulus. Next base: position 1,085,858 of record NW_028322113.1, read on the forward strand.
ACTAATAGTGTTGGTTTTGTTTGTTTGGTTTGGTTTGATTTGATATAATTCCATCATCCATCATAATCAGTTAACGGAGCATTCCTACACTGATGCTCAGCCATGGCTGGTATCCGCAGTGCCGGGAAAATGCTTGCAAACCCCGACCGGAAATCGGTAACAGTTCGTCGGCCGTGGTAAGGTACAGTACGGTAATCCCCACACCCAAGCTTGCAAGTCATCCGGATGCTTTTTTTCTGTGGTGCTTCAACTGACTGTCCACAACAATAACAGGAGTAGATTAAATGTGAATTAATTCCTCACTAGTCTCACGTTTGCTCATATTGAACGTACTTGGTCGTAAGCTATCCAGATCAGGACAGACACTAAAGGGACGGAGAAAAGGAAAAGAAGCACGCGTATTTCTCTGTCTCAGACACTCGGTCATTTCAAATGGCGGCGGCCAACGTCACCGGACTGACGTGTCCTTGTCCTTCCACACTGAAATTTTCAACGACAACACCAAAGGTCATCGACTGAAACCGATACGTGGTTAAAGTTATCTACTCCGTACACATACTGGCAAGTGGCAAGTGACAGCTGTCGACATGGGTTTTGTTCCCCCCGAAGAGCTGATCGATCTCTTCAGAGGCTGGCCTAACCCTGCCCTGTTGCCCACCACCGCCTTGGCTCAAGCATCCGCCACCGTCCTGTCCACGCCGTCCATCTGGACCCCAGCCCTGTTGTACGGTCCTGATGATGGCTATCTGCCCCTGCGAAAGAGCGTTGCTGAATGGCTGACCCACTTTTACAAACCACGCGATCCGGTTTGTTTCGATCGGATCTGCATTACTGGAGGTGCCAGCCAGAATCTGGCATGTATCTTCCAGGTCTTCACTGATCCAAGTTACACCAGACATGTCTGGATGGTAGCGCCTGCGTATCACCTGGCGCCTCGGATGGTGGACGATGCCGGCTTCGCGGGTCGTATCAGAGCCGTTCCGCAGGATGACGCGGGGCTTGATCTTGAATATCTCCGTCGGGAGATGGAGGCCGCCGAGCGGAAAGCTAATGAAGAGCAGAGATTCGAACCGGTACGGTAGACACTGGCTGTATATCAGAGATCTCTCTCTCTCTCTCTCTTCCACCCACCAACTGATCTGTAAAGAAACATAAACCTCCGAGGCCATGGGGGAAAATCTACAAACACCTCATCTATGCCACGCCGACATTCTCTAATCCCACCACGCGGACCATGTCCCTGTCCGATCGGGAGAAACTGGTCCAGCTTGCGCGCGAGTTCGATGCCTTGATCGTCACAGATGACGTCTACGATTTCCTCCAGTGGTCCGTGGATCCAGACCGCCCCCTTGCCGCGCCCGACGAGGCACGCGTGCCTCGGCTGGTAGACATTGATCGCTACCTGAACGGAGGCCCCCAGGATGAATGGGGAAACGTCGTCAGTAACGGGAGCTTCAGTAAGCTCATCGGCCCTGGCATGCGGACCGGATGGGCAGAAGGCACGGCCAAGTTTGCCTACGGTCTTTCTCAAGCGTATTTCCTCGTAAACGAGACTTTGACCGAAATTGTATGAGCTGATGACTGGCAGAGGTTCATCGCGGTCTGGAGGGGCGCCGTCCCAAATGGCCTCCACGATAATTGCTCAGTTGCTCGCCAACGGGGCCTTCCAGTCTCATCTGACTGAGGTCTTGCAGCCCGCCTATGCGCGCAGGTACCATGTCATGATGTCGGCTATCCGCAAACACCTGCTCCCTCTGGGCGTAGTAGTGCCCTACTCCTCCGAGGTCGTCGGCGGATACTTTATCTGGGTGCGTCTTCCGAGTCCGTTACGCGCAAGTGATATCGTGCAACTGGCTATGGAGCAGCAGAAATTAAAGGTGGCTGCTGGTGAGATTTTCCAGGTTCCTGGGGACACGGTGGACCGAGGCAACGACTTTCATGATTTCCTGCGACTTTGTTTCGCCTGGTCTGAGGAGGATCAACTCGCTGAAGGAGTGCGACGACTAGGATGCGTCATCCATGATGCTTTAGTTGGGCCCACAGCCATTTCTACGTAGTTTGAGTGGTTGCAGTGCCACTGTACCTTACTTCTCTGGTAGTGACCATGGTTCAAAGCGGATCGGCCCGCATGCATACCGTACCTATCCTCAGTGGTCCTTGTTCATTGTTCACCTTCCACCTTCCACCTTCCATCCAATCTAGAAGCTCTAGCCATCAAGACAATCATCTATGCTGTAAACATCCATGGTCAACACCGTGTCTCATCATCACCCTTTCTATCTCCACCTTACCACCCGGTCTACTAGCATGGCCATGCAATCATCGACAAATATGATTCATTTGAAGTACGGGGAAGTGAAAGTTACCAATCCGCTTGATTGCTGAAGGAGTTACCCCATATATGTAAATGAACTGCCGTAGTTCCACCACGAACAAGTCCCGGAATACTTACAGAGTACTATCGTGCCAGTATGTTTGGACTTGAAGTGTGGTTTCTAGCGGGGAGGCTATTTGAAATCAAGATATTGAGGTTGAGCTAAACGCAGGAGAGCTTTTCACAGGAGGACGGCGTGTAATCGTTGCGTTTGGGTGTTGGTCACATGACTAGATATTCACTGCTACGGCGTAATGCCGACAGGGATTACCCTCCCAACGCCGAACGCCGAAACTACTGCTGGTACAACAAGAAGAGGGCTTAAGTTGAAACAATGCATCATTCAGCGATCCCGAGGGAAGACCAGTCCTCTCTCGAGTCAAAGCACTCGAACGAGAAAGTAGACACCTGCTGCCATGTGAGTTGCACATTTCCAATACAAAGGATATCTCCATTGACCGTAGCAGGTCCTCACGCCGCCGGAATGGAAAGCCCGCCTCCTGCGAGCCATGTCGCAAAGACAAAGTCCGGTGTGACCATGCGCATCCTGTATGTTCCCGCTGTGTGCGGCGCGGCAGCACCAGTCGGTGCTTTTATCATCCTGCGCCTCTGACACGGGCTACGAGGCGGAGTCGGGGGTTCATTGAGGATCAGCATGCTTCTACAACGTCCCCATCTGAACTCCGTGGGTCACCTGGGGCTTTGTCGTCTTCAGGCTCGAGGTCAGACCACTTGCTCTCAGCTGGATACTTGGGACCGACCAGTTTTGTTTCCGTCCTGGGCGAAGGAGACGGTGCGAATGAGCTAGTCCCTCCCGCTGATGAAAGCACTGCGGCGTCGTCTGTTCCAGCGTGGTGGGTGAAGAGAGCTATCGAGGTCGTCGGCCATCTCGTGGAATTTCCTACTCTCAAGCAACTGATACTGGAATTCTACGGTGTCAGTCAGGCTGCCGTGATTGCAGCACCTTTCGTCCTGACTGCACTATCCCAGATGCAGGATACCTACCATGCGTACCAGCTGGATCAAGGGGAGACAGAAATTCCGGCGTTGGTTGCAACCGTCCTTGACAACACGAGGCAGAAATTTAATGTCCCGCCTACGGTGGACGGAGCCCACTTCCACAGGCTCTACACAGGTTCTTGCCTGCGTTTGGAGATACTTGGCGTTGTTTATGCTCTGGCAGGTCGAGCGAGTCAATTCGGGTTGGGGCGACCGAAGAACAAGCTCCTGTCCTCACGCTTTGCGCGCAGGATGCTCTCGGCCAGTGACACCGCACTTGAAATGTGCAAATATCTATCGCCTGTGAATGACCTTACGCTCTGGCTACTCCACGAAAATCTTCTCTTGTCCACGTTGGTCCTTGGTCACTTGAGTGAGTTGTACATGTCATGCGTGAAGCAGGCAGAAGACTGACGATGTCACAGGCTCAGTGACCTGGCATCGGCTAGGCGAACTCGCGACATGCATTTTCGAGCTTGGTTTGCACCGGGATTCGGATGAACGCACTGATCTTCCGGACTTCCTGCTGGAGTCCAGACGCAGGCTATTCGCCGCTATCTATCAATGGGACAAGAGTATTGCGACCTTCCTGGGCCGACCGCCCCGGATCTCGTGGAGACATTCTGATTGCCGTCTGCCTCTTGATATCAGCGATGAGGCTCTTACTGGGAGTAGAGAGCTTGCGCAAAGATCAGTGACGGCGGAAGGGTGGAGTTTTCATGCTGTCTACCAGCGTTCAGGCTGGATCCGACTGCGCTTCCTTATCAGCACGTTTCGGGAGGAAATCCTGGAGCTGTCCTTGACAAAGTCCAGCGAGGACCGGGACGAGCAATTGAGGTGAGCTTGATCCCTCATGGACTAACGCTGAAGGCTAACCGCGGAACAAAGAGACGTCTCCCGCCGTAGCCGCCAGGCCTGGGACTCGGTACCTAGTCATCTTCACTATACAGAGGACTGCTGGAACACTCATCAACCGATTAGCGTCAAGGTCATGCTCATTGTCTCATACCTGGCGTTTCTCTACAATGAGTTTCTAGTGCAGCGGCTGTTGGTTCTCAACAGCACAGAATATAGCACTGCATTGGTCGATGTGAGTTCGACCATCCTCTCGACAGTCTTGACCTTTGGCAGACAACAGGAATGGGCGGTTGATATCCATCGCGACTTTATCTGGACAGTAAGCAATTCCCCCAAGGTACTGCCTTGCACGAAAGACGCGACTAACCAGTCGCAGCTTCTTCTCTACGGCTTTCCCAGCGCGAGTGTTTTACTCAGAGCGCTCCAAATGCACGCCAGTACAAATCAGTTACCGAGCGTCTATCCTCGAGGCATTCTCGTTCGGCACATCAGTGTCTTTATCTCGCATCTCGAGTCAATGACCGGGCCAGGCACCGCCAACAATGCATTTTTCAGCCGAGCGACTCGAGTCTTCTCTCGCATCATGGACGAAATTCTGGCGCCCGAAGCGGCGACTACAACTGAAACCTCTGCTGTAGATTCTGTGGATGATCTAGACGTCTCCCTGTTTTCCGATTTTGAGGGAGTCGGCCTCTTGGATACAATGGATTTCGCATCCGTCCTTGATCAAGTTTGGTATTAGTGGCTACTATTTAGGGAGTATGCAGCTCTCGCTGCTCGCATTTAGCAACTATCTCACTAGTCCTATATCGATCGTTGCAGAGTTGCCAAGGCAGCACGGCAGACATACTTTGCCCCCTGGCCTAGATAATGCGGTGGATCCACGTGCCGTGGATGCAGATTGTTCTGCGTAGTCTGTAGTCTAGTCCCGTGTTTTATCCGCATATGCAGTGCCAATATTTATTTCAAGATGGGCGGCCGAACTGTGAGGAAACCGACTCAACCACAATAGCGTGATTGAACTTCTCCTCCTGCTGACGTATTATGATGAATCCTGTCTCGAGCGACGACGTGACTAGATGCCGGTCCCGCGTCAAGAATGTCCAGTCAAGTACCCAGTCTATCCTCCTGACGACCAAGTGGATCTCTGGGCCGTTGATCTGCGCGTCGAGACCGCACCGCACGCGCCATTGGTCTCGACTGCTATGTGAGGATTCTTGTCATTCTACGTGCAGGTGCCAGGTACGCGAATCATCGAGCAGATCGTTGAATCCTCAGCGACAAAACAGGAAATATGTCGAGCATGGAATGTCCGCGCGCTTCTATGCCAGGGGCTGTCGGCCTACCGATTCCAGGCCAAAACCGTTGCGAGGTTATCGCATGGACAGGTGAGACTGAAGTCCAGAACTGGGATGAGAGGAATTTGAGTCTTCAGTTTACTCGTAGACAGTAGTATGTGGGTTGTGTCGTCCTGGACGATTTCGAGGTATGTTGTCTAGGCCCTAGGATTTGCGTCCGGTATATAGGCTACTGGGCGGATCTATTGCTTTTGCTCTAGGAGCTTTCTTCTTCTTCCTCTTCTGCCTCTTTCTCCTCTTGTGCTTGCAAGTACCTATCTTCCTGCTCCCTTTCTCGCGAGTCGAGACCTCTCCTTTCCAAGACTACCCTCACTCCCTTGCAAGTTGCAACTCGGTTCGAATCACTAAGGTACCTAATTCGAGGTTAGTATCTCCACTTTCCCGATCATGGAACAGAGCAGTCGAGGCTTGTTCTTCCTTTAATTTCATCAAATGGACTGCTAATATTTATAGACCAGGAGAACTATCCTCAAAGGGTGTATCATTCAGTCCATCACTGCTTTCTGCTGCTTGAAGCGTTTCATCGGCCCGTCTGAGTGTTTCACGCTCGACCAGGAAGGCCACCGTTTTTGAATCTGATTGGTTGCCGACAGTGGGTTTCCGCCCAACGACTACCGCTGATTGGCTGTTATTCACTCCTCAACTATAAGAGGTAATTTCAAAACATTACGAGGTCTGCTCCCTCATTTAATGACTGTTATTGGTTTTGAATGCTGTATTGTGGCGGTATTTGTTTGAGAAGTGACAGTCGCTATACAATTCACTCAGGCTTCATTGTTGTTTGGCCTGAGCAATTATTCTGATCTAGTCCCTCTTCCTACCTAATTATTAACACTTCTCTGTCTCTCTCACCTGTTTCTATCTCTTCTGTTACTGTCTTCTCTCCTTTCCTTCACTTCTGGTGGTGTGGTGCTGTTGTTGTCTCTCCTTCCTTTTTTCATCTGTACCTTCTTCCCTTCATTCTTTGATATTCCCTTGCAGTCTCACTTCTTTCCTTGATACGCCCTCCATTCATTTCTCTTCTACGCGCCAAAGAACAAGGCGTGGGAAGACTCTCAGTACTGGTTACTGACCAAAATTGTTTGCTACTTGCATCGATCATTGCTGGCTCAGTGATCATATCGCAGTCAATTGAAGATGGCCTTTCTTCGCACCCCAATCGTAGTCTTGCTAGCGCAGATACTGCTCTTTCTGGGCCTTGTCAATGCAGTTCCTACCCCAGAGGCTCTCGATTTGCATGCAAATCTAGCTAGAGATACTGCGTCAAGCTACTGGGTGGCTAATATTAAGCGTCAAGGAGCAGTGGCTTTTGGCCAGAGCTCAGGTTATCAGGTTTACCGCAATGTGAAGGACTTTGGCGCCAAAGGTAGTCTCCTTCTACTGAGATCACGCTACTTTGCTAACCGACAAGCTAGGCGACGGAGTAACCGATGATACTGCGGCGATCAACCAGGCCATGTCTTCCGGTAACCGGTGCGGAAAGGGATGCGATTCCTCTACCACCACTCCCGCTCTGGTCTACTTTCCTCCCGGTACATACATTGTCTCGAAGCCCATCATCCAGTACTACTACACTCAGATCGTCGGTGATGCCATTAATCTTCCTGTGATCAAAGCATCCGCCGACTTTACAGGCATGGCGGTGATTGATGCCGACCCGTACGAGAATGACGGCTCAAACTGGTACACCAACCAGAACAACTTCTTCCGCGCCATTCGCAACCTTGTCATCGACCTCAGGGCCATGCCTATGAGCTCCGGTGCTGGTATCCACTGGCAAGTGGGTCAGGCAACCAGCTTGCAGAACATCCGCTTCGAGATGATCAGGGGAGGAGGCGACGCCAACAAGCAGCAAGGTATCTTCATGGACAACGGCTCCGGTGGTTTCATGTCCGACTTGACCTTCAATGGTGGCAACTACGGCATGTTCGTTGGCAACCAGCAGTTCACGACCCGCAACCTGAGCTTCAACGACTGCAACACGGCTGTTTTCATGAACTGGAACTGGGCCTGGACCTTCAAGTCCATCTCCATCAACAACTGCCAGGTCGGTCTCAACATGTCCAACGCCCCTCAGAACCAGACAGTTGGCTCCGTTCTCCTGCTCGACAGCTCGGTTACCAACACTCCCACTGGCGTTGTCACCGCGTTCACTCAAGACAGTATTCCCGTCGGCGGCGGGGTGTTGATCCTTGAGAATGTCGATTTTACCGGCTCCAATGTGGCCGTTGCCGGTATCTATGGGAACACTATCCTCAAAGGCGGATCTGTTGTGGCTAGCTGGATCCAGGGTAACACCTACAGTCCAACGGCGTCTCTCAACAAGCGCGCCACTCAGCCCAAGGTTCGCGTGGTGACAGAGACGGTTGTCGAGACCGTTGTTGCTTGTCCTGCGCAGTACAGTGAGACCCTAGAATCCGCCCCGGCAAGAACGGCGCCTGCGGCAGCATCGACAGAGGCTCGCCAATCCAATGCAGATGCTTCCGAGTCGACTCAGGTAGCAGGCCAGCTCAGTGCAGCCATGACTACGCCTGTAGTGTATCCCACTCTGTCTGGCGGCCTTTCCAGACCTGGTTTTGGTTCTGGTTCGACCATCAGCTCTCAAGTGTCGTCGAGTAAAAATCCACCTGCCCCGCCTGCGGAAACTGTCGCTGCCGGAAAGCCTTCAGTAGCTCCATCTGGTGGCGGCTCCGCCGGAGAGACGCCTGTCGTCGTTCCAAATGCTCCGCACACCACGAGCACTAAGCCAGATATTCCCACTGGGCAGGTATCCGCCTCCTCGGCCACGGCCGCTTCGACAGCCGTGGTCCACAGTGCCGGTGCATGCGCGAGCAAGGCAATCACCAAGACGCGTGTTCAGACCGTCATGCCTCAAGCGACCAAGCCAAGCTCTTTATTGAATGGCCCGAAAGTGTTTGAGCGATCCAAGCCGCTGTATACTGAATACGCCGCTTCGTCCTTTGTGAGCGTCAAGTCGGCTGGTGCCAAGGGTGATGGCCAAACCGATGACACCGCCGCCATCCAGAAAGTGCTGAATAGCGTGACGGAAGACCAGATCGTCTACTTCGATCACGGTGCCTACATCATCACCGACACTATCAAAGTGCCCAAGAACATCAAGATCACCGGTGAGGTCTGGCCCCTTCTCATGGCTCACGGCGACAAATTTGCCGACGAAAAGAACCCAATTCCCCTTCTTCAGATTGGTCAGCCCGGCGAAAAGGGCTCTGTGGAGATCAGCGACCTCGCCATCCAGACCAAGGGCCCGGCGCCCGGTGCAATCCTGATGGAATGGAATGTTGCCGAAGCCAGCCAGGGATCTGTGGGTATGTGGGATGTGCACTTCCGCATTGGCGGCTCCGCGGGCACGGAACTGCAAAGCGACAAGTGCTCCAAGACGCCCAAGATGACCACAACCCCCAACCCGGAGTGCATCGGCGCGTTCCTGCTGCTGCACATCACCGAGCAGGCCAGCGCCTACATCGAGAACGCTTGGTTCTGGACGGCGGACCATGAGCTCGATCTGGCGGACCACAACCAGATCAACGTCTACACCGGCCGTGGCGTCCTGGTTGAGAGCAATGGACCCGTCTGGTTGTATGGCACGGCCTCGGAACACCACCAGCTGTACAACTACCAGGTCGCAAACGCGCAGAACGTGTTCATGGCCTTGATCCAGAGCGAGACGCCATACTACCAGTCCAACCCCGACGCACTGACACCCTTCACGCCCCAGACCACATGGAACGATCCCACCTTCTCCCACTGCACGACCGCCTCGTGCCGCAAGGCCTGGGGTCTGCGCGTGATGAACACCTCGGATCTGTTCGTGTACGGGGCGGGTCTGTACAGCTTCTTCGAGAACTACGGCCAGACATGCTTGGACACCGAGTCGTGCCAAGAAAACATGGTGGAGGTTGACTGCTCGAATGTCCATCTGTACGGACTGAGCACCAAGGCCAGCGTCAACATGATCACCTCGTCTACCGGCGCGGGTATTGTGCCGCAGGACGAGAATGAGAGTAACTTTTGCTCTACTATTGCTCTCTTTGAACAATCGTGATCATTTTTGTTGACTGTTGCGTGCGCTGATGATGGTCATGGCTCTCTTTTTCTTGTTCTTTGTTTTCGTGGGTTTATTTCACAGGACGCCCGGATGTTTCTTGCTCTGGCGAGCCTGGGTTGCAGGTATCTAGAGGCCAGTGGTGGTTGCAGATAGATATGACATGTGGATACACCTTAGACAAATACAATGATTCCCAATATTAGCAATTGACTGACTCCAACCCGTACAAATATCCCATAATAGCAATAGCAAATGTAGATTCAGGTGTAGAGATTATAGCTCCTTCTTCAAGAAATGCTCCGGCTTGTGAGTGGTCTCATAGTCGACATGGACATAGGCCCGCTCCACATCGGGCAACGACTCGAGCTTTATCTGCAGCTCCTCGGCGACATCGTGGGTCGCACGCAGGGACTCCTCGGCATCCATGACGATGTCGACTTCGACGAGCAGCCGGGGGCCGGAGGTATATGCGCGGACGGTATCGATGGCGGTGATGTAGGGGGAATGAGTCATAGCTGAGCCGTCATTAGCCTTTTTTTCAATCATTTAGTAATGGAAGCGATAACATACAGATATAAGTGATGAGCTGTTGCATCTTCGTATCGGCAGTGACGCCGATGAGCAGCTGGAACTCATGGTAGGCGGTATGCAGCCAGAGGACGCTGATAAGCACAGACAGGATAATGGCGCCCATGGGATCGATCCACCAGCGGAGTTTACTGCCGCCGACGGAGGTGAGGATACCGAAGCCGTTGATGAGGAGGTCGTTGCGGTGGTCTTCCCAGAGGATTCTGATCTGGGAGACCTGGTTGCGGAGGGCCCAACAATATAAAAAGAGGGCGAGTTTGGTGCAGAAGGCGACGACGACGGCGATGACGGAGGGGAGGAAGAAGGAGCCCGTAGCGGCGTCGGAGCCCTCCACCAGCTCGCGGATGGAGAAGGCGATGAGGATGAAGGAGACGGCTGTCATGAGGAAGCAGAAGCAGATGTTGCCTGCTGTTTCGATGCGGGCTTTGCCGGCGGGGAACTTGCGGGGGTCGACGCGGTTGACGGCCTTGTTGCAGAGGAGGAGGGTGAGGTTGGAGCAGGGGTCGAAGATGGCGTCGGCCATGGTGGTGAAGAGGGAGAGGGAGCCGGAGGAGATGGCGCCGTAGAGCTGGAGGACGGAGAGGACGACGTTGGCGGCGAAGGAGCCGTAGACGGCGATGCGGTAGCGGAGGGCGTTGTTGCTGTTGAGTTCGCGCGCGGCGCGGACGTGTTCCTCGACGGGTTTGAGCATGCGCTCGATGTTCTCGTTCTGCGTCTTGTAGAAGCCCTGCAGTTGGCGCGAGGCCAGGGTGACGGAGATGGCGTTGCGGCTGCGGAGTTTGATTCCTGGTGCTGCGGCTGAAGAGGCATCGCGTTTGCGCGAGGTGTTGGCTACTGGTTGGATCTGGCGGATCTCCTCGGCGGTTTTCAGCTTCGAGGCGAGCTGGAAGGGATCGTTTTCTGGCGTGTACCGGGGCGGCGGCTGTCCTTCTTCATCGCTGCTTGGGTTCGTGCGGTGCTGAGAGATGTGTGGTGATGTTTGGTCGGAGGGATCGAGTGCTGTGCTGGTGGCTGCGTTCAAGGACAAGGCTGATGAGGCTCGGTCTCGGGGGATGTGCGAGTGTAGGGTGTGTGGGTTGAAGGGTGAAGGGTGGTGAGAGATGCTGTGTCGAAAGTGGCTGTCCTCCATGGTGAAGTAATTGATTATACGGAGTAAATCAACTTATGATGGATGTCGAAGAAGACCGGGGGGGTGGGAGGGATGCATGGGTTTTGATCGTTGAGGGGAGGAAAAGTGAGAGTTATCCGGGTTTCCCCAAACGGAAAACCCCCGTCTTGGCAGTGGCTGAGCTATCTTATCTGATCAACGGATGTGTAAGAAATGACCAACACTACTTATGCATTACGCCTATCCTCTAGTGCAACAGCCTTATGCAGACAGGCAATTCTATTTCTATCGCTAGTTACACACACTTCACCCTCCAGATGGTACATCAGTTTCTTCGTTCCTAAGCAATATACTGCAGCAGAGACTTCAGAACAGAAGCAACGTAGCTAAGCTGCTCCTCAGCAGTGCCGCTGGTGGGGAAAGACGTGGACGAACTAGCGCCATTACCGGTGCCAGCGGCCGCGGTGGCAGTCGGTTTCACGCTGGTGACCATAGTGGTAGGCGTGGAGACAACGTTGTTTCCGGTGCTGGGAGTAGTGACAGCAACGCTGGGAGTAGTGGTTGCAGCCGAAGAGCCAGAGCTGGAGCCAGAGCTGGAGCCGGAGCTGGAGCCGGAGCTGGAGCCGGAGCTGGAGCCGCCAACAGTGAAGTCAATGCAGGACTCGTAGGTCTGGTCAATCGACTCGGCAAACCAGTACCACTGGATGACACAAGCACCGGCCTCGGAGCACTTGCTGCCAAGGTTGTCGGGGATGGTGATGCTGAAGTTGGTCTCGTCCTGGGAGACACCGGTGGCGGTCGAGGCGTAGTCGGTCCAGGACTTGAGAGTATTGCCAATCACAGTGTTGGTAGCGGTGTCGACGATGGAGACGTTGGCCACACCGGTGTGAGGGGCACGGATGTCAACCACGAAGTCGACGGTCTGGCCGGCGGTGTACGAGTAGACGTTGTCCTTGTTGTCTTCGAACTTGTAACCCTTGCAGAGCCAGATGTCACACTCCCCGGCGTTGTAGTCGCTCTGGCTCTTGGCGACCTGAAGCTCACCCTGGATGTTGCCGTAGTTGTCGGACTGCTGGTTGATCTCCACCTGGTTACCGCACGCAGCCTTCATGGCCGCACCGGGCATACGAGGCTTGGGGGAGGAGACAAAACCGTGGCCGTGGACCATGGAGACCAGGCCGGCGAGGGCAACAAGGGTTCCGGTTTGCTTCATTGTGTGGGTTGTGGGGTGGTTGAGAATTGAAATGTGGAAAGTATGAGGTTCAGCGAATGGAACAGGTATACCAGTATACCGAACGTGGATCGATCAAGGAGAGTCTTAGACTGAAGCGAAAGGAAGAGAAAGAATGAAATGGTCACAGACCTAACAATCTCAGATGAAAGAATGTGGAATGAAGCAAGCCTGCGTGCTGAGAGAGAGGGAGGAGAGAGGAGCAGAGAGCAAGGCAGCCCGACCAACTCTATATACAACGAGCAACAGGACCAGCTCCAGGAGTGACGTCCATTCTGAGACACGGCTCTAGACTCAAACAGGGATTCAGGGACAGACTTCATCCCGAAATTTCACAGTTGCGCCGGCTTACTCCACCGGAAAAGGGCGTTTGTGATCTGTGTCGGTCTGGGAGCTGGACATAGCTCAGGGTTGGCACTAGCTTAGTCGTTAGCTGTCTCCTGAGCTGCTAAAAACGAGTCAGAGGGCATCGGAACGCAACCGACCGACTCACTGCGCATGGAAAACGTCTAAACAGGCCGAAGCGCCGAAGTGGTTTTGGATAAATTGGCATGAAACAAATGGAGACGGCGGTGGATTTGCTTAAGAGCAGCTCCGGCATGCTTGGCACTCTGCGAGTTTCATCTTCATTAACACCACAGCCCCATGACAGAAAAACTTCATATCGTGCGACGTCTAGCCTTCAAATGGCGAATCGGCCTGCTTCCCTGGGCAAAATATCGAGCCAGAGTTTGTCCTGTTATAATATCCGTGGGAGGTTCATGAGTCGTAGCATCGTAAACATCAATCTATATGCTTGACGCCTTTCACATGTGCTCATAACGACGACCCACTGGAAAACTATGAAGTCCCCGCAATTCTGATGATTTTATGTTCAAATTCCTCAATCCGCAATCAATCAATCCACGAATTATATCACACGCAAAGGGGGGAGGAAGTAATGCCACGAGTAATCAAAACGCAGGGGGGAATATCCAATGCTCATGATCCGCAAAAGTGGTATCGCATCAATTATATCCATCATAATAAAAGCGGCTAGATTGCACCGGCAAAAAAAACAAAGTGGCTCAAGGACGCCCAATCGCCTGAAATTGCCAATACTTGAAACAAGTCAACCGGAAATGGCCGAGCTTGAAGTAAATCACCATGATCTCAAAGCGGGTGCTGCGTAGGACGTTGATATGATCCTGCCTGCTGTTGGTTCTGTGTGGCACCCAGATTGTTGTTGTTGGTTGTGCTGTAGTCATCCGCAAATGGATTCTGTACCTGGAAATCCTCCGACCGATACTCATACCGAGCCGCGTTATTACTCCCCGGCGCTGCCGTCGGAGTCGCCGCTGACAAAGGAGCCACCGTTGCAGTGCTCTGCTGCTGCAGCTGCAGCAGTGGTGGTGAGAAGACCGAGGGCGAGGCGCTTTGCTCTTCTCGCTGCGGTACTGGGGGCGCAGGGAGTGGACGATTGATCCCAGTCTCAGTGGCTCCGTTCGACGGAACGGGTGACTGGCTCCCCGAGTTGCCGGTTGCTTTGCGGGCGCTGAGGAACGCATGCTGGTACTTAGACAAAGCGACCGACAGCTCGTCATTCGTCTCGATCAAGGTCTGAAGCGTGTTCTCGTCGGGTGCCGGATTCGTCGAATGTATATAGTTCTGAATGGCGCGAGATGCTGTCTGGCAACGAGTACAGAATTCCTTGATAAGCTCGTTTCCGTTGAACTCTGTGGGCGGCGTCGACTGAACGAACTGCAGGAGTAACTTGGCCGACGTTTTGGCTTCCGTCACGCGAGCAGCGAGCTCATCTGGCGGTGGTAATGTCGAGGCAGGCCGGGCAGAGTTCTGCATGTATGGGTATGCCTGCTGCTGCTGCTGCTGTTGCTGCTGCTGCGACCGTGAGGATCTCCAGGTGCTCTGCCCAAACCGCGAACTGTTAGCAATGTATTTCACTACTTCAACATGGTTTGACAAGCGTACGCCACTGTTCTGCCTGCTCAGCTTACTCTTCTCCTTCTTCCACATTTGCATCAGCGGCGCTAGGTCCTCGTCCCACTGTCGCTGCGACTCGATGGCGCCTAGCGTTTCCCGCAGGAAGTGCTGCACATTGAGGTCCCACCCATCACGCAGGAGATCCTTTATCGTAGCGACGAACTTGGCATCGATGTTGCGTGTAAACGTGTGGCCCGGATTGTCGATAAGTATGCGCATTAGCATAATCGCATTGTATTGGATGTGGGCTGGAGTCGAGGCGGGATCGGACAGATATTTGCGAAGCCGCTGGGCAGCCTCTCTGGCGGCATTGGGGCTGGACTCTGCGCTTTCGACTATGGCGGGCAGGTGAACGAATTCATTTCCTTGCTATGCGATCAGGATATTAGCGATGTTATGCAATGACGGCGCAGTTGGTGAGCCAAGTGCCAACGTACTCGGTCGTCTTGCTGTCCCCCGCTCTCGCAGAAATCTTTCTATAAACCCCAGTCGTCGCATTAGTGATTATTCGATATTTGACGTCATTCAACGATATTTCCGACGGTCGCACGTACCACTGCTTTCAGGATCGTTCCCTCGGGCGAGTCATCCGGGTACTCCGAAGGGCTGTTGAGCGATGGGCCTATTTCTAATGAGCGTCCCCGAGGTGAACAAGGGTCCATAGAAGGGGCGGATGAGACTCACTCGAACGCTTGCTGAGAGAGCCAAATATGCGCTTCATTATATAGAACACGTGAAAACGAGATATACAACAAGGACTCCTCGCAAACTATTGTGGTAAGACAACAGGAGAGGGTGAGCAGACAGATCGCCTAGATAAACACCAGCGCAGCTGACAGCCCCAACTAGGTACAAAAGTAGCTTAAGTACGGAGAAGTTTAGGCAGTACCTCTCCACGGAAGGCTGACACACAAAATCCCCGCGCTGTGCCTGGAGCATAATCAGAACCATAACCATAATTATAACCACGAGCCACAAACCATAGTCTGAAATATATGGTTAAGTAGGCCCGTGACAGTGGCAATGTTCGTCCAGGACACGCAAGCCAGCTTTCTGTTATCTGGATGATGAGTATTCGATATCGTCCTTGGTCCATCGGTCGCAAGGCAGTTATTCTTCCATACTGTCGTCCTGAGCAGGTGATGCAAGCGATTACACTTGATACGTATGCATATCGGAATTAAGAGTCTTACTCCATCAGCACGCGACGAGTTATTTGTTGAACCACTTTTTAGTCCCGCATTGAATGCTATGGTCTGGTTGGAAAAGCCAAGCAGAGCAGCACCGTCACCCTTGGCTTCTCAAGGCATCAACGATATGTTGCAGAAGCTGACGAATGTCGCCTTTCTTTGGTCAAGCACTATGGCTGGTGGTACGTTTTGAGTTCACCTTTATGTTTAGCCTTTGGACTACAGGAGATAAGCGAAAGTTTCATGTTGTTACACTGTAGAGTCTAATGGTCTGGATCCGAGTAGTCTCGAAACATCAAGGAAAGGTTTGGTAGGTATCAAGGAAAAGATGAATCCGTATCCCGTTCATGAAATAACGCTCGACATTATCTCGAAATATATGAGAGAAGGCCCGGGTTGGTTGTACCAAGACAAGAAACCGATCATCGACCGATTGCCGGACGAGAACCTCAGTTACTCAATCCCAGCCTCGAAACGTCGGACAGAGACAGAACCAAAAAAAAAAAGGATCAGACCTGTCAAAGATCAATGCTGATGGACCCTCCACGAGATGCCCCCAGTCTATGTCTTTTGTCTCATGCTCATCGCCCGTTTGGTTTCGAATTTTTTCGTTTTATTCAGAAGATAGAATAATGGAAATTCTTTTGCATTCCTTTCCGTGACCAGGTATTTGTTCCGTACAACAGCAAACTCCGGCTTCCCATTCATTTTCCGACTACCCTAACCCCCCGACATCTACAGCCCGCTTATGCCTCGGTGAGGGCACGGCGGATCTGAGTACCACGCTGGCGGGAGCTGAGGTGGACACCCTCCTTCTTGACGACCTGGGAAGCCTTCTGGACGGTCTCCTCACCCTCGGTAAGGATGAGCTCGATGTGGCAGGGGTTGGTCATGTAGGGGTTGATCTAGATGCCGAGTTAGTCTCTTAGCTGATTTCCAGCGGTGCAACTTAGGTCAACGTACACGACCGTGAGCACGGTAGGTGCGTCTCCGGCCCTTGGGAGCCTGGTTGACCTGGATGTGCTTGACAATGAGGTTGCCGGTGTCGAGACCCTTGGTGTCGGCGTTGGCCTCAGCGTTCTTCAGGAGGTCGAGGAGGAACTGAGCGGACTTGACGGGCCAGCGAGCCTTGCTGACACCCCACTGCTTGCCTGTAATATAGTCAGCATTTGATTCCAATATGTTCCCCCAATGGTCATCAATCCGTGTTCCATGCACGAAGCATTCCCGCCACCTCTATTGCGAAAACCACAAAACTGTCCCATATACCTCCACCGATATCTCCAATTCAAGGGATAAGAAATTGCCGTAACTCACCCTGAGCAGTGCGACCAATGCTGCCAGCGTACCGGCGGAAGGGAACGACCTCGGTCTTGGTCTTGACGTTCTCGAGGAAGGTAAGGGCGCGCTGCAGCTTCATGCCGTTGATGGCCTGAGCGGTCTCACGGGTGTTCTTGAAGCTGACACGCAGGTAAGAGCCCCGGGCGCGGGCGCTCTTTGCGGCCGGAATGTCCTGAGCAGCGTAACGGACCTGATGCAAACAAAGACCCAACATCAGCAAAACCATGTCCTATTCCCAATGCCTTCACGACGCATAAAATGGAGCGGAAACGATGGCGTCGGTATGGTTCGAATAGTCGATATTTCTTCTTTCGTGAACAGGCCACAGCCAGAAACGACACAGGTAGAAGTCGAACATCGCCGGTGCAGCGGGAAACGTCCTCAGAGCGTATTTCCTCAACTCTTGCCGTCTACCATTTTTCCTCCTTTTCGATCCATTCCTTCGCCATCGTTTCCGTCGTCTTGAATAATGTCAAAAACACTCACCATCTTGATGCGGTTGCCGAGCGGGGTGGTCCTCGATGTCGGATGAGAAGTTTTGTCGCTTTGCTTTGGTCGGCCGCTGGAATCTTGAGATCGCGAAGCTCGCTCGTTGTAGTGCGCTTTTTCGCTCTTGGCGCCCGCACGCCCTAAGCGAGCCCTAACACTAGACCCAGTTCGGTAGTCAACTCACTCACCGCCCGGCAGATAAGAACATCAAAGTTAACTTCACTTGCCTCTCACTCATTCAATGTTATTATGGTTATTGGTAGGGAAATGGTCGTCTATTAAATGTGCATTGCTCTATCTAGAAGAAAATAAGATCTATTGGATCATCAGTTACTTTCAATTCTGTCCCTTGAAGATATCCTTCTGCTCTGGCACCAATGTGATCATCTCGCCCTTCTCCACCGCCGAGCGCAAGTTGTTCAAGACCAACAGCTCCATTTCCTTCTGGGTCTCATAGGTCGCGGTTCCAATATGCGGTAGCAGCATCACGCGGGGGTTATTTACAAGCCCGGGTTCGATCTCTGGCTCGTTCTCATACACGTCCAGACCAGCCGACATGACCTGTCGCATTACGTTACTATCCATAACATAGGAAGGAGGGTAGGATGGAGCTTACCTTGCCCGAGTCCAAAGCGGCGACCAGAGCCTTTTCGTCGATCAAAGCACCACGAGCCGTGTTCACAATGACCACACCATCTTTCATCTTCTGGAACTCCTTCTCGCCAATGATATGGCGAGTCTTCGCATTGAGAGCGAGGTTCAAGCTGAGAACATCCGCATTCGCCAGCAGCTCATCAAACGAGACATACTGCGCTTCCCCCTCAAGCTCTGGTGAGAGTCTCGATCTGTTGTGGTATTGTATCTTCATTCCGAAAGCTCGTGCGCGATTGGCCATTTCCTATCGCAAGGCAATCAGCTGCCGGATCCTGTGACTTGAACGTACACTGCTTACCCTTCCGATTCCTCCCATCCCGAGAATACCAAGCACCTTGCCCTGAGGGTCATGCCCGAGCGTAGTGTTTCCCTGCCATTGGCCTATGGACGTTGTCAATTTCTCGAGTTTCGTGGAATTGAACGGCGAATTACTAACCGGCGCGGAGAGCAGATAACGGCACATAAGCCTGGCGCAAAGCGCCAATCATCAGGAAGATGCCTACATCGGCAGTTGCGTGGTTCACGGCGACTGGAGTACTGGAGACAGCAATTCCTGTAGTTTATCAGCTTTTCTGAATCTGTATCGAAGAGTCATAGATGATCGCACCCTTCTCTGAACAGGCCGGGATGTCAATGTTGTCGTAGCCAGCTCCATTGTGGCAGATATACTTTAATGACTTGGGAAGGACGGAGAGCAACTCTGCGTCGAATGGACCGGTGAACTGAACTCAATCAGCAACTAGACCTTTATCGCCGCGTTCCACTGCCACGCTTACCTTGGTAGACGTATTGGATCGGTAAATCACTACCACATCATCGTACTGGCCGTCTTTGCAGTTCCGGATGAACTCGTCTCTGGTGCCCTCGGGGAATTCCTTCAAACGCTACATTAGAGACGACACTCCACCGGACTACAATCGCGAGCTCACCTTTAGAGTCAGAATGGACGAGAGATCCTCCCACTCCTTTCTAGCGTGGGTGATGGCACCGATGAGTAGAGCTGAAGGCATGATGTCAGAGTTGGAGAGCGGGGTGAGAGCTCTTATCGCGGTGTAAGAAGACTTCGATGTTCAAGAACAGAGCGCAGGGAGAGACAAGAGCAATTAGAATGAGAAGGAAGAAGAATAGGAGATATCAAGGAGATAATTGAAAGGATTCACCTGACTAGTATCTGGATCCTGATCATGTTTATTCGATATTGTTTGTCGACTTGATCTTGCTCATCATTTCCCGGAGTTCCTCCATATTGCGTGGGGGTTTACCAGTATTACAGTATGGTATTACACTTGATACCTCAATACATTAGTACCAAATACGATACACCGAGACAACAACCTTGTGCAAGATGCAGAAGAAGCGAGGAATGATGCTGGCTAACATGCAGATAGAGTGAACAGACTGAGGTAACTATCTGTAAGCTGCTGAATATAGAAGAATCGTCTTTGAATTCACACACTCCCGCCTGCGTTGTTCTTAAATACACCATGTATGTTGGTAATATTGACTGTCGGCTATTGAAAAGAGGTTCAATTCCCGCTGCGGAGCAAATCCGGGTATGACCCCACGTTGTTCAATGGCCGACGAGGGGAAGAGAAGATGAAGGAATGACCGATGATGCTTCGGAATCATCATGATAATTCTTCTGCAATGAGAATAAAAGCTTTTCTCTTCCAAGGTACCCCTTGATCTCCTCGACAAGGACATTTCAACAAGCACCATGGCCACCACAACCACCACGACAGCACTCGTCCTCCACGGAGCCAAAGATCTCCGCCTGGTACGTAACAATCTAAAGGTACAATCACAGCTCGATAATAACAGCATCAGGAATCACGGCCCATTTCCCCTCCCACCGGTTCCGAAGTCCAGGTCGCCATCCGCGCAACCGGTCTCTGCGGCTCAGATCTCCACTACTACAACCACGGCCGCAATGGCGACTTCGTCGTGCGCGAGCCCATGTGCCTTGGCCACGAATCCTCCGGCACCGTCACAGCCGTCGGACCAGAGGTCACAACCCTGCAGGTCGGCGACCGCGTCGCCCTCGAAGTCGGCCTCCCCTGCCGCACCTGCACCCTCTGCCGCACCGGCCGCTACAACATCTGCCCCGACATGAAGTTCCGCAGCAGCGCCAAGCTCTTCCCCCATCTCGACGGCACCCTCATGGAACTCACCAACCACCCCGCCGACCTCTGCCACAAGCTTCCTGATAGCGTCTCCTACGCCGGCGGCGCCCTCGTCGAGCCCCTCGCCGTCTGCCTGCACGCTATCCGCCGCTCGCACCCGCCCACACTCGCCGAAGTGGAACTGGCCACGGAACAAGGCGACCAGACGGCCGCACTGATCTTCGGCGCAGGAGCCATCGGCCTCCTCCTCGCAGCCGCGCTAGCCACCTCCCAGCCCTTCACCTCCATCGTGGTCGCGGACATCGACCCCGCACGTCTCGAGATCGCAAACTCCCTCAACCTAGGTCTGAAGACTCATCTCCTCCCCAAGGGCGGCGATTCCGCCAACCCGCCGCCTGCGCCGGACGCCCCGGCCGCAGAGCACACCGCGTACGCGATGCAGAACGCGCAGCGGACCGCGGCGGCGCTGAAAGAAGCGAATGGGGTTCCGTCGGGGTTTGTGCGCGTGTACGAGTGTACGGGGGTGCCGGCGTGCGTGCAGGCGGGGATCTACGCTGCCAGGCCTGGCGCTGTCCTGGTGCAGATCGGGATGGGGAATCCCATCCAGACGCTCCCGGTGAGCGCGGCGGCGCTCCGGGAGGTGGATATTATCGGCACGTTCCGGTATGATGGCCATGCGTACCCGGCTGCGATTGAGTTGATGGCTAGTGGGAAGCTTGACCATGTGGAGAAGCAGGTTGTTACCCATCGGGTTAAACTCGAGGATGGGAGTCGGGCGTTTGCTCTGGCGGGAAAGGGAGTAGATGAGACGGGCAGGCCGGTGGTCAAGGTTGTCATTGAGAGCTAGATTGGTTTTGATTTGTTTGTGTACGTCTGCAATGTATACCCTGTTTGTAAATGATGACTCGATATTGGTGGACTAAGGAGCAAGCGTACCTTACGGGCTACATGTGGGTGTACAGAAGATTATGACATGTACTTACGTGATGTATTTCCCGATATATAAAATGTATTCAAAAGTGCATCTACTTTAAACCACCCGCCAGCAGCAAACTCTGGCCAGTCATATATCCCGTCGTTACCAGCATGCTCACAACATTAGCCACTTCCTCAGGGGTACCCAGTCGACCAAGCGGAATTCCCGCTGCAACATCAGGGATGGCTTGAGCGCTGGGAATCATGCCGGTGTCACCGATCATGGCCGGCGCCACGTCATTGACGCTGATATTATATTCAGCCAGACGGGTCGCGAGGTTCTTCATCATGCCAGTCATCCCGCCTTTCGACGCAGCATAATCTATGGATGACGGTCAGTTATCGGGGTTCAGGTCTAGGTCGAAGGGACACTGGACTTACGACATCCGTTGATTCCACCGCCGTACCCAGCAATCGACGACATAAAGACGATCCGACCCCAGCGCTGCTCCCTCATGTGGTCGACAACCCCCTTCACGAGGATAAAGGAGGCCCGCAGATTCACGTTGATGGTATAGTCGAATTCTTCTAGTGAGATATCCCAGACCTGTGGGATGCGCTTGCCGTAGCCTGCGTTGGAGACAAGAATGTCCGGTCGCTGCCCGTGCTCCTTGTCAATCTGCTCGAACATGGTCTGGATCTGCTCTGCAGATGCAACGTCAACCTGGTGGATTGAGATGCGAAGTGCATCGGCGCCATCTGCGGTCGGTTGGCTAGATTTAAGCTCTTTTACAAGGGCCTTCATTGCGTCGAGGTTGGTAGAGTACGTCAAGGCGAGGTGGACTCCCTTCTGGGCCAGCTGACGAGCACATGCTGCTCCAATCCTAGCGAAAGTGTCAGCACCAGAACAGCTACAAGTAGATAGGAAGATGCTCACCCTCCAGATGCCCCTGTGATGAGGGCCAATCGGCCACGTACCTCATTCAACTGCGCCATTGGTAAATAGTATTACAGTAACAATATGATCTGCACCGTTGAGAACGAGAGTCACACTATAGAACAACCCCTTGATACTCGGGGGAGATGATGATGATCAATGCATCGCCCCTCGGGTATCCGCTTGGCAGCTGTTTGCTCCCTCGGAGCAAACCCCGAGGGTGCGCGTATCGTTGCCCCGCGGCCCCGCATCAACAGTGTGGGGGTAACAATGTCTCGGAGGTGAGCTGGAATCACACGGAAAAGGATTTGCACTAGGCAACCCACGCCAAAACCTTAAGACTGCGTCTGCTGCTCTCAAGTCTGGACCGGTACGAAGTATGCGATGTGATGAGTAACGCACTCCCGAAGCATGCTTTCAAAACAAAAGGTTGCCCGCCATGTCACCGACCCAGGGTGACATCTGCCACGGCTGAGAACGGTCCTGCCCTGATTGATACAAATCAGGCCCCTGTTGGAATGCATCAAACGCTAGAGTACCCGTTCCTGGCATTTGATCTCCAGACACAAAGTCTCCGACTGCTTCAAGATCCAGCCAAGAAAAGTCATTCGCAGGACTGAAATGCACATGATGACTCTGCTCCGGCAGGCGATTGAGGGTATTCTGCATCAAGAGATCGCTGCTTCGGTGGGTTGCCGTAGGGGAGAGAGCAGGCGCAGGTTTGGACTGCCACAAGAGCTCCAACAGCCGTGCATATCGAGCCCCAATGTCATCTGGCCCGGCACTTGCTCGCTTCAGGACTTCGGTGCTGCGAGTGACCAGTTCTCGCACCTTCATCTCCTCCGAGTTCAGCATCACACCGAAGGAACGCGCCTGCCAAGGGTCAGTTCATACTCGGATCGTTTGGACGACCATCCCACCTTATATAAGAAGACCGCTGCATAGATTCCATACAGGTAAAATCTCAGAGGCATAAAATGCAAGTGCTTTTCCGGATGCACTTCATCAACAAGGATAGTCAGGTACGCCTTCGCAGCATCGACAGACTCGTAGATGAAGCGCGCATCCTGCATTGATGCCACATTGTTGAAAGTCGCGCGCAAATGCTCCCTTTGCGACTGATTGTTGTTTGTATGCTTGGAGACGAGTGACTGGGAGATGGCAGCTTGGAATGCAAATGCATTCGTATAGAGCCTCAGATACTCGTACGACAACTGCAACGTGGCTCGCATCGGTGTGGAACCTGCAAATGCGTAAGTGACTGACAGCGCAAGCATATGGGGTCAAAAAGGCCATACAGGGAAGCGAGCCCCAGCGGGACTTCCAACGGAGAATAGCAAGGCGGAAATCGTCCACGTATTTCACGTAGTCGCCCATGAGCATCATTTGATTGCTGGTCCGCATTCCGGAGTAGAGTACATCGTGAACATTGTTATAGAGTTGTGTAAGATCCAGTGTCGCTTGGAAGATCTTTGCATAATCTTCTTCGTCGCTTTTGACCGGTTGTAGAGACGGAAAATCCTGGCTGACGAGTCCCGTCATTGGTCCAGGACCTCGCGACCAGAAAGCACGCCCGATACGGACGGAAATCAGCCGGTCGGAGATGTAGCAGCAGGTCCACGCCAGTCGTCTGCGGGCTTCTGTTTCCGTATCTCCCGATGCATCACCCCGAAAAGACGTGCGGTCCAATCCGAGGAAGTAGCCCGATCGCAAAGCAAGCCCGACATGCATCCAGGCGGCTCGGTCCTCCTCGCCACGCCCAACTCGCTCGATCCGCGGCCGAAGACCCTGAGGTTCCCACTCGGCGAGGAGGAGTAGCGCCTCGACCGCCTCCACATCACAATCGGCACCAGCAGCAATGCCAGAGATGAGCTCATGCATGTACTTGGAGCAATATTCGTGAATCTCCGGCCGTTCGACCAGGTCTTTGGAGGCGATGGTCAGCACCGCGGTCAACAAGTGTTTCTCATTAGTAGCGAAAGCGTCGAGCGCGTTGCGATCAAAGTATTTTCGCGGCACCAAGGGAAGATAGGGATGAAAATTCTCGGCATAACGAGCAACAAGCTGCCACACTGTTCCTGTGTCCAGCGACCTCGTCTGTACCAGCCTGTAGGCTCTGATGCCACTGGTCGGATGGAAATCTGTAGCTGCGCCATTCTGAAATGCCGAGAATGATGGGAAACCGTTTGGACCAGGGCGCGCAGATTCGGTGTGGGTTTCCGAACTCAAGTCCTCGGCGCCTCTTTTCGCTATGCCTGTCAGGCATTGCCAGGCATCTGACGGATTTCGCGGTACAGAACCGATGGAAGCCGAATCTTCGTCGTCCTCTGAAACAGCAACTGCCGCTGGAGGGTTCGGCTCCACAAAGACAACCGGGTTGGAGTATGAAGCAGATGCATTCGGACGGCTGTCTGTGGTGGACGGGCTGGTTGTGTCCATCAGTGGTTCTATTCTCGTGGACAAGTCAGTGCCGGGGGTGAAATTTTTCATCTTGTTTTTGCGAATACGGCGGCCCCCTCGGTTTGAACCTCCAAGGACACATTCGCGGCTGTCTCGAATACACCGCTGACATGGTGGTACCCCGGGACTGCCACTGCTGTCCCTGTTCACTTGTTAGCGAATTGCAACAGAGGACGATAACAGGTAAAAGACCCTGTTCGAAAATGTCATGCGAATGCTGGAAACATACAAATCGCACTTGGATTTACGCTGTCGGCAGTGCAAACAGGCTCTTGATACGCGCTTCGCTGAAGAGTCGGAGCGAGATTTACGCCTCGGCCCTGAGGTGTCTGCCAGTTGCGGAGACTGTTCGTCCCTTTCCATTGCTGCTCAAAGGTCACAGTTTCAGCTCAGAAAGTGAAAACTCGGTAGCAGTAGCACATGAGCCTCATTTTCTCATCATTGACGTGGTGCTGGCGAGGCTGGGCATTCGAACGCGTCCATTAGTGAGATAAATGCGGTTCAATGGACTGGTTCGAGATGATGAAAGAGACGTCGTCCTTGGACCCGAGCGTGATGTACCTTCAAACTGCCGACAGACAAATACACGTTGGATGAAAATGCGGCACAGGTTGATGTTTCCAGGACGCAGGTCAACGGCCCATATTATCCTGGAAGGTCTGGCCGTCAAGGCACGAGCGCCTTGACCCACAATATGGGATTTAGACTTCAATAACTTTGATGAGAGCAACAGGAGCAGATTCCCTGCATCCTTTGAGCACTTATTCGCGAATGATGTTGATATATTTGAAGGGCGAAATGAAATCTGGGGAAGATGATTCGTGGTCCCTATACGGTACAGGTTGGCGAGCGGCAACTTCATTACCAAGGTTGTGAACCTAAGTTTGGGGGTCGTTGTATGAAAGGGTAATACGAGATCCAGGTATCTACCTACCTGTACCTTAGGGACCGTCTCCGACTCCATGA
The DNA here is from genome assembly GCF_001445615.1 of Aspergillus lentulus. NCBI lineage: Eukaryota > Fungi > Ascomycota > Eurotiomycetes > Eurotiales > Aspergillaceae > Aspergillus > Aspergillus lentulus. Next base: position 1,111,495 of record NW_028322113.1, read on the forward strand.
CCTCTGGCAACGACACATCCATGATATAGCGGTTTGGGGATTGTCAGACATCACCGAACAGACTCGTGAAGGCATCAGAAGTCTTATGTCTATAGTGACCCTAGCAGATATCTACCTAGGAGACGTTCACTGAGAATTTGTTGCGGAGATTGACTGCTTCGTCCTTTCTCCACGGTTGAGGCTCAGTATTCGCCAAAGTATATTGTGGCATTCAATGCCTTTTCTACTGATCTCGCCCACACCTCACATACGTGAGACATATTGAGACCTCCTCTTTTTGAGACTCCATCGAAGCAGTGCAAAGTGACTTGGTTCCATTGTTGGAAGCCCATTACAGCCCCGGATTCAGGTAATGTCATCTTACGGTAACAATACAAGCCACGTGCTCTGTATCTAGCTGTCCAAGGCAGGTTCAATAGCCGACGGAGGACCCAGCAGCGACTGACGGCAACGGCTGTATCCCTTTCGGGCAACAGGTGGGATGGCCCCCCGCATGTGGGGGACAGGAATGAGCAAGCAGCAGGTTGATATTTATGGACATGGAGCGTCATCAGGTTGCGATGGTGAAGTCTCTGAAGAATCTTTTTCTGAAATAAGCGATTGCTGTCGTTGACCATATTTCTCAGGACCTTTGTCCAACCAGTCTTCATAGGTGCATTGACAATAAAAGAATATATCGTTGCTTCGATCTCTGGCGTCTCATCGACATCGATTTACAAAAACTGGAACTTTAAATCCACCCAATTCTCTTACATTAAACCAACACAATCATCAGAATGTCGGCAACTGTTCCTTCATTATTTTCTCTGAGCGGAAAGACCGCAATTGTGACGGGCGGGACGAGGGGTATCGGTCAGGCTATGGCTATTGCCCTTGCTGAAGCTGGTGCGGATATTGTACTGATCCAGGTACGAGCACTAGCCTTAACTTTGCTTTTAGCTCGGCGAGGGCTGCACTACATGTGGCAGGGAGTAACTGATCGGTATCATGTAGAGAGACGAATCAAACACACAAACCCGCGATGAAATTGTCAACCGAGTCGGTCGAAAAGCTTGGATTCATGTGGCCGAGTTGTCGAAACGAGAAGAAGTCAAGAATATCATTCCAGCAGTCACAAGCCAAGGACTGAAGCCCGAGATTCTCCTCAACTGCGCTGGCATTCAAAGGAGAAACCCTAGTGAGAAGTTTCCTGACGAGGATTGGGACGAGGTGTGTCAGACCTTTCCCCTTGGTTCTTGGTCTTTTTCAAAAGCTGATTGCGTCTACGAATTCTCTTAGGTTATTGAAGTAAACCTGACCTCTGTGTTTACACTATGCCGTGAATTTGGAGCCTATCTATTGGCTCGGGATGCGTCTGAATTTCCTTCCGGCCGCCGTGGTTCCATCATCAACGTTGCATCGCTTCTTTCTTTCCAGGGTGGCATCACCGTTCCGGCATATGCAGCCTCGAAAGGCGGCATTGCGCAATTAACCAAGGCCCTGTCTAATGAGTGGGCCAGCAAGGGTATCAATGTGAACGCCATCGCCCCTGGGTACATTGACACGGACATGAACGTCGCCTTGATCAATGATACCAATCGGAATGCTGGCATCATGGCCAGAATCCCAGCTGGCCGATGGGGGAAGCCGGAAGATTTCAAGGGTGTTATTGTGTTCTTGGCGAGTCAAGCAAGCAACTATGTTTCAGGTGAAGTGGTCTGTGTTGACGGAGGTTGGATGGGCCGGTAAACGGTGTCGCTAGTACATACTCTTCCTGAATGTCATTGTGTTAATAATAGATAACACATGGAAATGATGGAAAGACTCGGACTACCACTCCATAGTTAGCTCACTGAGAGCTCTGAAGCTGGTCAGGTCACCTTTGCTCTAGCGTGTTATACCACACCCGACCGGCTTTTGGCCATGGCCTTGAATAGATTTAGTGTCCCATAGCCGGTGTCTGGGCGCTTCCGAGAGATTCCAAATGAAGATGCCTGCACCGAAGACTGTATCCATCGCAATTTAGCCGGGTCTGCGCCGTTGACTTGTCATATTGAAGCGGACCCGTTGTCTTGGAATCGAGACCGTTGACAGGGGACTCTCGACCTTGGCAACACTGCCCGTAGCTGGGTTATCTGGATAGACACATGATCTCTAGTCTAATAAAAAGCGATAGGGAATGACTCGAATGAGACATGCCATGAGGAATAGATTAAACTATTGCTTCTAGTGTGACACCCGTGTCTCACGTGACTCCATCAGGGAAAGACTCGGCTTTTTAGAGAGGTACTTTCTTCTGGTAAGCAAGAGGGAGTTAACTGTCTGCAGCAGCCACGCTTGTTAAGTTGTTTCATCTCGAGGGAAAAAAAGACGCTGAAGAGAATAGGCGAAGGGCTTTTCTTCCTGGTCCGAGCTCCTGTCAGCTAGCAGTCGGGAGTTACACTGGAAGACTGGAATATTATTGGGCGTGTCTCTCCTTAGCCATCAGCCAACAGTCCAATATGAGCGGAGATTTCAGTGTGGGCTCCCTGATATGAAACAGCTCTATGGCCACCCTACGACCAATCTGTTAATTATATGCTCTTCGACTTGGCGACTTATCCACTCCATGTGGCCAATTCGGCAAGTCTACTGGTGAATGACCAGAGCACACGCTGTGAATTGCTGCTGAAGAGGGGCTGGGCGCGTCCAGCTCAGCGCCTCGCCTTCTACAGATTGATTGATTGATCAATTGTATGGCCGGCGATGCGCTGTTGGTCGGACATCCTCTGCAAGGGCGCTTCTTGTGCTCATCGCCCATCAGCGACCTAAACTTCGGGGTTTCCGGATCAAAGGGAGCCCAAGTAACTCGACAATCAGGGCAGACTCGATGATTCGCCTGTTTCTCTCGAAAAAATTGGCTTGGCTTTGGATAGGAACTGCTCTCCCAAGACCACGCCATTATTTGCCTTGATATGGGGCTCACTTATCCCTTTAGTACTTGCGTTTCAGAATGACAGCTCTGGCTGCTTTCTTGCTTTGGTTTTTCTCGACTTTTTCCTTCTTTTTTCAAATTGCCTGGTGGATCTTCTCTTGAGATCAGGGTAGTTTTTTCCCCTCAGGTTCTTTTTTTTCTTTTCTCTTGTGTTTCCTGTTGATTCAGGTCGTCTTCGTTTATTAGCATTCGATATTCACTGTTCCCGCTTCAGCTGGCTCTGATCGTCGCATCAGGAGGAGATCTGCAGTTCACTTCAACTCAATACCATTTCTATTCATTATCGAACCTCTTGGCAGGCTCTTTCTTCACTCAGAGACACCCTTTTGGTTGAGCTTCTGTTGTCTCCTTTCGTTCCTTAATTGTCGATCACTACCTGTCTCAGACTCATCGCTTTGCATCTGCAAAACTGCAAAACAAGGGTCTGCAATCTGTTGTAGAATCGACGTCACCGATCGTTGAATAGTTTATGACGCTGAGCGTCTTCTAAGTTCTGCTGAATATTACTGCGGACGATCATGCACTTGGGAGGTGAGTGTCAGTGGAATCTCAAAGGCTGGCATGTCATCGACGTCTTTGACGGCATAGTCAGAGACCGTCATGTCTCTGATTCTGTGATGCTTGCCGCCAGTGAGACGTCGAGTTTAGTTGTCATTGCTGGGGTATTGACATTCTTTGGCTTTGTTAGGCACAATTGTCCTTGAGGATCTTCTTTGTCCGCTCTCCAGTTGAAACAATCGCCATTGTTCGAGCTGTGCCATATTACTGCCAGCACGCAGTGGTCTACTCTGAGAGAGCCATCCAGGACGTCGTTCTTTTCTAACCCCAAGTATTCTTGTTCTCATCGGTGCACTCGCATGGTCTTTGTCGTTCGTCAGTTGCGATCGTCTGGACCATCATAGTCGGCCTGGTCTCCGCATTCCTATCGTTTCCCAGCCATCAGAAGCATTTACATCATTGGACGGCATTTTCGCTGCGTAAAAACTGCATTGCCTGCTCTCGGCTCTTCCTGGCTGAAGAGTCTCTTCACATCGACACTCTTTTCTTTTTGACTTTATTTCGGCTCCTTGTCGCCGGACTACACGACCACTCTCGACTCCGGCTTATCCAGTCCTTCCCATGGATGACCTTCATCAACACATCACTCCCCGCGGTCATGGGATAAACACTACCTATGTTTACGAGTTCTCGAGAGGCCTTGGTGGGGTCAATGTTCCCAGAGATGTCATATTCACGCGAATCATCTACTGGTCTGTTATTATCGGAGCCCTGGTAGTTTTCTGCGGCCGGATTGCCCAGATCAGCCATGCCTACCTACGACATATTACCTCTTTGACGGCTAGTCCAAGACAGCAAATGTTCTGGAGTGTCGAGGAGTCACGATTGTGGGCAAATATCAAGAAGCACATTCTCTACGCACCTCTGGGTCGCAAAAGACACAATCGGGAAATCCAGCTCTCCTCGGCCATCAACGTGGGCACCTTGCCGTCGAGGTTTCACTCGATCCTGATTCTGCTGTATGTGGCAAGTCAGATGGCTTATTGCTGCTTTTTGGATTATGCTGTGAACGAGAAAGCGGCCCTCGTAGCCGAGCTTCGCGGCCGGTCGGGCACTCTGGCTGTCCTGAATATGGTGCCTTTGTTCCTCCTCGCGGGTCGCAACAATCCCCTGATCCCCCTCTTGCACATCAGTTTCGATACGTACAATCTTTTGCATCGATGGTTGGGCCGTATCGTGGTACTCGAGAGTGTGGTCCACACAGCGGCTTGGGCGGTCAATGCATGCGACGAAGAAGACTTCTCTCGCATGCTGGTACGACTCACCAGTACCCCCTTCTTTACCTGGGGCCTGGTTGGAACCGTCGCGATGATCTTCCTGTGCCTCCATTCCCCCTCGCCGATCCGGCATGCTTTCTACGAGACCTTCCTACATCTGCACCAGCTTGCCGCCTTCCTGGCCTTCCTCGGCGTCTATGTGCACCTGGACCTGGATAAGCTTCCCCAGATCCCCTGGGCTCAGGCCATTGGCGCTATCTGGCTCTTTGAACGATCAGCGCGGCTGTTCCGCTTGCTGTACCTCAACTTTTCACTCAAAAAGGGCACGACCAAACTGGTTGTCGAAGCACTGCCCGGTGAGGCCTGCAAGGTGACCTTCCACCTGCCCAAGCATGTCCGCATCAACCCTGGCGGTCACGTCTTCGCCTACATCCCGAGCGTCTCCCTATGGATGTCGCACCCCTTCTCAATCGCTTGGGTAGAACCGAACAGTTGCGTGACTCCTTCAGCCGCGCCCGACAACGTCATGAGCCCCATAACCCCGTCGCTCCTGGAAAAGCAGAACCCCCTGGACCTCGACGACTACATGAGGGGCACTCAACCCACCTCCGTCTCCCTCATCGTCGGCGCCCGCCAAGGCATGACCCGCAAGCTCTACAACAAAGCCCTCGCCGCCCCGCGGCAAACCCTCTACACCACCGGCTACATCGAGGGCCCCTACTCCTCCCACGCCTCCAACATGGGCAGCTACGGCACGGCCGTGCTCTTCTCCGCCGGCGCCGGCATCACACACCACATGCTCTTCGTGCGTGACCTCATCATCCGCGCCTCCGAGGGCCGCGTCGCAACCCAGCAGATCTACCTCATCTGGTCCGTTCGCAACACCGAACACCTCACCTGGGTCCGCGACTGGATGGACCAGATCCTCCGCCTCCCCGGCCGCCGCGAGATCCTCACGGTCAAACTCTTCGTTTCCAAACCCAAGAGCAGCCGCGAGATCGTCTCCCCCAGCGCCACCGTCCAGATGTTCCCGGGCCGCTGCCGGCCCGACGTCGTCCTGAACGAAGTTATCCCCAAACGCATCGGTGCGACCATCGTCTCCGTGTGTGGGCCGGGCGCCTTTGCAGATGAAGTCCGCGCCGCGGCGCGGAATAACATCGGGAAGGGCGCGGTGGTCGATTTTATCGAGGAGGCGTTCACATGGTAGATGTCCAGCTTCAGCTGCATGTTTTGAAGGCGTTGACGTGTAGATGTTCGATGCTCTCCTTGTACGGACTGTCAATTCGTTTCTTTTCTTCCTCTTTCTTTTCTTATCCTTCTCTCTGTCCAAAGATCTCCTTGCCTTTTTACCTATCTATGTACATTAATTTCAGATTCCTTGTGATTATTCTCTCATTCATTTTGTCGCTGGTTTGATACAACTTGTCTGGCGGTATCTTTGTGACCTGGAGCCATCCGATACGCTGTCAGCTTGTTTGTTTGCCTTGAAACACAAACTGTGAGGACATACCTTACCCATCGATCTACATACACCAATTTCAGGAGTATACTTCTTTCAAAAAATTTCATATAAAGGAGATGATTTGACATTCTGTCTATGTATGGTGTGTCACCGTTGGAAAATTGTCCACAGTAAACTAAAATTAAGAATCTGACAAGAAGAAGAGATAGTCAAGATCGGCAAGGTATATCCAAAGAAGCAAAGGGGAGTAAAGTGTATGTGCATGTGTCTAGGCGTGTAACACGCGAGCAAACCGTGACACGGAGTCTAAAGTCTAGAGTACAACATTGTGCAAGAATTAGGAGGCATACGCCATATGTCTGCGAAAATGGGGAAAAAGAGCCAAAGTAATATCCAAGAAGAAAAGCTAGAAGAGAAGGCGGGCAGGCTTTCAGGTCGAACCCTTGGTTCTCTTGCCCTTGGGCACGCGAGCAAGCCAGTAAATGAAGACGGCAGCGAAGATGTTGAAGATGATGAAAGCCCACATGATACCAAAGTTACGCCAGGCGTCCTTGTAGTGGCTGCTGACGGCGGCGAGGAAGGTATCTGTGCTGGAGATGGTGCAGAAGGCGCAGTCGCTGGTTGCGGATGGGTTCTCCAGATACCCGCCCCTTGTGGAGATGTAGTCGGCCATGTAATCCTTACAGGTCAAGTTGCTTGGCGGGTCGAAGTGCAGGAGCTCGACAGCCTCGCAGACGGCGTTTGTGCCTGATACGCCAGTCGACAGCATGGCTGATACAAGGTATGTGAACGGTGAGACGCGGTACATGAAGATCCAGAAGCCGGGAAGGGACTGAGGCGGGGCGAGGACACCGCAGAAAATCAGGCAGAGGGAGAAGAGGAGGTTGGCAAGGTTACCTCCGGTCTCGGCGAGTTCGATACCGGCGATCATCATGTGCGCAAAGGTAGAGGTGAAGAGAAGGAATGACCAGATAAGGAGGAACATGAGTGCTCCGCGCTCGTGCACGGAGTTGGTCGGTTCGGCGTTCCGGTACAGCCCGATCGGGTAGTACCAGCAGACGAAGATCAGGACGGCCATGAGTGTATTCCATGGAAGCTCAACAATGATGTTGGCGGCCATGAATGCCTTCCAGGAGTAGGTCTTTGAAGGTCTTTCGCGGACTTCATACAAAGACCGTTGAGTGCAGAAGTTGGGCATGATCTGTTGGACCAGGTTACCGAAGATAGTCATCAGCATGAAAATACTGAACATCTGGTTCTGGAGACCCTGGGCACTGTTCTGGGCGTTGAAGAAGGAGAATCCGATATATAGAGCGGTGAGGACGCAGAGTGCGGTCTTGGAGTAGATGTACACTGGCGTCCGCCAGTATTGCGAGAAGACACGAAGCAGACATTCCCACAACTGAACGGTGAAGGGGGCAGCGAACTCATTGTAACTGCCGGGATCGGCCTTGGACGGGTCAATGGGCTTCTGCGAGAGGGTCGCTTTCAATTCATCAAGGTGCTCATGCACCGCTTTGCGTTCGGGGCTGTCCCGCCAGACAGCAGGCCAGTCGATGTCGCTATGCGAACCAGGAGCAGCACCAATCACCTCAAGCATCCATTCGGCGGGGTTTGCGTCGGCAGGAAGCTTAGGAGCGCCATTTCTCTCAAAGTAGTTGGCAAGAGTAGATGACTTCTCTCCGATTTCACCAAAGTAGACAGTCTTGCCTCCTTTGGCAAGAAATAGCAGGCGGTCGAATCGTTGGAACAGCATTGCCGATGGCTGGTGAATAGTACACAGGATAGCTTGGCCGTGCTTGGTGAGAGTGTCGATCAGGTCGAGAATGGACCAGGAAGTTTGACTGTCGAGGCCAGAGGTAGGTTCATCCAGGAAAAGAAGTAGTTGCGGCTTCGCTGCGAGTTCCACTCCGATTGTAAGACGTTTCCGTTGTTCAACATTGAGACCTGGTTCGTGTGAGCGGGGTTACAAAAACAGTAGGCAAAAGACATACCTTCTCCAGGAACACCAACGACTGCATCGGCGTAGGATTCCATGCCAAGCAGCTTGATAACCTCTTCAACATAGTCAATTTTCTCCTGGCGGGGAACATGAGCGGGCTGGCGAAGCAAAGCACTGAAGCGTAACGCTTCTCTGACAGTCGTGGTATGGAGATGAAGATCCTGTTGCTGGACATAGCCCGTCTTACGCTGGAAAGACTGATCGCGTGGGCGACCATCAACCAACATTTCACCAGTGACGACACCCATGGTCACACGGGTCGCGAGCACATCCAGAAGCGTCGTCTTACCAGCACCGGAGACACCCTGTTGACAACATTAGCTATGAGCACTTTGCGAGGCCGCGCTTGTAGTAGCGGTTAGCTACATACCATGAGAGCAGTACAAGTACCAGGCTTGACCCAGCCGTCCACATGATCAAGAATACGCCGTGGTTCGCCCTTGATCTTGATATCGTAACACACATCCTTCCATTGAAAGATTGCCTCCTGTCTCTGAATCGCCCCGGTAGCCTCTTTGCCACTGGCCTCGTCCGTCTTCGCAGCGGAAGACACCTCAGGGCTCTTCTCGACGTCGTGGGAACCGGTGGGCTTTGTGTGGCCTCGCCGGAACAGTAGCACTTCGCCCTTCGACTTCGATTCCGAAATGTACTCGGTGGCAGTCAAGTAGGTGAACATGAAGAAAAACATGAATCCAAACATGATACCCAGGTTCCTCCACTGGTGGCTCTTATAGTACTGGAAGCTCTGGTGGAGGTAGTCGTCGCCTTGGACGTAACGAGAGCCGGAAACTGAGCCCACTGTCGAGCAAACCCGATAAGCCAAGGGCTGGCTGTCGTATGCTCCGCTGGACGGGACAAATGCAGAGTCTGGACACAAGAACTGCCGGTTGTGGAATTCGTTAACCATCAAACTCTCAAACCCGTACGCGATGGGATCGATATAGTTCATCCACCGCGACCAGCCGAGCATATTCCGGGTCGGAATCGTGAAGCCGGTATAGATGACAAGACCCAAAATGAGGATAGCGGCGGGCACCAGAGCCTGGGACAGGGTGCGGGAGGTAGCAGCCATCGTACGGAAAAGCATGGACATGGTTAATGTAGTGACGAACGAGAAGAGCAAGAAGACAAAAAAGGCGCCAGGTTCGCGGCGAAGATTTGTCATGAAGTAGAGTGTAAGGTTGAAGATGATGGCGTTGGCGATCTTATAAGGCATGTCACAGAGCATCGAGGCTATAGCTTCAGCGAAGGGGTGATACATTGCGTAGCGAGATTGTTTCTCAACAATGGGACGTTGCGCATATAGTGTCAAAATCTGGAGACAATCAGCTTGTTGTGGTAACCACATTAGCCAACTAGACTCACCTCGAGGGCGCTGGAGAAGGCGTTGAGCAGCACCGCAAAGAAGAGCAAAGCACCGCGAGCGTAGAAACTGCTTGTGTCGTTCGGCAAGTTGTAGAAGACACTTCCAATAACCAAGGCCATAATGAAGTTACCAATCAACTGAGACATGGTCAAACTGGAATCACCCTTAAGACGTTGGAAGCCACGAATCATGCACAGCTCGATCTGCTGCCATACGGAAATGGTGTAGGGGGATTTGACTCGCCTGCGGAGAGTTTAGCACATGATACCTGAGTTGATAACGCGTCTGACTTACTGGTTCTTCGCCTGCATGGCTCTGCGAGACTCGATGAACTGGTTGAGCGACTCGCCACCAATTGGGAATTCCCGATCGTACTCTTCGATTTCTCTCATCAACTTGGCGTAAGCTTCACTGCTCTTCCAGGCTCTCACGAATTCGTCCGGGGTCTGCGGGACCTTGCCCTCAAACCCGGGCTTCACCACACGCTCGGCAGGACTGGTGAGAGAAGTCAAGAAATCAGCGGTTGTCTGACGTTCCGGACATTCAAAACCCATGTTGGTAAAGAATTCCTTGGCTTCGTCGGTGCGTCCAAAGTAGATCTGTCTGCCTTCGTACAGAACAGTCACTTTGTCAAATACCTGGTAATCGAATTAGCGCTAGAGCAGCGGACATGGGTAGAGATATGATACTTACATCGTAAGCACTTTGGGAGGCTTGGTAGATAGCCACGGCAACGGTAGCGCCGGCGTACTTAGTCATCAGGTTCAAAGTCTTGCAGAATTCGAGCGCGTTCGCACTGTCCAGACCACGGGTGCTGTTATCCCAGCACTGCAGAGGGCTGCCACTGAGTGCTGCCTCAGCGATACTGACACGCTTACGCTCACCACCACTGACACCACGGACGAAATCGTTGCCGACTCTGGTGTTCATAGTGTGTGTGAGACCAAGCATGGCCATCACGACATCGCGCATGTGCACGGCATACTGCTCTCTGGAGACACCGGGCAGACGATTCCGAGGAGCCCGGGCAAGCGCAGCGAATTTCAGGGTGTCACCCACGGTCAGTTGCGGGAAATGCACATCAGTTTCGGCAGTGTAGATAGCCTCGCCGCGGAACTGCTTGCGCATCTGCTTGGACGAGATACCCTGATAGTTCAAGTACGACTTCTCATCCATGTAGATACCGTTCATTTCGCCGGAGATGGTCTTGAGGAAAGTCGAGCATCCGCTTCCAGGACGGCCCAGAACGACCAGCATTTCGCCGCTCTTGACAAGACCATCAAAATCCCGTAGGATTTGGATCTTCTGCTTGCCCCCACCCATGACCCTGCGGACAACGGTACCAACTTCCAAGACCGAGTTGAACACATCCTTCTGATAATCAGTCGGGCTGCCATAACCATGGACACTGAGGTTTTTGAAAGCAACACCAGCCACACGCTTGGGATACCGTTCAGGATCCCGGGACGAAAGAGCGAGCAGATTCTTCATCCAGTTCTTGGCTTTGAAATTGGGACTGAGAGGATTCAGCGTCGAATCCTCTTTGGCTTCGAGAAATGGATTCTCAACATTGCCACTGGTTGAAAATCTGGTCGACTGACGGGTCAATTGGCGTGCCAGGCGGGTGACTTCTTGCACTGCGACATCCTCATCACCGACTTCCTTGGACCGTTCCAAGGCGGTTTCGTCGGTGCTTACACTGGCGGCGTTGTTGTGGTGATTGGATTCGACCCTGGCAATTTCTCCTTCCTCCTCCTGAGCTCCCCGACCTGCTACTGTACGCTCTGGGTTGAAGTTAGGATTTATCGTCCCTAGAAGAGACATGATGGCTGATTGGGTGAGACACTCAGTCTCGATTCGGAAGTGATTGCGTCACAATGGGCATAAAAATTCGAACACCACCACAGACGGGAACAGGGTATTAGACGATGATAAAGGATGGAGGGAGTAATATATAAAGATAGATAAGATGGAGAGATTGACAGAAAGATAGATGAGGGGGGCAAGATGGAGACACAGAGGTTAATAAACTAAAATAAGATGGACCCGTAGCTGTAAGTACCGAGTACGTCCCTGGTCCTGAGGCACCTAATGTAAGATCTGGAGTGACGCCGTCACCATTATTAGATCGTATTTGAATACGCTTTTTCCTCCCCTGGTAGGAGTCTGGGCTTCCAGAATGATGACTAGTATTAGCAAGTTTAAAGGACAGGTTTGCCCCCATTTTCTCGACTACGAGATCAACCAATGAGTGGCATGAAATCCTTTCTCTTCTCTTGGACTCGACGAATCGGGTCGTCTAGACAGAACGACTCCGGGCCCAGTACAAGGACGGGAACAAGTGGGCAATTGTCTCCGTAAAATTCGAAAACATGTCCATATGAATGCGGCCGGGACCACGGATCTTGCAATAAGCGAACGGTAGCCTAATCGACCCTACGGAGTATCCGTCTAGCGTTCGTAATTCGTTCCTGAGTCCCTGACTGCTTAACTAATGTCTACCATTCTATCAATCAAACTGCGGCTGAGCCGTGGTGAGATGAGTTGTACCAGGGTTAACTCCGGAATTGCCGTGAACTGATACTGTAGATAGCAAGGTACTCTATACGTGGCAGTCTTTCGGCGTGTTCTTCTGCCGGTACGTACACGGTCTCCTAGGGGATGATTCATGAATCATGATGAGTGAAATGATAGTCATGAATGCCAAGACATGACTTGGAAGCGACAATTTCCCGCGAAGAGACGCAAGCAACAGGTATTACAGCCACCAAAAATGTATGCCTTCGGATTGAATATTTAGATCCCAAAATCAAATACTTCAAAGCACACTAAAATAGAATTATATAGAACAGTTACACCGCGCACAACATGACAGCAACTCAAGTAGGTATGGGGTATGACACCTGGGACTGCTAACTCTCCGAATATGAGGAAAACGTGGCAAAAACTCCGCTATCAAAAAAGAAAATGTTGCCCAGAAAGGGGCATTATTCTTGTAGAATGTAGACAACCAAGTGGGGCGGGATCCTACTGATCCGAAGCCCGGCCTGGCCGTTACAACATTTTTTGTTTCGGATCTGGTAACCTCCGAGCTGATTTTGCATGATTGCATAATTTCAATTAAGTCAGCTATGAAGGAATAAAGACGCGCTGATCATCGGAGATAAATTTCGATATCTCCTGCGACATGGACATGGATAATATCGTCTCGGGACTTGAGTTTTGATCAATTGTGTCAATCATTCGTCGGATCCTCATGCGAAGTCACCTGGAGACTCCTATTCCGCGACGTGTCTGTGATCACCGCGAAGGAAATCCTGTATTTCTCGGAGTAGGAGTGGTGCTCCTACGAAATCATGTCACATGAAATCATCTATACGGAGTCCTCGAAGCATAGACTACCAGGATGACCCTGCCATATCTGCATACTCAAGGTTGATAGAGATAGGTCTAAATAATACCTCAGACTTACGTGTTGGATCTTCTCCGCGCGCGGTGCCGCAGTCTGTAAAGTCTACATGAATACAGTTACCTATGGATCATAAAACTAAATCGATATCGCACAGTCTCGTCGATAATCTAAGATGATCATTGCCAGGATCTCATAGTGTGACGTTGTGGCGGCATTAGGTAGCAGTAGCCCCTACATGGTTACTTTCGATGCAGTCGAGACAGACGATCTATATACATCTGTCATGTGTCATCTATGACGCCCGCGTCGATCGATCCCGTATCCCGTTGGCGCTCGGGATGGCGTTCGTGCAGGATTCCGTGCGCCTTGCATACGAGATGCTACTATGCGGACTTTCGTCCAACTTTGAAGGCTATGGCTTAGTCGTTTGTGTCGTGATGGTGTCATTTCAGTTTATGCTCAGGTGGAAGATTCCAGTCAAGCACGTGTCGTGCCTCGCATGGTAGAGTTTGACCTTGACACTGGAAGAAATGTATGACGCAAAGCTTAAGATATCAGAACGTCAATGCCAAGGATAAGGTAGATACGAATATTGTCTTTATCATCATAGAACCATTACGACACCCGCCAGGGCCGTGCGCCTGTCTACCATAATGTCACTATCAACACCATGTACATCACCAGTAGACCTCCAATGTGCCTAGGATACTTCCTGCTCTTCCTCATCGCTGTCATCAATTGGTTCCACAAGGAGATTCCCACCGCGACCGACCTTGTCCCGAATCGATCCACCAGCTCCGACTTCATACACCGTCCGCGGCATAGGCGACACAAGTCGAAATTCGTATTGATGTTCGAACCCGGCGGGCTTTTCCACCCCAGAAGGCTTCCCCTGTGCATCTTGCAGAACTTCGTAGCACTCGACAAAAGCGTAGAGCTCTTCAATGTCGGCCTCGGGAGCGAATTTTCGAATGACACGTTCGCCTGAAGGTAGCCGGATACTAATGCGGATGGCGTCCTTGACCTCGGGCCCAGGCTCGTCCTGAATAGACGCCGCGCGCCATCTCTTCCATTGCGCAATGTCGTGGAGACGTTTCTCCTCAGCCGCTTGGCGCTCGGCCGCCTCTTGCTCCGCCCGCTGCCGAGCTGCTTCAGCTTCCCGTCTCTGCCTGGCGCGCTCGCGGTCGATAGCCAGTGATCGCTCGTAGGCCGAATCCTGCTGCTCCCGAATTGTGCGTGAAGCCTGTTGCTCCGCTCGTGAGACCCGGATCCGTTCAAGAGCTTCTTTATTCTGCGAAATTGCTGCTCGGAGCTTCTCCACAAACTCTGATGGCGATGTTGTTCCAGAGATCCTACACACGACAGACATGGCAGTTGAAGACACATTGGGAGTGTGAACAATGACAGCCGCAAAAGGAAACTTCGTGCACCGGAGGGAGTTCGACACTTGATATGCCTCAGAGTCTTGGACATTGCCTCCCCAGACAATCACTTCATTCTGGGGGTTTTTGATGAACTCAACGACTTCCCGCGAGAGTAGTGTGTCTCGGACCCAGGCGTTTGTATCATCATGTTCGGAAGAAAGGAGAACCACTAGGAGGAACTTCAAGTCCCGATGGGCTTTTTCCAGCGCCATATTGTAACCATTTTCCAGGAATCCCACAGCATTAGACCCGTATTCCTCCTCAAACTCCCGGATGAACCTGGCGGCTGTATCCTGAGGTCCAAGAGGCCGACGTCCATAGTTATGGCCTCGGGCACCCTGCAGAGCTGGGTTGGCAGTGGTATTAAGTATGCGAGGCAGGAACGGAAATAAGCTGCTGAAGAGGCGGAATGAGGTGCAAAGTAATCGATATATGATGTTGAATGGAGTAAATAACAGCGCCAGTAAGAACGGCGGTCGGTAAACTGAGTGGTCCTCGGACTGAGTCACAATCCGAGGAGCAGGTTCTGAAGCTCCAGCGGCCGGTGAGAATTGCGCGTTCAGGTCATCGCTCATGAGATTTCGGGTTTGGCGGGTAGGCCGGGGCGGAGGCGGATTGTTCAAAGCAGCGCGAGCTTCCT
This sequence comes from Aspergillus lentulus, assembly GCF_001445615.1. NCBI lineage: Eukaryota > Fungi > Ascomycota > Eurotiomycetes > Eurotiales > Aspergillaceae > Aspergillus > Aspergillus lentulus. The sequence goes on from NW_028322113.1 coordinate 1,126,529, forward strand.
CAACGGGATCGGGTCCTTCCCCATCAAAGAACTTGGAGATTGCAATCTTTGCAGGGGTTGATCAGCATCGTTATTCATTTTCCAATGCCTGGACGCTTAGGACGTACCTGGACGTTCCATTGTGATCGGCGTAATAAAGGAATAGCTTCAGATGGTTCTTGGCTTGTCACGGCGATATAGGTCTCGAGAGCAGACTTTTCGCTGTCAGATAGCTGCGAGATATCCAGCCCTGGGGAGGACATAGTTAATGAGAGTCGTGATCCATACAATGACAAAGTAATATGAAAGTTCTCCAGGGAAGTAGTGGTAGTTGTATGCTATCACGGGGTTTCAAATGGCGGGCGACGGCTATGTTGCATGAACTCTCAAAGTTATTGAGCAATAGGCCTCTAGCAAAATAAGCAAATTGAAACCCAAGATTCGATATCGGTAACTAAGAAAGAGCACAGTTGAAAGGGAAACTCTTTTTACCCAAGTGGTGGCTAGCTGTCCTCTGGGAAGCTCCGTCATCGCCGGGTCCGGGAACTTGGCGCCGGAGACGCGCGCTTCAGGCGTTTGTTGGCCCGTGCACCGCCATTACGAGAGGGCGACTTGTCGAGTACTAATCAAGTCTCCCCTCTCCCCGCGGGCGCTCTCTCCCTCCAAGTTACCTCAACGGCCTGTGGCTTTTACGCGGCCATCCAGGGTGCGACATTGTCTCGATGCCTATCGTCTTTGCATAGTGGGCCATTGCCTAGTATTGCCCGGTTGTATAGTCTCCGATCTGTTGGGGTGAAGAATTCCGCACCGACAGCCTGCCCTCTACTTTTCACTAACGTGCCTTGGCATAATCTCCCTCGACGTTCAAGGAGATTCATCGCGATCGAACAATTGTGCCTTGGATTAGGGGAATGCGGTCTCCTCTCGATATATTCTATCGTCCAATTTTTTTCATGTTATGATTCAATGAAGATCCCTTTGCGCTGATCCCCGCCAAATTGGATAAAGACATACCATGGCTTCTGCAGGGAAGCCTGCTTTGGACGATTCCCGACGCGGGACGGGGTCGCCTAAGATAAAGGCGAGAGGTCAGTTTGGCTCGAGAAGGACCTCTGAACAGAGAGTCTCGTACATCGGAAGCCTCGTGGACGTGACAAGGGCCAGGTGTTATGCGACGCGAAATTGCTGACATCATATCTCCTCTCATTCTAGAAAATGCAAAAGACACTCTATGTCGCAATATCACCATATACGGTCGTTGTCGATATGAAGATAAAGGTGCTGAGCTTACCCCTCGTCCATTTGCGCGTTCATAGAGACCATGAGCCTCATCTAACCTGGGCGTATTTTCGTGAAGGTTGCGCTTTCAACCATGACCCCCATAAGGTCAATTCGTCATATCAGTCGGACAGGTCGGGATCCCTTACGTCGAACCCTCGCTGGCCCCTCCTCTCCTGATAAGAGGATCAAATCCACATTTGTAGACTGAGCGATAGCTTACATGGAAGTGTTGGTAACAGCAGTAAAAAGCGCTTCAATGTCGACTCCCCCAGCTTCACGCCCTCCCTCTTGTCGTCGAACGGATCATCTCCGACGAGCACACCAGCCACAACAAAGAAGATGACTACAATATCTCCAAAAGCTGCAAATGCAGCTCCGTTTCAACCTAGAAGTGTCGTTTCGCGTAAGACTCAATCAGTCTTCTAGTCTCTAGGTGTTCTGCTAATGGGAGAAGGATCCAATGCCAGTACTCCTGGCTTGCGACAAGACACAGTAACTCCTGACTGGACTGTAGCTGAAGTACAGGAGTTTGTTCCCCAGGGTTTTGACAATTCACACTTGGTAGGTCGCGCCTTCCTTGGTTTCAAGTCACAGGAACAAAATTATCTTCACTACTTGTCTGTCCGCCCAACCCATCTCTCTTTGCCTCGCCTGCCCAGTTTCCTTTTTCCCTTTCCACCTCAATTCTCGCACATAGGGTGGTATTCAAAGTGCAAAAAGCCTTTGTCAATCATCTCCAATAATTGCGCATTGAGAAGATTGACACAGGACCTACCACAATTTCCTCAGGATGGGACATCCGTCCGCTGGCATCAGCTTGAATGCTCTTGCTGATGATTTTGACCCTAATCCCCTTCATATTCTGCCTGCTTTTCCCTCGCCTTTCGGACAACGGACTGGACATTACACCCCCACTGAAGGCAGACCCATACCCTCTGTGGAATCCTCTTGGCCTGGTGCTAGAAGGCGAAAGCGCAGATCTGGTGTACGTTTTTCAATCGCTAATCGCTCGTTTCAGGCTGCTCTTCAAGGAAATGGCAACGGCCCTATCACATCTACGAGCCCGTTTGATCCTTTCGTAACGACATCGACTCCGCTATCTGCAGGTGGAGCTGTTGGCCCCGTTCAGCCAAATCCATATTCTCATGACACTGCAGCAGCACTCGGTGGTGCTGCTTTCTTCCCTGGCGCAGCTGGCTTTCAACAACCTGTGAGTTCCTTTGTCGTATCGAACGATGTCGCCTATTCAATTAACGTCTTGTCGACAGGTCCAATACCATCTGTACGCTCCTATCGGCCCTCACAGCCAGAACACTCTGGGGTATCAGCGCAATGTCCACGATTTGTTCCTCCCTAATGACTTCCGCGAGGAGCTGCAGAAGAAAGCGGCAGCCACGCTGCAAACACTTCCCAGTATGTTGGCTTGAGTCCTCAAGTAAATCACTATGCTAAACGAGAGCAGACACTCAATTACCAGCTCAGATTGACTACTTCCATTCTCTTGTCCCGCTGGACCTGAACCACCAGAAGAATGCAACTATTTTTGGCTTTCCGAGTTGGGTGTACAAAGCGCAATCCAGCAAAGATGGAAATTTTTACGCGCTCCGGAGATTAGAAGGTATGTATTCCTTCGTCATCCCTCATTTCTATACCGGAAAGTCAAGGCTAAGTGGCTCTCCAGGCTTTCGGTTGACGAACGAGAAAGCGATTCGATCCGTCCAGGCTTGGAAGCGGGTGTGCAACGGTAGTGTGGTGACAGTCCACGATGCGTTCACCAGTAGAAGTTTTCAGGACAGCTCGCTGATCTTCGTTACCGACTACCATCCTCTTTCAAAGACGCTCGCTGAACAGCACCTTGGCGCCGGCCAACAAAGGTTTCAAGGTCGTCACAATGTGCACATCCCCGAGCAGATTCTGTGGGGCTATATGACCCAGATTGCCAACGCATTGAAGGCCATCCATAGCAATGGTCTTGCAGCCAGAGTCATTGACGCAAGCAAGGTTCTACTGACCGGCAAGAATCGCATTCGACTCAACGCCTGTGCTATCATGGATGTGGTCCAGTTTGACAGCCAGCGTACAGTTGCCGAACTTCAGCGTCAGGATCTGGTCAATTTCGGACAACTCATCGTCACGTTGGGTGCTAACTCGCCGACGGTCATGCACAACCCTACGAAAGCTATGGAGCACTTTACACGTGCTTACAGTCCGCAGTTGAAGAACTCGGTATTTTGGTTGCTGAACGGCATGCAGAAAGATCAGGATCGAAATATTGACATTTTCATCACTGGTATATCTTCGCAGCTCATGTCGACTTTTGACTCGGCACTTCACTTGGATGATCAACTTACATCGGACCTGAGCCGAGAACTGGAAAATGGCCGTCTTGTGCGACTCATGACGAAGCTGAACTTCGTAAACGAACGGCCGGAATATGAGCATGACAGACAATGGTCCGAGAATGGAGAGCGTTATTTCTTGAAAATTTTCCGCGATTATGTCTTCCATCAGGTGGATGCGCAGGGCGACCCCGTCGTCGATCTGGGTCACGTGATCTCATGTTTGAACAAGCTGGATGCCGGAACAGAGGAAAAAATAACGTTGATCAGCCGCGACGAGCAGAGCTGCTTCATTGTCAGCTACAAGGAGCTGAAAAAGGCGCTCGAATCTTCCTTCCAGGCGTTGATGAAGCCCTCAAGAAGAATGCATTGAGCAACGCTGCGTTACCATGGACTGCCTTGCGGGAGACTATTCATTTTTGTGTTTGACGTCCACGAATATGTCCTCTTTTCAGGCGGCAGATTCTCGTCCTCTGCATGACGCTGTCTCTTGCATTCATTACTTCTCATCAGAATGCGGCTGTCTGTATGAGTGATTAGATGAGAGGTGTGATGCCACCTTGCTATTCTGAGACTTACTCTCAGCCCATATGTATTGGCAGGATGCGACGATTTCGGATCTACAACCGTCGCACGCTGCGCTAACAGGAATTCGCTGAGGTCACTGTTGAGGAACTGTCCCGCAACCTATTGGCAGCGTATGACCATGACGTATTTGGAAGCTATTGGTGTGATTGATATACGAACGAGAATTCAAGTGACACAGTTTACAAATATAGTTGAAGTTACTAGCTATAGAGAATGTCCTGCATACTACATCAGCCTCTCTGTGCCTTCGCATAGCAGTCTCGCTTTTAATATCAAGGGAAATAGATAAAGAACGAGAGGGAGATGCAGCCTGATGCCGCTAAAGGAAGGAATAATCATCAGATCATCGACGACTATTGCTGACAAGAATCGACCGTTCGGCAGTCCTTTGATTTACAGCTCAGCACCATGAGCCAACATGTCATGCATCACTTCGACCTCATCGACGTCCTCGTCTTCTGCCAACCAGTCTCCGAGACGGCTTTTAAGATCCTCAACAGTCAACTCATCATCATTGCCAGTCCAATCAGGCGCGGAACCATCGACTTTCCGAGGCGGGATCAAAACATGGTCGACAACATGTACAGTGCCGTCCTTGGCCAACGCATCCGCAAAAGCCACCCGCTGGAAGCCATTGATCTTCAGCGATGCATACGGACCAAACCGGGCGACGTCGACCGCCAGCTTCCGCCCGTGCAGGAGGGTCGGCAGATCAAGATGCGTGAAGCCCTTTACGCCAAACGGCTTGATCTCCCCTTCGGCCGTGTAGAAGACGTCCGAGTATAGAGTCCTGTTCTGGACGATGTGGTACTGTAGCAGGGCGCGCAGGTACTTCTCGCCGATGGGGGAGAACAGGAATGCATTGATCTTCAAGCCGAGGTGCTTGAAGGCTGAGTTGGAGGGGGCGAAAATGGTGCCGCCGTGGTGGCGGGGCGTGCTGGATTCGTTGAGGGCGGTTGCCAGGCCGGTCTTGTAGAGGCCTAGGGTGAAGGTGCTGAATTGGGTGGGGACGATGGTCAGCAGCGTGAGGGTTTCGGGAGGTGGGATGAGGATGGCGTCAATGCCGTGGATGATGCCGTTTGTGGCGCCCTGTAAATGTAGGTCAGTTGCGTTCTTTGTTGGTATCCCTCGTAAGTGAGCTTACGATGTCTGCGGCTACGATGTGGCTGTAGTAGTTCAGCGTCAGGCCCTTCCATCCTACACGGACGGCCAGGCGCTGGGGCAGATCAGGGCCCAGAGTGGACTCGTTCAGAGTGGTTGGCACGGTGTGGCTGTGGAAGATATCGGAGGCCGAGTAGCGGCCTGGTGCGACGTGGTAGTGGAATATTGCTCGGATAACCTCCTTGGGGATCTTGTGGTGCTCATGGTCGTCGTCGTGGTCGTGATCACTGCCAGGACAGTGATGCGGGATCTTCGAGAAGGCCTCGTCGGTAGGAGCAAAGAAGGTATGGTTCGCCTCAGTGCTGTTCAGGAACTGGACCAGCTCGTCATCCTCGTCGATTATTTTGGCGAGGATGGTGGTATACTTGCTGGATTTGATCAGTTCGTAGATGGTTTTGTTGAAGGAGGGATGGTGAGGCGGGAAAGGGCGACGGGGGTGCAGGTATTGCGGCAGTTGTTTGAGATCTTTGGGAAGATTCTCCGCGTCGGTAGGATGATCGAAGAAATTCGTAATCCAGGAGGCAGCTTCAGAGGCGCCGGACTGCAGCCGTTGGGTGGTAAACGCATCGGAGGCGAGCTCAAGGGCCTCGTCTAGGGCATTTCTGAAGTCGGTTGCGGTGTCCTGGATGGAGGATTCGATGGAGGAGAGAAAGGATGCCGAGTCCTTGTTCACACCGTTTTTGTTCGCATCGAGCTTAGCAATGTTACTCAGGACCTGTTCATCTGGGATAACGATGGCGGCACAGAGCGAGAGCACCGGCCAGAGACGGTAGAGCTTCATTTCGTCAGTCAATAATTTGTTTTTACAAAGTCATATACACAAGAAGATGAAATATGATATGAACAGAAAACTATACTTACCAGCGTCACAGACCATATTTAAGGCAACCTCAATCACATCATGACATATAGTATGATGACGAAGCCGATGTGGAATCTCCGGAAGCGCTTACAATGCATAGATCAACCAACCCAATCAAACAATCAAGGGGCGATCGAAAAGAACAGCCAGACTTTCATCGGACAAGGATGATTCCATGAATTCCCATACGTTCTCATGCCATTGACAGTCTTGCCCAATCACTTCTAGCCCCGATGCCATCGTATTCGTACTTGAGCCTAGCCCAGTGGACCTCGATTAGCTTTGGGGCTGTGGAAAATCCATGACGACAGCAATATCGGGTATAGGGGCAAGTAGGGTGATGGCTCCTGAGCCAATAGGCTCTGGGCTTGTTGCAGAGTAACACTAATAATATAACTCCAAGTTGAATGATTAGGGGTCGGTGAATCTAGTCTCATTTCAGTGAGGTGTTGTAGATAGTGGGTCCTTATATACTATTAGAATGCCTGAGGCTTTTAGTAGGATGTGGTGAGGATTTCCGATATCTCCCTCTAACAAAACCACTTCCAGCAATATGCATCCATTGAAGGATACTTCCAGAAGAATATCTTATGTGTGTCTTAATGGCATACTATATGTACTTTGCCAATGCTTGCAGCACTGAAAGCAAAACTATCAGCAGTAGAGACTAAGAAGCCGTCCCTTTCCTTTCAGGAATAATACCAGTCGGTAGAGTCAGCAGACACTCTCCACAATGAGTCTTAGTAAAGCCTTTCGAAGTGTTCGGTGGCCGAGATCCATCCATGGTCCTACCAGACCAGCTTCTCAAACACAATTTAGTCAGCCAAGATACTACATATGGTCCATGTCTCTGCCAAGCACGAGAGAGGTATGTTGGTGCGTTGATTCATGAGTTCAAAGTACTGTATATCTAATACATGGCAATGTATGCTGGATCAAAGGTAGACGCAGAAGATGCAGCCATCCATAAATCGCATATTCGCATGATGTGGGAATTCCGTCCACCTTACACAAGCACATCTTCATGCTGCAGAAGCCTTCGATGTATATGAGAAAGGGTGAGGACTGGCTCTTCGATTGCTTTCACTGACTTGTCGAAGACGAATGACCCTCCAGGAGGAGCTCTGGAGGACGACAGACAAAGAAACGCAGAATCGGAGCCGATAGCGCGGGCGTCGTGTATCACAAGAGGTCCGCACTTTCTTCACGGAGAGCTTGACGAGACGACACAAGATGACCAGTATCTTTCACTTTCTTACAGAAACTGATACGTTCGCCAAATCTATTCTTCTTGCTGGACGAAAGGATTGGCAATCTCCTCGCTGCCGTCGGCCGGAGAGATCAACACAATCAGAGTGCCGCGGGCGACGATGAGACCAAGGGAGCGGGTAGTCTCATTTCCCTCGTCATCTAAATAGCGATGTTAGACAATTCATCCAGCTTGGTGACGTTGTTGAGTCACTTACCCCGCATGCTTTCCTTGACATCGTCCAACACCAGATTCATGAGCTGATCATAACCCTTGAGCATACCGCTAACTAGAATCGATTTTTAGTAGGCAAGTAGCACAATCAGTTGGCGACAAACTCACCCTCTCGTCCTCCATTAAACTTCACCTTCACCTCCTTGTCCATATACTTGGACAAGTCAAGGATGTTCTCCTTCTTGGGTTTCTCCTGTTGCTGTTGCGCACCGCCACCTGCACCGCCACCCCTGTGCTGGGAGGAGTGACCACCGCCACGACCGCCAGACCTGTCGTGACCTCCGCCGCGGCTACGACCACCCCGGAAAGAGCCTCGTTCGGACATGGCTTGGCTAGCCTGGATTGCCTGGTGATCTGATCTAAAGAATTTGCTTATTTAATTGGTGTTGTTTTTTTAATAGTTTGATTTGGTCTGATCTGGCTTAATAATAAAATGTTAAAAAAGGTTAAGAGAAGAGAGGGGATGGGGGGGAGGTGGGACGCGAAGAAGACGTGCGCGGAACAACAAGAATGAGGGGATCTGGGTTTGATGGATGGATTGAATTGGACGGGATGTGTTGGCAAGATTAGAAAGAGGGGCGTGATCTGACCTTTCTGGGTAGTTTCAAGCTGGCTGCCCTGACTCTGTGAAGTGCAGGATGACCCGAGGGGGTAGAGTAGCACCAGTGAGGGGAGCCACCTGCAACCTACAGGCAAGATAACTGTGATAGGCGGAGGTTGAGTATGAGTAAGGTAGCTGTGAGTGAGGGATTTTCGAAGAGGGGACGAGGGGTCAACAAAAATGAGTGGTAATAATAGGTTTCCCTATTGCCGTCCCTACCCTAAGGCCGTGTCCAGATTGTGTAGCCCACACATGGAGTACAAAACTAATCACTGGTGGAAGCAAGAAAATTTGACCTAGTCACTTGACATTTTGCATTCTGGCTGGTACGTATTAGCCTTTTCCCCTTGAGGGCCTACCTAAGATGCCCGAAGGAAACCTCCTGTATGCCGCTGGTAATTTTACTTGATATTCTGTGTCATACGAGCCCGTACCACAGTAATACTCTCGTCGTATTTACGCGCTATACCGCTTTCGCTACTATCACAGGCAGGAGCAGGCAAATGTCCAACATTATTGTGGGCAACCTTAGGCAACACTTCCATGGATGAATTTGTATTACATTTACTGTATTGTTACACAAAACGGGCGGAGTGCGACTTCTTTTCCCTTGTTGTCAGTAAGAATCTCCTGCTGTTGAATGATGAGGCCTCTAAAGATATGATCAATATATACTGCGCTTCGTGGCCTCAGTTGGCATACAAGGTATCTGCATACAAGGTATTTGATCCGACTTTGCGTGGGATCATCTGAGAGGATGAACCTACTTTAAAAGGACGCTGTAGTGATAAATCCCTCTTGTCGCGTCATCCCGACAACGTGTCTGGGACTGCCAGGTCCGTTGAGACCCAGTCCGTCCGCAAGGGGTTCTAGCCAACTGGGGTCACCGTCGGCTTCAAGGACTGCTAATAGATTATCTACACAGTATACCTATTGACTTCCATGTTACTCCTTCAAGTAAAGATTCAACCGTCTCCTACTTTATGCGAATGCTCCATGATCCTGTGTTATTTGGAGGAAATTCTGATGCCTAGGCGCACCTGGTAGTTCTGGGCTGTACGGTAATTACCCGTCTTTTCCGATTTTCCGAGCCACAGCGAATGGCCAGCGGAACAGGCCGGCGGGACTCCGCTCCCTGACATTCGCAAGAAATCCAGCTTCCCATCATAGTCGAATGGAAAGCACCAAAATGAGCCTGGACGACGCGGGAAATTTTTAGACTGATGTCAGACTTCTTCTTTCCTTTTTATGATCTTGCCGGTAGATTGATTGCATCAATTAGTGGTCATCTTTGCTCTATAAGGCTGCCTACAAAACTGTTCCGATCGCACCCATGTTTAGATATGTGGCCTAAGGCAACAATCGTCTAGAGTTGTAGAAGGACTCGGAGGAGGTGTCGAGTTCCGCCATCCGCGCCATCACCACCGCCATCTTCATTTCCCGTCGTCATCAGGTATTTGTGGCCATCGGGATGGTCCAATAATAGTGCCCTTTCATCCTTGTTCGCTCTTTCTGGTTGTCCGTTCCATCCATCCTTCTTTGTCCGACCTGTGCTTGCTAGAAATATACTCCGAATGCCTCCTATCTACGGAGTACCCATCTACAGATGACAGTACTCCCGGCCGTACTCCGTACCTACCTATCGACTACCTAGCTGTCTATCTCCCTGTCAGCTTAGATACCCGACTACGACTAATTGGCCTGTCTCTCTGCCATCCCGTCCGCCTCTCCACCTCTCTTCGTCTTCCTCTTCCTCCTCCTGTCGTCCTCTCCTCCCTCTCTCTCCCCGTTTCTCTTTGGCCCCTTTTATGTCCTAACATTTTTTCCAAACCCTCATCTTAGCTGCTGTCGTTTCCTAACTCTTTTCTCCGGTTGTATCTGCTCCGTCTCTTTCTGCGTCTTGCATACTCTCCGCCTTCTTTTCACCCACCCTTACTCTGTACTCCATAATTCATTGTTTGTTGGGGTTCCTTATTACCTAACTCGAAAGATTTCCTAGCAGCCCAGTGGCTACTTCGGAATCCGCAGCTGGAGCCTTATGCTCCGCCATCACTCACCATCGATCGCCATTTGACCTTTTTTTCCCTCATCGCCTAATTCTCTCCATCCCCGCAAGGGCTCGGTTTTCTAGTGTCGATTTTTCCGCGATAGCATCAACTCCCTCCTCAACCCTTTCACCCTCTTTCTCATCATTTCATCTATCCTCATCTCCTGGCTGATTCACTGGACCACACACGTTACACGCCTTCATGGAGTCCAGACCCCCAGCGGCGGTTGAGCCGTCGAACAAACGGCCCAGGTCGCCGTCCGGCGACTACTATCCGATTGCTTCCAAAGTACCTAAGAGCCATTCGAACCATCTCCAGATTAACTACCTCGCTCGTCAGTACCCGGACAATCTGCCTCTAGTCTCTCTCGATGATACTATGCCAGCTATTTTACACCTAGTCGGCGAATATGACGGCGTACTTCATCGCCACGAAAGTATCGCGGGTAACCTCGGCGCATGTCCTCTGGGACCCATCTTGATCAAGCGTTTCGAGCGCCTGTTTGACGGCCCTCCTCGTGTACTCAAGTCGCACGGTAAAGAACCGCCTAACATCACCTGGTTGGATGTCGTCGAATTTGCCAAGAGCAAGCCGGAACAGTTCAACCTGGAGAAGTCGCGCAATGGAGTGCGCGTCTGCCAGTTCTATACCAAGCAGTGTCGCGTTGAGATCAGCGAGGAAGATTATGTGCTTATTGCATCCGGGATGCCACAGAAGATGATCCCGCCGCAGCCAATCATCGAGGACGAGGAGAAAGAATTGGGTGCGCTGGAGATCTTGGAGAAGAATTTGCAGCAGATTATTCAAGTTGCCGATCAAGGTTGGTTTCATGACTCCCTTCAAATGCATTTATATGGTCTCCTTCAGTGGCACCGGAAGCTTACTAGTGTGTTCTTACTGCAGTATCGGCTCGAGCTAGACAGCTCAATCATCGTTTGAAGAATCGCAGAACGGCTATTGTCACGCGCCGCGAAAATGACGCCTCTCTCAAGGCCCATCACCCGCCCCAACCCCATCAACTACCACAATCACAGCAGCCTCGTTCGCTCAGTCCGATTTGGCGCGATGCGACTGGCGCGGTTCCAAACCCGCTCAATGGCAATCCCCCATCCAACGCTCACTCTCCCTCTACTGGATTTGTCGCAGTGAATACCGCTCGTATGAATCCCGGAGAACCTCCCATGGAGGAAAATGCGCTGTCGTCGCAGTTTATGTTCTCCCACTCAAACACAGACAATGTTACCATCATCAATGGAACCTCCATCAAAGGCGCATCTCCTACGACACGTGCCGAGCTGATGAAAAAGTTTTTCACTACGCAAGATCGGCAAGGGCGCAGCTACGAAGAGTCGACTGGATCAGCTAATCGGCAGTCGTCACGGCCGCGGCCGAGAGCGTCGGACGCTGGAGACTACAGTATGTACAACCCCGCACCTACTACCGTCGCCATTCCTAGTACGCCGTCGTCATTACTGCCTCCCCCAAAGGCCAGCAATATGGAGAAGGATGATGGCGGTCCGTTCAAGATGGAAATGGTTGCCCGCATGGAGGAGTTGCAACGGGGAGAGCGTATTCTCCCACCCTGCGATCGCTGCCGTCGGCTCCACATGGATTGTTTGAAGAATTTGACCGCATGCATGGGCTGCACGAAAAAGCATGCCAAGTGTTCCTGGAAGGATGTCAAGGAGGAGGAGTTACGCGAGGCGCGGTCGGACGGCACCACTCGTGAGCTCGGAGACAACGCTCAGTCGAAAGACTCTCCGGCTGCCCACACTCCCGCCTCGGCTCCTACCCCTGGTGCCGTGTCAGTGAACACTACGTCTGCTGCACCGACCCCAGCGTCTGTGGTTCACGCTCCAGAGCACGACCGGTCACAGGAGGAAGGCGGCGTGGCCTTCAACAGTAGAAGAGATTCCGCACCCACGGGGGGACCCGCGCCGGGGACCCCGTCGCTCAAGGATACCGCTCCCCGACGTGCAATGAGTGAGATCCATGGTAGCGCGGTGGGAAATCATGACCGACGCGTCAGCATCAATCGCAACAACGATCCAGTGCCGGACGACGACGATCCAGACGCCAACTCCCGGCTCATGCAAGCGATCATGGACACCGTGGACCATCATGCGCGCGTGGCCGCTGCGGTCAAGGAAAATGGTCATGAGCAAATGAACAGTGATCGAGAACGAGATCGCAAGCTAGTGAGAGCTTAAGCTCATTTCTTATTGGTGTTGCGACTTGGTTTCGTTTCTTTATAACTTCTGGGGATCTGAGCAGGCATCGAGATCCATGTTTGATTAGGTGAACAATTTCTGTACTTATCCATTGAGTCTGTACTGTTTGAGCGAGTTCAGCGGATATCCCTCGGTGTTTGTATTTGGACTATATTATCTATAAATTGACTGTCTGCACCATGCAACTCGAAAGTCCACCGGTCCGTGTAGAGAGCTCCATCGGCTATGACTTAACCGGCAGGAAAAGACATTACCCGTTTAATGAAGAGAAGCAAAGATGGGATAGCATTGACACAGCTGTAAGCCTGTATTTTGATGAAGGATTGACAGTGCGCAGATAACAATGACTATTAAAACCACATAGATTTACTTGCTTATGATCACAATCATCGGATCATCTCATCTAAGTCGGTAGTGGGACACCCCGCAAGCAACCTGGATCCATCGGATTTACCGATCGGCATGTAAAGATGGAGGAGCCTGAGGCGGAAAGTGTCATGCCTGAGGCTTCACTGATTGGCTATCTAATGCTGACCGCTTTCAAGTACAAGTCGGCAGAACGCCAAAAAGGGGAACTAGGCCCGGGGGAATTCCGATGGCCAGTCTAGTGGTGATGATGATGATCTTGTCCTAGGTGGTGCATGAGAGTAGACTACCCCTCAGGTAATTATCTCAAGAAGCTTCGGAAATAATAGATTTTGCGGGGTATTGCCGATTCGTCGACCACACCGATGATGGACCAGGTCGGTCAAGCAAGCCCTTGCTTATACAATTATTACCCATCAAACCATCGGCTCCTCAGCTCTCTTGCGGAACCGGTGGTCATTGCGGGGTGGTGTTTCTTCGTGCCTCCTTGGACAATGGGCTGATGGGTCTGGTCTATTAAACCTGGTGATGCCCCATTGAAGAGCTTGAGCATTCATCTTGTCTTTAGACTTGTTGATTGCTTGTTTTCTTGTTCCATTCAAGCCTTTCCATCATGGACCCCTCACAAGTCAAGATCCCCCCGATGAAAGACCTCACGGTCGACAACATCACCGAGAACGTCATCCGGATCAATTCGCTGTGCGAAGATGAACGCATGAAATACGTCCTCGAGCGTCTGGTCACGCATCTCCACGACTTCGCCCGGGAGACCCGACTCAGCTCCCAGGAATGGATGACCGGACTTACCTTCTTGAAGGAGGTGGGCCAGATCTCCTCCGATGTACGACAGGTACGTATCTACCCTGGACTTTCGCAGTAAACACACACGAAGAACTAACGCAAAGGAAAAAAAAAAGGAATTCATCCTCCTCTCCGACGTCCTCGGCCTCTCCATCCTCGTCGACTCAATCGACCACCCCAAACCCCCCGGCTCAACCGAAGGCACCGTCCTCGGCCCCTTCCACACCCATGAAGCCGAAGAAATCACTCAGGGCGGCCTGATGTCGCACGATCCCAAAGGCGAGCCGCTCCTCGTCGTCTGCACCATCAAAGACACACACGGCAAGCCGCTTGAGGGCGTCAAGATCGATATCTGGGAGACCGACTCAACGGGCCACTACGACGTGCAGTATCCCGGCCGCGACGGGCCTGACGGGCGCTGCATCATGCGCAGCGACAAGGACGGCGTGTTCTGGTTCAATGCGATCACGCCCGTGCCGTATCCGATCCCGCACGATGGGCCGGTGGGTAAGCTGTTGAAGAAGCTGCACCGGCATCCGTATCGCCCCTCGCATATGCATTTCATGTTCGAGAAGGAGGGGTACGACCATTTGATTACGTATGTTCTTTGTTCTTCGTTCCCCCTTCTCCACCCGCAGAGTGAAACGGGGGCTTATGAATTGAGGCAGAGCTCTTTACCTCCGACACGACCCCTACGAGACCTCCGACGCTGTCTTCGGCGTCAAGAACTCCCTCGTCGTGGATCTCGGCAAGGCGGGCCCCGAATACGCAAAGAAGTATAACGTGCCCGAGGACCACGCCCTGCTCACCTACGACTTTGTCCTCGTCACCGATCAGGAAACCGCTGATCTGCGCGCAAAGAACTCCAAGGAGGCGCTGGATAAATTGGGCCGGAAGGTTCGCATCGTCAATGGGTTACCGGTGCCGGACCTGGATTGAAGAGATTAGCTATCGTTGCACCTTTGCTTTTAATCTGTACATATTGAACTGTCTGCGAGATGTGATCATGAGTATAACGCGCATTATTCATTACGAGAGTCGTCGTTGTAGGGTTGGTATATACAATGAGGTCAATACGCACGTATCATAGCCCCGATTGTGAAGCTTCCACCATATCCCCGAAGTCACTTCCGCCATCGGCCACGTTCACCGCTGCTGCATTGCTGTTGGCATCACCAGCTGTAGCATCTTTCAACCTTCTCACCCCTGAGTCGTCCTCCACCCAGCCACCAACTTTCTCCATTCCTTCAATATACTCCGCGCCAATACGCAAGTTCAAACTCGCGCTGAGCGCCCGCTCGATCCGCGCTTCTCGCGTCTGCGAAACTAGGACCCGGAAGACATGCGCCAGAAATCCGCTGAGGATATCCACACTCCAATCATCGGGGATCAGCTGCAGGACATCTTTGATGTCAAACCAAGCGGCGAACCGTGCAAGGAGATCACTGGTCCGCTCAATCCGTTCGGACACGTCCTGGATCTGAAGGAATTCGTCTAGAAGATACCTAAAGAGCTCCGACTGGTGTGACTTGTCAGGGAGTTCGACAGTCCCTGCTGAGCTGGTGCTGCGAGGCCCGCCAAAGAGGCAGTACCGAACGGCAGAGTCATAGTCACCAAGCCCGTGCGTGAGAAGGCGGAGGGCCTCCCGGTGGCGGCCCTGTAAGCCATCCAGGATCACCGACTCGGAGACGAGTTCGTTCTGGAAGGGTTCGATTCGGGCGAGGACCGCAGGGATTGAATATGTCAGTTTGGAAGGCGATGGCATCGAAGAGAATTGGCTACTGCTCCCTCCCCCGAGCAACTGCAGCAGCCGAAGTCGAGACTGCCACCAAGATTCGGCTGGGGTGTTTTCCATTATGAAGTTCATGTACGTCGGTTTAGGGGGCCGCAGGGCGCGGTAGGTCGAGTAGGATTCTGCAAGAGACTCCCGGGCCGCGGGAGAGGACTCGAGGACGGATAGGACAGTATCCAGGTAGTAACCGAGAAGGTCGTCCGCATATTGCGTGTACTACATATGTTAGGCGTTCGAACAGCGTGTAACAGTAAGAAAGCATGTTGGAACTCACCTTTTTGGCGAAAACGAGATGCTCCAGATACACCTGGACTGCGTTGGGTGCGCGCTCTTTCAATATTTTCACGACATCAGCCGGCTCGAGTTGAACCTTACTGTTCTTGTCTGCGAAGACCTGAATTCCAAGTTGAGGGTTACGCCCAGCAAGCCATGACCCGTACTCCTCGACAAGTTGTGCGTCTTTGATCTTGACGAGGTATTCGCGCATTCGCACTTCAACGTCCGGCCCTGTCACCTCCCCGCCCACATCTGCTTCTCCTTCGATGATTCTCCGCCATGTCTTGAGAACGTTTCTGGTCATTTTTTGGCTCTGATACAGCCGGCTGAGAACGTATAGTCTGTGATAACTCTCTAACAGTATCACGGCCCTGTCGAAGCTGCCTTTCCAGTTATCAACAAGCTTACCCAGCTCCGCAGGGATTGGAGAGACCGAACGCTGCTCCATTGTCAATTGAGAATTCTGTTCCAGGAGCAAATGCAACAGAGCTGCATCGACGCTATCAAAGACGTAGGTCTCATCAGCGATGCTGCCATAGCCCCTCTTCTGCTGCCATGAAAGAAGAAAGCGCTTGATCATGTTCAGGACTCCATCATCGAGAGCATTGAGGTCTTTGTATTTTTCGTCTGCTGTTTCCAGGCGCTGTAGATAAACCTCCGCGATCTGCGCCAGCCCTCCATGAATCCAGATTCCCTGCGGGCCCTGCAAGACTTCTTGACGTAGATGTGGGATCAACAAGAGAACAATCCGCGGATCCAACCCTCCAGTAATCAGCACCCTTTCCGTTACCTGGATGGCGGCCCCCTTTCGAGCAGCTGCATCCATGAAGAGCAGGTCACCGAAGAGAAGGAGGCTTGACTTTTGTTTCAAGAAATTGAGGCCCAAGAACTCGGCTTCAGAGCGCGGCTCGGCGGCCTGAACTTCTTCAAAAACATCCAGAATAGGACCCCTTTTCAAATCCCCGTACATGAGTTCCTTTGACCCCTGGGCATCTTGCAAAGCACCATCAAGCTGTGTTGTCAATGGATTTCTAACCACTCGCCAAATCCGGCGCCCAGACCACATTACCAAGCTGCTTTGAGCCTGACCCAGAGCCCGGGCGAATTTGGCTTCTTCGTTATTGCGTTCCGCCTCCCACCCCCGCTCTGACGACCCATCGCCCTTCCTTGCTCCATCGGAATCAGTCAACTCTTGAGACTCGAACAATTCCTTCTCCTTCTGAAGCTGCTCAATGGAAGCCTGGGTCCTTGGATCTGTCACTGGTAGGTAAGGAGACAAGGAGGGCGTCTTCAAACGGACCATCTGTAACAAGTTCCCCAGTTCACCAAATTCGAGTTGGCTGGAGCTCATCGTATGACAGATTCCAACAGGACATGACGGCATGTCCTCCGCCGTAGGTACCTCTAGCCAGCTCTTACAATTCTCCTCCTCCCTTCGATCGACGTCCCACGATTGAATCTCCAACCACTTGCAACGTTTCCCGTCTTGGTCTGTCTCTATGACCGCAAGGATGTATTGATCGTGCGTATTCTCGTTCGACTCGACAAGGTTGTTCCCTTCGCCGCTGTCGATTACAATGTACTCAGGGTAGCGGTGGAAATTGAGTGTCCCACGCGGTACAACGTCCCCATCTAGATTGACAAACATGCCAACTCCAGGTTCTTTTTCTTCTGTCCCGGTAACTAACAGAAATTCCGACGGTGTTGGAGACGCAATGTGAGGTTTTAGCTGCTTCGGCAGGGGAGGAAGCGGTTTTGTGTCACTGACGGAACCAGGCTGTGGCTCGCCTGCTCGGTTTTCAATAGACGTTCGCGGCGATGCACTGCGACTTCGGTCTTGCGAAACTGATCGTCTCGGCGTCCCGGAA
The DNA here is from genome assembly GCF_001445615.1 of Aspergillus lentulus. Lineage (NCBI taxonomy): Eukaryota > Fungi > Ascomycota > Eurotiomycetes > Eurotiales > Aspergillaceae > Aspergillus > Aspergillus lentulus. Next base: position 1,144,205 of record NW_028322113.1, read on the forward strand.
TCTGGGGAGAGTTCAGGCGTCGCAGAGCGCGACCGATTATGCTGAAGGTGCGGCAGATTTGGTTGAAGCATACCAAGAAGTGTATTCGAGCTAGGGCTCCTGGCATGAGAACGGGTTCCTTGAGGCGTTGGAGACGGGGCTGACGGCATCTCCTCCACATGGCCCGATTCGAACGCTTCGTTAGACGAGGATATAGGAAACAGAGGTATTTTTTGCTGATGCTCCACATCAAGCAATGAGTATGCATGTGAGTCAGCAGCACAGGCAATTGTTCCTCTTCGCAATGCCATGAGACAGCCGGGAAACTCAATGTTTCTGATGCGTCGAGCATCGTCCCCAATCCTGACCAGCATCATTCTACTTTGCGCTCCAATCAGAACAACGGGCGGTTCAGTACCATTTGTGTCTGCGTTCAGGTCAAGACCGCCGATCCAGCGACAGTTGTTGACCTTCGTATTATTAAAAGCCGGGCTGAGCTCAGGTAGCAGATAGAAAGTAACCGTCCCGTTGCAGAGCACGCATGCTTTGTTGACTGTTGGAAGCAGAACAATTTGCTGAATCCCGGGGTGTGCTGTCGCCAATGGTGCATTCTGAGAGAACGGAATAGGTAGTCTTGAGGCCAGGATAAAGGACGGTTCGTTCGACCTGTCAGAGGGGTCCGCTGGAAGGCAGACGAAATGAAGGATCTCCGCAGAGGAAGTACCGATGTAGAGATTATCATCTGAGGAGCAGAACCTGTCAGTTGTCTTTCTCTTCCAGGAACACACAACAGAGAATTCAGAGCTTACTCCAGTACTCAACACAGGTAATGTAGACATCGTCAGCCGTGGGATCTTCGGCGGACAAGGGCACCTGGTCTAACAGGGACCGGAGCACATAAGGGGCTGTTTTTGGAGAGGTAATTTTCCTCCTTTTGCGACGGCTAATGCCGTCATCTTCCGACACCATAGTGAGACCAGCTCTGGCGCTTTCAAGACAGATCACTTATAAAACGTGAAGGTGAACAACAACAGTATGTCCTGGAGCTCGGCGGAGTTGATGCCTCATAGAGTGGGTCCAAACTGGGGGTTCTGCTATGTCAGCAGCCGAGCTTAGTTAACTAGTTAACTACCTAGTAACTAGTCATTGGAGACGCCTTGGCCGTCCCATTGCATCCTAGGTAACATCGTTGCACAATTGCTTGGTATGACTGAGTTTAAATTCGATGGAGCATGCTTAATTCGTAGTCGAAGTATTCATAGTCCTGTACACATCTGATCGGTTCTGGCCATGTTGCAGCACAACATAGAATAGCGAACATCAACAAGAATTGATGATGCCGTCGCGTACCAGAATCACGGGACGAAGCCATATGCGTTGCAGATCATGTGGCACGTCCCTCTTTTCAAGCCACCGCTGCTATTCTCGTGGATAGATGCATCCACCAATCCATATCTTACACTCTTATTCGCACAGGGATCGCAGACGACTTTCTATGGATCCTGGTTGCGACGTCATTGCAGAAATCATTTAAATAGTTCCTCAAGTCAGCGATGCAGACTTAAAAAGGCGGCCCGCTTGAACGATTTAGTATAGCTTTTCGAACCTCAAAATGGGATCTTCTGCTCTCATACGGGAGTAGTATGTTTGTTCAGTTTCTTTCTGCCTACCTTCGGGTAAGCAAACGCAAGAATGGCGCCGCAAATAAACCGCAAATCCGGTGCTTCGGTTCATTCACAAGTACCACAGTCCTCTGACCATCGAAGGCGGCAGTCCTTTTGGGAATGGCTTCTAGGTCAATTTCACTTAAGGCCTCCTGATGATGATGAGCCTCAAGACTGGTGGTTTGCATCTACCGCGGTACCTTTAGTCGCCGCTGCCACTGGCCCCCTTGCAAATGTCATGTCAATTGTTGCTTTGGTCATGCCATGGAGAAGTCACATATTCTTCGACCAGAAAGACTCGCTTGGAAACCCCTTGCAAGTTGGTTTCTCAGACCCTCGATGGTAAGGATATCGTTCACTGCCATGATGACCCGGCTGAATGTATGCTGACTTCTGCAGGTGCATTGCTCTTAACGCTACCTCACTTGCGTCGGGTCTTTTGGGGAACGCGTTCCTGCTGTGTAATTTCACACGTATTATACGCTATATCATAGCTTTACCCGCATCTATAATCTGCTGGACTGCATCAATGGCTCTTGTGAGTGATGTGGATCAACTCGAGTTCGCAAATCTTCTGACTCTACATTGAATAGTTGGTTGCGGCAACCGTTGCGCTGCATGTATTTGCAAGCCCGATTGCACCAAATGAACTTTACTCGCAGGCTTACTGGAGTGCCGTCATCGCGGCAATCCTTTATTTTATTCTCAGCGTCATATTGATCATCAATATGTTGGGGTATATTCTTGGACATTATCCCCAGTACTTCGCTCTCACCGATGGTCAGCGAACTCTGATTTTACAGACTCTGTCATTTGTTATCTGGCTATTGATCGGTGCTGTGATCTTTTCCAGGGTCATAGACATATCATTCGCGGATGCGCTATACTTCTCGGATGTAACCATTTTAACCGTGGGATTCGGTGACATTGCGCCTACAAATGCCATTGGAAGAGGCATTCTATTCCCTTACGCCGTGATGGGCATCATCATGCTTGGTCTAGTGGTCGGTAGCATTCATCAATTTGCCAAAGATCTCCAGTATGACAATGTCATTCGCAAACATATTGAGCGGAAGCGGGTGGCAACTATCAGACGTGCTACTACATTGGAAAATAATCGTAGTGGCCCGGCAGAGAACGGGACTCACACGAGCGACTCTGACGAAACAGCACAGATTGGCTATCGGCCTCGCTATTCACGTGAACATCCCATCAGAAGCAGTATCAGCTCCTGGACCCAGGGACTGGTGGGTCGGTCGAAGCTTATGCTCATGAAAGAAGAAAAGGACCGATTTGATGCCATGCGTGCCATTCAAAACGAAACAATCATATTCCGTCGGACATACAATCTATTGATGAGCATTGCTATTTTTGGGATAGTGTGGACATGCGGTGCAGTGGTTTTCTGGCAGTTGGAAGAAGATCTTTCATACTTTGATGCTCTATATTTTGGATTTTGCTCACTTATTACCGTGGGATATGGAGATTTTACTCCCACAACGAACGCCGCAAAGCCGTTCTTTGTGGTATGGTCTCTCATTGCTGTTCCAACGATGACCACCCTCATCTCGGAGATGAGTGACACAATCGTTGCCTGGTTCAAGAATGCCACGGATAAAGTTGCGGACTGGACGGTTCTTCCACAATCATCCAAGTATAAAGCTTTTCTCCAAAGGCTGCCTGTTATTTACTCCGCCCTCGAGCGGCGAGCAGAAAAGAAACGAGTTGCTCAAGGCTTTCCTGTTGGTGACTTAGAACCAGGGCAACAACAGGATGATGGTGGTGAGTCCAGCCGACGCCCGAGACCCCTAGAAGATCTAGCTCGCGACTCGAGTCCTTCTCGTCAAGATTTGGCCCAGCAACTCGCATTTGCAATTCGACGGACAGCAAAACATGCCCTGGCAAGCCGTCCGAAGCACTACAGCTACGAAGAGTGGGTTGAATTCACGCGTCTAATTCGATTTACTGACAACAGTCCTGAGGGGGTGGTGCTTGATGAAGATGAATTCGGTGTGCTAAACTGGGATTGGATTGGAGAGACAAGTCCGATGCTCGCGTCGCAGACAGAGCCGGAATGGATCCTCGATCGGCTCTGTGAAAGCCTGATTCGATATGTGGATGGTCAAAGTCGAAGACAGCCTTCTGACCAGGATGAGAAACCTCTAAGTATAACCAATTGTGACCGGGATGTCGAAGAGCCTACATTGAAGAAGGAAAGAGACATCCGTTTTGAGGATGATTAGGGCTATTCAATTTGCTTTATATGCGCCTTTCGATACAAATATGACGTGATTCTTTATGTACAGAATGATGCTCCAACACTCGTACCTCAGGAGTCAGCACTAAACTATTCCGCTCTTCTTCTGATTATTGACTTCGTCTCTTCAAACATGCTACTTTATCTGTAGTCATTAGGTAGCTGTGAATCGGATCCAGACACGGGGCTTTCTTCTGATGTTCTCATATTATACACAATCATACCATCAAACTCCCAAGTGATCTCAGGTAGGACTGTCCCAAATAGGAAATACTCGGCAACCCTCAGAAGCCTGGGGCCTGAGGAGAACAGCTTACCCGTTCGGAACAACCATCGGTCCGCTCCGCGTGTCAACTGTCAACGGTCTCCGCATCTCAAACCGATCTGTCTCCGTCCGATCGCTGCCTTGGTCGATAATTGTAGGGGTATCTAGTTGAATTAGACGTCCGATGGGCTCACTGAGACAAAAGTTTGTGCCAAAATAGAAGAAAGAAGATGGACACTTTTGCGATTACGGAAGGCATCGTTCCCGAGAACAACAATCAAAATGGCCACGACGCCGAACGGGCCAGCTCAGAGCAGCAGCTCCCAGAAGGAGCGAACAAGTTTCAACGTGCCATTGCGGCCTGGAGAAGTACGTCACCATTTGATTGGCTTGTCTAGTTTGAAACTCAATTTGCTGATATCTCCACTATTAGGCATCGACTTGACTACGACCGTCGCAAAACTAGATGCTACGGCTTCGGATATTGTCGCTCAACAGCGTGATGCACTTATACAGAGAAAGGATCTAGCTCAGAAGACAAAGGATTTTCGAAAATTAGACGATGCTTCCAAGCTTGCGGAATACAAGGGTCTCCTGAAATGTCCGTCCTACCTCAGCCGCGATCAAGTTGATCTTTCGAGCTAACGTATGGTAGCATATCAGAGCTTCATTGATCTCCTGACCAATCACGGGAAATCCTCCTCATCTGCGTTTCTACAGCTCTACTCCTCTCTGTCGGAAGCTCCTGATCCTTACCCACTCCTTGAAGCCTCGGTCGACTCGCTTGTGCTCTCCGAGCAAACCGTCCCGAAATTGACGTCTGAGAGAGACCAATTGCAGAAATCTGTGAGTCGTCTTACAACCCAATTAGAGGATACGGAAACGCGACTACAAGAGGAACGAGCTGCGCGAAAGAATTTGGAGGACAGCCAGGAAACGAAGATCAAAGAGATCGAGTCGTCTTGGTCCGCCGTGTTGGCGGAAAAGTCTGACAACTGGGCCGCCAAAGAGAAGAGCTTGGAGGAGAAGGTTGAAAATCAAGAGCGCTTGTTGAAGGAAATCAAGGCAAGTTATGAGGTATCTCAAAGGCTGGGCCAGGAGAACGATGGCGGTGACGGCTCCCAACACGGGGCGACTGCTGCAGAGCTAGAATTGGTGTCTGCCGACTTGGAAAAGACGACCTTGCGACTAGCCGAGGTGGAGGCCCGAAACGAGCAACTCCGGCTTGAGCTGGCTCAAGCCGTTTCACATTCGCAGGCTACGCAGGCTACCTCGGTTGAGGACGATCCCGCCTATCTTCGCCTTCAGTCAGAAAACTCGTCCTTGTTGCGCAAACTGGATGCTGCGAGATTCGATCGGGAGTCTGAACGTCACGCATGGGAGTCGAAGCTCTCACAACTGGAGAGACAGAGCTCGAAGGTGGCTGCGGAGAGGGACGAGCTGCGGTCGCGGCTGGAAAAGACTGCTGACTATGAAGATATCCGCCGCGAGCTGGAGATGATCAAGGTAGGATCTATCCTATGGCAAAACAGCCGTACTTGCTTGCTGATTCTTCGTAGTCTATTGAGTTCTCTGCGGGCGATGGGGACGATGATGAGGCTGGAGATTCCACGGGCAATGCTAACGGTACCAACGGTGCCCTTTTGAAACCTAAGGATGGATCCAGCGGTAATAGTCTGGAGGGGCTGCTCTTGGCTCGCAACAAGAAGTTGACAGATGAACTTACCGTTCTTCGTGTGTCCCATCGTGACCTCCAAGGTCAGCTTGAACTTCTGCGTGAGGATCTCTCAAATACCAAACAGGAACTGGAGAAGTCCAAGCAGTTATCCACAACTCTTGAGAATGATCTACTCCGTGTACAGCAAGAGGCGGCGAACGCTTTCCCATCGTCCGCAATGTCTGTTGCTGGTACCTACAGCTCGAGGTATCCCCACTCAACCAGGAGAGGAGCAGCGTCGCCGACATCGTCCATAATTTCAGGTTTTGATCAGGCGGCAGCATCCTCCAATGCAATGGATGCTATACGCGCCGGGGAGCCTGTGGGTGGTGGTTCCGGTCTGCTGCCTATGATACAGGCTCAGCGTGACCGCTTCAAGAAGAAGAATGCGGAGCTAGAAGAGGAGCTGTCAAAGATGTACAGCACGGTCAAGTCCTTGAGGCAGGAGGTTGCTTCCCTTCAAAAGGATAACCTTAGCCTTTACGAGAAAACGCGATATGTCTCAACGTACAGCCGTGGCGGAGCGTCCTCGTCAGCCTCTGCCTATGCGAATAAACCCAGCAACTCCTCCGTCCATGTCTCCGCGGACACGCCTTCTGGTCTTTCACTAGACCGGTATCAGTCCGCCTACGAAGCTCAGCTATCACCGTTTGCTGCTTTCCGAGGCCGTGAGTCGGTGCGGGCGTACAAGCGCATGAGCTTGCCCGAGAGGATCGTGTTTTCTATCACACGAATCATCTTGGCTAATCGAACGAGCCGAAACCTCTTTGCGGGGTATTGCTTTGCCCTGCATGTCTTACTGTTTCTAGTATTGTATATGATGAGTACCATGGAAATAGAAAAGCACAGTAGCGCCACTCTGGGAGCTGCTGCCGCTGCTGCAATGGCTGGCGGGGGCGGGTCTGGGAGTAGCAGTGGCCAGCTACATGGTGATGATTGGCAGCAGGAGGGTTTCAACCATGCAGCTTAGTGGCCATCTGACTCCTTCTCCTCGTCTCTATTTTTGGCAATCGGCGTCTACAGGGTCGGAGATGTCTAGTACTTCAGCTGAATACTACCTTCTAATCTATTTGGTCTTTGTTCCCAATTTGAAGCAGTCAACAGCGTCGAAGGCTTTCAGGATCTGGATTACGTGCAATGCTACGGTCTCGTAACGACCTGCGGTGTCCGACACCCCCTTGCAACCATCCAATGAGTGCCTACTTCTTTAGCGATGTCTTAGCATGTGGTGGTGTGAGTCCACACGCCTCTTAGCAGGCTTGGTTTCTCCTTACCCAGCATCGGACTGTGGCCCTGGATGAAAAGGGTGCTTGGAGTAGAAATGATGACAGTACTTGGCACGCTCGGCAATCGCGAAATAAATATCGCACAAAAAAATCTAAAAAGAAAGATGTTGTTGGCCCGAGCCGCGGATCGAACGCGGGACCTCTCGCAGATATGCTTGGGTTTATCCCTAAGCGAGAATCATACCACTAGACCACCCGGGCCACTATGAAAACAGGAGGCATTCTTAGGGCTCATGTTGCAAAGGCTAAAAACTAACGCATCCGAGTCTCTACTTTTAAGCTGCTAGTGTGCTTAAGGTGAGAAAAGGTGGTGTACTTATCGCAGCATTAGGAACCGAGTAGCTTGAGGACAATCACGCGGTACCAATCAACTGCAGTTAATGTCACATTCGTCGAAGGCATTGCTCACCTGGAATGTCTGCTTGACGTTTACCCCGCGTTCGATATATTTCCCAAGAATAACAACAGTCTAAGCGAGCGGGTCAACATCGCTGTCAACACACGACCGCTGGACAATGAGACCAATTGCCCAATCACGTTACTAGCAAAGGCCGAGGAAATACGCAAGTATCATCAAGAGCCCGGACCGATTGACACGAGTCAAGACCAGTCCCGTGGGCAATTGCAATCTGTCATTCTGCACACTAACCCAGGTTGGCATGACGCCTAAGCGCCGGCAATGTAAAGCAGGAGATATTATTAGACACCCGAAGGAGGCCGGGAATTTCAGTGCCAATCAGCACCAGCATAACCCTGCTAGATCTCGTCAGGCGCATGCAAGCTCCGACCGGTTCGAAATCGAGAAAACTGCCGAGTCAGATGCACCAATCTGCGCCCGAGGAGGACGTCTCTTCAGCAGCGCAAACCGCCCAGGGAGCATTCCATGTCTCGACTAGAAGACCGTCAAAGCTGAGGGATTCCACCAGCGCATACTGCTGCCAATGAGCGAGCTTCATGGCGCATGGCTATAGCAGGCGGCTTCAGCGATAATCTGACTCGAGGCTGTTAATAGATCTGACAAGTCGGGTTTCAAGCCTAAATTGCATGTTACTATAATTTCTTCAATGACATGCAGACAGAGGATCCGTGCAACTTCTAAGAGGCACGCAGCCAGGCGAGCCTGGTGATTATATATGATATTCATCCTGGTTCTTCAGTAGGGATGTTCTTACTCCCAGTCGTGTTCTTTGCCGTTCAATCTTGCTAGTGTGCGTTTTCCTCCTCGGCAGGTCCTCTTTGTTTATTATGTTGTCTCGAGTGTCAGCGTGAATACCAAGGTCATTTTCTTTGTTGCATTCGTACTCGATACTTCTCTACAACCCAATAATCTCCACTCTTCCTCTTTTCCTTCTCATATACGCAGTACTCAACTGCATCTTATCACCTCGACATAGCACCTAGCTGGACTAGGCTTTCTAACGATCAATACCCCATTATAAAACATTATAAATCACCAATATGAGGCCCTTCATTGTGCTCTTCACCTGGCTGACGGCAACGGCCTACGCTGCTCCGGCCTTTTTTGACAACGTCTATGACTACTCCGACGAGCTGGCAGAGTTCTACAGCAAAGTGAGCCACTATATCGACGATGCAAAGGATGTCTTCACTGCAACAACAACGTGCGATCCATCCAAGATAGCCTTACCCGCCTTTGCATCCGGATTACCCTCCCCCGGCAACCAGAAGCCTCTATATGTCGCCGTTGGCCGCGGAACACAGGTTAGCAACAACTACACCTTCAGATCACACATTCGTTGCATGGCCAAGGTAGCTGACCCCACGCAGAATTACAGTTGCGCAACCTCAACCGCAGACTCGAAACCGGTGGCCATAGGTGCCGTAGCAAGTCTTTACAACGCAACATGCATTGCAGCAAGCTACTCCGACATGATAGACATGCTCCCTAACATCGCCTATAAGCTGCAGCTACCCACCAACTCATGGGCGACTCTACCTTACGCCAACCTCAATCTACTTGGTCATCATTTCTTCGAAGATTCGGTCCCCATTTTCAATCTCGATACAACTCCGCAACGACAGTACGGTATAGCCTATACAAAGAAGAAAGCCGACCTGGCTGCACCGTCTTCTGCTGTCCAAGGTGCCAATGGTGCGGTTGCATGGCTGTACCTGACGACCACAGAGGGCACAGTTGGAGACTACGAGAGTGTCTATCGGGTAGATACAGCCGGGGGATCGCCGCCAAAGACCTGCGAGAACCAGCAATCAGTCATTACAGTGCAATATGCAGCAAATTACTATTTCTTTGGGAAGTAAGGTGGCGGGTGGATCTCTACTTTTTTGGCTGTTGAATCATGTACATACTCGTATGCTTCCTGGCTAGGATTCGTCTCACATATGAGAATGGACTTACGGGATAATCACGCTTCTGAGTGTCTCCATATACAAACGATCCGAGATCCTGTAGCTCCTCCCACCTGTTATCTAGTAGTACCTAGTTACCTATTGGATGCTCAAGAAACGATCCAATTGGACGAGGGCTTATACAAGTCAGGTGATCTCGCTATCAGATAGTATATCACGTGATTAGTCTGTTCCCACATCAGCCAAAGTCACGCTAAGCCATTTTCGGGCTAGCGGATTCTGATTTTCGAAAGATCCAAAGGCTCAGTCTGAAAAATCTCGACCGCAACAAACGACGAGCAGTACGGCCTCGACGGAACTCTGAAAGCAGACACGGTGCGGAATTTTCGCATATCTGCTACCTAGAGGCAATTTATTAACCTCGACTCACGGTTCTTTCCAATCGCAACGGGCTTAGCTGTCCTTTTACACATCGAAACTTTTTTTTCTTCATCTTCGCTATAACAGCAGCTCCGCGATTTGATTCTCAGCCCGTTATCTCGGCTGTGAAAACGATTTCGATCTCTATATCTTTCCGATAATTCTCATATCATAAACTACAATGGCATTTGGTGGTCCTAGAGGAGGTGGCCGCGGCGCTCCCCGTGGCGGCCGTGGTGCTCCCCGTGGAGGAGGTGGTGGTCGCGGTGGCAGAGGTTTGTTCATCCTCATATCCTCCATCTGGGGCAATAGGCAGGCATAGACCCATGAATCAGCAGTTTAGCTGTTCTCTTGATATTGCTTCTACTGGAGCTAGAACTCTGAAGCTTCAATGCCGTCGCCTGTCTTACAGCGTCCCCTGTGATGAACGGCAAGCTAATACGATCTCTTCTTCATCTTCAGGTGGACTTGGAAGCGGTGGTCGTGGCCGTGGCGGTCCTCGTGGCGGCGGTCGTGGTGCCCCTGCTCGTGGCCGTGGTGGCCCTCGTGGCGGCGGCCGTGGTGGTGCTAAGGGTGCCAGGGGTGGTGCCAAGGTCATCATTGTATGTCTCTTCAGTGGCTGGGAGCGATTGATAGGTCTGGATACTAATTCGGGAATGTGTAGGAGCCTCACCGTCACGCCGGTGTCTTCGTTGCCCGTGGTGGTAAGGAAGATTTGCTTGTCACCAAGAACTTGACTCCCGGAGAGTCCGTCTATGGCGAGAAGCGCATTGCTGTCGAGTCTCCTGCCGGTGAGGATGGTGCCGTTACCAAGACCGAGTACCGTGTGTGGAACCCCTTCCGTTCCAAGCTTGCCGCCGGTATCCTGGGTGGTCTCGATGATATCTACATGAAGCCTGGCTCCAAGGTTCTGTACCTTGGATCTGCCAGCGGTACCTCCGTCAGTCACGTCGCTGATATTGTCGGACCTACCGGAAACGTCTACGCTGTCGAGTTCTCCCACCGTTCTGGCCGTGATCTGATTGGCATGGCCACCCACCGCACCAACGTTATTCCCATCGTTGAGGACGCCAGACACCCTCTCCGCTACCGTATGCTCGTCCCCATGGTTGACGTTATCTTCGCCGATGTTGCCCAGCCCGATCAGGCCCGTATTGTTGGTCTGAATGCCCACATGTTCCTGAAGAACGAGGGTGGTGTCATTGTCTCCGTCAAGGCCAACTGTATCGACAGCACGGCCAAGCCCGAGGTTGTCTTCGCCCGTGAGGTGCAGAAGATGAGAGAGGAGAAGATCAAGCCCAAGGAGCAGCTGACTCTGGAGCCTTTCGAACGTGACCACTGTATAGTGTCTGGTATCTACAAGCGTTCTGCATAAAAATTTGGGGGTCTCATCTCTTTATCATGTTTCTAATCATCCCATGTTTGCTATTTTTCGGCGTCAAGTGTTCCGTGATATGTTGAAATGGCCCTTTTCTTTTTCTGGTTTATGTCCATGTCCAGGTGTCCGTTTTTACAAATGTATTCTGTTCGAGTCGAAAAATCTTCCAGGTCTGCGGTTTCTGTCTAGAAAGAACACGCTTGGACGTTGTTTCTTGTTTTTTTAGTGTGAGACGAATGTGATGGTTCACTACGCTCTGTTATCTCTTTCGGAGTATTATTTTCTTTCATGCTAAGTCGAAAGCTCATAAATCGGGCTTTTTTGTCCACAAGAGTAATCTCCTATCGGACTTGCGCCGGGTTGACTATTCCATGGAACGGGAGCAGTTCGGTCGGACAGGTCTCCGACGCCTGGGGAGTCGGAACATCTGCGTGACACCAATGGATCAACAGAAACTGTGAGGTAATTTCCTCGATGGCCACAGCTAATGATGGTCATGCTGATGGCGTCGAGACGGAGAAATAATGGTGGACGTGGGGGGCATTCACACGTCCTCTCCACCGACCCCGCATACATAGACAGCAAGGAAACTATATAACCAGCAGCAATGGGATGAATTGCGCGGGGAGATATAGTTACTGAATGAGTCTGAGTGTCATTGTAATATCCAGTTTTTCTTCTATCTTCTAGTCAACATCACTTCCGATCCGGGATCAAGAACTCAGCGCCTACCACCATGTCTATCATCATCACCGGAGCAGGCGGCTATGTCGGCCAGGAACTGGCTGCTGCATTACTCTTGAGCGAACCCAATACAACAGTGCTCCTCACAGACGTCGTCGCACCCCCAGTCCCCCCCTCCGCTGCCGAACATGCCTCGCGAGTCAAGAGCGTCCAAGCAGACCTCACCGACCCAAGCGTAGTCGACTCACTATTCAACGAGTCCCACCGCTACGACACCGTCTACCTCCTCCACGGGATCATGTCCAGCGGCGCAGAAGCCAACTTCGAGCTCGGGATGCGGGTCAATCTCGACGCAACGCGGTACATCCTCGACAGACTACGCACTACCATGCCCGGCGTGAAGGTGGTATTCACCTCGACTTTGGCCGTCTACGGCCTCGCGCCCCCGGGTTTCGTCATCGACGAGACGAATTTCCCACCTGTGCCCTCGTCCTCGTACGGGTCAGCGAAGCTCGTCATCGAGACGCTGCTGAATGATTACTCGAGGCGGGGGTTCATCGATGGTCGTGCCGTGCGATTGCCCACGGTGACGGTGCGAGCGGGCCAGCCGACCCAGGCGGCGAGCAGCTTCGCGAGCGATATCATCCGGGAGCCGTTTAATGGGAAGAAGGCGATCCTGCCGGTGAGTAAGAGTACCGAGCTGTGGATTTGCTCGCCGTACACTGTTGTGAAGAATCTGTTGCATGCGAGGACTATCCCCAAGGAGGCGTTTGGGGTTTCGAGGTCGGTGAATTTACCTGGTCTGAAGGTTAGTGTCCAGGAGATGTTGGATGCGTTGGAGGAGATTGGAGGCAAGGAGCGTCGGGATTTGGTGGAAGAGAAGTATGACGCGGATGTTGATCGGATTGTCCAGACGTGGACCCCTAACTTCAACACTGCGCATGCGATCAAGTTGGGGTTCTCAGAGGATGTTTCGATGGTGGAGAATATCAGGCAATATGCTAGTCGGTTTCATTGATTTCTATCGGGCTGATATCACAGTATGAGGACAATCAAGGCAATTTCTCTTCGATTCTTTGCAATTTGAAAACGATTAATCCACTCGCAGGTGGGCAGATCTATGATATACTCAGGCTGGCATGCGATTGTTAAGCTGGGGCTTTGTATGCGCTAGATACATTCGCTTTAAACGAGGCTGGATACACGCAGAGCACTCGTCCTCAATTGGTCCCATATCCGTGTGTTCGAGACACAATGCCAAGGGAGGAGTGCTCTGTGCCTTCTCCACAGAGTACCTCAACCTCCAAGCTGGCAGCACGAGCCGCCGTCCAACCCCCCAAACTATTGGGCTTCTTTGACCAGGCAGTCTGTCGATGGGGTGCTGCGTCATCATCAAGGTCAGATCCGGTCAGGGTGTAGATGGTCAGTGATTTCCGGAGGTAGTTAGATGTGTGCAGGGAACTGCCCTGGAACAGGAGAATGCGAAACACATTACTAAGATGGGCCGAGAGCTCCGCTAGCCACATATCAATGAGCACCCTTAGACACAGCATCAATGTCGGGAAATGTGTGTGCAAGAATCTCTTTCTGCAGTTGTATGCCGAGGCGCTGACAAAGCCGGAGAGCCACGACACAGACGAGAAAGTGACTGCCAGCGCGCTCCGCCTGCTTGAAAGCCGCCTTTCCTACCTGCACGAGACTCACTCCCCCACTGTCGACCTTGATGAGTTGGGCTTTACTTGATACTGCGACGGCCGCACGGCGGCAGCGTGGACTGCAACAACGGGGCCAGTCTCGAGAATGAGTTCTATCATTGCGTCTACTGTCCGGCATGCGATTTCGGCCGGGACTGCCTCGATCGACTGCGATATCCCACAACCGACAGTGAGATGACTGCATGCAGCCCAAACCCCCTCTGGTTTCAGAGCCCACTGTACGGAGGGGATATGTTCCCCGGCTCAAAGACCAAGAGTGTTCGAGTGTCGGCACGTATCGAGAATGTGGACGGGGATGAGCAGATCTTAAAGGCTTGTTATGCCGAGAACTCAGATGGACCGGTGATCACCGTGGATGCGTGGAGAGAGAGATTGGCTGCGGAGTGGGACATCTCTCTTGAGGAGATACGGCACAAAATTTCCTGTTAAAATACCCGGGGAGGCGAGGAAGAGACAAAGGGAGACTAGGGTAGGTAATATGGTGCAGGTCTGACAACATCCATGGTTAATTGATCTAAGGAACTGTTTATGAGACAAATTGGCGTCAGAACTTGCAATCAGTACGTCATGAAGTCATAAACATTGACCACAGGTGGCAGCGCTGAAGTCTTTTGTTCTCTCTGCACCGCTGCGCTGCACAAAATATTCATAGACTCTGGTCTACTCTCTCAGTCTCCTCCTCTTTACATGGCGGCTGTATCTAAAATCAAGGCCCAGTCTCCGCCCAAAGACTCAAAGATGTCGCCATGGCGAAAGATTGCCAAATGGAAGAAACAGCCAGAATACCCCGCCATACTTTGCTTAGATGAGCGCACCTTCCAGAAGATCTACCAACACCTCTCACTAGTCGATCAAGTGTGTCTATCTCTCAGCTGTAAAGAGCTCTTTTGCCTATTCGGGAGCACGATAGTACAGCATAAAGAACTCAAATTTCCACGTCTCTTGCGTATCAGGAATCCAATCCTGTGTGTGAACAGTAGGGATGTACCACGAAATCAACTTCTTCTTCGACTTGAAAACCACCACTGGGCCTACTGTGCACAGTGTCTAAAACTCCATCCCCGGAAAGAATTTCCAAGATATTTACTAAGAAAATCTGCGCTGGAGAGATCCTGCACTTACTACGCTGGTATAGCTGACCTATGTCCCTGTATCTCTCTGACGGTTCGAGGTCGAGACAAGCTTATCAAGATCCTCAAATCACCCGCGAAGCCAAACACCCAATATGGCCTATTCAGGTATTATGTTAGCAATGAAGGACATCCCCGTCTTGGCCACTATTGTGCATATAGCACTAGGACTGGCTACATTGTGCGAGTTACTCTGGTTTTATATATCAAGACTGGCCAGTTATGTCTAGCAGGTCAGCATATCATAAACTTCTATTCCTCTATAGCTCATCTGACAGCCGAGCCTACCTTTGCTTGCCCTCATCAAGATCTCCTATCTCTTGTCCCTGAGAATCAAGCCACAAATGATCTTCAGATGTACCAGACTTTGATTTCTTCAAAACCCCATCAAGATCTCCTGTCTCTTGTCCCTGAAAAGCTGGTAAAAGCCTGTCCCACATGTCCGACTTTGATTACAAAAGAAACCTTGCCTGAAGAGTCTGAAAAGATGAATCAGTCTGTATTCTGGGTGGTGCGAAATCTAGGAAGCTGTAATTGGCCTGCAGACCGTCCTTGGCTTAACCAGTGTCGTCTTACTGGGGCACAGTTTTGGCTTAATGAAAGCTACTGGTGAGATTATCAAAGGATCCACAGAGAAAGAAGAAATATTACTGAAATTCTCCTATAGGCATCGGTCACAGAACTTGCTGATTATGATGCAAGGTGTTCACAGTCAGTGGAAAAGAGATTACTACATGGAACAGGAAAGAAGACTGCTTCAACATCGACATCAACATCAACATCAGTGCGTAGCCTCATGAACTGCTGATGAGGGAGCCCAGATAGCTATACCATCCCAGTGCTGCTTCTTACAGTGTCGTATTGTTGAAGGAAAGAGAAAAGAGGAAGACTGACTGAATGATTGTTGCTAAATCAATGAGACTATATGTCAAGCTCCAGCATTTCGCATCCAGCATAGGAAGCAGCGACACTATGTACATGAATTGATCCTGTCACCCTGATAATTAAAGCCCTCACGCCTGCTTAGTTCGCCCACCTCCCGGTGTTCCCACCAGAATCGAGTCGTACGGCTTCGGCAGGCCCACGTAGACAAGACCTTCGGTGGTGGAGAATATCAGGCAATATGCAAGTCGGTTTCATTGATTTCCATCGGGATGATACCACAGTATGAGGACGGTCAAGGCAATTTCTCTTCAATTCTTATGATTGTCGGTATTCTTTGCATTTTGAAAACAATTAATGTCACTTTAGCAAGACATAAACATAAACTTCAATCCAATCGCAAGGGCCAGATATGTGACATGCTCAGGCTGGCATGCGATTGTTAAGCTGGGGCTTTGTATGTGCTAGATAGATTTGCTTTAAACAGGCTGGATATACACAAAGCACTAATCCTCAATTGCCCCATATAATACAGCCTTAACGGTTTGCCACATAATGCCAAGGGAGGAGCACGTCTGCGCCTTCCCCGGCAGATTACCTCGACTTCCAAGGTGGCAGCACGAGCCGCTGTCAACACCTGTTTCGGCTCCTTTGGCCAGGCAGTCTGTCGACGGGCGTGCTGCGTCATAATCAAGGTCAGAACCCATCCGGGTGTCAATGGTCAGTGATTTCCGG
The DNA here is from genome assembly GCF_001445615.1 of Aspergillus lentulus. Taxonomy (NCBI): domain Eukaryota; kingdom Fungi; phylum Ascomycota; class Eurotiomycetes; order Eurotiales; family Aspergillaceae; genus Aspergillus; species Aspergillus lentulus. The sequence goes on from NW_028322113.1 coordinate 1,160,645, forward strand.
AGGTAGTCAGAAGTGTGCAGGGAACTGCCCTAGAACAGGAGAATGCGAAACACATTACTAAAATGGGCCCAGAGCTCCGCTAGCCACAATCAATGAGCACGCTTAGACACGGAATCAGTGTCGGGCAGTGAGTGTGCAAGGGATCTCTCTCTGTAGTGAGTAGGCATACCAGAGCATTGTGATTAGGGTTGTCATTTTGTCCATACCACAGGCATCAGCTAGGATGTCCCCTGCCACGGGGAGCCTGTTGGGTTCCTGGCAGGTTCATGTTGCTTAGTACGAACAGCGACATAGGTATGGCCATGTCCTTGCAGCCGGAATTGTACCCTATATCCATTGTATAGGGCTCATTATTCCCGGCATGGGTAGCAGCCACACTCACCTCCAATTTCATCTAAGCAATGATTAGCATGAAGCAGCATGCCGATGAGGTGAATACATGCATTGGGCAATGGGACTAGAACAAGGAGTAATAGTCAAACCTGAAGCATGTGGCTGCCAGACTTTGACCTGTTACAGCAAGTCCAGTATGTGTTGCCGTTGATCGTGTCCGGCCATCAGGTCATAATCAGGAGGCCCCTAAATGGATATAGTTAGTTACTATAACACAATGAGTAAGAGCTATAACTTACTTCATACCAGCAAGGACCACCTTCAGACTTAATATCAAACTCATCGATAACAGCCCCATCCTGAAAGTAACGGGACTCATTACCAACTAACGCACCTTGAGGGAATTCTGAATGCCAAATAATTGCTGCCTGGAGATTCTCTTCTTGGCCTCTCTTGCCATAGAAGGTGGCAAGAAACTTCAACTCAGCAATACGCTGGCCGTGCGTGATTGGCCATCTTGGCACCAAGTTCCAAGGCTCTGTGCTTGTTGGAGGCTCGAAAATGAAGTTTGGATCCAGAGGAACATTTGCATTGTCGGACACGTCTCCCTCATTCGTCGTCTTGGCCGCGGGTGTTACCAGAGACGAGGGTTGAGGCGTGCTGCCTGTGACGGCAGCGGGACGCCTGGCTAGTGGGCGGACAGAATTCTGGCAGTGCCCGGACATCATGATCTCTGGCGGGGGTTCCTAAAATGGGTATGATTAGTTACTATATCACAAGGAGTAAGAGTTACTTACTTCAACACACACCGGAGCCTCCTGCAAGTTAATCTCAGACCTCTACCTTCTTCCCACGGTGGAAGTAAGCGGTCTCATAGCCAACCTGGTCATCGAGTGGAAAGCTGGCATGCCAAACCTTGGCCGCTTTGATGTTATCCGTCTGACCTACTGTGTCATAATAAGTTGCGAGAAAATCTAATTCGGCGATGCGATGACGATGGGTGACAGGCCATTTCGGCAGAAGGTCCCAAGGGCTCCTGCTGGTCGGCGGGTCGAATTCAAAGTCTGTAATCTTAGATCGAGGAACATTTGCAGTGCAGAATTCTTTGGAAGTATGTGGTTGGCCAGATTTTCCAGACATGGGCTCAGAATTCAACGCAACACGTGCTATTGACTTCTATCGGGCTGAGATCAATGGTGTATGTGAACTAAGAATCTAATCGCGGAAGAACGGATCTATGTGAGCCGCTGCAGCGAAGAGCAGTTTGACGAAGAAGGGGAAGACTTCAATTGTAGCTTTCCCCGGAGGTTACAAGTTTACGGAGTGAATACTGAGGACAATAATCATGCCCGTCGAGCAATGTCCATTCACAAACGTGCTGGCACGGTGCTTCTGCAGTGAAGGAAACAGTCGGGATGGAAGACAGGCCGGTTTGGAAAAGCGGGTCATGTGATTGGCTGGCGAGAGCTGGCGAACAATTTGACTCCCGAACTTCAACCTCGCATCTCCAGGACTGCCCCATCTCCAGCAACCGGCCTTTTCAATTCCTCCCTATCCTCTTCAGTCTCCCTCCAGTCTTTCACAATGGCCTCTCGGCGCCTAGCGTTCAACTTCAACCAGGCTCTGCGGAGCCGTGCTGCCTTGAAGGCCGTTCAGCCCGTGAAGCGTGGCTTTGCTTCTCCGGTCGCCTTGCCGTCCACCACCCAGTCGACGACTCTCTCCAACGGATTCACGGTACGAAAGAGAATTGAATTGCATCTCAATGGCTTCGCAATTTCGCTAATCAACCATAGATTGCGACTGAATACTCCCCATGGGCTCAGACATCCACTGTTGGCGTCTGGATCGACGCCGGCAGCCGAGCAGAGACTGACAAGACCAACGGCACCGCACACTTCCTTGAGCACCTTGCCTTCAAGGTATACACCCCGCGAACATCCAGGTAGCGGATCGGTTGCTGACGGAATTGTAGGGTACCAACAAGAGAACCCAGCACCAGCTGGAACTCGAGATCGAGAACATGGGTGCTCACCTGAACGCTTACACTTCGGTACGGTCCGGAACGATGATCGGATTGATATTTCATCAGGAGACGAATTGAACTAATTGGAGCTTTTTTTAGAGGGAAAACACTGTCTACTACGCCAAGTCTTTCAACAACGATGTCCCAAAGGCCGTCGACATCCTCGCCGATATCCTGCAGAACTCGAAGCTGGAGCCCGCTGCTATCGAGCGTGAGAGAGATGTGATTCTGCGTGAGCAGGAGGAGGTTGACAAGCAGCTCGAGGAGGTTGTCTTTGACCACCTGCACGCCACTGCTTTCCAGAACCAGCCCCTTGGTCGCACCATCCTCGGTCCCAAGGAGAACATTCAGACTATCTCCCGGGATAACTTGACCGACTACATCAAGACCAACTACACCGCTGACCGCATGGTTCTGGTCGGTGCTGGTGGCATCCCCCACGAGCAGCTAGTTAAGCTGGCTGAGCAGCACTTCGGTTCCCTCCCCAGCAAGCCTCCCACCTCCGCTGCTCTCGCTCTCACCGCTGAGCAGAAGCGTACCCCCGAGTTTATCGGATCCGAGGTCAGAATTCGTGACGACACTCTTCCCTCTGCCCACATTGCCGTTGCTGTTGAGGGTGTCAGCTGGAAGGATGATGACTACTTCACTGCTCTCGTCGCCCAGGCCATCGTCGGCAACTGGGATCGTGCCATGGGCAACTCCCCCTACCTCGGCAGCCGCCTCAGCTCCTTCGTCAACCACCACAACCTCGCCAACAGCTTCATGAGCTTCTCCACCAGCTACAGCGACACTGGGTAAGTTTGTCATTTTCAAAAGTATGGCAATGCTAGGGGAAGTGAACTGATCGAAATATAGTCTGTGGGGTATCTACATGGTCTCGGAGAACCTGACCCGGCTCAACGACTTGGTCCACTTCGCCCTCCGCGAGTGGTCTCGCCTGTGCTACAACGTCTCCGCTGCCGAGGTTGAGCGTGCCAAGGCTCAGCTCAAGGCCTCCATCCTCCTGTCCCTCGACGGCACCACTGCCGTTGCCGAGGACATTGGTCGCCAGATCATCACCACTGGCCGTCGCCTCAGCCCTGAGGACGTTGAGCGCATCATTGGCCGCATCACCGAGAAGGATGTTATGGACTTCGCCAACCGCAAAATCTGGGATCAGGACATCGCCATCAGTGCTGTCGGTGCCATTGAGGGCATCCTGGACTACCAGCGCATCCGCAATGACATGAGCCGTAACTCCCTGTAAACGAAATTACCGGTTTTTCTTGATGTCTCAGAATTCATGGCCATTGCCTCCTGTCCAGTTATGTTTCCTTTGTTCCGTTGGTAGTTAATAGATCGAAGAGGTGGAAGTTGCGGAGGTAGCGTGTTCTGTACAGTACACAACTGTTGACTGATATACTCAAAATGTGTATTCTCTTTTACTTCAACTTACCGTTCCAATATTCAGTCTTAAGACTTCGCTCACAAACTGAGCATGCTTAGTTATTGGTTGGATGACCGCTGATACCAGGCACTCAAGCCTTGAGATGCAATGACTATCGCTTCACTCGTCTAATACCCCTCACCGAAAACCATTATCGAACTCGGAACCAGAATTACCATTACTCTTATTATCTCAATAGCACTATTATAACTGGACCGACAAACGCTCGCCGCAACAACATCACTGAGGATAAGCCATCCCCGAAGGAGGCTGATACCCAACCTGAATGTTGTTCGACCGAGCCTCAACCTCCTTCTCGTTCTGCACCAGCGTGCAGCACGGGCAGAGGCAGGACTGCCAGCAATCCTGGAACGTGGAACCCTGGATTCCAAACCGTTCACGGAGTTGACCTCGTTTGATCATAAGCAGGACCCAGTAGAGGCCGCAGTAGCTGGAGAGCGCGTAGAGGCAGCACTATGGGTACAGATGGCGAGTTAGTATCATAGCTTGTTGTATGAGAAGACACTTGACAATACATACATCGCCGTTGACGTATTGGTGCTCCTTCAGAGCGGGATCCTGGAGGCGAGATTGGGTCTTGCCGAACAGGCAGCATGGTGCGCACCAGCCGACGAGACCTGAACGGATAAATGTCAGCAAATAGATGGTAGAGGAGATATGAGGAGACGGAGGAGGCGAGGCCATTGAGAGGTCAAGGATCTCGTACAGGTTTCAGTGGGAGAGAAACAGTCCCAGAATGAGCTGGACCACTCGTGAGGCTGCTGAGCAGCAGGGGCAAGCTGTCCGGGATCTTTGGTATCCATGATTGGGTCTTTTTCAAGTGCACCGACGGTTAAAAATCCGAAAGTTATGACCTTAGGACAGCAGGTCCAGGGGGAAGCCAGCAATTTAAACGGCAGCAATGAGCAGGGGTTGTCTCTCAGGCTCAAACGATTTTTCTTTCTTCTCTGCCGAGACACGAACATTGTCGCGACCCGTGAAGATCCCTCAGGAAATTCTCAGCCATATCTGAACTACGACCTGTCTGAATAAACTTCATGCTCTGCTTGGTCCAATGGTGGACAAAGTCAATACACTAAGTTGCACGATTCCATCGTGGACATGGCAGGGGGCCAGGAAACTCGTGTTTGACATCAGAGTTAGTCGGTTAGCCTGCGATAATCCTTTTTTGAGGCAGGCCATGTAAAGTGCCTCTCCTTGGCGACAAGTATGAGTTGAGGAGAGCTGCGAAACGGTAGTGCGTGCTGGGAAGAGCTGAACCCAAAACACGAGAACCTGCAGCGACTCCACAGTGCTAATCAGAGTTAACTATTTCTCTTGGGACAAACTTTGAGAGAAGTCGACTGCGACTGGATTCAAAGGGACTGATCAGCAAAAGTCTGTTGAAGGTCTCGCTCAGAATGGATTAGATGAACGCCCGATCTCGTATCTCGTGCGGCTCAACCGCACAAAGGCTGTAGGGTTGACACATCAAACAGTTTAACGGGAAGTAGATAGGTTGGTATTTCCCAATACGGGCCTCAGGAAGATGATCCAGCTGATCTCGGCTAGTTAAGTGCACAGGTCAATTTTCATCTTCATCTTTGAGGATTCAGGAGAACTGAAGGATCAGAAGGATGAGTCAGGCACAGTGTTCAAGAGGAGCGACGGGCGTCTCTCGGAGTTCTGCCTCCTATATTAGACTTGGGATGGAGGGGAACAGCGAGAAGCATCGTTGCAAGTGTTCACTACAAGTTCGAAAGGCGTGCAGTAGCATTAAACTCTCCAGCGACATTCTCATTACTCTCATCTTGAGCGCAAGTAGCGATGAAGTTCATGGGTGACGGATGCCTGAAAACGCTCGGGAATAGTCGAATATCAACAAAAGGCACCTCAATGCGCCGGCCATCATCTCTCACTATTGCCGGTTCATCTTTGTCTAGTTAGGTTCCTCATAAGGCCTCACGCCTCTAAACTAGAGAAGAGTCGTCAAAGTCCTTGAAGGTTGTCGAAAATTGTTTATATAGAGCATGACATAATCGATAGTCGGACCGAGCATTAATCCGAAGCGGGATGTTTTACTTTTTGGAGCTCCGCGATGAAGAAATAATTATTGCTGCGCAAGAGCAGGCCGAGAATATCTTTGAGCCTCGGCTTCTCATCCCAATCATATTACTTGATCACCATGGCTAAGCGTGGTGGTAGAAAGGTAAGCATCCCCGATGTCAATTGGTTTTTGTCTCGTCCAGTGTTCATCGCGCCTAACATGCTCTGTTACAGGGTGGCCGTGGCGGCGGTGCGCGCGGGCAGCGCCAGAACTACGCGGATATTCCCAAAACGAATGAGAAGCTCGAGCGCTTCTATACTGAACAAGGCTTTATTCCGGAGGAAGAGAGAGAGGCATTCTGGGAAGCTCTGCGGAGGGACCTCCCCAACAGTTTCCGATTCACTGGGTCAAAAGGGTACGTCATGGCAGGCCGAAATCTCCCAGCTGCTCTGAACTCTGACATTTTGTAGACACGCCCTTGCTGTCCAGGAAAAGCTCAAAAATCACTATATTCCCGAAATCACCTCGATCGAGTATGAGGGTAACTTCGTCGAGCCGCCACGCCCAGTTCCTTGGTACCCGGACCAGCTCGCATGGTGGATGACCACTCCCAAGAATGTTGTCCGGCGATTCAAGCCTTTCGCCTCGTTCCAGAAATTCCTTGTCGCCGAGACGGACGTTGGTAATATCACTCGACAGGAGGTTGTGAGCATGATTCCTCCACTGCTCATTGACGTCAGACCTGGCATGACTGTTTTGGACATGTGCGCCGCACCGGGAAGCAAATCAGCGCAATTGATGGAACTGCTTCATGCGGGAGAGGAAGATGCGATGCGCCAGGTCGCGCAGCAAGTGAAGGAAGGGACGGCAGGGCCGGAACCTATGGGCCCCGAGGGTCTCAACGACGATGGCAGAACCACTGGCCTTCTCATCGCCAACGATTCCGACTTCAAACGTGCACACATGCTTGTCCATCAGATGAAGCGACTGAGCTCCCCAAATCTGATCGTCACGAATCACGACGCCACTATGTATCCCTCCATCAGACTGCCTCCTCTCCCAGAACAAGACGGCAAGCCCCCGAAGAACAGATACCTGAAATTCGACCGCATCCTTGCCGATGTCCCTTGCACCGGTGATGGTACTGCCAGGAAGAACATCAGCGTGTGGAGAGAATGGGGCCCTGCCAACGCCCTGGGTTTGCACGCTACACAGGTTCGAATTCTTGTTCGTGCCCTGCAGATGCTGAAGGTTGGTGGACGGGTAGTCTACTCCACTTGCAGCATGAACCCTGTTGAGAACGAGGCTGTCGTTGCTAGTGCTATTAATCGCTGCGGAGGCTCGGCCAACGTTGAAATCCTCGACTGCAGCAATGAACTGCCCGGACTGAAGAGAGCTGCTGGCGTGCGCACATGGAAGGTCATGGATCGTGAGGGCCGTATGTACAACAGCTGGAAAGAGGTCGAAGAGCAAAGGGAGCGTGAAGGCATCAACGGCCTGGGCCGGATCGGCGAAGGCATGTTCCCGCCTACCGGAGAGAATGCAGACTTGCCTCTTGAGAGATGCATCCGCGTCTATCCTCATCTCCAAGATACCGGCGGTTTCTTCATCACTGTCCTCGAGAAGAAATCCGAAATTCGCGCCAAGCCGGAAGACTCCTCTAAGGTCATCCCCAAGGCCTCCATTGCAGCTCTGACGGAGGAGCTGGATTTCAAGCAGAAGCATGGAAACGCACGCCCTCTTGAAAAGCTCGATGCCTTAGACGACCTGGTTGCCCCTGATAAAGAGGCTCAGTTGGAGGTGGATAAGAGCGCTTCTGTTGCTGAAGCGACGCACCAAGTGCCCTACTTCGCAACGAACCAGATTTCACCTGCAAAGAGAGATGCAGAGGACATGGAAGATGAAGTCCCATCCAAGAAGACCAAAGTGGAGGATGGTACTGAAGTAGTACTGGGCGATCGTCCAATCCACCGTCCTCCACCCGAGGCAGAAGACCCTGACCTCTCCGAGAGCACCCCTGCTCCGCTCCCAACGGAGACCCCTCAGCCAGAGTCAACCGAGACAAAGCCCCAGCCCCCACAAAAGCGGAAGCCAGGCCAGCCGATTGAGGAACCATTCAAATATCTGGATCCCAATAACGAGGAAATCGACCCGATTTTCAAGTTCTACGAGATCTCCGAGCGGTTCCCACGTGACCGTTTCATGGTCCGCAACGCGCAGGCGACCCCTACGAGGACTATCTACTACACCAGTGCATTGGCGCGTGACATTCTGATGGCTAACGAGGGACATGGCATGAAATTCGTGCATTGCGGTGTGAAGATGTTTGTCAAGCAAGATGCACAACGCCCCAACGTCTGCCGCTGGCGCATCCAGACCGATGGGTTGCGCATCCTTGAACCCTGGGTGGGTCCTGGTAGGGCGGTCGTCTTGACCAAGAAGGAGACCTTGCGCAAACTCCTCGTAGAGATGTTCCCCAAGGTTGCCGATGATGGCTGGAAGGACCTTGGCGAGATTGGCGAACGTGTGCGGGATATCGAAATGGGCTGTAGCATTTTGTATGTTCAGCCGGAGGAGAACTTTAGGTATGTCAATTCTCGTTCCCATCAATTACGATCAAGCTAGATGCTAATTGGCTCCCAACAGTGAACATATGGTGCTCCCACTTTGGCGGTCGCTGCATTCGGTCAACCTCATGCTTCCCAAGGAAGAGCGCCGTGCTATGCTCCTACGTATATTCAACGATGAGCCTCAGCTGTTGAACATTACCCAGCACGGCACGCCTCAGTCGTCCACTCCAGTAGTCGAGACGAATGAGGAAGACGTGTCTGGCATGGCTCCTACGGAAGCGGAAGAGAATGCGCTGAAGCAGGAAAACCTTGCACTAGGCGAGGATCAGCAGGAGCAGGTTGATACTCGGGAGACGTGGACCAAGGCCGGCGACGAAGATGACCGGTTTAACACAACTGTATAAATATCGCCAGGACTAGTATTTAACTCGGTGTTTGGGAAAAGAATCAAGGAATCAAGTTTAAGCTATAATTCTCTTATCCGAGCGAGAACCTCACTCGACAATAGGAGTCTCATTGACGACAAATGAGCCCTTGTGTACTCTCATTCAGTATTCTTCTCCAGAATGTTTGCTTGCAGAAGTCGAAGCGAGCGAGCAGTTGCACAATAGGACCTTCGAAGTTTAGTCTACTCTGGGTATATATGCCCTCGGAGTGCAGAACAGGGTGCGGTCCATTCAACCACAACTCTTCACATCTCAAAGCAAGGTTCGGTGCCGCCGTTGTTACATTACCATGAGTAGGGCCCGATGTTCATAGTGCTTTGACAACGACGATATGTCTTATGCAAGACTTGATTTCGAATGTACAGCAATGACCGACATTAAAGAGCGGGAAACTTGCTCGAGTCCTGCATGTATGCTTGGCACTAATCTACTCAGAAGCTAGGTTGAATTCCAATTTAACCGACAGGATAAAGGCGTATGCATCTCAATAGGTCGCACTGGTTGTGTATTTTGCCGAAAAATAGCCGGATGTGAGGAGTAAGGAAGCGAAGGGGGACTGCTCATGGCCGGCAGCTTTACTCTCGAGTTGTTGATGGGCATGAGATAGATATGTAGCGTACGGTATCCTGTCAGTCTGTCTTTGCATTATGTCCATCAGTAGGATTCAGTGGACATGATTACCGCTCTCTTGTTCTTTGGCCAGTCTTGTTAAAGGAGAAACACCCCTCAATGCAATGCGACTGAGACTTTGGGGATTCATTAGACTTAAGACTCCCGCCGGTGATAGGTACCCGGCTCTCAATTTAGCAAACACATCAGCCACTTGCATCAATCATGCAATCAAAGGACAGTCAGACTACGGAGGAGAATAGAAGAAGAGGAAGAACTTAGCACTGCAGATTCCGGACTCCACATTTCACACTCCACCGAGTCCACCGTTGACCCCGCTGTCCCGCTTCCTCTACAGCCGTCCGAAAGCTTGGATAATACTGATCTGGGGTCCAAGCGGACTCCTGATGAGGGTCATTGAAAGACAATATCAGGAGCAATGGAAGAAACATAGTCATTGAGCGTTGGATCGTTAATCGTTCTGATCGAGCATCTCAGGGGATCAAATTGTCCCTTGCATGAGTCCGGAGTCTGGACAAGCGAGATGACAGGGAATCGATACGGTGATTATGCTAGTCAAAGCAGCCGTGCCACTGGATCATCATCATGATGTGAGTCAATTGCAGGATTCGGGGCATTGACCATCGCATCATTCTCCGGCATGTCTCCGATATGAGGAAAAATTGCAGGCCGTTGGCCTCGCGTTATCGCAAACTGCACTAGTTTGTTGACTCTAATGCGGAGGATCGTCGGCCCATTCTCCGCTCTGAATCAAGCGCAAAGACGTCCCCTGCGACTACTCTCCTCCAAAATGATGGCAGCTCATTTAGTGCCTCTCCGGATCCCTGCATCGCGACCTTCCGCATTCGACTCGTCTCCGCCTCGGTCTTCGTTAGCACGAATATGCATGCACACACCGAGGCCTGCCGTGGCAGATCGGTTCTGGTCTCTTTCCAAGGGCCCACATCGCCTCTCTGCCTGTTTGCTGTTGTGCTTGATGAGCAATGACGATAGGCACGGTGCAATGGGAGACTCGTGGAGGGTTAGGATCGACGTTTCTCTCATTTAACTTCTCGGAGGATCATGCGGGGTGTGGATTCCGTCATATATTAAGCCGGAGCTCCTGCCCCCCTGCGGTCAAGCTCCCGATTCTCAGAAGACCTTGCATTCCCTCCCTTGTAAGCTTCATTCTTCTGGTTTTCACTTGAAGAAACACTATGAAGCTTCTCTCTGCCTGCGCAGTTGCCTTGCTGGCAGCTCAGGCAGCGGGTGCTTCTATCAAGCACAAGCTCAATGGCTATACTATTATGGAGCATTCGGATCCTGCGAAGCGGGAATTGTTGCAGAAATACGTATGTGAGATCGAAAACTTGATAAGTGATCAATACGTACTGACATAACTCTAGGTCACCTGGGATGAGAAGTCACTGTTTGTCAATGGCGAGAGAATCATGATTTTCAGCGGTGAAGTTCACCCTTTCAGGTGCGTACCAAACCCGGTAATCTACTTTGGATTGTTCTTACATTGTGTAGGCTGCCGGTTCCTTCGTTGTGGCTCGATGTCTTTCAGAAAATCAAGGCCCTGGGTTTCAATTGCGTTTCATTCTACGTTGACTGGGCTGTGCTCGAAGGAAAACCTGGCGAGTACAGAGCTGAAGGCAACTTTGCCCTCGAGCCTTTCTTTGATGCGGCTAAGCAGGCGGGAATCTATCTCCTCGCTCGTCCTGGTCCTTACATCAATGCCGAGGCTTCGGGCGGTGGTTTCCCTGGATGGTTGCAGAGAGTGAACGGAACCCTGCGAACGTCCGATCCCGCGTACCTAAAGGCTACTGATAAGTATGATCCTTATGATTGTTTATAGTCTCAACAGCTGCTGACTCTGGATTAGCTACATTGCCAATGTTGCTGCTACTGTTGCCAAAGGCCAAATCACAAACGGGGGTCCGGTCATCCTTTATCAACCGGAGAATGAGTACAGCGGTGCGTGCTGTAACGCTACTTTCCCCGACGGGGACTACATGCAGTATGTCATCGACCAGGCTCGGAACGCCGGTATTGTTGTACCATTGATCAACAACGATGCCTGGACTGGAGGACACAATGCCCCTGGGACGGGCAAGGGAGAAGTTGACATCTATGGTCACGATAGCTATCCGTGAGTCTAAGATCACCTTCTGGAAAGACAATTCTAACTTGCTTGTATTAGACTAGGGTTTGACTGTGTAAGATCGAGTTTTCTTGAACTTTTGTGCCATTCTAATAAAACTAGGGACACCCAAGCGTTTGGCCCAAGGGCAACCTGCCAACCACTTTCCGGACGGATCACTTGAGACAGAGCCCGACAACCCCGTACTCTCTTGTTGAGGTGTGTGATCTCATGCCTTTCGATCCGGACATTACTGACAGTCGTCAAGTTCCAAGCCGGTTCTTTCGATCCATGGGGTGGACCCGGCTTTGAAGCATGCGCCGCCCTCGTCAATCATGAGTTCGAGAGAGTGTTTTACAAAAATGACCTGAGCTTTGGAGCTGCTATCCTCAACTTGTACATGGTATGGAAAGATCCCGCTTAAGATTGACCAAGCGCTGACACGCTTAGACCTTTGGCGGCACGAACTGGGGTAACCTTGGCCATCCTGGTGGATACACATCCTACGATTACGGATCGCCGCTGACCGAATCTCGCAATGTCACTCGGGAGAAGTACAGCGAGCTCAAGTTGATTGGTAACTTCGTGAAAGCCTCGCCGTCTTACCTTCTGGCTACACCTGGCAATTTGACTACCTCCGGATACGCCGACACAGCTGATTTGACCGTGACTCCTTTGCTTGGCAATGGCACTGGATCGTACTTTGTTGTCAGACATACGGACTACACCAGCCAGGCATCCACGCCGTACAAGCTCAGCCTCCCAACCAGTGCTGGGAAACTCACAGTTCCCCAGCTCGGCGGTACCCTAACGCTCAATGGACGTGATTCCAAGGTTCATGTTGTGGACTACAACGTCGGGGGAACCAATATCCTCTACTCGACGGCCGAAGTCTTCACCTGGAAGAAGTTCGGGGATAGCAAAGTTCTCGTCTTGTATGGTGGACCTGGTGAGCACCACGAGCTGGCGGTTTCACTCAAGTCCGACATCAAGGTCGCCGAAGGATCTGATTCAGAAGTCACCTCGAAGAAGGTTGGGGATGTTGTTGTGGTCGCCTGGGATGTATCATCTTCCCGCCGTATTGTTCAGATTGGCGACCTCAAGATCTTCCTGTTGGGTAAGTAATCTGCCCGTGATTCTTATTTTTTCAAAGCTAATTCCGAGCAGATAGGAACTCTGCCTACAATTACTGGGTACCGCAACTTGACAAGGATGACTCGTCAACGGGCTACAGCTCCGAAAAGACTACTGCTTCGTCCATTATTGTCAAAGCTGGTTACCTTGTGCGGACTGCTTATACCAAGGGCTCCGGCCTCTATCTTACCGCCGATTTCAACGCAACTACCCCAGTTGAAGTGATTGGAGCCCCGTCAAATGTCAGGAACTTGTACATCAACGGCGAGAAGACTCAGTTCAAGACCGATAAGAATGGTATCTGGTCTACCGAGGTCAAATACAGTGCTCCTAAGATAAATCTTCCCAGCATGAAGGATCTGAATTGGAAGTATCTCGATACTCTGCCGGAGGTTCAGTCGACTTATGACGACTCTGCATGGAGGGCTGCCGACCTGGACACCACACCCAACACCCTGCGACCCTTGACCACACCAAAGTCTCTGTACTCGTCCGACTATGGCTTCCATACCGGTTACCTGATCTATCGCGGCCACTTTGTTGCCGACGGCAGCGAAACTACCTTTGATGTGCGCACGCAAGGAGGCTCGGCCTTTGGCAGTTCCGTGTGGTTGAACGGAACATTCCTAGGCTCATGGACTGGTCTCAATGCGAATGCGGACTACAACTCGACCTACAAGCTGCCACAGGTCCAGAAAGGCAAGAACTACGTCCTCACCGTTGTCATTGACACAATGGGCCTTAACGAGAACTGGGTTGTGGGCACGGACGAGATGAAGAACCCCCGGGGTATTCTCTCCTACAAGCTCTCCGGCCGCGACGCCTCGGCGATCACCTGGAAATTGACCGGAAACCTCGGCGGAGAGGATTACCAGGACAAGATCCGCGGCCCTCTGAACGAGGGTGGATTGTATGCCGAACGGCAGGGCTTCCACCAGCCCGAGCCGCCCAGCGAGAAGTGGAAGTCAGCTAGTCCTCTCGAGGGGTTATCCAAGCCTGGTATTGGCTTCTACAGCGCTCAGTTCGAACTGGATATCCCAAGTGGGTGGGACGTGCCACTCTACTTCAACTTTGGCAACAGCACAAAGTCAGCCTACCGCGTGCAGCTGTATGTCAACGGGTACCAGTACGGCAAGTTGGTTAGCAACATCGGCCCTCAGACAAGCTTCCCCGTCCCGCAGGGTATTCTAAACTACCAGGGAACCAATTGGGTTGCGTTGACGCTGTGGGCACTCGAGTCGGATGGCGCCAAGTTGGATGACTTTGAGTTGGTGAACACCACACCAGTGATGACTGCTCTGTCAAAGATCCGGCCCTCAAAGCAGCCAAGTTATCGTCAACGGAAGGGAGCTTATTGATAGATAGTCATTAGTGTCAGGGTCAGTGCACAGTGCACAGTGCATCAGGACGATAGTCGAGTACAACAATAAAACTGCTGTATGTTCACCTTTTTATCCAGTAATTTTCTTCTGTCTGTACGAGTACGCATATCCGAAAGTGATATTTGTTGCTAGCTCGCCAAAAGAAAATGTAGTGTAAAAGCTGCGGATCCTCCCGAGGTGCCCACGGCCCACCCCAGCCACCGCATAATCGGGGTCCGTCCGCTGTCCGCTGTCCGCTGTACGCCGTACATCATGCATCTCACCAACGCCGCAGCATTTTCTCCCTCCTTTCAATGTCAGTATTATTTCAGCGTACTCCGTCCTAAGGGAGCATCTCCATCGCTCTCGCGCACCTGCAGTTAATCCACATGTCACTCGTTGCGTCATCACAATCACCATACCCATACGCAACAACCCACACAAACAACCGTTACCATCTGCGGCGGAGCCCACAACTACAACAACAAACCTAACCCTCCTGAACACTCTCACACAACCATACCCCATCTTCAAAAGAAAAGGGGATAAAAATGACCCCCCTCCGCCGCTACACAACCGTCTCCATCCCCGCCTCCTACGGCCGTCTCGACGACAGCCCCTCCCCCGGCACCGTAGCAGGAATCGTCCTAGGCAGCGTCGCCGGCTTCATCTTCCTCCTATACCTCGCCTACCTGGGCCTCGGACTGAACAACAAACCATCCCCCGACGACGTAGAAGTCAGCACCGTGTCGATGTCGACGACGACGGAGAGCGCGCTGGGGAGACGGGCGCGGCGGGCGCGCCGCGGAGGAAGAATCGAGGTGGTGGAGGAGGAGGAGCGGCGCAGACGGCATCCGGATGACGATAATATTGTGGTGGAGGAGTCGATGACGAGTGCGTCGAGGACGGATGAGGGGGATATGGTGGAGGTTTTGGAGGAGCATTCGTCGATTGATGGGCCGGTGGCGCCTGCGCGGTCGAGGTCGAGGAGGAGTCGGGTGTCGGGGTCTTATCGGACGGTTGATCCGTATGAGTATGGGGGTGGGAGTTCGTATGATGGGCGGTGATAAGGACATTATTAAAGGTGGATTGCATTTGTGATGTTGTTTTGGATACCCTTGATTTGATGCGATTACGCTACCATAATAACCTTATGCTGTGCGCTGGATAATGAGTTACGAAGCCATGTCATGTTATGATTTATTTACAAGACGCTCCTTCTGAACACGATCAGGCTGGTTTGTGAGATGCGGGTTGCAATCCTTAAAAATAGTAAAGAAAGAGTAATATTGACAAGAATAAGAAAGACTCCTCGCCTTTGGCAACCAACACATGGGGAACAATGAGGGAATGAACGACGGAGAATCCACACAAAGGAGATATGACGAGTCCCGACCTGATAATGCTCCGTATCCGTTCCAGCGCCGTAGCAGAATAGTCAGAAAATGATGGACAGAAAGGTATTCGAGCAAAAACAGAATGTTCAGGGCATTTTGCCCTCAATTATAATGGCACGGGTCCCTTTTTTTCATACTGATCAAAACAGAATATCCAAGCAGCAACAGCATGCAAGAGCGGCCATGATACCGGCACAAATGCCACCGCCTGAAGACCCTCCCCGGTCTTCCGGATAGTAACCTTGCTGCTGTTGCGGATATCCTTGCGGAGGATAGTACATAGGTTGACCCGGGGGAGGAGGGGAGCCGTAACCGCCGTATCCTTGCTGGCCTTGCTGGGGAGGGGGACCGTAGTTCTGAGGAGGGTAGTAACCGCCTTGGTTGTAGTAGTCTTGGTTTGCGCCGCCAGGAGGAGGCGAGCCGGGGTGGCCGTATGGGCCAGCGTCATGAACGGGCGCAGGATAGGAAGGAGGAGGGCCGTCCTAGAGAGTAAACGTTAGATGTTACCCACGCTAAGTCGCGAGAACTGGAAGGCGTGAGTATGAGAGATTAGGGAACTAACCGGCTTATTGTATGACATCTTGATGCTTGTGTAAAGGTGACGAGTTTCTCAGTATAGTCGAATTATCAAGATGTACAGCTAATAGAGACTGAAACTGTGATCAATAGTTCGAATAGACTTCTCAGGTGTCGAGTCCAGAGAGAGTATTCGGCGAGCGTCTGAAGATTGCCGACAGCTGTCAGCTAGTTGCAAGAGACCGGATAAGGAGATATTTCGTTGGGTCGATGTGGAGCGTCGCGCTGACGATACGAGATATATGGTAAAGGAAGAAAATTGAAAAGGAGGGGCAAAGGAGAGGATTGTTAAGAATATCAGTCAGTCAGATGAAGTTAACAAGTCCTCCAAGAAAGAGGCGCCCCAAGCACTTGGCAGATGGCACGGGATCTCCGGATTCGGCAGGTCTGTGGCTGTACTCCGTACCTATAGTATTTATCGCGCCTTTTAGACGATGACAATGACAGCTTATAACCTACTGACAGACAGGAGCCGTGCTTGTTTTATAGACATCTCCAGAAAGACTATGACCACCACAAATCTGTACTTCAATCTCTGGTTCGACAGAACGGCATCTTTCCAAGGTCGTAGGCATCCATGTAAAGTCAACTCCGGCACCGCCACTTTAAATTCGTAATGCATGCACCCACCCCTCCTTGCGCTGGGCATTGGCTTTCGGCTTTCGGCAAGTCAGTCCATCTCTGCGATGATTGGTAGTTACTAGTACTAAGAATATGGACTTCTCAATCCATTATCATGAACGAGGCTGCGTGGCATATGTTTGGGTGCTCAGGCATTGTATTGTGGCTTACTAACTGATTCCATAGTCGCTAAGTGCTGGCGCTTATTCCCTTGACACACAGTGCTCTAAATAGCTTGCAAGACCTTCGAGAAAGAAATGCGAAATATAGGTATATCCTCGTGTCTAAATTGAATTAAACAGTCTTGGATGTGGTCAAGCAGCGTAGGTAAATGATCTCCAACCATATAGTCTAAATGATTTGATTATCAACGGGCTCTGACGCCGGTACCACAATCAAAGGTCGCCCATTGTTATCACTGGGATCTAGCATTTTGGGCCCTATCCAACAGGGCACTGTTACTTTGGTAGACAGGTGGTCTTCCCGGGTTCCCCAGTCCCACCAGTCGATTTTTGTCTCTCTGATCTGGACTCTGAATGAATCCTCACCTGCACATCTTCAGGCAACTCGTGGTTTACGAACGAGGACCAGGTCTCTCCAGGATGGAGAGTTTCAAAGTCCTCATGGTCGCCGGGCGAGATCTGCATATCAGGATCATCCCATATCCCCCCTCCACAGCCGTCAACTGTGTACTGTGCAACCTAACGACCACGCAACTGATAGATGGTAGGACAATTCAGAATCCACTATGAAAAGTGATCGGCCTGGTCTCGCCAGAAGGGCCAGGATAGTAGGTAATACGAAGCTCCGTTCTCACCTCCCATTTCTGTACAGGAACGGTTGATGCACATTCAATCTTTGCAATCAAAATTGAGGTCGTTTCTTCTCTGGAATCCACATCAGCGGATAGTCAACATGGGAAGCACGGTTGTTCTCCCGCGCGAGATATCACCTCCACCGGCCACATATTGGGAGCATGCAATGGCTGCTCTCCTTATTCTGCGGTAAAGGCCAGCATAGGACCGCCTGGCAGAATGAGGCTGGTGTCTTGAGTCAGTATGTAGCTGTAAAAACGGTTCTTGGCTACTCCCCACTCCCATACAGCGTATCTTTCACCGGGCCAGAATAATGTATATCTCTCTCCAGCCGTTAGGCAAGAGAGAAAGAGGTCTGGCAATACATCCATCCATCGCTGGGGGCCGCCCAGAATATGTTCAATGAAACATGATTCTTCAATAACCCATGACGAAAGGGGAGGCCGTGTGCTTTGGGGAAGCTCAATCTACTTCAAGCCTTCAGTGGTATGATGAAGAATAATGAAACCAGAGGCAACAAATCCCTGGATATGCGGAGCCCATGCACAAAAAGACATGGGCTATTTCTATCATCAACGCGGCGTAAGATGACTTCGAACAGATATGTGGTTCTCTGCCACAGCTTCTCAGGGCCTTGTAGCTCGAGGGAAATTGCCGGTGCACCCGGGCTACGGGAAGTTAACCGGCTGCTGCTCTGGTCAGGCTTGGGGCTGAGAGCTCACAGGCGGTCTTTCTGTGTCCATCACAAATACGGAGCCAAGGTCTCGTCCATTATCGGTTGTTTCCTCTGCTTTGTTGGGCAGCTGCAGGAGCTGCAGTTCGGGTGGGGGTGGTATTGGGAATCTACCTAGGCACCCTCCTGGGAAATGGGACTAATATAGAGGAGAGTGTTGAACCGGGCCCCATCTTGCAGCCCGTATTGTCCAATGACTCCAAACAACGCTAGTGGACAACCTGATGGAGACCCTTGTTGATCGGTTAGAAGAAGTAGACAGACTGTGGAGACTGAACTGTCCGCGAATCCTCAATTAAGTTAGGGGTAAGCCTCCGGTCCGGGCGACGCGATCTCAAAGTTCTAGGCTTCCCCACAGCGAGCTCAGCCTTGATCAGTAGCCCTGCGCACAATGAGCACTAGAACACATGGAGATAGTGGAGGTATACTATCAAGAAATCGTTAGAGACACGCCCCCTGCCATTCTTAGTTAAAATCAATCATACCTGCTCAGTAACCTGCTCTTTTCAACTGTGACTGCTCGAAACGCCGCTTACCATTCTCAGCCTGTGCGTTATCCTGCCTATCCAAAGCCGAATGCGTCTCTCTGCAGTATTACTTACATTTGAGACAGGATTGTGCTCCTGCTGACTTTTGCGTCGTTCACTTTTCAGATCCAACATGTCTGGCAGCGCAGGGACGCCAAAGGAATCTCATCTTCCTACCTTTTGTTCAATCTGATTTGCGCCACCGAACATGTCTTTTCCGCCTTCTTTTGGATGGTCAATATGCGCGAGTGGCCAGGCTTCTGGACCCATCTCCCGATGACAGTCCTTGACTGGGTCAACTTTGTGCATTTGACGGGTGTCTGGGCACTATTCAATGTCTTGTGAGCATGTACGACCATCAATGTGATTAAAACTGACAGAATGCGTAGATTCTTTCTATGTCTCTATTTCAAATCCATCAGCCGCCTCCGAAAGGCCCTGGTCATAGCTATCTACGTCTTCTTCCTCATCATCTCTCTCATGCCGCTGATCATTGACGCCACAACGGATGTCTTCTGTCCTCCCGACAAGCCAAACTGTCCCGAATACGATCGTGACCCCATTGTGTTATTCGAGGGCTACCATGTCTTCGCCCTGGTCCCAGTTATCGTCACGCTCTTGATTCTCGGCTTGTACAAACAAGCGCGAGCGTCCCCGCTTAAACTCAGTCTACCCTGGCTCAAACTTCAAGCAGTAATCTTCATGCTCTCGGCTGCGTCCTGGTCCTGAGGCTTGCTTTCCTGTGGAAGGCGTACCTGGAGGACCCGCAGGAACGTGTACCTGTCTACTTGGTGATTTTTGCTTGGTGGAGGATGATCGGGTCTGTGGCTGTTGATGAGGCCATCTTTGCTTTTGGGCAGGGGATCTTGCTGTGGTTGACTTTGAGGCGAGAAAAGCGTCTCGCGGCTTCTGATCCGGAGAGGAGGCCGTTGTTGGGCAGTAGGCCAACGGCTGCAAGCTAGGGCTCATCGATTGTTACTTGTTGAGGATTACATGGCTGAGGCATATTTTCAGCCAGGACTTTATAAACATAGATCAAGAGCTGAACTGGTGCAAAACTACAAGAGACAAAAAACATGAAATTGTGTTCAATTTCGCATGAAGATGTTGAAGTTATAGATAACGGTCAGCATGCTGTAGAGTACCTAGGGTTATCGCACTGCGGTGGGCAACTTTAAGATTACATGTCAACACCTCGGTCGCGCCCATCCTCCACGCGTCTTTCTCTGCAACGCTGGATGTTATCACAATATGTCGTGGTCATTCACAATTTCTCTTAGTCGCCCCTATAAATCACTACTGACTGTCTTTATATTCTGGAAAACTCTTCTACTTCTGCTGGCTCTCTTCAGTCCTGGTCCTGGCTACGACACTTCAACCACGCTTCGGTTGGACCGTAATGCAACCAATGCAGTCGGCGATGGTCCATTTACAGCGAGCTTGCGCCTGGTTTCCACCAAGCTAACCAGATGGGACGCTATATATTTCACCGAGGCCGCAAGCCGGGGCTATGTTTTCGAGCAAGAATGGGCATTCGGTTATGGCTTCACCAAGCTCATCAATTTCTTTGCCAATGGTGAGCGCCTTTGAACCTGTTGCACACTGGCCGACTAATAGTTATCTAGCTCTCCAACGGACAGGCGCTGTAGACCACGCATTTAGGGAGCACATCGCTGGTATTCTCATAGCTCATGCTGCTCATGGCCTGTCGGTACTTGTCCTCTATTGTCTGGGGTGTGCAATATTTTCCGGAAGGCAGGGTCGCATGCTCGCATTCATCGCAGCGTGTTTATATATATTCTCACCTGCTGGACTTTTCCTTTCGGCCCCGTACGGGGAGAGTACCTATGCTCTCTTGAGCTTCACTGGCTACTTTCTCTTCGTTCAGAGCTTCAGCCCGTCAGGGGCTTCCACGGGTCTCAAAGATGCTCTTATTCCGCTAGGTGGTATCCTGTGCGGATTAGCCACCACTGTTCGCAGCAATGGTATCCTCAACGGCCTGCTGTTCCTAGAGGAAGCAATCAGAGTGCTCTATTCGATGACCGGGGGTATCACCTTTGCAAAATCTCGTCGGCTATTCGCCGTGGGTATAGCCGGTGTCTGCACGGGTCTTGGTTTTGTGGTGCCGCAATACATCGCTTACCGGGATTTCTGCCTCAATAGCCCATATACGCACGATGGACAACCAAGGATATGGTGCCGTAGGACTGTTCCAAGTATCTACAGCTTCGTCCAGGACCATTATTGGTATGTTTCCGAATTGGTATCGTTGCGCCGCTAACTAATCCCATAGGAACAATGGGTTTCTTCGGTACTGGACTGTGTCCAATATCCCCTTGTTCGCCTTGGCCAGTCCAATGTTGGCCATCATGACGTATTCTGCCTTTTGGACTCTCAACGTGCAATCGGGCAGACTGACAGGAGCAGACCGCCTGTTGCGCAGCCTGGCGGCTCCTCAGTTCATCCTGGCGGTCTTGACATTGGCAAAACACCATGTTCAGATCATTACCCGCATGTCCTCGGGTTACCCCGTGTGGTATTTCTGGATCGCGGATCTCCTCATGAAGGAGTACTCGTTGGTCCGTCTGGACAAGAAGGAGGTTGGGGGGCAGAAGCAGGGTTCGTATTCAAGCATGGCAGTCACATATATGATTTCCTATGCAGCTGTTCAGGGGGTCCTTTTTGCTTCTTTCTTACCGCCGGCCTGACTGCTCATGAGGGGAACAAACAAGCTGAACTACCTCACCGTCACCTGTTTATAATATAGAGTATTATTTCTATAGTATATACAAGGTAGAAGTCACTCCGAAACATTGGCATCGCAATAAGGACAAAAACCGGTTTTCCAATAACTCTCCATGCCATCTATTAGTTAGGTACAATTGGCATTAGTCCAAGTGACGCTACGCGACGCACCTCGAAGCAGGTACCGACACGACGATCCCAGTCTTAGACAGGTATATGACAGCCACACCCTCCCTCCCTCTCAATTTCAATGCCAGATCCATGATGCCTCCAAAATGGTCGCCCAACTGTTCCCACCCCGCCATGTCTACTTCCCCTCCACCCCCTCCCACACATCCACCGTCATCCTCCTGCACGACACAAACAGCACAGGCGCCGAGCTAGCCGCCGCGCTGGCCGCCTCAACAACACCAGCAACAGAAACAGCGACAGCTGGAAATTCCAAAGCTATCTTCGAGCACTTCCCCTCCTGCCGCTGGGTGTTTCCCTCTGCTCAGCCTCGGCAGATAGATACTTGCCATGCGAGCCCGGGGAATTGGATCAACATCGATGTCGATGTCGACGTCGACGTCGACAGTGATGCAAACGAAGATGAAGACGCAATCGCAAACGCAGATTCTCCTCAACAACCACAACCCCAAGCACAGCTCAGCCCCTCCACAAAAGACGACGAGAAAGACCACGAAGACGAAAACAAAGACCAAAAGGAAGATCTAGAAACCTGCGTAGCGTACATCCTACAAATAGTAGAGGAGGAAGTCACCCGGCTGGACGGGGACAGTCACCGCGTGGTGCTGGGTGGGTTCGGGCAGGGGATGGCCGTTGCGATTGCTACATTAGTCGCTGCGCGGAGGCGACTGGGTGGGTTTGTGGGTGTGGGCGGGTGGATTCCTCTGCCGGAGAGGGTCGAGGGATTAGGTGGTCGGGACCGGGGGCTACTTGCTAAAGAGGAGGCGAGGATGGGAGGATCAGAAGCATTTCCAAGGGATTTGGTGGATGGGGAGGCGACGCTGGAGACTCCGGTTCTTCTGAGCTATCTTGAGGATGATCCATGCGTGGATATTCAAACAGGATTGACAGCCTACGAGATATTAAACCGCTTGGGGTTTCTCAGGGTGGTTTGGGATGCCCAGCCTGGTTCACAGCAAGACGAGGATTGGCTTTTAGATGCAACCCAGTTAGATACAATTGTGGGTTTCCTGGCAGAGGTGTTTGGTCATGAGGGCAGCATCTCTGCTCATGATGTTATGTTATGATACTCTGCTTGAAGCAGCAGGCAGGCAATGATCTCCTAAATAGTATTTCCAGTCGCTCATGTCGTTACTTACAGGCTGAAATGAACTCGCTAAACCAATGTTTTTGCCTTCTCTTCAAACACTTTTGAAGACCACATGAATCGGAGAGGAGACAGGGGTTGCATGCGATGGCACACGGGACAGGGAGCAGAACGGAAATGAATCCTGAAATTACACGAGAGAATATAAGTCACGATGGGAAATGCTGAGCCACCTCCAGAAGAAGGCTGTATCACATGATATATAAAGACAGAACAAGAAAAGGAAATTGGGAGTCCGCCATGGCAAAATCCACTGGCATCCCATGTAGGTGGTGCGGGAAGGGAGGAGAGGGCTCCGGAAGGAGCTCAGGTTGGCAATGCTTGGGGAATCGCAAGAAATGAGAATGCAAACTTCGGGGAAGCTCTTGCAGATCTAGAATGTCAAAAAGCACCCGCTGATGCAATGGGATGTGCATGCGATGGCGTAGATCGAGTCTACATCGTTCGTGTTTCTCTTCATGCCGTGTCCTCAATCGAAGCCTTCTGGAGCTCCTCGGAGACATCGGCGGTGGCATCGTTCTCCTGCTTCAGCTCAGCTTCGGCGGAGACTTTGCCATTGACACCGCTGTTCTCAATAGCGACCTTCTTGGCATGGTCGGTGGCACGCTGGCTGTCAGAGTTCGCCTCTTCCTCCTCCAGACGCTTGATCTCCTCCTGAGCCTTCTTGATGTTCTACACAAATCAGTCAGCACATCGAAATCGCCTGCAAATATCTCTCATAACTATTGTTAACTCACCTCCTCAGTCTTAGCGGCCTGGTTCTTCTTCCACTCGGTGATCTTGGCGGCAAGCTTCTCGACAACAGCAGGAACATCGGACTGGTTCATAGGAGGGTCGATCTTAACCTTGGCAAAGTCCTCAATGACACCGACATTGAGGTTGAACTTGGTGGGCTCGGCAGGAGTTCCGGGGGCAGGGCTGCCATTGGCGGTGCCCTTCTTACCCTTCTTGCCCTTCTTGCCGCCGGTGCCGACGAAGTAGTCTTCCTCGCGGTCCTCCTTCTTCAGGACCTTCATGCCCTTGATATTGGAGTCGTCAACGGTACGACCGACCTGAGCACGGAAAGCGGAAGACTGATCCTTCTTGTCATCGAGACCAAGGGTGGAGAAGTCGTAGGACGGGTTGAAGTGGCGGATAAGGCCTTGCGCGATGAGAATCTCGTCGGTGTAAGCGGGACGGGATGCCTCCTCGAGCTTCTTGTCGGCGATCTTCTTTCTCTTTTCGCGCTCAAAGGCCTCACGCTGGGCCTTCTGCTTCTCCCGGCGGATCCTCCAGGCCTCGTCCTCATACTCCTTGTACGCCTTGCGGGCCTTGTAGTAGTTGTCCTTGATCTCACGGATGGCAGTCCACTTCTTCTGCTGCTCAGCGTGCAGCTTAGTGCGCTCGTCTCTCAGGGCGTTCAGATTCTTGAAGGCACTGTCCTGTTCGGCCTTGATGGCATCGAGCTCCTTCTGGATCTCAGTGTACTTGTCGCTCAGAGCCTTGGCTTCGGGGTTGTCGAGAGTCTTCTTGAGGGTAGCAATCTGCGCCTTCAGGTCGTTGATGACCTTCTGCTGCTCGTCTAGGCCGGCAAAGTTCTTGCGCTGCTTACGAAGAGTCGAGATGTCGGAGAGAGCCTTGCGCTCGTCCACCAAGCGGAGGGTACCAGAGTCGACTTGCTTCTCGAGACGGGCGATTTCACGGTCAATGTCCTCGACATTCTTGAATGGCATGCGAGTGCGGGAGTTGTTCTGTTCGGTGATCCGGGCCTTGAGGGTCGACTCCAGAGCATTGATCTTCTCCTGGGTGCTCGTTCTTGAGGCCTTGAATCCCTGCTGCTTCTGACGAATGGAGGAGAGCTCAGCACGAAGTTCCTGTTGTCTCTTGGCTGCGGGCGAGTCCTGGTTGTTAGGCTTGGCGCTCTCGATCTTGGCCTTGATTTGGTTCTGCGCATAGTCAGTATCTTTAGATATGTTATGCAGTCTGCAAGTGGTCGTATACACATATCATTAAAGCAAAAGAGGAAATGATAGATGTGTGAGGGTCATTTTCCACAGAAGGAGGGGTAGAGGTATGGGAAGAAATAAAAAAAGAGGCACGTTGTGCGGAGCATGAAACAAACAACAAAGCAATAAAACAATGGACGTTATTAATTGAAGGAGACCCCACATACCAATTTCTCCTGGACAGCAGCATGCTCCTTTTCAGCCTGAGCGAGATCAGCCTTGAAAGCCTCCTCGTTGGGCTTGGTCGGCCTGGCTTTCTGCTCCGTGGCAGGAGCGGCATTGGCGGTGGCAGCCATGACTTTTTGAGAATTAAAGAGCGGGGATGAAGGAGGAAGAGATGAGTGAGGAGAAACTCAAAAGTGAGCCGAGATTGATCGTTTGGATCAATCGCAGAAAGACGCAGCTCAGGGGAGTGGGAAGAAAGGAGGGTAAGGTAGTAACACGAGAGTGATACACAAAAATAATTGATAATTGACAGGTAGGCGGAAAGTTGGGGAAGGGGACCGAGAACTCGTGCCTCTCTTCTTTCCCTGGCTCACTCTTTTTTTTCCCTAGCTCTTCTATGGTAAGCCTGGCCTTTACTGGCGTCTGATTCTCTTCTGGTTGGCGGCGCTTACCATTGGCGCTCTTAGCGCAGGTCCGCCCGATTTTTCGAGAACTTCAATCACTGACAGTCTCCAAATTCCTACTTATCGACCAGTTTTCTTCCATACAACTCCCGTCTGCGCCTGACATATTACTCGGCGCTCTCTCCGAGATAGCATTTCTTTTGCTTGTTACAATTTTTTCCTGAGGCAGCGGACAGGCGCGGTTACTTCAATTTTCAGCCATGGATGAAGAATACACCAGCTCCGCGGAGGCCGACCGCGAGATGACCAGACTTTGGCGAACCTGGAGGACGGTATTCGAGATGCTGGCGGATCGGGTGAGTTTCTCTGAAACGTTTATTTGTTTGCGCTATGTTGTCGTGCGGTTATGCTTACACGATTGTTCTGCTGCTAGGGGTACGAAGTCACAGAAGAAGAGATTCAAATTCCCCTAGATGAATTTAGACAGAAATATGCGGATCCTGTGGGATTCCCTGAGTACGCGACTACCCTGGACCTCTTTTGAATCCCTGTTCAATTCGTCTAACGCACTTTCTTCAACCATACAGCCGCACCAAGATGAAAATCAGCGCTCGTCCTACAGCAGCCATGCAAGCCAAATACACACCTTTGCCCACCCCCGCCAACCCAGACCCTCAACCTGACTGTGGTACTATCTATGTTGAGTTCTGTGCCGATTCCACCGGTGTCGGTACCAAGCAAGTTCGAGCCTTCAATCACTTTGTTGATGAGAACAACTTTCACACCGGAGTCTTCATTACTC
The DNA here is from genome assembly GCF_001445615.1 of Aspergillus lentulus. Lineage (NCBI taxonomy): Eukaryota > Fungi > Ascomycota > Eurotiomycetes > Eurotiales > Aspergillaceae > Aspergillus > Aspergillus lentulus. Next base: position 1,186,846 of record NW_028322113.1, read on the forward strand.
AGACGCCAATCTCCCCATCTGCTGTGCGCCTACTGAGTGGTATCCCCGGTCGTATCTGTGAGCATTTCCAGGAGCAGGATCTACTGGTCAACATCACTCGTCACGAATTGGTTCCCAAACACGTCCTGCTGAGCCCAGAGGAGAAGAAGAATCTGCTCCAGCGGTATCGATTGAAGGAGTCGCAACTGCCTCGTATCCAGGTCTCTGATCCTGTTGCGAGGTACTTGGGTTTGCGGCGGGGACAGGTCGTCAAGATTATCCGAAAGAGTGAAACCGCCGGTCGTTATGCCAGTTATCGCTGGGTAATTTAATCGCGCTGGACTACATCAGTACGCATGTCTTTTCGAGCGACACAATCGTTCGCAGAAGACCTTTTGTGCGCCTTTCACATCTTCATGAGTCGGTTGCGGAAGAGTCGAACTGGAGTCCTCCGAGGTTATATTTCTGTCTCTCGGCTCTGCTTAGAGGACCAGGGTCTACGTTTTTCAGTACAATTCGTTGCGCTCAATGAGATGCGCTCGGAATTGATCTTGAATTGAAACTACTATTATACCCTCGGATAACGAAACCAAAGTTGGAGAGTCTTGTTGCGTGGTAACGACGGCAATCAGTGGTTGCAGGAAGGGGACCAAGAAGGCACAAAGGAAATATTGAAAAGTTCGTCCACTTGTACGCATTATGGGCAGCATGGCGCATGGGCGAAAGAGAGACTTCAATTTTGGTCGGGAACTGTTTCGTCACCAAGCTTTCTTCATTCTCTTTGTGATCTTATGTATGTATGCAAGTCCGTCGTTTCTTATTAGATAACCACTTTAAGGTATAGAATCAGTTGGAATTCTTACAAAGGGCTTGGATAAATAGCAGATATTCATATTCATTACTTTGTCCCTACCCTCGGTTTTGAGAGGTCCTTTTAATGCCTCAGGCCGCAAGAGCCCCACGGATAGCACAGCCGCCAGCACTGGACAGGCCGAGAACGCTGCCGAGAGTACGTCAGATCGTAGAGTGTGCCGCCCCCGTGATTTAGGTTGAGTCTGCTTGTTAGTTACCTACTTGATGTTTCTCAAATAATAAATTGCTTGTGATCCTCGGCCATATGTACCATCTTTTTTATTGCGCAAATTCTTCAATAGACTCTCAATTCTAATCTGATCTTTGTTCTTGAAGATGTTGGTTTGAGATTTTGATTTCAATTGCTGTTTGTTTTTTGACACCGTCGCTGCCACTGCTATACACGTTCCCCTTCATTCTCCTTCATCGGAATCGTTATGATGCAAGAAGTGACCGTAAGACCTTCCCACGTTTATCACTTAATCTGGTCTCGGCTTAGCAAGATGCTAACCCAATTTCCCATCAGGCTCTTTTTGCAAAGACTCAGTCGGGTTCTTACCTGCGTTTACGCTCTCTTTACCCGTCAATCCCGCGATGCTCCCGAACCCGGCCTTCTCTACGCTCTTTTTCCAACGACTCTCGTTCGAGTTCATCAATCGATACACTCTTGCCGTCCGGTAACCTTGATTCCTTAAGAAGAAACGCCAATCCTTCCAGCCATGGTCTCTGGACGCCGTCGCAATCTACAGCTTCGTTCTCTACTTCCTCTTCGCTCTCGGAGCCAGCGGATTGGGACGAGAATCCAAATCTTTCAATCTCTGCCTTTTCAGAATTACCGTCCAAAGACTTTGGCGTCAATCAGCATATGATCATTAATCAAGAATTCAAAGAGGCCCTGCGTCAGATTCTGTGGCAGTTCCGCGCTCCGATCCGATATGCTTTCGCCTACGGTTCCGGCGTCTTCCCTCAGTCCGGCAGTGCAGCCGGGTCCAGTCAATGTCACCCATCGGCCCCGGCAGCGATTCAGAATATGCAGCAGGGCAAGGGCAAGATGATCGATTTTATCTTTGGAGTATCATATACTCAGCATTGGCACGCACTGAACCTGAGTCAACACCGTGACCATTACTCCGCATTGGGGTCTACTGGGTCTTACATGGTTTCCCAGGTACAAGACAGATTTGGGGCAGGCGTATACTTCAATCCTTACGTGACGGTTAATGGCACGCTGATCAAATACGGAGTCGTGAACCTCGATACCCTGTGTAGGGATCTTAGTCAATGGGACACATTGTATCTCGCCGGACGGTTACAAAAACCTGTGAAGATCCTGCGCGACCACCCCAGGGTGCGCTTAGCCAACCAGATTAACCTCCTGTCTGCGGTCAGGGTAGCGCTGCTGCTATTGCCAGCCGAGTTCAGCGAATTCGAGCTGTACACAACTATCGCGGGAATCAGCTATATGGGAGATCTCCGTATGTCACTCCCAGCGGAGGACCCCCGGAAAGTGCGGAATATCGTCTCGGGCCAGATGGCACACTTCCGGCGGCTATATGCACCTCTCATTGAGAATCTTCCCAACGTCACGTTCAACGACAGACGCTGCACGGAAGAAGATTGGATCGACGACCCCAATGCGAACGTGCGTCTTACACAGGACATGGACCCGGTGAAGCGGGGCAATATGGTACGGCGGTTACCTGAATCATTCAAGCAGAAGTTGTACTTTCAGTATCAGTCTCGATTCGAAATTCCCCGAGTCGAGTTCAACAGGATGATGAAGGAGAGCAGCGACAGCGACTCGGAAGTAGTGCGACGGAGGCAGGGCGGTCCATTCGAGCAACGAATCGCGGCCGATGAGAACCTCAAAAAGGAAGTACAGGCGTCAATAATGAAGACGATTCGTTGGCCAAGTACCGTTCAGACCATCAAGGGTTTGTTTACTTCAGGAATCAGCAGAACCTGGCGCTACTTGAGCGAGAAGCAAAGCAAGTACAGAACCTCAGGCCGGAAACCTAAAGCTTCATCCGAGGAGTCTCCTTCTTCAAAGCAAGAATAGACCTCTTGAGCAATTCATCTTGGGTGTCATCAATACACGGGTGGTACGGATTGGCGATTCTTGGAATCCTAAGGCATATCGAGGCGTTCTTCGATTTTTCTTCATGAAGTACATATGTAACTACTATCCTCGGTCACCGGCTACATTCACATCATTCGACATACAATAAACAAGATTTATAGAATAGTCTACAGCAGTGGGCCGGATTGATTGAGTCATTCGTGCAAGTAGTCGAGTCAGGATTCCGACACCGGATTCCGGAGGTATCATCTTCTGTCTCCCCGCTATCCCCCCACCACTTTTTTGAACTCCAAGAAATTCCTTGTTAGATCATCATCCAAACCATCACAATGGCTCCAAACTCGTCGCCATTCGATCTTTCAAAGTGCGCGCGGCCGAACATCTTAAGGTTGCAACCTTACCGATGCGCAAGAGAGTGTGTTTCCCCAGGATCATCCCTTGCAAAAGTCCGTCACCAGAGCTAATGAGTCAGTGACTACAAAGATGACGGGACGAACATCTTGCTCGATGCAAACGAGAACGCCTACGGCCCAGGACTTGCGCTCAATTCTGAAGGCACGCTCGAGAAATCCACAGTCAATGGAGGCTCGTCGGGGTCTTCGAAGCCGGAGATTGATTTCCTGGGCTTGAACAGATACCCAGACCCGTAAGCTCAGCAATTTCCGCGGTCGCATGCAAACGCAACCCATTCATACTGACATGATGTATGATCGCAGACACCAGATCGAATTGAAGAAGTTGTTTTGCAAGTTTCGCAACACCCACGTTCACACACAGAAGGACCTGGGGCCGGAGAACATGTTCGTAGGTGTCGGGTCCGACGAGGCCATTGACGCTCTTTTGAGATGTTTCTGTGTTCCTGGAAAGGACAAGATCCTTACCTGCCCTCCTACGTATGGCATGTACGCCGTCAGCGCGGAAGTTAACGATGTCGAGATCGTGAAGGTACCCCTGGACGTCAACAATGGCTTCCAACTGCAGCCGGACAAGATCAACGAGACGTTGTCTGCGGATCCGTCGATCAAAATGGCGTACATCTGCTCGCCTGGTAACCCCACCGCGAACCTGATCAAGAAGGAAGACATTCAGAAAGTGCTGGAGCACCCCACCTGGAACGGGGTGGTCATCGTGGACGAGGCATACATTGACTTTGCGCCCGAGGGCTCCAGTCTTGCCGAGTGGGTGACAGAATGGCCCAATCTGGTCGTGATGCAAACTTTGAGCAAGGCCTTTGGACTAGCAGGCATCCGACTTGGCGTTGCATTTACAAGCCCGGAAATTGCCCGGCTCCTGAACAGCCTCAAAGCCCCCTACAACATCTCCAGCCCGACGAGTGCAATCGCGACCGCCGCCCTGTCGCCCGAGAACATGGCCGTCATGCGCAAGTACCGTGAGCAGATCATCGCTCAGCGCGAACGAATGTTACAAGAGCTCCCCAAGATCCCAGGTGTGGGTCGTTTCCTCGGTGGACAGGAATCCAACTTCCTTCTCGTAGAAATGCTCGACAAGCCTGCCAGCGAAGGCGGAAAGCCCAGTAACGCTGTGGCCTTGGCGGCCTACGAGGCTATGGCTGAGAAGCGGGGCGTCGTTGTCCGGTTCCGGGGCAAGGAACTCGGATGTGAGGGCTGTTTGCGGATTACTGTAGGAACAGAGCAAGAAGTCACTCGGTTCCTACGGGAGTTGAGAGCCGTGCTAGATGGTCTTTTGAAAGGGGTGGAAATCAAATCGGTCAGGGACGAGGTGAACAGGGAGAACCAGGCCAATCAGGTTGTTGCCTGATTGTTCAGGATAAAGCAACTCTAATGGGATTCTTTTCGGCTTACTAGATATAGATTATGAGATTCATATGAAAGCTACATGGTATCATTCCGCACTGACATCCCCCGAATCGGAGGGAAAGGTTGTATAATATAGTCGAGTACCACATTGTATCTTTTATCTCCAAGACATGGACAGTGTGACCAGGTAGAGAAACTAAGTTGTAAAAAGATAAACCACGGCCCAATCCTGCCTGTCTGTCTGTACATTTGGCCTAGCACAAGCATGGATCGGGAATATTAATCTGGGGTGTGAAACGGTCGATTCTCTCCCCTGTCCCATCCTGGTCAAAGTTTCTCGTGCGTCTATGGTAACTCCCCTTCCTCTTGTCCGACTCATGTACGGTTTAGACTTCAGAGTAACATCCGCCCTGTCAGCTGCATTCCACGTGGAGAGGGGCAAAGACGGTGGCACAGAGCCAGGGACTGCAAAGGAAAGCTCTGAAGCAATATCAGTTGAGTTTATAATGGATGGTATAAGTTACATTCAATGATGGAAACGGTGGATCTCCATTTCCAGGCGACATTGCACTTAAAACACTTGTTAAGAGAGCTAAGGGAGTACCTTAGTCTAGTGGTATCGCAAGAGACCAGATCATAGTAGAGTGTATTATGGCGTCGGGTAACATCTCCACGAAAGCAGCTTAGTCTATGGGGTAATCAGTCTAGGCCAATCTGGCTTGGTTAACATGCAATCAACAATAATAACAGTCTCGTTATCATCAACCTAGGCTTTTGCGGTGTTTATTATCATGTGTTTACTCGTCCATCCCTCAGCCTCTTATCACGAGTAGTCCCGAGCCATCCCATTGCGGATGATCCATGGATCAGCGTTTTTTCAACGCCATAAGAAGTGAAGAAAACAGGAGTATCTACAGAAAGCATCCCCGGGGTGCCAGTCACGTCATGATCCAATGTCCGGTTTCCATCTCATCCTGGGTTGGTGGTTGGATGGTTCGGTTTCGGTGCCATCACCTGCGTGCCATCGTTTATTCGTCTTGGCTGCGCCCATCTTGGCCCGTACTGTTAGCCTTGAACTTATCTCCGACTTTCTCTCTCCACAAGTCTATCTAAGCGAGTTCCCTGTCTTTTGCCTCCCGTATCTCACTCTGTCCCGCTCGATGCCCAGCATCCAATCCCAGTCACCGTCTCTCAAATACCCGTTCTCATATCAGGAGGCTATCACACGAGCTTCTTAGCTAATGGTCAGTGACCACTCAGCAGGGGCCAAGTCTTCCCCTCCCAATCCCCGGCGTTATCTTCGTGGCTTGGTTATCTCTGGCCCTTAAGAGGTAGATAGTATTTGCTAACTGGATTGAGTCTGGGTTCTCTCAGTTTTCGTTGAGTGGTTTTCTGGTACCATAGCGATGAGGCAATGACAGACTCACCGGCCAGTGTAATCTCCACCTGCGCTCATCGCGCTACTTTACCTTGAGATCCTTCCAGCTACCCCAGGGCGAGAGAGAGTCGTGGCGTGGCTTTATTTATTTAATATTCACTCTCGACTCTTCGTTGGATTGGTAGCTTGTCCAAGCTCTCTTCCTTGCTACCTGAGTAGGTACCTAGTTATATATCAACCGGATCGACGCTTTGAAAACGGCGGTGAATCCGAAGCTGCCTCTCGAGCTCTCGCGTCATCTTTGTTCCCTTTTGTTCTTATACCAACGATATATTAACGATAGCTGGGACCTTTGTACTCTACAACTACTATTATCGTCATTATTGCTTCAGGGACCCTTGGTTCTGGGGTACTTTTCCGCCGTTGTTTCATCTCCATCTATTAGAACCCACCCTTACTTGACCCTTAAGTATCATCGCGTGAAATTCTCCGTCTTCTCCCCTCCGATCTCTTAGTTTGCCTCCCCCACACTGTTTCCCCGGAGTTAGAGCACGTGCGCTTTATTGACTGTGGTCCCTCGATGGTATTCAAGCTGAACGATGTAAATCAATTTGAAGCTATCCGATTCACACCGCAATTCTCCGGGACCTCTTATCGTCGATTGACCCTCATAAGAAACGCCTTTGCCGTCTGTTGATCCCTGGCCCCTCTTCGGAGGTGGCTCAGCGGCCATGGATTTATACCAATCGATGCTGAACACACGAGGGATCTATTCGCAGACGCCCCCGGACATTCGGACACGGTTTGATGATCACCCCACACTCCTGGTGAGCTGGTGGGCGACCGGATTTTCTCTGGCGTTCATTATAACCCGTGTCTGTGGTCGCTATATCCGGACTGAGCGGTTCTTCCCAGAGGACAAGATGATGATGGTTAGCGTGATTCCGTTGTTGATACGGATGGCGCTGGTGCATGTGGTACTGCTCTATGGCACGAACAATACCAAGACGGCTGGCCTGACTGAGGAGGAAATACGGCAGAGAGAGATTGGCAGCAGGCTGGTCCTTGCCGCTCGAATATTCTATGCGATTTTGTAATACACCTTGCCCCCGAATTTGCGTTCTTGGTCATTGCTGGTATACTGATGATTTACTTCTACGAACAGCATTTGGATCGCCAAATTCACCGTGTGCGAATTTCTGAAACGAGTTGCAGGGATGATCTGGCAACGGTCACTCCGAATATTCCTCCAGATCATTTACTACTTCCTGGCGTCGACATTAGTCGCAGTGCTGATTGCGACTCTCGTTGAATGTCAGCCTTTCGACCACTACTGGCAGGTTGTTCCGGATCCAGGGCCGCAGTGTCGCTTGGGCTATGCCAATCTGATCACGATGGGGGCATGCGACATTATCACCGACCTGCTTCTGGTTGCCTATCCCATTCCGATCGTCTTAATGACGCATATGCCGATGAAGCGCAAGGTGGTACTCGCAGTGCTCTTCGCCTTGTCTCTGATATTGGTTGGGATCACTTGCTATCGCGTTCCATCGGTCATTTGGCACCACGGATCGCAGCAGTATCGATCGCTTCTGGCGTCGCTGGAGATCCTGGCCGCGACCGCTGTCTCCAACGCGGTCGTCATCGGCTCATTCGTCAGAGATAAGGGTGTTAAGAAGGCGAAGTTCAAGAAGGATGTTGGTTCGGCCTCGGTGAGCGAAAGTATGGATCACAGCTCGACGCGACGTGCCACTATTACCTATCATCAATGGGGCAGCGACTCGGATCTTGCTGGAGATCTAGGGATGCGACTGGCCCCTGACCTTCACTCCTCGGACAACAAGGTTCCCCGTCCAGCTCCAATCGCCGTGCCCTACCATCCCCTCACGGCCCAAACGGGGGCACTGACCCCGAATTGGTCCTTTGGCAACAAGTGTCACTCGATGGGAACAGACGACGACATAACGTCTACAACTGGTAGCTTGGAGCTGAAAGTCAGCCCTCATGAGTACATCGAGACCAACAAAACCCCTCACAAAAAGTTAAATGATGCCGCCCTCTCCTCCCCTAGCAAAGTCTCCATCTTCGATGTAGGTGGGCTACTGGACGACACCCCAACGCCAGGGTCTCACAACTCTTCTGGCGAATCGACACGCCATCGCGAGCTGAGCTTTGGCTCGCAGCAATATCGCAATGGTAGCAGAGCTTTCCTGCAGGACGTGGGGGGCTTACTCCCCCCATCGAACACAAGAAATGGCCGCCGACGGGGCTCGAGTGTCCACTTTAGCGACTCTGCAGATCCCCCCGTGCCTCCGTATCACCCCCAGCGGGATACTCACGCGCCCATTCTGGAGAGGTCGGATGATGTGGAGCTCCAGGATGTCGGCGGTCTTCTCTCGAAAGAGACATGAGTCTTTTGACACCTGAATACGACGCGATCTACTGTATGATAGCATCATGGCCTACTTGCATTTTTTGTTCATTCTATGGGTTACACTGTGTGATTTAGCGACGGCGTCGGCGTGTGGTGCTTTGGGCACTGCTTTTGGGAGTTTTGCTGGATCAGCGTGAAGTCGGGGCTTATGACCTGACATAGAAATGTTACAACCACCGGCACTTCGCCTAGTTGTCAGGAGTATACATGTCTAGTGCAGACCAAACCGTTCTCGCCAGAATAATACCCCTTGAAAACTATTAAGCCCATACATTCCTTCGTTTTCTTAGTTTTTGATATCATATTCCACTTTAAGCAGTGGATAGTGTGTTGATGCAACCCTTTTTCGCATATGGGCAGACTCGGACGGATCTAGGGATTAGATACTTTCTTTGGATGGTGTATGCTTTACAATGACAAGCTCTGGTTGTCTGCGGCCAAGCTAACTGCTCAAAACCATGGATGTTTGAAACCTCACATGAGCGATGTCCTTCCTCTTAGACGGTCTGATTAGTACTAATACCACGTATGCTTCCGATACGACCCTCGTCGATTTGTCTGTTCTTTTCTTTGTCGTGCTTTTCCTTGGCACCTTTAGGGGTACCGCACGGTGCGTACTTGGCTTTACGTATCAACATCAAACTCTCGGCCTCGCGTCCAGGCAAAGTGTGTCAATCAGACGACTGTAGAGGCCGTGATGTGCCTCTTTGCTACAGCAATATGATAGATATACGTATGCCACGGCCTGGCTCGACAGAATCCAGCGGCCTCAAGGATTGGCTTGACGAGCTTCGCCCCCGCAGCTCGCTCTGTCTCCTACCCATACGTATTCTGAGGGACGACGACTACTAGGGCACGAGGCATATACTATATACTTCACTACAAGTATAACGAAGCTCCGGATGAATAAATATATGCGCACGCAATGCCGGTCAGTCCCGTACTGTTCGCTGTTTATCCCACCAGGCAATGCAAACAGCAACGATCTCCAACAGACCGGAAGATGACGAGGTTCTGCGCAACAATGAAGAGACAAGGGAATTAGTGAATCGCATACCCTGTAGGTGGAACTGCCTTGGAGGAGAAGTACTGCGAGTACTGCGATTACTGCGAGTATGACTCTTGTCAGGCGAACGGATGAGGAAATTGATAAGATGATATATACCTGTCAGGTCGGTTCGGTTTTGCCCAATATTCGTGATACAGGAGAAATAGTTTGGTGTTCTGGACTTAAGCTACGTGTACTATGGAAATTATAGGAAAGCAACGTCTTGCGCAGACGATTTCAGCCTAGCTCTCATTGTCCAGGTTGGATTTCGCCGAAGATGTGGTATCCAGGCCCGATGCGCTCGCAGTTATATATACTTCACGCCGGGGAAAGGCGACTACTCTGTCGGTTAGCATTTAGAATCTGGATGACATGCGAAGAGAATACCTAGCAGGAATGAACAAGATAATTCAATGAACACAGCATTAACTTATCAGTGAAGACCTCGTGCTCGTTTATCTGCTACGGTGAGCCTCCAAAGAGTAGACGTTAATACTCTCTCTTGCAATCACTGAAATTCCTAGATCCTATAGATCAAAGCAACGCGGAGTATATCACGTCTCAACCCCCGATGGTCTAGTTGGATATGGCGTTCGGCTGTAATGGAAGAATAACCTTGTAACCGAAAGGTCGCCGGCTCGATTCCGGCTCGGGGGACGACTATTTTTTTCTTCTTTTTGTTAAATATCTCTAACCGTTCCCCGTTGCGGAACATCGACTATCTACCAACCACCTTTACCCCTTTAATTGGCCGAAGCGCCTGCGTGGAAAGATTCATTTGAGACGAAATGGGTCTATCCGTCCCAAGTACCCTGAAAATATTGAAGTGACCAAGTCTCTGCCCAGTGATTTACTCCATACAGGTGGAAGCATATAAGATCCCAATTGAACTACTGTTGCCGTCGAGTCGATCTAAGCGATACCTCGCGAGGATTTTATCCAGCTATCGCACGGCTTCCACTCTCCAGTTTCTCCCAGTCACTACATACCAAGAATCAAACAGGTCCGAGGATGGTTGAGCCTGCCCAATGCTGGCACTGACTACATAGCACCAGCACCCGATTCCAGTCTCACGTCAGATCCAGTCTTATAGGTACGAGTAACCTTCCTATTCAACCAAGCAACCCCCGATGGTCTAGTTGGATATGGCGTTCGGCTGTAATAGTTACTCTCATTGGAACCGAAAGGTCGCCGGCTCGATTCCGGCTCGGGGGAGGGTTAATCTTTTTGCTTTGATTCTGATCCTGTTTGCTCACTAGATAGTCGTGTGTTTTGTGGGTTTTGTGGATCTCAATATCTCAGCGACCTGACGCCAAGGAGTACGGTGTGTCATATGTGGCTAGGGTAGGCGGGTTAAGGCCGCTTTTCACTATTTATTATAATTAAAGGCTTGTTCTAAATTGTTGATCTGTCTGTCTTGCATTTCATAGACGACACCCGCCTCATCGCTCCAAAACTAGCTGGGTATTCTTGGCTCAAAAAGTTACTTCCAAAAGGTCCATCCAGTCTACAGAGGCTGACTGAGTCTTTCAGAATCCGAACTACTCTGGTTATTGAGTTAAATAAGCCCTTGTCCAACACAGGATGGAAACCCCCGATGGTCTAGTTGGATATGGCGTTCGGCTGTAATAGTTACTCCCATTGTAACCGAAAGGTCGCCGGCTCGATTCCGGCTCGGGGGATAATCTTCCTTCTTTCCATCTTTTGTCTTTTTACTGCTCCTTACGAGTAAAAATGGAGACTGAATTTGAAAATGAAAATTCCCCTCTTTCTTGCGGGATGCTATCTCACACGGCGCATCCAATGATGATTGGCTATCAAAATTCCAACAAAAAAGTACCTCCCCCGAGCCGGAATCGAGCCGGCGACCTTTCGGTTACAATGGGAGTAACTATTACAGCCGAACGCCATATCCAACTAGACCATCGGGGGTTTGGTGGTTGTAGAGTCGGAGAAACTGTGACTCATGAGCAGTCCTTCCGTTCAATCATCCGCCGTCGCCTTTTGACAGGCTTTACGGCGTCCGATTGTTCCAAAAGATTTCGTTTCGTGAAGTGGACTGCTTCGTATGACAGAACTTATAAATGTCACTCGAGATTGGCTGTTTTTCCTGTTGCGCGAGGTAGATGCATGGGAGTCACGCAAACGAAATAAAAAAAAATAACAGATCCCCCGAGCCGGAATCGAGCCGGCGACCTGTCGGTTACAATATTCCATTACAGCCGACCGCCATATCCAACTAGACCATCGGGGGTTTTCTTGGCATTTTGCCAAAAAAAAAACGCCCAAACAAATAGAAGCCTAGCCGTTTCGAAGTCCACTTGTTGGGGGCGTCATCTGTTCCGCTGCCGTATACAGTGCATATCGCTTGTCGGCCCCAATATATATAGAACAAAAATACCGAGGATGCCTCTGCGATACTAGTACATGCAAAGCTCCTAAACATGTCTAAACTACCCCGCATGCAAGGCATGTAAGTAGAGTAACACATTATTGTGCTGAGTGACAGTCTGATCACGTGCGGTCGTTTCATTACGGGGTAGCGCGTCCTTTAACCCAAACAAGCCAGTAAACAGAGCCCACTCCCTCGACGACCACCACTTGCGACCGGAAACAACAAATCGACCGACTTGAATAACTCATGTGCCGTACATATTTTGAATTTGAAGGGGGCCTTCTTTTTTAATGCGATCTCCTTTTTGGTATAATGATTAAGGAAATGGAGACTTTCGCCGCCCGTCTCGCCAGCTTTGATCTGGTTCTCCATCCTGAACGACGACGGACATCGAGCGCAAAGTCCGTCAAGCCGATATCTTGGCCTCATAGTAGGCCGTCGCCTGCAGAGGTACTACCTCTCTTTGATATCTGTCTTTGTTGATACAATAGCTGACACCTAGCTAAAGCTAGCGCATGCAGGATTCTACTACAATCCCTATGAGACCAACCCCGATAACACAACATGCTACCTATGCCAGCGCGCGCTCGACGGGTGGGAATCGGAGGATAACCCGATTACTGAGCATCTTAAACACTCAAAGGATTGCGGATGGGCTATCATGATGGACATCGAGCAGCACAGCTCAAATCCAGCTGAAATTGAAGATCCAACAAGCGACAGGATAGCGCAGGCAAGACAAGCCACTTTTGGCGATCAGTGGCCACACGATGGCAAGCGGGGCTGGGTTTGCCAGTCTGAAAAGGTAGTGTTTGACATGTTCTCAATTCCAAAGCGCAGTTTATCAGCCTCTTGAACTTGCAACCTAATATTTTGTCCATGGCAGATGGTAGAAGGTGGATGGTACTTTTGCCCGACTGAAGAGAGCAATGATCTAGCCAGTTGTGCTTACTGTAAATTGTCTCTCGACGGATGGGAACCCAAAGATGACCCTTTGTCAGTGTCTCATCGCTCCTTCCCTCTTGATATTCACTGACTTGCCTAGTGAGGAGCACTACCGACGGTCGGCCGACTGTTCGTTCTTTGTCTTTGCACAGCCTCCTGGCAAGAAGTCAAAATCTTCCCGATCAAAAAAGTCGCGCGTCTCAAAAACATCGTCTCGTCTCTCCACCCAATCTACAGTATCGGAAGCGCCCATCACCGAGCTTGACAGCCAAATGGATGAGGATGATGCTCCCCAGCCGCCAACCAAAACGAAAGCCTCAAAGAAATCATCGAAATCCAAATCGAAAACCTTGAAATCTAAGAAGGATGATATCCTAGAGCCTGATAACCAGATGGACTTAGACACCACGGAATATGCCCAACCTGAGCCTGCCAGGCCCAAGCGGACCAGAGGCAAGAAGAGGTCTAGCGATGAAATGGACCTAGACGAGTCTAACATGGCTATTGTCGAGGGCATTCATCAATCCGAACCTCCGACCAAGAAGAGAGCGACAAAGTCGCGCAACAGTGCTACTCAGCGAGAAGACAGCACTCGCGGTGATGTTGCTATCGCAGATGTGCATGGACCGGACGAAGAGGCTTTGTTCGAAGCTGAATCCAAGAAGGGGCGTGCGGCCACCAAGAAGAAGACATCATCTAAAGGTCGGAAGGTTTCAGAGGATTCATTGGTAGCAAAGGCAGCTCCGGAAGCTCGCTTACCGCGAGATTCCGAGATTGATGCAGCAATTGAGGCCGAACTTGAAGTCGGCGAGCCTATGGTCGAAGAGCCTCCCGCGGAAACACACAAGCCTTCGAAGAAATCGAAGTCCAAAAAGAAAACAAAGAAGGCGGCAGAGGAGCCACCCAAGGTACAGCATGATACTGTCGAGCGAAACGCAGAGCAAGAGTTGCGCCGAGTAGACGACGATGAATTCATTTATAGGCGGACAAGTGACATTCAGTTGCCAGCCGAGCAGCCGAAACCAGCTAAATCCACTACCAAGCAGAGAAACTCCAAAGAAGCAAGGCTTTCCGAAAAGAAGATATCCGAGTCACCCAAGAGCCGCCCAGCAACTAAAGTTGACTCGCCAGAAGTTGACGCCGAAGCTGATCGCAGGCACCAAGGGTCTTTTGTGTCAGTGGAGGTAACAGCAAGGAAACCAGAGCAAGACTTGGAACCCGAAAGGAGAGATAATGGCTCTCAAACGAAGAAGGCGACCAAACAGTCCTCGACCAGCAAAACGAAGAAAACTAGTCACACAAGGGACATATCTGCGGAGCCTCTGGAGCCTTCAGAGGCTGAAACTCCTGCCTCCGAAGGGCCTGAAACAAGGCATAGCTTGGAGCCGGAGGCAGCTTTGCAACCCGAACAAAAGACAATTTTCCATCACAGTCAGGACCATGTACAAGAACAAGAGCAGGACCACGAGGACAACATAGAGCAAGACAGGGAGGTAGATCCGGAGCCTGAGCCGCAGCTGGAAGCCAACGAAACGCCTGTCCGTCGCCGGTCATCCAAAGTTCCCCCGAAGACGGCCGAGAGATTTAGCAACATCCCCCAAGAGAAGCAATTTGCCAAGTCGATTGCGGAAACTCTAACGCCGAATTCCCATAAAGCGCCACAAGCTAGAATAAACTCTGACCGACAGGAAAGCGATGCGGTGTCGCCTCTCCCTTCCACTTCGAAGAGTTCGCCATCTTCATCACCCCAGTCTTCCGATGCTGAGAACCAACCACCAACCATACAACCATCGGCTCTAAGGACGCAACTAGCATCACCGTCCAAGGAGAAAGCGGTTCGCATTCCCTTGGTAACCAGTACGCCCTCGCCGTCCAAACGAAATGTGAACTCTGGCGCACTCAGGAGTCTACACCCCTGGACACCTATTGACATAGACGAAATTCTCTACGCCTCAATGAGTGATAAGGAGAACGTGGATGTAAGGGCTGCTCTGAACAGTATCAAAGGAGATCTTACAAGTCCCGAGAAGAAGATGACTGTAGAAGAGTGGATTTACTGGCATGCTCGGAACGGAGAAGAAAAGCTCAAGCGCGAATGTGAGAGATTGGTCAGTCAGTTCGAGAAGGAAGGGGCCAGAGCAATGCGCGCACTGGAAGGGATCGAGTGCATTGACTGAAACATGGCGTTTGATTTGAAGAAGCTCGGTGTTATAGGATGGGAACAATGGCTCTCTGTTTTAGCACTTATTTTCTTGAATGTATTCCTGGACGCGATATCTCTGAAGCGAATCTGCAATATCACAGCGCGGTAAATGCAAAATTCCTGTCTGTTTTGACACTAAGAACCCAGCCCCAAAGAAAATCCAAATAAAACCAAACGCCTGGGTATCTGCAAAACTTTTGTCCCTTCCAATTAATTGAAGTTTCTCGCATGTGCAATCCCTCTCGACGCCTTGTACTATGCGATAATGCCAAGTCGACCTTCCCAGGAATCTTCCTCCTGCTTGATCCCATTCTCTCCATTTTTCCGACGCTTTTCGTTCCTCTTTCTTCTCTTTTCCTCTCTCTCTTTGGCCTCTTGTTCCTCCCTCTCCTTCAATCTTTGGCCAAGATCCAACTGCCAGGCCCGCCGTTCTTCCTCCTCCCTGACTCGCTTCTGATGAGCCAGAAATCGTAACCGCTGCCGCACATCCTCCAAACTAGCGCGAACCACCTCGCCACTCTGACCCGTCGCAATCAAGTGTTGCTTGCTGTTCAAATGCTCCACCAGCTGCAGATTATCCTTGAAGGTAAGATCACAGTCGGAGCAGTAGAATCCAGCACCGCGACCCCTTTTTCCCACTGCCGATCCCGCTGGAACGATCGTCGTCTTGCCCACCATCGAGGCGACATCGAGGCGCTGTTTGCGCGAGGTTGTTGCCTCGAGAGTGCTGTAGTCCACCGGCGCATGCCATTTTTTCCCTAGCAGTTTTGCCTCATAGCGCGCCTTGCCCTCTTCTTTGCGCTTTGCTTCTTCATCTGCGGCCTTTTTGGCGTATTCTTCTCGGTCCCATGTTTTGCGGAAGGCGGTATCTGATGAGGGGGCTCCGTATGCGGTGTTGCCTTTGCCGGACATTGTGAGGAGGGTTTGGTGGGTAGTCTTCTAGTGGGTTTGCTCAGGCGGTATTCTGTATCTTCCCTTCGTACGAAGACTGAGGTGATAATCCTCAAAGTATGAGAATCGATAGGATTGCTGCGACGATGGGAGATGAAGCTTTCCGCTGTCATGATGGCAATAGATGTCCGGAAGTGGCGGGCGGTGAGGCGGTGGCTGATGGGGATCACATCACCACCAAAGAACGAGGGGGAGTCCGTCGCGTCCATTCTTCCTTCCAGTCTGTTTTTAATATTGTTTAGTAGCATCTGCTCGAGCTGTGTATTTACTTTTCTTAGTTTCACTTTATGGTTGTTGTACAGAGGGTGTGGGATGAATGGCGCATTGAGACGTTGGTCGATCGCGAATCACTCCTACCTATCATCTCGAATTCTTGACGCCGACAGGAAGCCCAGTGAAACAGGTCATCGGATTCCTTTTTTGGGGTAATGTCGGTGCCTCAAGTTGCTTTAAATAGTCGCAACACTTCGTATTGTCTGTCCATTCCTTTCTGTTTGTGTCTGAACAGCCACCTTTCTTTTGTATTAAGTTTCAGGCAACACCTTTGCTCCAGTAACATATAAGTGTTTGTGTTGGACTTAAGTATTGTTGAAGTTGGCTCTGGCTTTCTCTCTACTTTGACTCTCAACGAACCCATCCAAGCAATATGCAGGCGGCTAAGCATTCAGTCATGGACGCTCCTTCGGAAGGAGAATATATTTCCTTTGAACACGCTCTTATGGCTCTACCAACAGAGCTGCATTTACAAATCTCTTCGTATCTTTCCTATCCCGACGCTTTGGCGCTCAAACACACCTGTCGTCATTTCTACTATCTTGTCTATACCGGCGTTCATCTTAAAGTCGACTGGCTGGTCGAGCGTTTTGAGCGCAAGCTCGAGTGTCCTATGGAGAAATGCTCCTTTCGGACAGACGAGTCGTTTTGCAATCCAAGGATCAGGGGAATCATGGAACGCCGACGACGACATTTGGAGTGTCCCCGAAGAAGAGGAGGATGTCTCGTCATCGAAGGGAGGACCTGTCAGAAGGATCTGGTCCCGATCTGGCTGAAGAGACAGGGCCGGGTGAAATTCTTGAAACATGCGGGCAGGGAAGGTCTGTCGGCAGTCCCGTGCCCTTCGTGAGGCCTTGAGTTCGGTCGAGCTCCTGTGAGCGCTGACGCTGAGTCCCTTCTAGTGCTGATCCATGGTTTGATCTTCCTCTGCGTCAGCTTGTTATGGAATCTCGTGAGGTAGACTCGCCGTCCGGATGCTTCCATGCGAAACGTCTGCTCACTGCCACAGGTGGTTTTATCGTTGATCAAACGAGACGCGCAGCATCACTTTATAGTAAAGACAGCTGTGACTGTACAACTCATCGTCAAAGTTTTTACGACAGGACAACCGGCAACGATATCCATTCAATTGCCATACCGCTTCGTCAAACTTCA